>NC_052067.1:144875737-145500737 GCF_015852505.1 Tachyglossus aculeatus | reverse complement strand
GCTTAACAGATACCATCATTATTATTATTATTATTATTTAACAGATACCAGCATTATTAAGTGGAGACCCTGTTCACCCCGATTTTTTTATGGTATTTGATAAGCACTTACTACTTACTAAACGCTGAGGTAGATACGAGCTCATCCCTTTGGACGCGGTCTTCGTCCCCATTCATTCATTCATTCATTTTCCCCCTCTCCATCCCCCCATCTTACCTCCTTCCCTTCCCCACCGCACCTGTATATATGTATATATGTTTGTACAGATTTATTACTCTATTTATTTATTTTACTTGTACATATCTATCCCATTTATTTTATTTTGCTAGTCTGTTTGGTTTTGTTCTCTGTCTCCCCCTTTTAGACTGTGAGCCCACTGTTGGGTAGGGACCGTCTCTACATGTTGCCAATCTGTACTTCCCAAGCGCTTAGTACAGTGCTCTGCACACAGTAAGCGCTCAATAAATACGATTGATGATGATGATGATCCCCATTCATTCATTCAATCGTATTATCCAGCGCTCACCGTGTGCCGACAGTAAGCGCTCAATAAATACGATTGAATGAAGGCCGGGCACTGTACTGAGCGCTTGGAAAGTACAACGCAACGATAAATGGGGCTCACAGTACTGATCACGGAAGCCCATCTTCCAGGTGAGGGAACCGAGGCCCAGAGAAGCGAAGTGACTTGCCCAAGGTCACGCAGCAGACACGTGATGTAGGCAGAATTAGAACTCAGGTCCTTCTGACTCCCAGGACCCCGCTCTATCCATTAGGCCACACTGCTTTCCCCTCCTACTTAAACAGTGAGCCCCATGGGGTGCTCTGCACATAGTAAGCGCTTAATAAATGCCATTATTATTATTATTATTATTATTATTATTATTATTATTATTATTATTATTATTGGGAACAGTGACTTGATTACCTGGTACCTACTCCAACGCTCAGTACAGCGCTTGTTGCAGAGTAAATGCCTAACAAATACTAACATCATTAAATGGAGGCCATGTTATCCCTTCTACTTCCATCCATCAATCGTATTTATTGAGCGCTTACTGTGTGCAGAGCGCTGTACTAAGCGCTTGGGAAGTACAATTTGGCAATGTATAGAGACGGTCCCTACCCAACAGTGGGCTCACAGTCTAAAAGGGGGAGACGGAGAACAAAACCAAACAAACAAAATAAAATAAATAGAATAGATATGTACAAGTAAAATAAATAAATAAATAGAGTAATAAATATGTACAAACATATATACATATATACAGGTATATATACAGGTCTACTATAATACAATATACACATTTCTACTTAAATGGTGAGCCCCAGGAGGGCCGGGACTATGTACGACTCGATTAGCTTGTCTCTACCGGCGCTTAGAACAGGGCCCGGCGCTCAGAACAGTGCTTGGCACATAGTAAGCGCTTAACAAATACCATCGTTATTATTCATTCATTCATTCGATCGTATTTATTGAGCGCTTACTGTGTGCGGAGCACTGGACTAAGCGCTTGGGAAGTACAAGTCGGCAACATATAGAGACGGTCCCTATCCAGTAGCAAGCACTTAGTCCAGTGCTCCGTGCACTGTAAGCGCTCAATAAATACGACTGAATGAATGAATGAATGAATGAATAGCGGGCTCACAGTCTAGAAGGGGGAGACAGACAACAAAACAAAACATATTAACAAAATTAAATAAATAGAATAGTAAATATGGACAAGTAAAATAGAGTAATAAATCTGTACAAACATATAGACAGGTGCTGTGGGGAGGGGAAGGAGGTAGGGCGGGGGGCAATGTTTATTATTATTATTATTATTATTATTATTATTATTATTATTATTATTATTATTATTATTATTATTATTATTTTATTATTATTATTATTATTTTTAGACTGTGAGTCCACTGTTGGGTAGGGACTGTTTCTCTGTCTCCCCCTTTTAGACTGTGAGCCCACTGTTGGGTAGGGACTGTCTCTATGTGTTGCCAATTTGTACTTCCCAAGCGCTTAGTACAGTGCTCTGCACATAGTAAGCGCTCAATAAATACGATTGATTGATTGATTGATTGATTGACTGTCTCTATACGTTGCCAATTTGTACTTCCCAAGCGCTTAGTACAGTGCTCTGCACATAGTAAGCGCTCAATAAATACGATTGATGATGATGATTATTACCCCAACACTCAGTACAGTGCTTGATGGACAGTAAGCATTTAACAAATACCAGCATTATTAAGTGGAGCCTCCGCTCTCCCTCCTACTAGATAATAAGCATTCATTCATTCATTCATTCAATCGTATTTATTGGGCGCTTACTGTGTGCAGAGCACTGCACTAAGCGCTTTAAGCATGGTTTTTGTTAAGCCCTTACTATGTGCCGAGCACTGTTCTAAGCGCTGGGGTAGATACAAAGGGTAACAGGTTGACGACTCTATTTATTTTACTTGTCCGTATTGACTATTCTATTTATTTTGTTAATGGTGTGCATCAGCTTAGTACAGTGCTCTGCACACAGTAAGCGCTCAATAAATACGATTGATGATGATGATCAGCGTGGCTCAGCGGAAAGAGCCCGGGCTTTGGAGTCACAGGTCATGGGTTCAAATTCCGGCTCCGCCAACAGTCTGCTGTGTGACTTTGGGCAAGTCACTTCACTTCTCTGGGCCTCAGTTAACTCATCTGTAAAATGGGAATTAATACTGTAAGCCCCCCGTGGGACAACCTGATCACCTTGTTACCTCGCCAGCGCTTAGAACAGTGCTTTGCACATAGTAAGCGCTTAACAAATGCTATTATTATTATTATTATTATTATTATTATTATTATTATTATTATTATTATTATTACCTAGCTTTACTTCTATTTATTCTGATGACTTGACACCTGTCTCCATGTTTTGTTTTGTTGTCCGTCTCCCCCTTCTAGACTGTGAGCCCGTTGTTGGGTAGGGACCGTCTTCATATGTTGCCGACTTGTACTGCCCAAGCGCTTAGTACAGTGCTCTGCACACAGTAAGTGCTCAATAAATACGATTGAATGAATGAATGAATTCAGGGCTTAGTACAGTGCAAGCGCTTGGTCCAGTGCTCTGCACACAGCAAGTGTTCACTAAGATTGAATGAATGAATTAATTAAGCGCTTAGTACAGAGCAAGCGCTTAGTCTAGTGCTCTGCACACAGTAGGCGCTTAATAAATACGATTGAATGAATGAATGAATTCAGGGCTTAGTACAGTGCAAGCGCTTAGTCCAGTGCTCTGCACACAGCAAGTGTTCACTAAGATTGAATGAATGAATGAATTAAGCGCTTAGTACAGAGCAAGCGCTTAGTCTAGTGCTCTGCACACAGTAAGCCCTCAATAAATGTGATTGAATGAATGAATTAAGGCTTAGTATAGTGCTCTGCATGCAGGAAGCACTCAATAAATACGATTGAATGAGTGAACGAATGAATTAAGCGCTTAGTACAGTGCAAGCGCTTAGTCCAGTGCTTTGCACACAGTAAGCGCTCAATAAATACGATTGAATGAATGAAGTGTAGTACAGTGCGAGCGCTTAGTCCAGTGCTCTGCACGCAGGAAGCGCTCAATATGATTGAATGAATGAATGAATGAATGAATGAATGAATTAAGGGCATAGTCCAGTGCAAGCGCTTAGTCCAGTGCTCTGCACACAGTAAGCGCTCAATAAACATGATTGTATGAATGAATTAAGTGTTTAGTCCATTGCAAACGCTTAGTCCAGTGCTCTGCACACAGTAAGCGCTCAATAAACACGATTGTATGAATGAATGAATTAAGGGCTTAGTCCAGTGCAAGCGCTTAGTCCAGTGCTCTGCACACAGTAAAGCGCTCAATAAATACGATTGAATGAATGAATGAAGCGCTTAGTCCAGTGCAAGCGCATAGGCCAATGCTCTGCACACAGTAAGTGCTCAATGAATACGATTGAATGAATGAGTGAATGAATTAAGCGCTTAGTCCAGTGCTCTGCACACAGTAAGCGCTCAATGAATACGATTGAATGAGTGAATGAATTAAGCGCTTAGTCCAGTGAAAGTGCTTAGTCCACTGCTCTGCACACAGTAAGCGCTCAACGAATACGATTGAATGAATAAATTAAGCGCTTAGCACAGTGCAAGCGCTTAGTCCAGTGCTCTGCACACAGTAAGCGCTCAATACGATTGAATGAATGAAGCGCTTAGTCCAGTGCCAGCGCTTAGTCCAGTGCTCTGCACACAGTAAGCGCCCAATAAACACGATTGTATGAGTGAACGAATTAAGGGCTTAGTCCAGTGCAAGCGCTTAGTCCAGTGCTCTGCACACAGTAAGCGCTCAATGAATACGATTGACGGAGCGAATGAATGAAGCGCTTAGTCCAGTCCAAGCGCTTAGTCCAGTGCTCTGCACAGAGTAAGCGCTCAACGAATGCGATTGAATGAATAAATTAAGCGCTTAGCACAGTGCAAGAGCTTAGTCCAGTGCTCTGCACACAGTAAGCGCTCAATACGATTGAATGAATGAAGCGCTTAGTCCAGTGCCAGCGCTTAGTCCAGTGCTCTGCACACAGTAAGCGCTCAATGAATACGGTTGAATGAATGACTGAATGAAGTGCTTAGTCCAGTGCAAGCGCTTAGTCCAGTGCTCTGCACACAGTAAGCGCTCAATGAATACGATTGAATGAATGAATGAATGAATGAACGAATTAAGCGCTTAGTCCAGTGCTCTGCACACAGTAAGTGCTCAATGAATACGATTGAATGAGTGAATGAATGAAGCGCTTAGTCCAGTCCAAGCGCTTAGTCCAGTGCTCTGCACACAGTAAGCACTCAACGAATACGATTGAACGAATAAATTAAGCGCTTAGCACAGTGCAAGCGCTTAGTCCAGTGCTCTGCACACAGTAAGCGCTCAATACGATTGAATGAATGAAGCGCTTAGTCCAGTGCTCTGCACACAGTAAGCGCCCAATGAACACGATTGTATGAGTGAATGAATTAAGGGCTTAGTCCAGTGCAAGCGCTTAGTCCAGTGCTCTGCGCACAGCAAGTGTTCACTAAGATTGAATGAATGAATGAAGAGCTTAGTCCAGTGCAAGCGCTTAGTCCAATGCTCTGCACACAGTAAGCGCTCAATGAATACGATTGAATGAATGACTGAATGAAGTGCTTAGTCCAGTGCTCTGCACACAGTAAGCGCTCAATGAGTACGATTGAATGAATGAATGAATGAATTAAGCACTTAGTCCAGTGCTCTGCACACAGTAAGCGCTCAATGAATACGATTGACGGAGCGAATGAATGAAGCGCTTAGTCCAGTCCAAGCGCTTAGTCCAGTGCTCTGCACAGAGTAAGCGCTCAACGAATGCGATTGAATGAATAAATTAAGCGCTTAGCACAGTGCAAGAGCTTAGTCCAGTGCTCTGCACACAGTAAGCGCTCAATACGATTGAATGAATGAAGCGCTTAGTCCAGTGCCAGCGCTTAGTCCAGTGCTCTGCACACAGTAAGCGCTCAATGAATACGGTTGAATGAATGACTGAATGAAGTGCTTAGTCCAGTGCAAGCGCTTAGTCCAGTGCTCTGCACACAGTAAGCGCTCAATGAATACGATTGAATGAATGAATGAATGAATGAACGAATTAAGCACTTAGTCCAGTGCTCTGCACACAGTAAGTGCTCAATGAATACGATTGAATGAGTGAATGAATGAAGCGCTTAGTCCAGTCCAAGCGCTTAGTCCAGTGCTCTGCACACAGTAAGCACTCAACGAATACGATTGAACGAATAAATTAAGCGCTTAGCACAGTGCAAGCGCTTAGTCCAGTGCTCTGCACACAGTAAGCGCTCAATACGATTGAATGAATGAAGCGCTTAGTCCAGTGCTCTGCACACAGTAAGCGCCCAATGAACACGATTGTATGAGTGAATGAATTAAGGGCTTAGTCCAGTGCAAGCGCTTAGTCCAGTGCTCTGCACACAGCAAGTGTTCACTAAGATTGAATGAATGAATGAAGAGCTTAGTCCAGTGCAAGCGCTTAGTCCAATGCTCTGCACACAGTAAGCGCTCAATGAATACGATTGAATGAATGACTGAAGTGCTTTAGTCCACTGCAAGCGCTTAGTCCAGTGCTCTGCGCACAGTAAGCGCTCAATGAATACGATTGAATGAATGAATTAAGCGTTTAGTCCAGTGCACGCGCTTAGTCCAGTGCTCTGCACACAGTAAGCGCTCAATGAATACGATTGAATGAGTGAATGAATTAAGCGCTTAGTCCAGTGAAAGTGCTTAGTCCACTGCTCTGCACACAGTAAGCGCTCAACGAATACGATTGAATGAAAAAATTAAGTGCTTAGCCCAGTGCAAGCGCTTAGTCCAGTGCTCTGCACACAGTAAGCGCTCAATACGATTGAATGAAAGAAGCGCTTAGTCCAGTGCCAGCGCTTAGTCCAGTGCTCTGCACACAGTAAGCGCTCAATAAACACGATTGTATGAGTGAATGAATTAAGGGCTTAGTCCAGTGCAAGCGCTTAGTCCAGTGCTCTGCACACAGTAAAGCACTCAATAAATACGATTGAATGAATGAATGAATTAAGCGCTTAGTCCAGTGCAAGCGCATAGGCCAATGCTCTGTACACAGTAAGCGCTCAATGAATACGATTGAATGAATGAATGAATGAAGTGCTTAGTCCAGTGTACGCGCTTAGTCCAGTGCTCTGCACACAGTAAGCGCTCAATGAATACGATTGAATGAGTGAATGAATGAAGCTCTTAGTCCAGTCCAAGCGCTTAGTCCAGTGCTCTGCACACAGTAAGCACTCAACGAATACGATTGAACGAACAAATTAAGCGCTTAGCGCAGTGCAAGCGCTTAGTCCACTGCTCTGCACACAGTAAGCGCTCAACGAATACGATTGAATGAATAAATTAAGCGCTGAGCGCAGTGCAAGCGCTTAGTCCAGTGCTCTGCACACAGTAAGCGCTCAATAAACACGATTGTATGAGTGAATGAATTAAGGGCTTAGTCCAGTGCAAGCGCTTAGTCCAGTGCTCTGCACACAGTAAAGCGCTCAATAAATACGATTGAATGAATGAATGAATGAAGCGCTTAGTCCAGTGCACGCGCTTAGTCCAGTGCTCTGCACACAGTAAGGCGCCCAATAAGATTGAATGAATGAATGAAGCGCTTAGTCCAGTGCACGCGCTTAGTCCAGTGCTCTGCACACAGTAAGCACTCGATGAATACGATTGAATGAGTGAATGAATGAAGCGCTTAGTCCAGTCCAAGCGCTTAGTCCAGTGCTCTGCACACAGCAAGCGCTCAACGAATACGATTGAATGAATAAATTAAGCGCTTAGCGCAGTGCAAGTGCTTAGTCCAGTGCTCTGCACACAGTAAGCGCTCAATACGATTGAATGAATGAAGCGCTTAGTCCAGTGCCAGCGCTTAGTCCAGTGCTCTGTACACAGTAAGCGCTCAAATACGATTCAATGACTGAAAGAAGCGCTTAGTACGGCGTAAGCGCTCAGTACAGTGCTCTGCACGCAGTAAGCACTCAATAAATACGAATGAATGATAAATACGATTGATGATGAATGAATGATGATTAATTATTGTGACCATATTATTTATTTATTATTGCTCTATTAATTTATTTATTATTACTCTAATTATTTATTATTATTCTATTTATTATTTATTATTACTCCATTTATTTACTTTATTTGTCCGTATTTATCCTATTGATTTTATTGTTGCTAATATGTTTTGTTTTGTTGTCTGTCTCCCCCATCTAGACTGTTGGGTAGGGACCGTCTCTACATGTCGCCAACTTGTACTTCCCAAGCGCTTAGTACAGTGCTCCGCACACAGGAAGCGCCCAATAAATAGGATTGAATGAATGAATGAATGACCAAATCATGTGTTTCCATAGCAACGATAAAAAGAGGCCGCCCCCTCCCAGAGTGACGTCACTTCCGGGGGCGACCGGCCCCGTGACCCCGCCGCCCAACACTTCCGGGTCACGCGGGCCCCTGGGCCGCCCGAGCAGCCCATAATGATGACGACGGTATTTGTTAAGCGCTTACTCTGTGCAAAGCACTGTTCTAAGCGCTAACGGCCTGTTAGCCCGCCCAGCCTCCCATCGGGCCTTGCGATGTATATATGGTTGTACGTATTTATTACTCTATTTATTTATTTTACTTGTACATATCTATTCTATTTATTTTATTTTGTTGGTATGTTTGGTTCTGTTCTCTGTCTCCCCCTTTTAGACTGTGAGCCCACTGTTGGGTAGGGACTGTCTCTATGTGTTGCCAATTTGTACTTCCCAAGCGCTTAGTACAGTGCTCTGCACATAGTAAGCGCTCAATAAATACGATTGATTGATTGATTGACAGCACTTCCGGCCAAGATGGCGTAACCGGAAATGGACTGCAGGGCCGCCACTGGTTCCCTCAACAAGATGGCGGCGCCCGCGGGCGGAACCGGAAGTGGCCGATGTGGGGCGAGCTGGTTCCCTAACAAAATGGAGGCGTCCCTGCGCTGGGGGCCCGCGGGCGTAGCCGGCAATGGTTCACCTGTATATATGTTTGTACATATTTATTACTCTATTCATTTATTTATTTTGCTTGTACATATCTATTCTATTTATTTTATTTTGTTAGTATGTTTGGTTTTGTTCTCTGTCTCCCCCTTTTAGACTGTGAGCCCACTGTTGGGTAGGGACCGTCTCTATATGTTGCCAACTTGTACTTCCCAAGCGCTTAGCACGGTGCTCTGCACACAGTAAGCGCTCAATAAATACGATTGATTGATTCGTATGGGGGTGTGGTGGGAGGGAGGCTGTGATTCTCTAACCACGAGGCGGCGCGGGCGGAACCGGAAATGGACGGAACGGGAGTGTGGTCGGGGGCGCTGAGACCCTAACAAGATGGCGGCGCCCGCGGGCGGAACCGGAAATGGCTCGAAGGGGGGCCGACTCCCCACCAAGATGGCGGCGCCCGTGTGTCGAAGCCCGCGGGCGGAACCGGAAATGGTTCGTAGGGGGGTGGGGTGGGGGAGAGGTGATTCTCTAACAAGAAAGCGGCGCGCGCGGAACCGGAAATGGGCGGAACGGGACTGTGGTTGGGCGGCACTGAAACCCTAACAAGATGGATGGCCCTTCGAAGCCCTACTGAGAACTCACCTCCTCCAGGAGGCCTTCCCAGACTGAGCCCCCTCCTCCCCCCCCGCCTTACCTCCTTCCCCTCCCCACAGCACCTGTATACGTGTTTGTACATATTTATTACTCCGTTCATTTTACTTGTACATATTTACTCTCTTTCATTTATATGTTTAGTTACTGTTATCGACAAGTAGGGTGCAAAATAGGTTAATCAGTGTAAATCGGCCGCAGGGTTCTTGAACCCAGGGTGGTGACGCAGATAGGAAAAATCACCCAGAGACATGAGTTCAGATAGAGCAGTAAAGAAGGAAAGTGGCTACCTTGCCCGTTCACCTCCCGGGAGAGGGACGAGTGACAAGCAGCCCCCATCCCCATATCACTGTGTCTTTTATTGAGTTACAGCAACATGGGAATGGGGCATTTGGGAATTTCAGGAATTGGGACCAGTAGGATGTGGGCCTGGAATGCCCTCCCTCTGCCCATCCGCCAAGCTCGCTCTCTTCCTCCCTTCAAGGCCCTGCTGAGAGCTCACCTCCTCCAGGAGGCCTTCCCACACTGAGCCCCTTCCTTCCTCTCCCCCTCGTCCCCCTCTCCATCCCCCGCATCTTACCTCCTTCCCTTCCCCACAGCACCTGTATATATGTATATATGTTTGTACATGTTTATTACTCTATTTTGTTTGTACATAGGTATTCTATTTATTTTATTTTGTTAGTATGTTTGGTTTTGTTCTCTGTCTCCCCCTTCTGCACATAGTAAGCACTCAATAAATACGATTGATGATGATGTTACAGATTATCTTTGTTCTCCGTTCCCACGCCTTGCATAGATAGGTAATAGGGATGTAAATTCTTGTGCCCTACGGCCTTGCATAGGTAGGTGATAGGGATGTAAATGCTCTTCGGATGGGTGTTACTTGTTGATGGCCTTGAAGGCATCTGTTACAGACTTGTTCTCTCAGCCTGCAGAAATGGAGGGTTACTGTCAGCAAGCATATACAAAATGGAGTCAGTCATGTCAAGTCCGCTGTGGACAACATTATTACTCTATTTTACTTATACATATTTACTCTATTTTGTTAATATGTTTAGTTTTGTTGTCTGTCTCCCCCTTCTAGACTGTGAGCCCGTCGTTGGGTAGGGACCGTCTCTCTATGTTGCCGACTTGTACTTCCCAAGCGCGTAGTACAGTGCTCTGCACACAGTAAGCGCTCAATAAATATGAGTGAATGAATGAATGATTGACGGCGCCCGCGGGCGGAACCGGAAATGGCCGGGGGGGGCTCCGACTCTCTACCAAGATGGCGGCGCTCGTGAGCTGGAGCCCGCGGGGGGGACCGGAAACGGCTGAGGGGTCGTGCACGGAGACGCCAACGCCGTAGCTTCCCATCGTTCCCCGCGCCGGCTCCTGCGACCAAGGGAACCGGAAATGTGTAGTTTGGGGGTGTGGTGGGGGAGGCTGTGATTCTCTGACAAGAAGGCGGGACCGGAAACGGACGGTACGGGAGTGTGGCTGGTGGGCGCTGAGACCCTAACAGGATGGCGGCGCCGGCGGAACCGGAAATGGACGGTACCGGAGTGTGGCCGGAGGGGGCTGAGCCCCTACCAAGATGGCGGCGCCGGCGGAAGTGGAAGGTACTGGGGCGTGGCCTGGGGGGCGTTGAACCCCTACCAAGATGGCGGCGCCGGCGGAACCGGAAGTGGAAGGTACTGGAATGTGGCCTGGGGGCGTTAAGCCCCTACCAAGATGGCGGCGCCGGCGGAACCGTAAATGGACGGTACAGGAGGAGTGTGGCCTGGAGGCGCTGAACCCCTACCAAGATGGCGGCGCCGGCGGAACCGGAAATGGACGGTGCAGGAGGAGTGTGTCCCGGGGGGCGCTGAGACCCTAACAAGATGGCGGCGCCGGCGGAACCGGATATGGACGGTACTGGAGTGTGGCCTGGGGGCGCTGAGACTCTAACAAGATGGCGGCGCCGGCGGAACCGGAAATGGACGGTACTGGAGTGTGGCCTGGGGGGCGCTGAGCCCCTACCAAGATGGCGGAACCGGAAATGGACGGTACGGGAGGAGTATGGCCTGAGGGGCGCTGAACCCCTAACAAGATGGCGGCGCCGGCGGAACCGGAAATGGACGGTACAGGAGGAGCGTGGCCTGGGGGCGCTGAGCCCCTACCAAGATGGCGGCGCCCGCGGGCGTAACCGGAGATAGCTGGGGGCGTGGCCGGAGACGCCCCGCCGTGCGTTCCCGTCGTGCCCCGCGACCAAGATGGCGGCGCCCGCGGGCGGAACCGGAAACGGCCGTGCGGGGCGGGGGGCGTGGCCGGAAGCGCCGAGGCCGCGACCTCCCTCCCTCCCTCCCGGCCGGCCACGATGTGGGCGCCCGGCCTGCGCGTCGTGTCCCGCGGGCGCCACTCGGGCGCGGCCGGCCTGCTGTCCGAGCTGCGGGAGCGCGGCCTGCTCCAGGAGATCGTGCCGGCGCGGGGCGCCGACGAGGAGCTGCCGGACCTGCTGGGCCCCGGCCGCGCGGGGGCGCCGCTGGTGGCCTACTGCGGCTTCGACCCCACGGCGGCGTCGCTGCACGTGGGCCACCTGCTCCCCCTGCTGGCGCTGCTGCACCTGCGGCGCGCCGGGCACCACGTCATCGCGCTGGTGGGCGGGGCCACGGCGCGCCTGGGGGACCCGAGCGGCCGCGCGGGGGCGCGCGAGGCCCTGGGCGCCGAGCGCGTGCGCGGGAACGCGCGCGCGCTGGGGCGGGGCCTGCGGGCGCTGGCGGCCAATGAGGGGGCGGCGGCGGGGGCGCCTGCGCGCGGGTCCTTCACCGTGCTGGACAACGCGGCGTGGCTCGGGGAGCGCCCCCTGGTGGAGTTCCTGGAGGCGGCGGGGGGCGCGTTCCGCATGGGGGCGCTGCTGAGCCGGCGGAGCGTGCGCGCGCGGCTGGGCGGGCCCGGCGGGATGAGCCTGGCCCAGTTCTGCTACCCGGCGCTGCAGGCCTACGACTTCTACCACCTGCACCGGCTCTACGGCTGCCGCCTGCAGCTCGGGGGCCACGACCAGCTCGGCAACATCCTCTCCGGCCACCACTTCGTCCGCAGGTGACCCTGACCCCGTGAGGAATTGAGGTGGGGGGGAGTGCATGGGGGGTTCAGCCTGCTGGGCTGCAAGGCCCTCGTCTCGGTGGAATGCACGGGTGCAATCGTTAGAAGAGCGGTTGGGGTGTTGCTGGGATGTGTGGGGTAGCGGTTCAGGGCCTCCTGGCAGGCTAGAGGGTTGTACACGCAGGTGGAGTAGCGGTGGTGCAAGGGGGGGTTAGCTTGGTGGGCTGCAAGGGTTGTCGTCTTGGTGGAATGCACGGGTGCAATTGTTAGAAGAGCAGTTGGGGTAGTGCTGGGATGTGTGGGATAGCAGTTTAGGGCATCCTGGCAGGCTAGAGGGTTGTACACGCAGGTGGAGTAGCGGTGGTGCAAGGGGGGTTTAGCTTGGTGGGCTGCAAGGCTCTCGTCTTGGTGGAATGCGTGGGTGCAATTGTTAGAAGAGCGGTTAGGGTGTTGCTGTGATGTGTAGGATAGCAGTTTAGGGCATCCTGGCAGGCTAGAGGGTTGTACACGCAGGTGGAGTAGCGGTGGTGCAAGGGGGGTTTAGCTTGGTGGGCTGCAAGGCTGTCATCTTGGTGGAATGCGTGGGTGCAATTGTTAGAAGAGCGGTTAGGGTGTTGCTGTGATGTGTAGGATAGCAGTTTAGGGCATCCTGGCAGGCTAGAGGGTTGTACACGCAGGTGGAGTAGTGATGGTGCAAGGGGGGTTTAGCTTGGTGGGCTGCAAGGGTTGTCGTCTTGGTGGAATGCACGGGTGCAGTCGTTAGAAGAGCGGTTAGGGTGTTGCTGTGATGTGTAGGATAGCAGTTTAGGGCATCCTGGCAGGCTAGAGGGTTGTACACGCAGGTGGAGTAGCGATGGTGCAAGGGGGGTTTAGCTTGGTGGGATGCAAGGGTTGTCGTCTTGGTGGAATGCATGGGGGGCGATCGTTAGAAGAGCGGTTAGGGTTGTGCCGGGATGTGTAGGATAGCAGTTTATGGCATCCTGGCAGGCTGGAGGGTTGTTCCCGCAGGTGGAGTAGCAATGGTGCAAGGGTGATTTAGGTTGGTAGGCTGCAAGGCTGTCATCTTGGTGAAATGCACGGGTGCAATCGTTAGAAGAGCAGTTAGGGTGTTGCTGTGATGTGTGGGATAGCAGTTTATGGCATCCTGGCAGGCTAGTGGTTGTTCCCGCAGGAGGAGTAGCAGTGGTGCAAAGGGGGTTTAGCTTGGTGGGCTGCAAGGCTGTCGTCTTGGTGGAATGCACGGGTGTGCGATCGTTAGAAGAGCGGTTAGGGTAGTGCCGGGATGTGTAGGATAGCAGTTTATGGGATCCTGGCAGGCTAGGGGGTTGTTCCCACGGGTGGAGTAGCAATGGTGTAAGGGGGGTTTAGCTTGGTGGGCTGCAAGGCTGTCATCTTGGTGGAATTCGTGGGGGGCAATTGTTAGAATGGCAGTTAGCGTGTTGCTGTGATGTATAGGATGGCAGTTTATGGCATCCTGGCAGGCTAGAGGGTTGTTCCCGTAGGTGGAGTAGCAATGGTGCAAGGGGGGTTTAGCTTGGTGGGCTGCAAGGCTGTCATCTTGGTGGAATGCACGGGTGCAACTGTTAGAGCAGTTAGGGTATTGCTGTGATGTGTAGGATAGCAGTTGATGGCATACTGGCAGGCTAGAGGGTTGTTCCCATAGGTGGAATAGCAATGGATGGGCTAGCGCTTAGCATGTTGCCGTGGAAGAGCAATTTACCTTGGTAGGCTACGGGGCTGTCATCTTGGTGGAATGCGTGGGTGCAATCATTAGAATAGCAATTAGTGTATTGCTATGATATACAGAACAGCAATTTATGTCACCCTCTTAGACTCTAGGGTTTTTCCCATAGGTGGAATAGCAGTGGTTAGCGTATTGCTGGAATGCGTGGAAGAGCAATTTATCTTGGTAGGCTATGGGGCTGTCATCTCGGTGGAATGCATGGGTGCGAGCGTTAAAATGGCAGTTAGTGTATTGCTGTGATATACAGGATAGCAATTTATGTCATCCTGGCAGGCTATAGGGTTGTTCCCATAGGTGGAATAGCAATGGATGGGTTAGCGCTTAGCATATTGCTGTAATACGTGGAAGAGCAATTTATCTTGGTAGGCTACGGGCCTGTCATCTCGGTGGAATGCATGGGTGCGATCATTAGAAGAGCAGTTAGCGTATTGCTGTGATGTATAGAATGGCAATTTATGGCATCCCGTCAGGCTGTAGGGTGGTTAGAGTGTGAAAATAGATGGGTGCAATCATTAGACTACCAACTAGTTTATTGCTATAATATGTGGAAGAGCAATTTATGGCATCCTGTTAGGCTATAGGGTGTGAAAATAGATGGGTGCAATCATTAGACTAGCAACTAGTTTATTGCTATAATATGTGGAAGAGCAATTTATGTCATCCTGTTAGGCTATAGGGTGTGAAAATAGATGGGTGTGATCATTAGAATAGCAACTAGTGTATTACTGTAATATGTGGAAGAGCAGTTTCTGTCATCCTGTTAGGCTATAGGGTTGTTAGAGTGTGAAAATAGATGGGTGCGATCATAAGAATAGCAATTAATGTGTTGCTATAATATTAATGTATTAATGTTAATACTAACAGAACAGGAGTTTATGTCACCCTGTTAGACTGTAGGGTTGTTCCACTATCTTGGCTTGTTCCCATATGTCCAGTAGCAATGGATGGGCTAGCAATGAGCATACTGCTGCGATGCGTGCAAGAGCAATTTACCTTGGTAGACTATAGGGCTGTCACCTTGTTGGAATGCATGGGGGCAATCATTAGAATAACAAATTATATAGAATAGCAATTTAGGTCATCCTGTTAGGCTATAGGGTTGTTAGAGTGTTAGAATATGTGGGTACAATCATTATGCTAGCTATTAGTATAATGCTATAATATGTGGAAGAGCAATTTATGTCATCCTGCTAGGCTATAGGGTTGTTAGAGTGTGAAAATAGATGGGTGCAATCATTAGAACAGCAGGTAGTGTGTTGCTATCATCTTATAGAACAGCAATTTGTGTCAAACTGTGAGGCTGTAGGGTTGTTCCACTATCTTGGCTTGTTCCCATATGTCCAATAGCAATGGATGGGCTAGCAATTAGGATATCGCTGTGATGCGTAGGAGAGCAATTTGGCTCGGTAGGCTACGGGGCTGTCATCTTGTCGGAATGCACGGGGGCAATCGTTAGAATGGCAGTTAGTGTATTGCTGTGATGTGTAGAATGGCAATTTATGTCATCCTGACAGGCTATAGGGTTGTTAGAGTGTTAGAATATATGAGTACAGTCATTAGACTAGCAATTAGTATAATGCTATAATATGTGGAAGAGCAATTTCTGTCATCCTGTTAGGCTATAGGGTTGTTAGAGTGTGAAGATAGATGGGTGCATTCATTAGGATAGCAATCTATGGAAGGGTAATTTATAGCAGCTTGTTAGAATATAGGGTAGTTATAGTGTTGGACTATATGGGTGCAATCATTAGAATAGCAATTAGTATATTGCTGTAATATGTGGAAGAGCAATTTATCTTGGTAGACTGTAGGGTTGTTCCACTATCTTGGCTTGTTCCCATATGAGGAATAGCAATGGCTAGAGTAGCAATTAGCATATTGCTGTAATACGTGGAAGAGCAATTTGTCTTGTTAGGCTCTAGGGTTGTTCCACTAGCTTGGCTTGTTCCCATATGTGCAGTAGCAATTGATAGACTAGCGGTTAGCGTATTGCTGTAATGCGTGGAAGAGCAATTTATCTTGGTAGACTACAGGGCTGTCATCTTGCTGGAATGCATGGGGGCAATCATTAGAATAGCAATTAGTGTATTGCTGTGATATGGAGAATAGCACTTTATGTCATCCTGTTGGGCTATAGGGTTGTTAGAGTGTTAGAATATATGGGTACAGTCATTAGAATAGCAATTAGTATAACGCTATAATATGTGGAAGAGCAATTTATGCCATCCTGTTAGACTATAGGGCTGTTACAGTGTTAAAATAGATGGGTACCATCATTAGAATAGCCATTAGTATATTGCTATAATATGTGGAAGAGCAGTTTGTCATCTTGTTAGAATATAGGGTTGTTATAGTGTCAGAATATATGGGTACCATCATTAGAATAGCCATTAGTATATGGCTATAATATGTGGAAGAGCAATTTGTCATCTTGTTAGAATATAGGGTTGGTATAGTGTTAGAATATATGGGTACAATCATTAGAATAGCAGTTAGTATATTGCTATAATATGTGGAAGAGCAATTTGTCATCTTGTTAGAATATAGGGTTGTTATAGTGTTAGAATATATGGGTACAATCATTAGAATAGCAATTAGTATATTGCTACAATATGTGGAAGAGCAATTTATCTTGGTAGACTGTAGGGCTGTCATCTTGGTGGTATGCCTGGGAGCAATCATTAGAATAGCAATTAGTGTATTGCTGTGATATGTAGAATAGCAATTTATGTCATCCTGTTAGGCTATAGGGTTGTTAGAGTGTTAAAGTAGATGGGTACAATCATTAGAATAGCAATTAGTATGTTCCTATAATATATAGAACAGCAATTTATGTCATCCTGTTAGACCATAGGGTTGTTAGAGTGTCAGAATATATGGGTACAATCATTAGAATAGCAATTAGTATATTGCTATAATATGTGGAAGAGTAACTTATATCATCTTGTTAGACTATAGGGTTGTTATAGTGCTAGAATATATGGGCACAGTCATTAGACTAGCAATTAGTATATTGCTATAATATGTGGAATAGTAATTTATATCATCTTGTTAGACTATAGGGTTGTTATAGTGTTAGAATAGATGGGTACAGTCATTAGACTAGCTATTAGCATATTGCTGTAATACGTGGAATAGCAATTTATCTTGTTAGACTATAGGGTTGTTCCACTATCTTGGCTTATTCCCATATGTGGAATAGCAATGGATAGACTAGTAATTAGCATATTGCTGTAATATGTGCAAGAGCAATTTATCTTGTTAGACTGTAGGGTTGTTCCACTGTCTTGGCTTGTTCCCATATGTGGAATAGCAATTGATGGACTAGCAATTAGTATATTGCTGTAATACGTGGAAGAGCAATTTATCTTGTTAGACTATAGGGTTGTTCCACTACCTTGGCTTGTTCCCATATGTGCAATAGCAATTGATGGATTAGCAATTAGCATATTGCTGTAATGTGTGGAAGAGCAATTTATCTCTGCATGGGATATATGCTATATCCCGTGCTATAGCAATTAGTGTATTGCTGTGATATGTAGAATAGCAATTTATGTCATCCTGTTAGGCTGTAGGGTTGTTTATAGTGTTAAAATAGATGGGTACAATCATTAGAATAGCAATTAGCATGGTGCTGTGATATATGAAACAGCAATTTATGCCATCCTGTTAGACTATAGGGTTGTTTATGGTGTTAAAATCGATGGGTACAATCATTAGAATAGCAATTAGTATATTGCTGTAATATGTGGAAGAGCAATTTATCTTGGTAGACTATAGGGTTGTTCCACTAGCTTGGCTGTTCCCATATGAGCAATAGCAATGGATGGACTAGGAATTAGCATATTGCTGTGATGCGTGGAAGAGCAATTTATCTTGGTAGACTATAGGGCTGTCATCTTGTTGGAATGCATGGGGGCAATCATTAGAATAGCAATTAGTGTATTGCTGTGTTATGTAGAATAGCAATTTATGTCATCCTGTTAGGCTATAGGGTTGTTAGAGTGTTAGAATATATGGACACAGTCATTAGACGAGCAGTTAGTATATTCCTATAATATGTGGAGTAGTAATTTATATCATCTTGTTAGACTATAGGGTTGTTAGAGTGTTAGAATATATGGGCACAGGCATTAGACTAGCCATTAGTATATTGCTATGATATGTGGAATAGTAATTTATCTCATCTTGTTAGAATAGAGGGTTATTATAGTGTTAAAATATATGGGTACAATCATTAGACTAGCAATTAATATATTGCTCTAATCTATAGAATAGCAATTTATGTCATCCTGTTAGAATATAGGGTTGTTTATAGTAGAATATATGGGTACAGTCATTAGCTGAGCAATTAGTTTATTGCTATAATATGTGGAATAGTAATTTATCTCATCTTGTTAGAATATAGTGTTGATATAGTGTTAGAATATATGGGTACAGTCATTAGCCTAGCAATTAGTATATTGCTATAATATGTGGAATAATACTTTATATCATCTTGTTAGACTATAGGGTTGTTTATAGTGTTAAAATAGATGGGTACAGTCAGTTGACTAGCAATTAGCATATTGCTGTAATACTTGGAAGAGCAATTTATCTTGTTAGACTACAGGGTTGTTCCACTATCTTGGCTTGTTCCCATATGTAGCATTGCAATGGATGGACTAGTGGTTAGAATATTGCTGTGATGCGTGGAAGAGCAATTTATCTTGGTAGACTATAGGGCTGTCATCTTGTTGGAATGCATGGGGGCAATCATTAGAATAGCAATTAGTGTATTGCTATGGTGTATAGAATAGCAATTTATGTCATCCTGTTAGACCATAGGGTTGTTAGAGTGTTAAAATAGATGGGTACAATCATTAGAATAGCAATTAGTATATTGCTGTAATACGTGGAAGAGCAATTTATCGTGTTAGACTATAGGGTTGTTCCACTATCTTGGCTTGTTCCCATATGTGGAATAGCAGTTGAGAGACTAGCAATTAGCATATTGCTGTAATACGTGGAAGAGCAATTTATCGTGTTAGACTATAGGGTTGTTCCACTATCTTGGCTTGTTCCCATATGTGTAATAGCAGTTGAGAGACTAGCAATTAGCATATTGCTATAATACATGGAATAGCAATTTATCTTGTTAGACTTTAGGGTTGTTATCTTGTTAGAATGCATGGGTACAATCATTAGAATAGCAATTAGTATATTGCTATAATATGTGGAAGAGTAATTTATATCATCTTGTTAGACTATAGGGTTGTTATAGTGCTAGACTATACGGGTACAGTCATTAGACTAGCAATTAGTATATTGCTATAATATGTGGAATAGTAATTTATCTTGGTAGACTATAGGGTTATTCCACTATCTTGGCATGTTCCCATATGTGGAATAGCAGTGGATAGACTAGCAATTAGCATATTGCTGCAATGCATGGAAAAGCAATTTATCTTGGTAGACTATAGGGTCGTTCCACTATCTTGGCTTGTTCCCATATGTGGAGTAGGAATGGATGGACTAGTGGTTAGCATATTGCTGTAATGCGTGGAAGAGCAGTTTATCTTGTTAGACTACAGGGCTGTTCCACTATCTTGGCATGTTCCCATATGTGGAATAGCAATGGATGGACTAGCGGTTAGCATATTGCTGTGATGCGTGGAAGAGCTATTCATCTTGGTAGGCTATAGGGCTGTCATCTTGTTGGAATGCATGGTTGCAATCATTAGAATAGCAATTAGTGTATTGCTATGATATATGGAATAGCAATTTATGTCATCCTGTTAGGCTATAGGGTTGTTAGAGTGATAGAATATATGGGTACAGTCATTAGACTAGCAGTTAGTATATTGCTATAATATGTGGAATAGTAATTTATCTCATCTTGTTAGACTATAGCGTTGATATAGTATTAGAATATATGGGTACAGTCATTAGACTAGCAGTTAGTATATTGCTGTAATATGCGGAAGAGTAATTTATATCATCTTGGTAGACTATAGGGTTGTTATAGTGTTAGAGTATATGGGCACAGGCATTAGACTAGCAGTTAGTATATTGCTATAATATGTGGAATAGTAATTTATCTCATCTTCTTAGAATATTGGGTTGATATAGTGTTAGAATCTATGGGTACAGTCATTAGACTAGCAATTAGTATATTGCTATAATATGTGGAATAGTAATTTATCTCATCTTAGAATATAGGGTTGATATAGTATTAGAATAGATGGGTACAGTCATTAGACTAGCAATTAGTATATTGCTGTAATATGTGGAAGAGTAATTTATATCATCTTGGTAGACTATAGGGTTGTTATAGTGTTAGAGTATATGGGCCCAGGCATTAGACTAGCAATTAGTATATTGCTGTAATATGTGGAATAGTAATTTATCTCATCTTCTTAGAATATAGGATTGATATAGTGTTAGAGTCTATGGGTACAGTCATTAGACTAGCAATTAGTATATTGCTGTAATATGTGGAAGAGTAATTTATATCATCTTGGTAGACTATAGGGTTGTTATAGTGTTAGAATATATGGGCCCAGGCATTAGACTAGCAATTAGTATATTGCTGTAATATGTGGAATAGTAATTTATCTCATCTTCTTAGAATATAGGGTTGATATAGTGTTAGAATCTATGGGTACAGTCATTAGACTAGCAATTAGTATATTGCTGTAATATGTGGAAGAGTAATTTATATCATCTTGGTAGACTATAGGGTTGTTATAGTGTTAGAGTATATGGGCCCAGGCATTAGACTAGCAATTAGTATATTGCTGTAATATGTGGAATAGTAATTTATCTCATCTTCTTAGAATATAGGGTTGATATAGTGTTAGAATCTATGGGTACAGTCATTAGACTAGCAATTAGTATATTGCTGTAATATGTGGAAGAGTAATTTATATCATCTTGGTAGACTATAGGGTTGTTATAGTGTTAGAATATATGGGTACTGTCATTAGACTAGCAATTAGCATATTACTGTAATACGTGGAAGAGCAATTTGTCATCCTGTTAGACTATAGTGTTGTTATAGTGTTAAAGTATATGGCTACAATCATTAGAATAGCAATTAGTATATTATGTATTAGTATATAGTAGTATACTAATATATATATATATATATATATATATATATATATACTATATACCAGTATATAGTATATCTAACAACAATTTATCTTGTTAGACTATAGGGTTGTTCTACTATCTTGGCTTGTTCCCATATGTGGAATAGCAATTGATGGACTAGCAATTAGCATGTTGCTGTAATATGTGGAAGAGCAATTTATCTCGTTAGACTATAGGGTTGTTAAACCCCACAATTATTCATATTAATGCATATAGTAAGCACGTAAACCCCACAATTATTCATATTAATGCATATAGTAAGCGCTTAAACCCCACAATTATTCATATCCATGCATATAGTAAGCGCTTAAACCCCACAATTATTCATATCCATGCATATAGCAAGCGCTTAAACCCCACAATTATCCATATCGATGCACATAGTAAGCACTTAAACCCCACAGTTATTCATATCAATGCACATAGTAAGCGCTTAAACCCCACAATTATTCATATCAATGCATATAGTAAGCGCTTAAACCCCACAATTATTCATATCGACGCATATAGTAAGCGCTTTAACCCCACAGTTATTCATATCGACGCATATAGTAAGCGCTTAAACCCCACAGTTATTCATATCGACACATATAGTAAGCGCTTAAACCCCACAATTATTCATATTGATGCATATAGTAAGCACTTAAACCCCACAATTATTCATATTGACGCATATAGTAAGTGCTTAAACCCCACAATTATTCATATCGATGCATATAGTAAGCGCTTAAACCACACAATTATTCATATTGATGCATATAGTAAGCGCTTTAACCCCACAATTATTCATATCGACGCATATAGTAAGCGCTTAAACCCCACAATTATTCATATCGACGCATATAGTAAGCGCTTTAACCCCACAGTTATTCATATCGACGCATATAGTAAGTGCTTAAAACCCCACAGTTATTCATATCGACACATATAGTAAGCTCTTAAACCCCACAATTATTCATATTGATGCATATAGTAAGCACTTAAACCCCACAATTATTCATATTGACGCATATAGTAAGTGCTTAAACCCCACAATTATTCATATCGATGCATATAGTAAGCGCTTTAACCCCACAATTATTCATATTGACACATATAGTAAGCGCTTAAACCCCACAATTATTCATAACGATGCATATAGTAAGCGCTTTAACCCCACAATTATTCATATTGATGCATATAGTAAGCGCTTACCACAATCATTCATATTACTAATAATAAAAACAATATCCGATTAATCCTCAGTCGGTGACCCTCCTGCCCAGCTAGACCTTCTTAGGGCTTTGGACTAGATTTTTTTGTTTGGGGGCGGGGGGTTCTCCTGGGGACAGCTTGGACACATCTCAAAGACCATCAATCTTGTCTGGTGGAAGGGCCCTACTCTGTCCTAATATTTCTAATAATTGAGTGCTTATCCAGTGCCAAGCACTAGTAGTCTTGGCACCTAGTCAGCGCTTAACAAATACCATCATTATTAAGTCGATTAAATGGAAAGCACAGGGGTAGATAGAAGATAATCAGGCCAGACATTCCCCCACTCCCTCCCTCTGCCTTACCCTCTTCCCCTCCCCACAGCACTTGTGCATATCTGTACATATTTATTACTCATGTGTTTATAGCTATAATAATAATAATGGTATTTGTTAAGCGCTTACTATGTGGCAAGCACTGTTCTAAGCACGAGAGAAGATACAAGGTAATGGGGTTGTCCCACATGGGACAACTTCTTATCTTCTACCTTGAAACGCAGGGACCCTGCTTGACTGTCGGTGTGGGGAATTATGGTGGAGAATCCAACTTTGTATCTTCTACCTTGAAATGCAGGGACCTTGCTTGACTATCGGTGTGGGGAATTAGGATGGAGAATCCAACTTTTTACCTTCTACCTTGAAACGCAGGGACCCTGCTTGACTGTCGGTGTGGGGAATTAGGATGGAGAATCCAACTTTTTATCTTCTACCTTGAAATGCAGGGACCCTGCTTGACTGTCGGTGTGGGGAATTAGGATGGAGAATCCAACTTTTTACCTTCTACCTTGAAATGCAGGGACCCTGCTTGACTGTCGGTGTGGGGAATTAGGATGGAGAATCCAACTTTTTACCTTCTAACTTGAAATGCAGGGACCCTGCTTGACTATCAGTGTGGGGAATTAGGATGGAGAATCCAACTTTTTAATCTATCTTGAAATGCAGGGACCCTGCTTGACTGTCGGTGTGGGGAATTAGGATGGAGAATCCAACTTTTTATCTTCTACCTTGAAATGCAGGAACCCTGCTTGACTGTCGGTGTGGGGAATTAGGATGGAGAATCCAACTTTTTAATCTATCTTGAAATGCAGGGACCCTGCTTGACTATCGGTGTGGGGAATTAGGATGGAGAATCCAACTTTGTATCTTCCACCTTGAAATGCAGGGACCCTGCTTGACTATCGGTGTGGGGAATTAGGATGGAGAATCCAACTTTTTTATCTTCTACCTTGAAATGCAGGGACCCTGCCTGAGTACTGGTGTGTTTTTTACGCAGGATGACGGGGAAAGATGTTTATGGGATCACGGTGCCTCTCATCACCAGCACGACCGGGGCCAAACTGGGCAAGTCCGCCGGCAACGCCGTCTGGCTGGACAGAGACATGACCTCGCCGTTCGAACTGTACCAGTTCTTCGTCAGACAGCAAGACGACTGCGTGGAACGGTGAGCGGCGTCTCCCTCTCCTCCCGTCTTGGAGTTTTCTGCCGAAAATATCCTCCGCGCTGCCTCGGGATGCGCATTTCAGTCGTGGCACATATTCCGACTGTGGCCTTCTTTCTGCGGGATCCGAAGTTCATGGCGGGGCTGGGATTTGAACCCGTGACCTCTGACTATTTATTACTATTTATTCTATTTATTTATTACTTTATTACTATTACTCTATTTCTTATTACTCTATTCATTATTACTCTATTATTACTCTATTATTACTCTAGTTATTATTACTCTAGTTATTATTACTCTATTCATTTAGTTATTATTACTCTATTCATTTAGTTATTATTACTAAATGAATTATTTAGTTTCTTATTACTCTATTATTACTCTATTTATTATTACTCTATTTATTTATTATTACTCTATTTATTATTACTCTAGTTATTACTCTAGTTATCATTACTCTATTCATTTAGTTATTATTACTCTATTCATTTAGTTATTATTAAATGAATTATTTAGTTTCTTATTACTCTATTTATT
The DNA here is from genome assembly GCF_015852505.1 of Tachyglossus aculeatus. Classification (NCBI taxonomy): domain Eukaryota; kingdom Metazoa; phylum Chordata; class Mammalia; order Monotremata; family Tachyglossidae; genus Tachyglossus; species Tachyglossus aculeatus. The sequence continues at coordinate 145,476,357 of NC_052067.1, read as the reverse complement.
ATTACTCTATTTATTTATTATTACTCTATTATTACTCTATTTAGTTATTATTACTCTATTTATTTATTATTACTCTAGTTATTATTACTCTATTTAGTTATTATTACTCTATTCATTTAGTTATTATTACTCTATTCATTTAGTTATTTATTATTACTCCATTTATTATTACTCTATTTATTTTACTTGTACATATTTATTCCATTGATTTTATTCCATTAATTTGTTTTGTTGCCAGTCTCCCCCTTCTAGACTGTGAGCCCACTGTTGGGTTGGGACCGTCTCTATCTGTTGCCGACTTGTACTTCCCAAGCGCTTAGTACAGTGCTCTGCACACAGTAAGCGCTCAATAAATGCGATTGAATGAATGAATGGCTCCAAACCCCGGGCTCTTTCCACTGAGCCACGCTGCTTCTAGACTGTGAGCCCGTCAGTGGGTAGGGACCGTCTCTATCTGTTGCCGATTTGCACTTCCCAAGCGCTTAGTACAGTGCTCTGCACACAGTAAGCGCTCTATAAATACGATTGAATGAATGAATGACTCCAAACCCCAGGCTCTTTCCACTGAGCCACGCTGCTTCTAGACTGTGAGCCCATCGGTGGGTAGGGACCGTCTCTATATGTTGCCAACTTGTACTTCCCAAGCGCTTAGTACAGTGCTCTGCACACAGTAAGCGCTCAATAAATACGATTGAAAGAAAAATTTGAGAAGCAGCACGGCCTAGGAGGTAGAGCTCGGGTCTGGAGTCAAAATAATAATAATAATGTTGGTATTTGTTAAGCGCTTACTATGTGCAAAGCACTGTTCTAAGCTCTGGGGTAGATACAAGGTAATCAGGTTGTCCCACGAGGGGCTCACAGTCTTCATCCCCATTTTCCAGATGAGGGAACTGAGGCCCAGAGAAGTGAAGTGACTTGCCCAAAGTCACACAGCCGACAAGTGGCGGAGCCGGGATTTGAACCCACGGCCTCCGGCTCCAAAGCCCGGGCTCTTTCCACTGAGCCACGCTGCTTCCCGAAAGGAGTCGGGGGGTCTCATTCCTGCTCATCATCATCATCATCAGTTGTATTTATTGAGCGCTTACTGTGTGCAGAGCACTGTACTAAGCGCTTGGGAAGTACAAATTGGCAACATGTAGAGACGGTCCCTACCCAACAGTGGGCTCACAGTCTCCGCCACTTGTCCGCTGGGTGACCTTGGGCAAGTTACCGAACCTCTCTGGGCCTCGGTTACCTCGTCTGTACAATGGGGAGGGATTAAGACTGTGAGCCCCATGTGGGACTTGGATTGTGTCCAACCTGATTAGCTTGTATTTACCCCAGTGCTTAGTACAATGCTCGGCACATAGTAACTGCTTAACAAATACGAGCATTACTATTATTATTATTATTATTATTATCATCATCATCATTATTCATTCATTCAATCGTATTTATTGAGCGCTTGCTGTGTGCAGAGCCCTGTACTAAGCGCTTGGGAAGCACAAGTTGGCAACAGATAGAGACGGTCCCTACCCAACAGCGGGCTCACAGTCTAGAAGGGGGAGACAGGGAACAAAACCAAACATATTAACAAAATTAAATAAATAGAATAGATATGTACAAGTAAAATAAATAGAGTAATAAATACATACAAACATATATCCAGGTGCTCTGGATATATTCAGATATATATTCAGATATATATCAGATATATATATATATATCTGATATATATATGAATATATATACCTGATATATATATTCAGATATATATATATATTCAGATATATACATATATATCTGATATGTATATATCTGATATATATATATATCTGATATATATATTCAGATATATTGGATATATACCAGAAGGAGGTAAGGCGGGTGGGGATGAGGGGGAAGCCAGTCTGGGAAGGCTGATACAAGACATTGTTATTATTATTGTTATTATTATTATTATTATTATTATTATTATTATTTATTATCATTATCATTATTATTACTATTACCTGCCTTTCCGGGTCATTCGGGCTTCTAGTTTCCACTGGTCCAGTCTCCATCCTCTCTCCCCTGCTCCCCCATACTTTATTTTTACTACTAATATTAGCAATTATTACTACTACTCATAATAATCGTGGTATTTGTCAAGCCCTTACTGTGTGCCGGGCACTGGGGTGGTTACAAGGCAGTCGGGTAGGGACCGTCTCTATATGTTGCCAACTTGTACTTCCCAAGCGCTTAGTACAGTGCTCTGCACACAGTAAGTGCTCAAAAAATACGATTTGATTGATTGATTGCACACAGTAAGCACTCAATAAATACGATTGACCGATTGATCTGATGGGACACAGCCCCCGTCCCACATGGGGAGCTCAGTCTCCATCCCCACGTGGCTCAGTGGAAAGAGCCCGGGCTTTGGAGTCGGAGGTCATGGGTTCGAATCCCGGCTCCACCACTTGTCAGCCGTGTGACCTTGGAAAAGTCACTTCACTTCTCTGAGCCTCAGTTACCTCATCTGTAAAATGAGGATTAAGACTGTGAGCCCCGCGTGGGACAACCTGATCACCTTGTATCCCCCCAGCGCTTAGAACAGTGCTTTGCACATAGTAAGCACTTAACAGATGCCATTATTATTATTATTATTATTATTATTATTATTATTTTACAGATGAGGGAACTGAGGCCCAGAGAAGTGAAGTGGCTTGCCCACGGTCACACAACAGACAGGCGGCGGAGCCGGACTTAGAAGCAGCGTAGCTCAGTGGGCAGAGCTTGGGCTTAGGAGTCAGAGGTTGTGGGTTCTAATCCTGTCAGCTTGTCTGCTGTGTGACCTTGGGTAAGTCACTGCATTCAGTCATTCATTCATTCGAACGTATTTGTTGAGCGCTTACTGTGTGCAGAGCACTGGACTAAGCGCTTGGGAAGTACAAGTTGGCAACATAGATGGTCCCTACCCAACCACGGGCGTGCAATTCTCTGTGCCTCAGTTACCTCATCTGGAAAATGGGGATTGGAAGTTAAAAGGATTAATCTGATTACCCCGTATCTACCCCAGCACTTAGAATGGTGCTTATTCATTCATTCATTCAATCGTATTTAGTGAGCGCTTACTGTGTGCAGAGCACTGGACTAAGCGCTTGGGAAGTACAAGTTGGCAACATGTAGAGACGGTCCCTACCCAACAGCGGGCTCACAGTCTAGAAGGGGGAGACAGACAACAAAACAAAGCATATAAGCCAAATAAAATAAATAGAATAAATATGTACAAGTAAAATAGAGTAATAAATGCATACAAGCGTATATACATTTATTCATTCATTCAATCGTATTTATTGAGTGCTTACTGTGTGCAGAGCACTGTACTAAGCTCTTGGGAAGTACAAGTTGGCAACATTAGAGATGGTCCCTACCCAACAGCGGGCTCACAGTCTAGAAGGGGGAGACAGACAACAAAACAAAGCATATAAACCAAATAAAATAAATAGAATAAATATGTACAAGTAAAATAGAGTAATAAATATGTACAGACATATATACGTTCATTCATTCATTCAGTCGTATTTATTGAGTGCTTACTGTGTGCAGAGCACTGTACTAAGCGCTTGGGAAGTCCAAGTTGGCAACATATAGAGACGGTCGCTTCCCAACAGCAGGCTCACAGTCTAGAAGGGGGAGACAGAGAACAAAACAAAACATATTAACAAAATAAAATAAATAGAATAAATATGCACTAGTAAAATAAATAAATAAATAAATAGGATGATAAATGCGTACAAACATGTAAGCATATATACAGGTGCTGTGGGGAGGGGAAGGAGGTAATAATAATAATAATAATAATAATTGGCATTTGTTAAGTGCTTACTATGTGCAAAGCACTGCTCTAAGCGCTGGGGAGGATACAGGGTGATCAGGTTGTCCCACGTGGGGCTCACAGTCTTCATCCCCATTTGACAGATGAGGGAACTGAGGCTCAGAGAAGTGAAGTGACTTGCCCAAGATCACACAGCAGACATGTGGCGGAGCCGGGATTCGAACCCATGACCTCGGACTCCAAAGCCCGGGCTCTTTCCACTGAGCCGCGCTGGTAAGGCAGTGAGCCCCTCGTGGGACAACCTGATTACCTTGTATCTCCCCCGGCGCTTAGAACAGTGCTTTGCACGTAGTAAGCGCTTAACAGATACCAACGCTATTATTATTAAATGCACAGGTTGGGCCGTATTTTGAGTTTTAGTTTTTGCTTCAAGAAACAGCAGGAGAGAGCTAGATCTTTGTTTAGTGCTTAAAGGATTTGGAGAAAACTAGGCTTCTAATGCGTAGGATGGGTGTCTAGACGGTGAGCCCACTGTCGGGTAGGGGCCGTCTCTATCTGTTGCCAACTTGTCATCATCATCAATCGCATTTGTTGAGCGCTTACTATGTGCAGAGCACTGTACTAAGCGCTTGGGAAGTACAAATTGGCAACATCTAGAGACAGTCCCTACCCAGCAGTGGGCTCACAGTCTAAAAGGGGGAGACAGAGAACAAAACCAAACACACTAACAAAATAAAATAGAATAGATATGTACAAATAAATTAAGTAAATAAATAAATAGAGTAAAAAAATACTAACAAAATAAAATAGAATAGATATGTACAAATAAATTAAGTAAATAAATAAATAGAGTAAAAAAATATGTACGAACATATATCCATATATACAGGTGCTGTGGGGAAGGGAGGGAGGTAAGATGGGGGGATGGAGAGGGGGACGAGAGGAAGGAAGGGGCTCAGTCTGGGAAGGCCTCCTGGAGGAGGTGAGGTCTCAGTAGGGCCTTGATCCTTGTCAATCAATCAATCAATCAATCGTATTTATTGAGCGCTTACTATGTGCAGAGCACTGTACTAAGCGCTTGGGAAGTACAAATTGGCAACACACAGAGACAGTCCCTACCCAACAGTGGGCTCCCAGTCTAAAAGGGGGAGACAGAGAATCAATCAATCAATCAATCGTATTTATTGAGCGCTTCCTATGTGCAGAGCACTGTACTAAGCGCTTGGGAAGTACAAATTGGCAACACATAGAGACAGTCCCTACCCAACAGTGGGCTCACAGTCTAAAAGGGGGAGACAGGGAACAGAACCAGACATACCAACAAAATAAAATAAATAGGATAGAAATGTACAAGTAAAATAAATAAATAAATAAATAGAGGAATAAATATGTACAACCATATCTACATATATACAGGTGCTGTGGGGAAGGGAAGGAGGTAAGATGGGGGGATGGAGAGGGGGACGAGCGCTCCCCGAGCGCTCAGTACAGTGCCCTGCACACAGTAAGCGCTCAATAAATGCGATCGATCGAATGAATGAGTGAATGCTTGGCTTTTTTTTCCCCTTTTCTTCCTCCCTAAGGTACCTGAAACTGTTCACTTTCCTGCCCCTTCCCGAGATCGACCACATCATGGCGATGCATGCCCGAGAGCCCGAAAAGAGGGGAGCCCAGAAAAGACTGGCAGCTGAAGTCACAAAGTTTGTCCATGGCGAAGAAGGACTCGAATCTGCCAAAAGGTAACCTAGTAAGCTCCCCAGCGCTTAGAGCGGTGCTTTGCACGTAGTAAGCGCTTAATAAATGCCATTTTTTTCAAAAAAAAAAACAACCCGTTGGGCTTCCTGAGCATTTCCATTCCACTCTTCAGGATGGAGAGTTCGAGAGCAGCGCTCAGATCCCGGGCCCGGGAAGACCCGGGAGGTCGTGGGTTCTAATCCCGGCTCCGCCACGTGTCCGCAAGTCACTTCCCTTCTCTGGGCCTCAGTCGTCTCATCTGGAAAATGGGGATTGAGACTGGGAGCCCCAAGTGGGACAGGCACCGAGCCGATTTGCTTGCATTCGTTCATTCATTCATTCCATCCTGTTTATCGAGCGCTTACTGTGTGCAGAGCACTGTACTAAGCGCTTGGGAAGTCCAAGTTGGCAACATGTAGAGACGGTCCCTACCCAACAGCGGGCTCACAGTCTAGAAAGGGGAGACCAGTGTACAGTGCCTGGCACAAAGTAAGCACTTAACAAATGCTATTATTATTATTGTTAATAATTATTAATAATAGTAATGCTGCTAGAGAAGCAGCGTGGCTCCGTGGAAAGAGCCCGGGCTTTGGAGTCAGAGGTCATGGGTTCAAATCCCGGCTCCGCCAATTGTCAGCTGGGTGACTTTGGGAAAGTCACTTAACTTCTCTGGGCCTCAGTTCCCTCATCTGGAAAATGGGGATTAATGTGAGCCCTCCGTGGGACAACCTGATCACCTGGCTACTTCCCCAGGGCTTAGAACAGTGCTTTGCACGTAGTAAGCGCTTAATAAATGCCATTATTATCATTATTATTATTAAAGTGCCTGCACATAGTAAGCGCTTAACACATACAGTAATAATAATAAATGCCATTATTATCATTATTATTATTATTATTATTAAAGTACCTGCACATAGTAAGCGCTTAACACATACAGTAATAATAATATGTTATTATTATTATATTAATAATAATCCACGGCACATAGTAAGCATTTAACACAGTAATAGTGATAATATTATAATAATATGTATTATCATCATTATATTAATAATAATCCACCTTGTTTGGGTGGCTTTGAGGAAAACCGGATAGCCTGGTCCTTTGAAAGCCCGACGATCGCCTGGGCTTGATTTTTCTGTTTCTAATAAAGAGTCGCTCTATATAACAAATGAGACGTACCCTGAATAGATGTAGACCTGCCTCAGATGGGCAAGGGGCTGAAAATTTCAATACAAATGAAATTCCGGTCCTCCTCCAGGAGGCCTTCCCAGACTGAGCCCCTTCCTTCCTCTCCCCCTCGTCCCCCTCTCCATCCCCCCCATCTTACCTCCCTCCCTTCCCCACAGCACCTGTATATATGTATATATGTTTGTACATATTTTTTTACTCTATTTATTTAATTTATTTGTACATATCTATTCTATTTATTTTATTTTGTTAGTATGTTGGGTTTTGTTCTCTGTCTCCCCCTTTTAGACTGTGAGCCCACTGTTGGGTAGGGACCGTCTCTATATGTTGCCAGTTTGTACTTCCCAAGCGCTTAGTACAGTGCTCTGCACATAGTAAGCGCTCAATAAATACGATTGATGATGATTCCGGTCAGTGTTTGTGTAGCGTGGGGTTCGTGTGGTGGTATTCATTTTAATGTCCGTCTCCCCTGCTAGAAGGGAAGCTCCTCTAGGGCAGGTACTGTCTCTTCATTCATTCATTCATTCATTCAGTCGTATTTATTGAGCGCTTACTGTGTGCAGAGCACTGTACTGAGCGCTTGGGAAGTCCAAGTTGGCAACATCTAGAGACGGTCCCTACCCAACGACGGGCTCACAGTCTAGAAGGGGGAGACAAACAAAACAAAGCATATTAACAGAATAAAATAAATAGAATAAAGATGTACAAGTAAAATAAATAAATAATGTATTTTCCCTTCTCTATTGTACTCCCAAGCGCTTAGCACAGTGGTTTGTACAGTATAAGCAGCGTGGCTCAGTGGAAAGAGCCCGGGCTTTGGAGTCAGAGGTCATGGGTTCAAATCCCGGCTCAGCCACTCGTCAGCTGTGTGACTTTGGGCAAGTCACTTCACTTCTCTGTGCCTCAGTTACCTCATCTGTAAAATGGGGATTAGGACTGTGAGCCCCACGTGGGACAACCTGATCACCTTGTATCCTCCCCAGCGCTTAGAACAGTGCTTTGCACATAGTAAGCGCTTAACAAATGCCATTATTATTATTATCATTATTATTATTATTATTATTATTATTCTCTGGGCCTCAGTTCCCTCATCTGGAAAATGGGGATTAAAACTGTGAGCCACCCTGTGGGTCAACTTGAACACCTTGTAACCTCCCCAGCGCTTAGAACAGTGCTTTGCACATAGTAAGCGCGTAATAAATGCCATCATTATTATTATTATGGGTTCAAATCCCAGCTCCATCAGCTGTGTGACTTTGGGCAAGTCACTTCAGTTCTCTGGACCTCAATTCCCTCATCTGGAAAATGGGGATTAAAACTGTGAGCCACCCTGTGGGTCAACTTGAACACCTTGTAACCTCCCCAGCGCTTAGAACAGTGCTTTGCACATAGTAAGCGCGTAATAAATGCCATCATTATTATTATTATGGGTTCAAATCCCAGCTCCATCAGCTGTGTGACTTTGGGCAAGTCACTTCAGTTCTCTGGACCTCAGTTCCCTCATCTGGAAAATGGGGATTAAAACTGTGAGCCACCCTGTGGGTCAACTTGAACACCTTGTAACCTCCCCAGCGCTTAGAACAGTGCTTTGCACATAGTAAGCGCTTAATAAATGCCATCATTATTATTATTATGGGTTCAAATCCCAGCTCCGCCAACTGTCAGCTGTGTGACTTTGGGCAAGTGACTTCATTTCTCTGGGCCTCAGTTCCCTCATCTGGAAAATGGGGATTAAAACTGTGAGCCACCCTGTGGGTCAACTTGAACACCTTGTAACCTCCCCAGCGCTTAGAACAGTGCTTTGCACATAGTAAGCGCTTAATAAATGCCATCATTATTATTATTATGGGTTCAAATCCCAGCTCCGCCACTCGTCAGCTGTGTGACTTTGGTCAAGTCACTTCACTTCTCTGGGCCTCAGTTCCCTCATCTGGAAAATGGGGATTAAAACTGTGGGCCCCCCTGTGGGTCAACTTGAACACCTTGTAACCTCCCCAGCGCTTAGAACAGTGCTTTGCACATAGTAAGCGCTTAATAAATGCCATCATTATTATTATTATGAGTTCAAATCCCTGCTCCGCCAATTTTCAGCTGTGCGACTTTGGGCAAGTCGCTTCACTTCTCTGGGCCTCAGTTCCCTCATCTGGAAAATGGAGATTAAAATGAGCCACCCTGTGGGTCAACTTGAACACCTTGTAACCTCCCCAGCGCTTAGAACAGTGCTTTGCACATAGTAAGCGCTTAATAAATGCCATCATTATTGTTATTATGGGTTCAAATCCCAGCTCCGCCAACTGTCAGCTGTGTGACTTTGGGCAAGTGACTTCACGTCTCTGGGCCTCAGTTCCCTCAGCTGGAAAATGGGGATTAAAGCTGTGGGCCACCCTGTGGGTCAACTTGAACACCTTGTAACCTCCCCAGCGCTTAGAACAGTGCTTTGCACATAGTAAGCGCTTAACAAATGCCATCATTATTGTTATTATGGGTTCAAATCCCAGCTCCGCCAACTGTCAGCTGTGTGACTTTGGGCAAGTGACTTCACGTCTCTGGGCCTCAGTTCCCTCAGCTGGAAAATGGGGATTAAAACTGTGAGCCCCCCCGTGGGACAACCTGATGACCTTGTAACCTCCCCAGCGCTTAGAGCAGTGCTTTGCACATAGTAAGCGCTTAGCAAATGCCATTATTATTATTATTATTATTATTATTATTATTATTATTAAGCAATACCATTGATGGACGATGATGGATGATATCCGCGCCGGGCATACCTCCAACAGGCTCTGGGTGTAAAGGCCAACAAAATTTGGTCAACATTGTTTGAAAACATCATCCGGGTCAGTTTTCGTCCAGCGTGGGGATCGCGTGACGGTATTTGCGCTGGGACAGAACTCTCCTCCAACCCCATGTTGCGTTGGATCCGGACAGCCCTACTGAGCGCTCACCTCCTCCAGGAGGCCTTCCCAGATTGAGCCCCCTTTTTCCTCTCCCCATCGCCCCCGCCCAACCTCCTTGCCCTCCCCACAGCGCCTGTATGTATGTTTGTACAGATTTATCACTCTATTTATTTTACTTCTACGTATTTACTACCCTATTTTGTTAATGATTTCATTCATTCAGTCAGTCAGTCATATTTATTGAGCGCTTACTGTGTGCAGATATATATCGTTTATAAATATATAATATATAATCGTATATAAATATGATTGAATGCAGAGCACTGTACTAAGCACGTCTAGCTTTAATTCTGTATGTGTACATATTTACTACCCTATTTTGTTAATGATTCATTCATTCAATCGTATTTATTGAGCGCTTAATGTGTGCAGATGCATATCGCATATAAATATATAATATAATATATAATCGTATGTAAATACGATTGAATGAATGCAGAGCACTGTACTAAGCACATCTAGCTTTAATTCTGTCTGTGTACACATTTACTGCCCTATTTTGTTAATGATTTCATTCATTCATTCAATCGCATTTATTGAGCGCTTACTGTGTGCAGATATATATTGTATATAAATATATATGATATAATATATAATATAATATATATTCGTATGTAAATACGATTGAATGAATGCAGAGCACTGTACTAAGCACATCTAGCTTTAATTCTATTTGTGTACATATTTACTACTCTATTTTGTTAATGATTTCATTCATTCATTCAATCGCATTTATTGAGCACTTAATGTGTGCAGATACATATCGCATATAAATATGTAATATAATATATAATCGTATGTAAATACGATTGAATGAATGCAGAGCACTGTACTAAGCACATCTAGCTTTAATTCTGTCTGTGTACACATTTACTACACTATTTTGTTAATGATTTCATTCATTCATTCAATCGCATTTATTGAGCGCTTACTGTGTGCAGATATATATCGTATATAAATATATATGATATAATATATAATATAATATATATTCGTATGTAAATACGATTGAATGAATGCAGAGCACTGTACTAAGCACATCTAGCTTTAATTCTATTTGTGTACATATTTACTACCCTATTTTGTTAATGATTTCATTCATTCATTCAATCGCATTTATTGAGCACTTAATGTGTGCAGATACATATCGCATATAAATATGTAATATAATATATAATCGTATGTAAATACGATTGAATGAATGCAGAGCACTGTACTAAGCACATCTAGCTTTAATTCTGTCTGTACACATTTACTACCCTATTTTGTTAATGATTTCATTCATTCATTCAGTCGCATTTATTGAGCGCTTACTGTGTGCAGATATATATCGTATATAAATATATAATATGATATAATATATAATATAATATATATTCATATGTAAATACGATTGAATGAATGCAGAGCACTGTACTAAGCACATCTAGCTTTAATTCTATTTGTGTACATATTTACTGCCCTATTTTGTTAATGATTTCATTCATTCATTCAATCGCATTTATTGAGCACTTAATGTGTGCAGATACATATCGCATATAAATATGTAATATAATATATAATCGTATGTAAATACGATTGAATGAATGCAGAGCACTGTACTAAGCACATCTAGCTTTAATTCTGTCTGTGTACACGTTTACTACCCTATTTTGTTAATGATTTCATTCATTCATTCAATCGCATTTGTTGAGCGCTTACTGTGTGCAGCTATATATCGTATATAAATATATAATATGATATAATATATAATATAATATATATTCGTATGTAAATACGATTGAATGAATGCAGAGCACTGTACTAAGCACATCTAGCTTTAATTCTATTTGTGTACATATTTACTACCCTATTTTGTTAATGATTTCATTCGTTCATTCAATCGCATTTATTGAGCACTTAATGTGTGCAGATACGTATCGCGTATAAATATATAATATAATATATAATATATATCGTATATAAATACAATTGAATGAATGCAGAGCACTGTACTTAGCGCATCTAGCTTTAATTCTATTTGTGTGCATATTTACTACCCTATTTTGTTAATGATTTCATTCATTCATTCAATCGCATTTATTGAGTGCTTACTGTGTGCAGATATTTATCGTATATAAATATATAATATGATATATAATTGTATATAAATATGATTGAATGAATGCAGAGCACTGTACTAAGCACATCTAGCTTTAATTCTATTTGTGTGCATATTTACTACCCTATTTTGTTAATGATTTCATTCATTCATTCAATCGCATTTATTGAGCGCTTACTGTGTGCAGATATTTGTCATATATAAATATATAATATGATATAATATATAATTGTATATAAATATGATTGAATTAATGCAGAGCACTGTACTAAGCACACCTAGCTTTAATTCTATTTGTGTACATATTTACTACCCTATTTTGTTAATGATTTCATTCATTCATTCAATCGCATTTATTGAGCGCTTACTGTGTGCAGATACATATCATATATAAATATATAATATAATATATAATCATATATAAATACGATTGACTGCAGAGCACTGTACTTAGCGCATCTATCTTTAATTCTGTTTGTGTACATATTTACTACCCTATTTTGTTAATGATTTCATTCAGTCATTCAATCGTATTTATTGAGTGCTTACTGTGTGCAGAGCACTGGACAAAGCGCATCCAGCTTTCATTGTATTTGTGTGCATATTTACTACCCTATTTTGTTAATGATTTCATTCAGTCATTCATTCAATCGTATTTATTGAGCGCTTACTGTGTGCAGAGCACTGGACTAAGCGCATCTAGCTTTAATTCTATTTGTGTACATATTTACTACCCTATTTTGTTAATGATTTCATTCATTCATTCAATCGTATTGAGCACTTACTGTGTGCAGAGCACTGTACTAAGAGCATCTAGCTTTAATTCTATTTGTGTACATATTTACTACCCTATTTTGTTAATGATTTCATTCAGTCATTCATTCAATCGTATTTACTGAGCGCTTACTGTGTGCAGAGCACTGTACTAAGAGCATCTAGCTTTAATTCTATTTGTTCCGACGACTCTGACACCCGTCTACGTGTTTTGTTTTGTTGTCCGTCTCCCCCTTCTAGACTGTGAGCCCGTTGTTGGGTAGGGACCGTCCCTCTTTGTTGCCGACTTTTACTTCCCAAGCGCTTAGTACAGTGCCCTGCACACGGTAAGCGCTCAATAAATATGATTGAATGAATGCATGAATGCAACTGTAGAGAAGCAGCGTGGCTCAGTGGAGTCAGAGATCATGGGTTCTAATCCCAGCTCCCCTGCATGCCTGCTGTGTGACCTTGGGCAAGTCACTGAACTTCTCAGTTCCTCGGAGCCTCAGTTCCCTCATCTGTAAAATGGGACGAAGACTGTGAGCCCCACATGGGACAACCTGATCACCTTGTATCCCTCCCAGTGCTTAGAACAGTGCTTTGCACATAGTAAGCGCTTAACAAATGCCATCATTATTATTATGAACAAAATAGGGTAGTAAATATGTACAAGTGAAATAGAGTAATAAATCTGTACATCTTTATACACAATAAATACTTGCGGTTAGCAAATGCCATCATTATTATCATGAACAAAATAGGGTAAATATGTACAAGTAAAATAGAGTAATAAATCTGTACATCTATATACACAATAAACAATACACAATAAATACTTGCGCTTAACAAATGCCATCATTAATATTATGAACAAAATAGGGTAGTAAATATGTACAAGGAAAATAGAGTAATAAATCTGTGCATCTATATGCACAATAAACAATACACAATAAATACTTGCGCTTAACAAATGCCATCATTATTATCATGAACAAAATAGGGTAGTAAATATGTACAAGTAAAATAGAGTGATAAATCTGTACATCTATATACACAATAAACAATACACAATAAGTACTTGTGCTTAACAAATGCCATCATTATTATTATGAACAAAATAGGGTAGTAAATATGTACAAGTAAAATAGAGTGATAAATCTGTACATCTATATACACAATAAACAATACTCAATAAATACTTGTGCTTAACAAATGCCATCATTATTATTATGAACAAAATAGGGTAGTAAATATGTACAAATAAGAGTAATAAATCTGTACATCTATATACACAATAAACAATGCACAATAAATACTTGCGGTTAACAAATGCCGTCATTATTATTATGAACAAAATAGGGTAGTAAATATGTACAAGTAAAATAGAGTAATAAATCTGTACATCTATATACACAATAAACAATACACAATAAATACCTGTGCTTAAGAAATGCCATCATTATTATGAACAAAATAGGGTAGTAAATATGTACAAGTAAAATAGAGTGATAAATCTGTATATCTATATACACAATAAACAATAAGCAACACTTGCGCTTAACAAATGCCATCATTATTATTATGAACAAAATAGGGTAGTAAATATGTACAAGTAAAATAGAGTAATAAATCTGTACATCTATATGCACAATAAACAATACACAATAAATACTTGCTCTTAACAAATGCCATCATTATTATTATGAACAAAATAGGGTAGTGAATATGTGCAAGTAAAATAGAGTAATAAATCTGTGCATCTATATACACAATAAACAATACACAATAAATACTTGCGCTTAACAAATGCCATCATTATTATTATGAACAAAATAGGGTAGTAAATATGTACAAGTAAAATAGAGTAATAAATCTGTATATCTATATACACGATAAACAATACACAGTAAATACTTGCGCTTAACAAATGCCATCATTATTATTGTGAACAAAATAGGGTAGTAAATATGTACAAGTAAAATAGAGTAATAAATCTGCACATCTGTATACACAATAAATACTTACACTTAACAAATGCCATCATTATTATTATGAACAAAATAGGGTAGTAAATATGTACAAGTAAAACAGAGTAATAAATCTGTACATCTATACACACAATAAACAATGCACAATAAATACTTGCGCTTAACAAATGCCATCATTATTATTATGAACAAAATAGGGTAGTAAATATGTACAAGTAAAATAGAGTAATAAATTTGTTTATCTATATACACAATAAACAATACACAATAAATACTTGCGCTTTAACAAATGCCATCATTATTATTATGAACAAAATAGGGTAGTAAATGTGTACAAGTAAAATAGAGTAATAAATCTGTACATCTATATGCACAATAAACGATACACAATAAATACTTGCGCTTAACAAATGCCATCATTATTATTATGAACAAAATAGGGTAGTAAACACGTACAAGTAAAGTAGAGTAATAAGTCTGTACATCTATATATACAATAAACAATACACAATAAATACTTGCGCTTAACAAATGCCATCATTATTATTATGAACAAAATAGGGTAGTAAATATGTACAAGTAAAATAGAGTAATAAATCTGTATATCTATATACAGAATAATACACAATACTTGCGCTTAACGAATGCCATCATTATTATTATGAACAAAATGGGGTAGTAAATACGTACAAGTAAAATAGAGTAATAAATCTGTTTATATACACAGTAAACAATACACAAAAAATACGATTGAATGAACGATTCCCGCATCGAGGGTCCGCACGGCACGGAGCGGGGGTTATCGAAGAACCGCCGGGACTGTAGTAACCGCTGCCTATGTTTCAGGTGTACCCAGGCGATTTATCACAGTAGCGTGGACGCCCTGGAGACCATGTCCGACCAAGAGCTGAAGGAACTCTTCAGAGAAGCCTCTTTCTCAGAATTGGTTCTCGACCCCGGGATGAGTGTGATTGACACCTGCCGGAAGGCCAACGCCATTCCCGACGGCCCCAGGGGGTAAGACCTTTTTTCTTTTTTGGGGGGGGGTCTTTCTCCCTCTAATCATCATCATCATCAATCGTATTTACTGAGCGCTTACTGTGTGCAGAGCACTGTACTAAGCGCTTGGGAAGTACACGTTGGGCTTGGGAAGTACTAACAACGATGGTATTTCATTAAGCGCTTAGTATGTGCAGGTTGTCCCACGGGGGGCTCACAGTCTTCATCCCCATTTTACAGATGAGGGAACTGAGGCCCAGGGAAGTGACTTGCCCCAAGTCACCCAGCTGACAAGGGGCGGAGCTGTGATTCGAACCCATGACCCCTGACTCCAAAGCCCGGGCTCTTTGCACCGAGCCACGCTGCTCGTCTGAGATGCTCGCGCCCCAAAATACACTTTCCAAAGGGCGAAATATCTACTGTATTTATTTTATTTTGTTAATACGTTTGGTTTTTTTTGTCTGTCTCCCCCTTCTAGACTGTGAGCCCACTGTTGGGTAGGGACCGTCTCTATATGTTGCCAACTTGTACTTCCCAAGCGCTTAGTACAGTGCTGTGCACACAGTAAGCGCTCAATAAATACGATTGATTGATCGGGGAATTTAACATGATACATACAAATCTTTTCTAACGGATAGAGCTGGGGCCTGGAAGCGGGGAGAACCTAGGTTCTAAATCCCAGCTCTGCCGTGTGACCTCGGGCAAGTCACTTCACTTCTCTGGGCCTCAGTTACCTCATCTGTAAAATGGGGAGGCGACTGTGAGCCCCACGTGGACTGCTTGGCATATAGTAATAATAATAATAATAATAATAATAATAATGGTATTTGTTAAGCGCTTACAATGTGCCAAGCACTGTTCTAAGCGCTGGGGAGGTTACAAGGTAATCAGGTTGTCCCGTGGGGGGCTCACAGTCTTCATCCCCATTTTACAGGTGAGGGAACTGAGGCCCAGAGAAGTGAAGTGACTTGCCCAGAGTCACACAGCTGATAAAACTCTGTCTCCGGGAGGGCAGGGGGATCTCGGGGCGAATCCAAGAAGCAGCAGGGCCTGTAGGATGGAGCCTGGATTGATCCCCCTTTTTCCTCTCCTTCTTCCCCTCCCCTCTCCAATGTGTGTATATTCTTCTTCTTCCCCTCCCCTCTCCAAATATATATATATTTGTACATATTTATTACTCTATTTTACTTGTCCATATTTACTATTCTATTGATTTTGTTGATGATGTGCCTCTAGCTTTAATTCTATTTGTTCTGACGATTTTGACGCGTGTCCACGTTTTGTTGCTTGTTTTACTTGTCCATATTCACTCTTCTGTTGATTTTGTTGATGATGTGCCTCTACCTTTAATTCTATTTGTTCTGGCAATTTTGACACCTGTCCGCAATGTTTTGTTTTGTTGCTTGTTTTACTTGTCCATATTTACTCTTCTATTGATTTTGTTGATGCCGTGCCTCTAGCTTTAATTCTGTTTGTTCTGACGATTTTGACCCCTGTCCGCATGATTTGTTTTGTTGTTTTACTTGTCCATATTTACTCTTCTATTGATTTTGTTGATGATGCGCCTCTAGCTTTAATTCTATTCTGACGATTTTGACACCTGTCCCCATGTTTTGTTGCTTGTTTTACTTGCCCGTTTACTCTTCTATTGATTTTGTTGATGATGTGCCTCTAGCTTTAATTCTATTTGTTCTGACGATTTTGACACCTTTCCACATGTGTGGTTGCTTGTTTTACTTGTCCGTATTTACTATTCTATTGATTTTGCTGATGATGGGCCTCTAGCTTTAATTCTATTTGTTCTGACAATTTTGACACCTGTCCGCGTTTTTTGTTTCGTTGCTTGTTTTACTTGTCCATATTTACTATTCTGTTGATTTTGTTGATGTGCCTCTCGCTGTCATTCTATTTGATCTGACAACTTTGACACCTGTCCAACATGTTTTGTTTTGTTGTTTTACTTGTCCATATTTACTCTTCTACTGATTTTGTTTATGATGCACCTCTAGCTTTAATTCTACTATAATGACCCTTGTCTGCGTGTTTTGTTTCATTGTTTTACTTGTCCATATTTACTCTTCTATTGATTTTGTTGATGATGTGCCTCTAGCTTTAATTCTATTTGTTCTGACGACTTTGACACCTGTCCTCATGTTTTGTTTTGTTGCTTGTGTTACTTGTCCATATTTACTCTTCTATTGATTTTGTTTGTGATGCACCTCTAGCTTTAATTCTATTCTGACGATTTTGACACCCATCCGCGTGTTTTGTTGCTTGTTTTACTTGTCCGTTTACTCTTCTATTGATTTTGTTGATGATGTGCCTCTAGCTGTAATTCTATTTGTTCTGACGATTTTGACACCTGTCCGCATGATTTGTTGCTTGTTTTACTTGTCCGTATTTACTATTCTATTGATTTTGTTGATGATGTGCCTCTAGCTTTAATTCTATTTGTTCTGACGACTTTGACACCTGTCCGCGTGTTTTGTTATTTTGTTGCTTGTTTTACTTGTCCATATTTACTCTTCTATTGATTTTGTTGATGATGTGCCTCTAGCTTTAATTCTATTTGTTCTGACGACTTCGACACCTGTCCACATGTTTTGTTTTGTTGTTCGTTTTACTTGTCCATATTTACTCTTCTATTGATTTTGTTGATGATGTGCCTCTAGCTTTAATTCTATTTGTTCTGACGACTTTGACACCTGTCCACGTGTTTTTTTTGTTTTGTTGTTCGTTTTACTTGTCCCTATTTACTATTCTATTGATTTTGTTGATGATGTGCCTCTAGTTTTACTTCTATTTGTTCTGACGAGTTTTGACACCTGTCTGTATGTGTGGTTGCTTGTTTTACTTGTCCATATTTACTCTTCTATTGATTTTGTTGATGATGTGCCTCTAGCTTTAATTCTATTTGTTCTGACGATTTTGACACCTGTCCGCATGGTTTGTTGCTTGTTTTACTTGTCCAGATTTACTCTTCTATTGATTTTGTTGATGATGTGCCTCTACCTTTAATTCTATTTGTTCTGACGATTTTGACACCTTTCCGCATGTTTTGTTGCTTGTTTTACTTGTCCGTATTTACTATTCTATTGATTTTGTTGATGATGTGCCTGTAGCTTTAATTCTATTTGTTCTGACGATTTTGACACCTGTCCGTGTGTTTTGTTCTGTTGCTTGTTTTACTTGTCCATATTTACTCTTCTATTGATTTTGTTGATGATGTGCCTGTAGCTTTAATTCTATTTGTTCTGATGATTTTGACACCTGTCCGCGTGTTTTGTTCTGTTGCTTGTTTTACTTGTCCATATTTACTCTTCTATTGATTTTGTTGATGATGTGCCTCTACCTTTAATTCTATTTGTTCTGACGACTTCGAAACCTGTCCACATGTTTTGTTTTGTTGTTCGTTTTACTTGTCCATATTTACTCTTCTATTGATTTTGTTGATGATGTGCCTCTAGCTTTAATTCTATTTGTTCTGACGATTTTGACACCTTTCCACATGTGTGGTTGCTTGTTATACTTGTCTGTATTTACTATTCTATTGATTTTGTTGATGATGTGCCTCTAGCTTTCATTCTATTTGTTCTGACGACTTTGACACCTGTCACCGTGTTTTGTTGTTTTGTTTCCTTGTTTTCCTTGTCCATATTTACTCTTCTATTGATTTTGTTGATGATGTGCCTCTACCTTTAATTGTATTTGTTCTGACCGTTTTGACACCTGTCCGCGTGTGTGGTTGCTTGTTTTACTTGTCCGTATTTACTATTCTATTGATTTTGTTGATGATGTGCCTCTACCTCTAATTCTATTTTTTCTGACGACTTTGGCACCTGTCCGTGTGTTTTGTTTTGTCATCCGTCTCCCCCTTCTAGACCGCGAGCCCGTTGTGGGGTAGGGACCGTCTCTACCTGTTGCCAACTTGTCCTTCCCAAGCGCTTCGTCCAGGGCTCCGCACCCAGTAAGCGCTCAACAAATCCGACTGAATGAGCGAATGAAGCGGCGGGGCCGGGATTAGAATCAATCGATCAATCGATCGTATTTATTGAGCGCTTACCGTGTGCTTACTGTGTGGGAAGTACAAGTTGGCAACATATAGGGATGGTCCCTACCCAACGGTGGGCTCACGGTCTAAAAGAAGCCACGGCCTCCGGCTCCCAAGCCCACGCTCTTCCCGAAGCTTCCCGAAGGAAGCGCTTAGCAAATACCGTCCCGGTGACGGTGCGATCCCGGTGTCCGGGCCTTGATTCGCCTTTCCTCCTAGGTACCGGATGATCACGGACGGCGGAGTCAGTATTAACCACCACCAAGTGACGGACCCCGAAAGCGTCCTGGTGCTGGGGCAGCACATCCTCCGCAACGGGCTCTCCCTGCTGAAGATCGGAAAGAGGAACGTCTACGTCATCAAGTGGCTTCGGCTGTGACGGCCCGGAATTCCGCATCCCGGAGGGCCGCGTCCTCGCGTTTCCTGGCTCGCTGGAAGAAGCGGCGGAGCGTGGGGCGGACTGCGGTCCCGTCGGTCCTATCTATTAAGCGCCCGCTGCGCGCAGAGCACTGTGCTGAGCGCTGAAGTCTTCTCACGGTGTGAGCAGTTATTTCGCCTTGAATAAAGCTGGGAGGAGAGGAGTTCTCCTCGGTTCACTGGGTGGTCCGAGCCAGAGGAAGAGATACCGGGGTGGAAATCATCTTTAATAATAATGACGATTATGTGCCGGGCACTGTACTGAGCGCTGGGGCCGGTAAAAGGAAATCGGGTCGGGCACCGTTGTTGTCCCATGTGGGACTCACAGTCTCAATCCCCATAATAATAATAATGGTAGCATTTATTAGCGGTCTTTTAGACTGTGAGCCCACTGTTGGGTAGGGACTGTCTCTATATGTTGCCATCTTGTACTTCCCAAGCGCTTAGTACAGTGCTCTGCACACAGTAAGCGCTCAATAAATACAATTGATTGATTTATTAACCACTTACTATGTGCAAAGCACCGTTCTAAGCGCTGGGGAGGTTACAAGGAGGTTGTCCCACGTGGGGCTCACAGTCTTCATCCCCATTTTACAGATGAGGGAACTGAGGTCCAGAGAAGTGAAGTGACCTGCCCAAAGTCACACAGCTGACAAGTGACGGAGCCGGGATTTGAACCCGTGACGTCTGACTCCAAAGCCCGGGCTCTTTCCACCGAGCCACGCCGCTTCCCCATGTTACAGATGAGGTCACTGAGGCACAGAGAAGTACAGCGACTTGCCCAGGCCACCCAGCAGACAAATGGGGGAGCAGCAGGGCAGAGTGGACAGAGCCTGGGCCTGGTTACGGGTTCTAATCCCGGCCCTGCCACTTGTCTGCTGTGTGACCTTGGGCAAGTCACTTCACGTCTCTGGGCCTCAGTGACCTCATCTGGAAAATGGGGATTGAGACGATGAGCCCTGCGTGGGACGGGGACTGCGTCCAACCCGATTTGCTTGTATCATAATGATGGTTATTTGTTAAGCGCTTACTATGTGCAAAGCGCTGGGGAGGTTACAAAGTGATCAGGTTGTCCCACGGGGGGCTCACAGTCTTCATCCCCATTTTACAGCTGAGGGAACTGAGGCTCAGAGAATAATAATAATAATAATGATGGCATTTGTTAAGCGCTTACTATGTGCAAAGCACTGTTCTAAGTGCTGGGGGGGATGCAGTGTGATCAAGTTGTCCCACATGGGGCTCACAGTCTTAATCCCCATTTTTTACAGATGAGGGAACTGAGGCTCAGAGAAGTTAAGTGACTTGCCCAAGGTTACACAGCAGACTTGTGGTGGAGCTGGGATTTGAACCCATGACCTCTGACTCCAAAGCCCGGGCTCTTTCCACTGAGCCACGCCGCTTGTGAAATGACTTGCCCAACAGCTGACAAGTGGCGGAGCGGGGATTAGAACCCATGACCAGGCCCAGGCTCTATCCACTCTGCCCTGCTGCTCCCCCACTTGTTTGCTGTGTGACCTGGGCAAGTCGCTTTACTTCTCTGTGCCTCAGTGACCTCATCTGTAACATGGGGAAGCAGCGTGGCTCAGTGGAAAGAGCCCGGGCTTTGGAGTCAGAGGTCACGGGTTCAAATCCCTGCTCCGCCACTTGTCAGCTGTGTGGCTTTGGGCAGTTCACTTCACTTCTCTGGGCCTCAGTTCCCACATCTGTAAAATGGGGATGAAGAGTGTGAGCCCCACGTGGGACAACCTCCTTGTTTCCTCCCCAGCGCTTAGAACACTCCAAAGCCCGGGCTCTTTCCACCGAGCCACGCTGCTTCTCTGCTGCTTGTCTGGCATCCACCCCAGCGCTTAGTACAGTGCCTGGCACATAATGAGCATTTAACAGATACCGTGAGTATTATTTTATTATGATATTGTCATTAGGACTCTGATCCCTGCTGCCGAGACTCCCGTGAGTCCCCATTCCGGTGCCGGCTTTGGTGAAGGGGACGATCCCCCTTCTAGACCGTGATGGGTAGGGACCGTCTCTATATGTTGCCAACTTGGACTTCCCAAGCGCTTAGTACAGTGCTCTGCACGCAGTAAGCGCTCAATAAATGTGATTGATTGATTGATGGAGGAAGCGAGGTGAAAACCTGCTCAGGCGTTCAGTTCAGCCACTGCATCTACCTCCCCCCCACTCGTACTTCCAGAGAACAAAACTTTTTTCCCATTCCCATTGGGCAACTTGGCTGTCGATAGTCCCTGTTTGCTGGCAGAAGGGCTGGGATGGGCGGTGATGTTTGTCTTCACCATTAATCAATCAATCAATCAATCGTATTTATTATTTATTATTCCCCCTTTTAGACTGTGAGCCCACTGTTGGGTAGGGACTGTCTCTATAGGTTGCCAATTTGTACTTCCCAAGCGCTTAGTACAGTGCTCTGCACATAGTAAGCGCTCAATAAATACGATTGATTGATTGAGCGCTTACTATGTGCAGAGTTAGATAATAATAATAATAATGGCATTTATTAAGTGCTTACTAGTTCAAGCGTCCCGGCCACGATATTCCCTGTTTGCTGGCAGAAGGGCTGGGATGGGCGGTGATGTTTGTCTTCACCATTAATCAATCAATCAATCAATCGTATTTATTATTTATTATTCCCCCTTTTAGACTGTGAGCCCACTGTTGGGTAGGAACTGTCTCTATAGGTTGCCAATTTGTACTTCCCAAGCGCTTAGTACAGTGCTCTGCACATAGTAAGCGCTCAATAAATACGATTGATTGATTGATTGAGCGCTTACTATGTGCAGAGTTAGGTAATAATAATAATAATGGCACTTATTAAGTGCTTACTAGTTCAAGTGTCCCGGCCACGATAGTCCCTGTTTGTTGGCAGAAGGGCTGGGACGGGCGGTGACGTTGTCTTCACCATTAGGTGATAATAATAATGATGGTATTGATTAAGCGCTTATTAGGTGCTGAGCACTGTTCGAAGCGCTGGGGTGGTTGCAAGGTGATCAGCGTGAAGCGGCGTGGCTCGGTGGAAAGAGCCCAGGCTTGGGGGTCAGAGGTCATGCGTTCGAATCCCTGCTCTGCCCGTTATCAGCTGTGTGGCTTTGGGCAGGTCACTTCACTTCTCTGGGCCTCAGTTCCCTCATCTGGAAAATGGGGATGAAGACTGTGAGCCCCCCCGTGGGACAACCTGATCACCTTGTAACCTCCCCAGCGCTTAGAACAGTGCTTTGCACATAGTAAGCGCTTAATAAATGCCATCATCATTATTATTATTATTAGGTTGTCCCACATGAGGCTCACAGTCTTTACCCCCCCATGGGACAACCTGATCACCTTGTAACCTCCCCAGCGCTTAGAACAGTGCTTTGCACATAGTAAGCGCTTAATGCCATCATTATTATTATTGTTATCAGGGTGTCCCACATGGGGCTCACAGTCTTCATCCCCCACGGGACAACCTGATCACCTTGTAACCTCCCCAGCGCTTAGAACAGTGCTTTGCACATAGTAAGCGCTTAATAAATGCCATCACCATCATTATTATTATTATTAGGTTGTCCCACATGAGGCTCACAGTCTTTACCCCCCCATGGGACAACCTGATCACCTTGTAACCTCCCCAGCACTTAGAACAGTGCTTTGCACATAGTAAGCGCTTAATAAATGCCATCATCATTATTATTATTATTAGGTTGTCCCACATGGGGCTCACAGTCTTCACCCCCCCCCATGGGACAACCTGATCACCTTTTAACCTCCCCGGCGCTCAGAACAGTGCTTTGCACATAGTAAGCACTTAATGAATGCCATCATCATTATTATTATTATTATTAGGTTGTCCACATGGGGCTCACAGTCTTCACCCCCCATGGGACCACTTGATCACCTTGTAACCTCCCCAGCGCTTAGAACAGTGCTTTGCACATAGTAAGCGCTTAATAAATGCCATCATCATTATTATTATTAGGTTGTCCCACATGGGGCTCAGTCTTTATCCCCCATGGGACCAGTTGATCACCTTGTAACCTCCCCAGTGCTTAGAACAGTGCTTTGCACATAGTAAGCGCTTAACAAATGCCATCATCATTATTATTATTAGGTTGTCCCACAAGAGGCTCACAGTCTTCCTCCCCCATGGGACAACCTGATCACCTTGTAACCTCCCCAGTGCTTAGAACAGTGCTTTGCACATAGTAAGCCCTTAATAAACGCCATCGTATTATTATTATTATTCATCCCCATTTGACAGATGAGGGAACTGAGGCCCAGAGAAGTGAAGTGACTTGTCCAAAGTCACACAGCTGACAAGTGGCGGAGTCGGGATTCGAACCCACGACCTGTGACTCCAAAGCCGGGGCTCTTTCCACTGAGCCACGCCGTTCCTTAGATGCGTTTCTCTGGGCTGGACATGGGATGGCTTAACTCAGCACTCCAATATCTTACCGTCGACCTCGTCTCCTCCGCCTTTGGTCTGTCAAAGAGATGCCTGCCGGGGATGAGTTTTATTTTCTTAAACATGTCTTTAAGCGCTTACTATGTGCTTGGCACTGTACTGAGCACTGAGATAGGTCAATCAATCAATCAATCGTATTTATTGAGCGCTTACTGCGTGCAGAGCACCGTACAAAGCGCTTGGGAAGTACAAGTTGGCAACATACAGATCAATCTAAGGTATTTGTTGAGCGCTTGCTGTGTGCGGAGCACTGTACTAAGCGCTTGGGAAGTCCAAGTTGGCAACATATAGATCAATCTAAGGTGTTTGTTGAGCGCTTGCTGTGTGCAGAGCACTGTACTAAGCGCTTATCTATTCTATTTTATTTTGTTAGTATGTTTGGTTTTGTTCTCTGTCTCCCCCTTTTAGACTGTGAGCCCACTGTGCGGTAGGGACCGTCTCTATATGTTGCCAATTTGTACTTCCCAAGCGCTTAGTACAGTGCTCTGCACATAGTAAGCGCTCAATAAATACGATTGATTGATTGACAACAGAATTAGGAGACATGTTCCCTGCCAGTTAACAAGCTCACGACCTCAGTTACTTTTTATCCTTCCGTCTCACGCTGACCCCTTCCCTTTATTCTCTCCCATCCCCACAGCACCTCTGGACAGATCCGTAATTTCATTTATTTGTATTATTGTCTGTCTCCCCCCGCCAGACTGCAAGCCTGTTGCAGACAGGGAATATCATGTAACCTCCCCAGCGCTTAGGACAGTGCTTTGCACAGAGTTAGCGCTTAATAAATGCCATCATTTAGTTTTAGACTGTGAGCCCGCTGTTGGGTAGGGACCGTCTCTAGATGTTGCCAACTTGTACTTCCCAAGCGCTTAGTACGGTGCTCTGCACACAGTAAGCGCTCAATAAATACGATTGATGATGATCATCATTATTGTAATATTATTATATAATTATATACCGTTATAATCATTATTGCTTATTTTTATATTGTATTAATATTTAATTGTATTAATATAGTTATTGATATGTCATTGTAATATCATAATGATGGCATTTATTAAGCGCTTACTAGGTGCAAAGCACCGTTCTAATTTATACTGTACTCTCCCAAGCACTTAGTACAGTGCTGTGCACACAGTAAGCGCTCAATAAACACGATTGATGATGATGGTGATCGTTATTATGTTATACTATATAATTATATACTGTTATAATTATTATTAATTATTTTTATATTATATTAACTATTTTATGTTAATATAGTTACTGATATAGGTCATTGAAATATCATAATGATGGCATTTATTAAGCGCTTACTAGGTGCAAAGCACCGTTCTAATTATACCGTACTCTCCCAAGCGCTTAGTACGGCGCCGTGCACACAGTAAGCGCTCAGTAAATACGATTGATGATGATGATCATTATTATACTATATAATTATATACCGTTATAACTATTATTATTTTTATATTATATTAATAACTATTTTATTATATTAATATAGTTACTGATATAGGTCATTGTAATGTCATAATGATGGCATTTATTAAGCGCTTAGTAGGTGCAAAGCACCGTTCTAATTTATACTGTACGCTCCCAAGCGCTTAGTGCGGCGCTGTGCACACAGTAAGCGCTCAATAAATTCGATTGATGATGATGACGCTCATTATAATATTATACTATATAATTATATACCGTTATAATTATTATTATTTTTATATTATATTAATAACTATTTTATTATATTGATATAGTTATTGATATATGTCATTGTAATATAATGATGGCATTTATTAAGCGCTTACTAGGTGCAAAGCACTGTTCTAATTATACTGTACTCTCCCAAGCGCTTAGTACGGCGCTGTGCACACAGTAAGCGCTCAATAAATACGATTGATGATGATGATCATTATTATATTATATAATTATATACCGCTATAATTATTATTAATTATTTTTATATTATATTAATAACTATTTTATTATATTAATATTGATATGTCATTGTAATGTCATAATGATGGCATTTATTAAGCGCTTACTAGGTGCAAAGCACCGTTCTAATTTATACTGTACTCTCCCAAGCGCTTAGTATGGCGCTGTGCACACAGTAAGCGCTCAATAAATACGATTGATGATGATGATCATTATTATATTATACTATATAATTATACACCGTTATAATTATAATTAATTATTTTACTATTATATCGATAACTATTTTATTATATTAATATTGATATATGTCATTGTAATATCATTTATTAAGCGCTTACTAGGTGCGAAGCACCGTTCTAATTTATACCATACTCTTCCAAGCACTTAGTACGGCGCTGTGCACACAGTAAGCGCTCAATAAATACGATTGATGATGATGATGATCATTATTATATTATACTATATAATCATACACCGTTATAATTATCATTAATTATTTTTATATGATATTAATAGCTATTTTATTATATTAATATAGTTATTGATATAGGCCATTGAAATATCATAATGATGGCATTTATTAAGCGCTTACTAGGTGCAAAGCACCGTTCTAATTTATACCGTACTCTCCCAAGCGCTTAGTACGGCACCGTGCACGCAGGAAGCGCTCAGTACATAGGACCAGCTGACTATCTGGACGAAGCCTAATGCCTCGGTGATGCCGAAGGACCTGCTGTGAAATTGACTGTAAGCTTGCGGTGGGTAGGAGCGGGTCTGTTTCTTGTTGTATTGTTCTCCCCGCAACACAATAAGCGCTCAGTAAATACGCCTGGAGAAGCAGTGTGGCCTAGTGGTTGGAGCGCGGGCCCGGAAACGGAGGAACAGAGAAGTGAAGTGACTTGCCCGTGGTCACCCAGCAATCAATCAATCAATCAGTTGTATTTATTGAGCGCTTACTGTGTGCAGAGCACTGTACTAAGCGCTTGGCGGCAGGGATGAGAACCCAGCTCCTCCAACTCCCAGGTTTGTGCGTTTTCCCGACGACGTGCACGGGGTTTCCTTAAATTTTCCCCGCTGCCCTATGAGAAGCAGCGTGGCTCAGTAGAAAGAGCCCGGGCTTGGGAGTCAGAAGGTCATGGGTTCTAATCCTGCCTCCGCCACTGGGACAACCTGATCACCCTGTATCCCCCGCCAGTGTTTAGAACATTGCTTTGGGGAAGCAGCGTTGCTCAGTGGAAAGAGCCCGGGCTTGGGAGTCAGAGGTCGTGGGTTCAAATCCTGCCTCCGCCACTTGTCAGCTGGGTGACTTTGGGCAAGTCACTTCACTTCTCTGGACCTCAGTTCCCTCATCTGTAAAATGGGGATGAAGACTGTGAGCCCCACGTGGGACAACCTGATGACCTTGTATCTACCCCAGCGCTTAGAACAGTGCTTTGCACATAGTAAGCGCTTAACAAATACCAACATTATTATTATTATTATTATGCACCGTCTTTTTTCCTCCCTTCCTGATGGAGGACCAGCTAATCCTTCACAGTCGTCACTCCGATGAGCCACTCCACGCCTGTGGGTCGGTAGCCTATATTGTTGCCAACTTGTACTTCCCAAGCGCTTAGTACAGTGCTCTGCACACAGTAAGCGCTCAATAAATACGATTGATTGATTGGGGTGATTCGGCCCGGACTGGGCCACTAGGCTAGACTCTTAACTGCCCTCAAAGACCAAGTCCACCCTGTCCTACTCTAGAGGAGCAGCGTGGCTCAGTGGAAAGAGCCCGGGCTTTGGAGTCAGAGGTCATGGGTTCAAATCCCGGCTCTGCCAATTGTCAGCTGTGGGACTTTGGGCAAGTCACTTCACGTCTCTGGGCCTCAGTCCCCTCATCTGTAAACTGGGAGCTTCCCCCCCCCCCCCCCCCCCGCCCCCGTGGGACAACCTGATCACCTTGTATCCTTCCCGGCGCTTAGAACAGTGCTTTGCACATAGTAAGCGCTTCATAATAATAATGGCATTTATTAAGCGCTTACCATGTGCAAAGCACTGTTCTAAGCGCTGGGGAGGTTACAAGGTGATCAGGTTGTCCCACGTGGGGCTCACAGTCTTAATCCCCATTTTACAGGTGGCATTTACATAAATGCCATTATTATTATTATTATTGTTATTATTATAGAGCACAGGCCCAGGAGGCAGAAGGACTTGGGTTCTAATTCCACTCTACTACGTGTCTGCTGGGTGACCTTGGGCAAGCCACGTCCTTCTAGACTGTGAGCCCACTGTTGGGTAGGGACCGTCTCTAGATGTTGCCAACCTGGACTTCCCAAGCGCTTAATAATAATAATAGTAATAATAATGGCATTTATGAAGCGCTTACTATGTGCAAAGCACTGTTCTAAGCGCTGGGGAGGTTACAAGGTGCTCAGGTTCTCCCATGGGGGGCTCACAGTCTCCATCCCCATTTTACAGATGAGGTAGACTGTGAGCCCACTGTTGGGTAGGGACCGTCTCTAGATGTTGCCAACCTGGACTTCCCAAGCGCTTGGTAATAATAATAATAATAATAATTGCATTTATTAAGCGCTTACTATGCACAAAGCACTGTTCTAAGCGCTGGGGAGGTTACAAGGTGATCAGGTTCTCCCATGGGGGGCTCACAGTCTCCATCCCCATTTTACAGATGAAGTAAACTGAGGGCCCAGAGAAGTTAGGTGACTTGCCCCAAGTCACACAGCTGACAAGTGGCGGAGCCGGGATTTGAACCCACAACCTCTGACTCCAAAGCCCGGGCTCTTTCCACTGAGCCACGTGCTCTGCGCACAGTAAGCACTCAATAAATACGATTGAATGAATGAAGGGGCCTCAGTCGCCTCATCAGGAAAATGGGCAAGACCGTGAGCCCAGACTGAGAGAGTGGGTCCAACCTGATTAATTTGTATCTGGCCCCATACTTAGAAGAGTGCTTGGCACATAGTAAGCGCTTAAGTGCTACAAATTGTTATTGGAGGGAGCAGGAAAGAGCAGCCATAGAGTTCCCCCCAAATAACATCACATAAATCATTTAGAGGGCTAACGGATGTTCTATCCTACACATCCGCAAATTTCCATTTTCAACCTCTGCTCCGTCGTACTTCCCAAGCGCTCAGTCCAGTGCTCTGCACACAGTAAGCGCTCAATAAATTGATTGACTCCTAGACAGGACGTGCTGCCTTTCCAAGGTCGAGCAGACATTGCTTGCGCTTCGTGAAAAAAAGGAATGGAATCTGGGAATTTCCCAGGTTTTCCCCAACCGTCTCCTCCACCGAGCGAAACTTAAAATGCCCGACTATGAAAAAAGAACCTGTTTATTGACTTGCTGTGATGAAGTCTTTCGCACCAGTAATTTTATTTACAATTGCAACGACGGACAGACATCAGGCGCTAATATCAGAAGTCACCTCTACGGCTCTGATCGTCACTCAGTTTACAGCCAGCAAACCGAGGTTTTTCTCTCCCCCAGAAGATTCTTGCAATCGTGTGAGTTTGTTGTTTTTTTTAAAAGGGGGCAGGATATAAGGAATGAAAAGGGACGTAAGGAATGCAGATATTTAAAAACACGTTCTTTTGCTGAGAGTAGCGTGAGATACAGGGGGAAAAAAAACCCACTTGCCCATTTTTACACGTTTTGTGTGCGAAATAAAGACACGAAACAGCAACACCTGCTCTTCTAGAGCTAATTAAATGAAGTCATTTGCTCTCGCACCCTTTCACTGTAAATGTAAAGAGGAAATAATCAGATTTAGCAGGGCCTTTTACTCTCCGCTTTATTAACAGAACCCAGTTCTAAAACTTCCTTAAAGACCACCTTATCTGATACGTGAGCTAAAATTTTTCAGACTTTTTTTCTTCCCCGGCAGCCCTAACACATCCTTTTGGGTGTGATGGGGTGGGTCTATGTGTTGCCGACTTGTACTTCCCAAGCGCTTAGTACAGTGCTCTGCACACAGTAAGCACTCAATAAGTACGATCGATTGATTGCTTTTGACAGATGCCAAGGGTTGTAAATTCATTTTTCCCCCATTTGATCCTGCTCCTATTTCCAGCACCATTTCTTCCAACCCCCCCCCCCCCCCCCCCGTAATTTATTTTTTTATCCGAGTGTGGGACGGGCAAAGTGCAATTCAAACTGAACGGCTGCCACTGCCAACAGCTTGAAAACGGGAGGTGGCAAGCCCCTCTTATTGTGGGGGATAGTGTTTTATTATCAAATATGCGTCGCTCCTGCGAAGGAAACTCGGGCCGAGGTTTCTCGCGCATAAATCCGGGGACGGCGGCAGCGGGCGTCCGAGACTTACTGAAAGGTTACGTTTTAGTTGTCGTCGTGCTTCGCCTTCATGGCCCAGCTCGAGGAGGAGGGAGAGGCCAAACTGTAGAGAAAACCGAAGAAAGCTTTGGGCGGGTAAACTAAAATCCCCGATTGAGGCCGTTTTTGAACACAGGAATCGGTGGTGGAGGAAAAGCTACGAACACAGTGGCCGATTATCACGTCTCCTTTTTGCCCTGAAGTGAACGCGTCCAGCTGAGAGAAGCCTATTAGGGGAGGGGGGAAAAATGTGAAATACACACCGTATAGGGAGCTCTCTTAGCAACTTCAGCCCTCCAAGCCAGCTCGGTTTATAACAGCGCATGCATTACAGTCGTGCGAAATCGCGTCTCGACCCCTTTTCCCCTAAACTCTCCGGCAGCCGCCTCAATCGAACGCGACGGCCGTGTTCGTCATCCCAGTACGGTTCTTTCCCGGATTCCAATGAAACCATACCAGGGACGGCGAGGGACACCGGCCCCGAGATCGGTTCTTCCCCGGATTCCAATGAAACCATTTCCGGGACGCCTCGGTACGTTTTTATAGGAATATATGCCGAGGGGGGGTTGGGGGAGATGGCCGGAACGGCATTCGTCACGTGGGATTAAATGTGTGACGTCCGAAAGCCGGACCGTCTTCGCTTGAGCAGATTTACAGAGTCGCGACACACACAGAGAGAGTTCATAAATAATATTCTAGCACACGGGCGCGGTAATTAGCAACTTTCAAGTCGGCGGGGCCCTCGTCCACCCAACCGCTGAGGCGGTTTCGGTCCTTCACCAGAGGTGCGTCTCTCGGATCTCGGCGATTATCTGGCCGGCTCTCTGCAAAGCCTGTGCGGAAGAGAAGGGGAGGATTTAGGCAACTCTGGGGGTTGTTAATTGGTTCCCGTTTTACGGGAGAAGCAGCGTGGCTCCGTGGAAAAGAGCCCGGGCTTTGGAGTCGGAGGTCACGGGTTCAAATCCCCGCTCCGCCGCTTGTCAGCTGGGTGACTCTGGGCAAGTCGCTTCTCTGGGCCTCAGCGGCCTCATCTGGAAAATGGGGATTAAGGCTGTGAGCCACCCCGGTGGGACAACCTGATCGCCTTGTAACCTCCCCAGCGCTTAGAACAGTGCTTTGCACATAGTAAGTGCTTAATAAATGCCATCATCATCATCATCAATCGTATTTATTGAGCGCTTACTCTGTGCAGAGCACTGTACTAAGCGCTTGGGAAGTACAAGTTGGCAACATATAGAGACGGTCCCTACCCAACAGCGGGCTCACAGTCTAAAAGGGGGAGACAGAGAACACAACCAAACATACTAACAAAATAAAATAAATAGAATAGATATGTACAAGTAAAATAAATAGAGTAATAAATCTGTACAAACATATATACATATATACAGGTGCTGTGGGGAAGGGAAAGAGGTAAGGTGGGGGGGATGGAGAGGGGGACGAGGGGGAGAGGAAGGAAGGGGCTCATCATCATCATTAAGTCACTTCTCTGGGCCTCAGTGACCTCATCTGTAAAATAGGGATTAAGACTGTGAGCCCCACATGGGACAACCTGATCGCCTTGTAACCTCTCCAGCGCTTAGAACTGTGCTTTGCACATAGTAAGCGCTTAATAAATGCCATCATCATCAAGTCACTTCTCTGGGCCTCAGTGACCTCATCTGGAAAATGGGGATGAAGACTGTGAGCCCCCCGTGGGACAACCTGATCGCCTTGTAACCTCCCCAGCGCTCCGAACTGTGCTTTGCACATAGTAAGCGCTTAATAAATGCCATTATTATTATTACTACTAAACAGTCGAGACTTTAATCCTTTGTGACGGGGCATTTGAGCTCCGTATTTTGTGTTTTAGTCGACAAGGGGATGTCCAACCAGGGAGAGCCATCTTGGCACAAGCTCAGGACAGTAAAACCAGATGTAGACGACACTGTTGGGCTGTGACGATAAAAACAGTGGGATTTGGGAAGAGCTCACTATGGGCCAGGGACTGTTCATTCAATGGTATTTATTGAGCGCTTACTGTGTGCAGAGCACTGTGCTAAGCGCTTGGGAAGTCCAAGTCGGCAACATATAGAGGCGGTCCCTACCCAACAACGGGCTCACAGTCTAGTTCTAAGCGCGAGACAGATACAAGTTAGGGTGGACACAATTGCTGTCCAACATGGGGCTCACAGTCTTAATCCCCATTGAACAGATGAGGTAGTTGAGGCCCAGAGAAATGAAGGGACTGGCCCAAGGTCTCGCAGCGGACCGGCGGCGGAGCGGGAATGAGAGCCCAGGTCTGTGTTCTAGCCGCAAGACCGTCAAATCTGTACTGGTTTGCCTCAGCGCTACATCAGGTCACGTTCTAGCCTGTGAGCCCACTGTTGGGTAGGGACCGTCTCTAGATGTTGCCAACTTGGACTTCCCAAGCGCCTAGTACAGTGCTCTGCACACAGTAAGCGCTCAATAAATATGACAATGAACGAATGAACGGGACAGGGGCGAGAAGAGGGATTTCCCGGGGGCTCTAGTGCTCTGGCCATCGTGTTGGGGCGGGGTTAGACTGTGAGCCCGCTGTTGGGTAGGGACCGTCTCTATGTGTTGCCGACTTGTACTTCCCAAGCGCTTAGTACAGTGCTCTGCACACAGTAAGCTCTCAATAAATACGATTGATTGATTGATTGATTAGTCCCTGCATTATTGGTCCTAACCGATTGTACGTTCATCTTCTAGAAGGCATAACCCCGTGACACAACTGTTCACCACCCGGGCAGGGAGTGAAGCCAGTTATTCCGTGGGGCGGGGAAGGAGCCCTGGCTACGGGGTAGGCCAACCATAATAAAAATAATAATAATAATAATAATAGTAGTAATGATGGCATTTGTTAAGCGCTTACTATGTGCAAAGCACTGTTCTAAGTGCTGGGGGGGGTTACAAGGTGATCAGGTTGTCCCACGTGGGGCTCACAGTCTTCCTCCCCATTTGACAGATGAGGGAACTGAGGCCCAGAGAAGTGACCATAAGCTTTATTTGGGGAAGGATCAATCAATCAATCGTATTTATTGAGCGCTTACTGTGTGCAGAGCACTGTACTAAGCGCTTGGGAAGTCCAAGTTGGCAACATCTAGAGACGGTCCCTACCCAACAGTGGGCTCACAGTCTAAAAGGGGGAGACAGAGAACAAAACCAAATATACTAACAAAATAAAATAGAATAGATATGTACAAGTAAAATAAATAGAGTAATAAATATGTACAAACATATATACGGGTGCTGTGGGGAAGGGAAGGAGGTAAGATGGGGGGGATGGAGAGGGGGACGTAGTAAGCGCTTAACAAATACCATCATTTGTAGGAAGGAAGGATGCCTGACCAATTCAGTCAGTTGGATTTGTTGTGCGCTTTTACTGTGTGTAGAGCGCTCTGCTAAGCGCTCGGGAGAGGACAATACGGTAGACGCGATCCCTTACAGTCTAGAAAAGGTAAAATATAGACAAAGGTAAAATATACCCGAGCGCTTAGTACAGTGCTCTGCACACAGTAAGCGCTCAAGAAATACGACTGATGATGAAGATGATGCTCCGCACACAGTAAAGCGCCCAATAAACACGACTGAATGAACGGGGCTGGGTTATCGAAGAAGAAATAGCGAGAGAAGTTGGAAAAATACAGCAGAGAAGCCATGTGGGCCCTGGAGTCGGAAAGACCCGGGTTCTAATCCCGGTTCTGCCACTCGTCTGCTGTGTGACCTTGGGCAAGTCACTTCACTTCTCTGGGCCTCAGTTACCTCATCTGTAAAACGGGGATTAAGACTGGGAGCCTTGTGTGGGACAGGGACTGTGTCCAACCTCGATTAGCTTGTGTCTAAGCCACAATTCTCCCTTTTTATGTCAGCCTGATCGTATTTATTGAGCGCTTACTGTGTGCAGGGGACTATACTAAGCGCTTGGGAGAGTACACTATGCCGATAAACACATCCCCTGCCCGCAATGAGCTTACAATCTAGAGAGGGGAAATGACAGATAGGTATATAAGTGTTGTGGGGCTGAACCAAGGGAGCAAGTCCAGGGGATGCAGAAGGATAAACTGAGGCCGGGAGCTCATTAATGGGCGGGGAACACACCTCTTCATTCTGTTGTAATAATAATGGTATTTGTTAAGCGCTTACTATATGCCAAGCACTGTTCTGAGCACTGGGGGGGATCCAAGGTAATAAATCAGGTTGTCCCACGTGGTGCTCACAGTCTTCATCCCCATTTTCCAGATGAGGGAACTGAAGCCCAGAGAAGCGAAGTGAGCCCGCCGTTGGGTAGGGACCGTCTCTATATGTCGCCGACTTGTACTTCCCGAGCGCTTAGTACAGTGCTCCGCCCACAGTAAGCGCTCAATCAATACGACTGAATGAATGACTTGCCCAAAGTCACACAACTGATAATAATAATAATAATGACATTTATTAAGCGCTTACTATGTGCAGAGCACTGTTCTAAGCGCTGGGGAATTTACAAGGTGATCAGGTTGTCCCACGTGGGGCTCACAGTCTTCATCCCCATCTTCCAGATGAGGGAACTGAGGTCCAGAGAAGTGAAGTGACTTGCCCAAAGTCACACAGTTGACAAGTGGTGGAGCCGGGATTTGAACCCATGACCTCTGACTCCAAAGCCCGGGCTTTTTCCTCTGAGCCACGCTGCTTCTCTGATAAGTGGCGGGGCCGGGATTAGAACCCACAACCTCTGATTCCCAAGCCCGGGCTCTGTGAAGTCTCTTGTATTGTACTCTCCCAAGCGCTTAGTACAGTGCTCTGCACACGGTAAGCGCTCAATATTCATTCAGTTGTATTTATTGCACATTTACTGCACGCAGGGCGATGTACTAAGAGCTTGAGCCCTTCTAGACTGTGAGCCCGTTGTTGGGTGGGGACCGTGGACTTCCCAAGCGCTTAGTACAGTGCTCTGCACACAGTAAGCGCTCAATAAATACGACTGAATGAATAAAACACAATAAACAGTCTCATTACCTGCCCACAGTGAACTCAGTCCAGGGGTAAATATGTTTGGTTTTGTTCTCCGTCTCCCCCTTTTAGACTGTGAGCCCACTGTGGGGTAGGGACCGTCTCTATATGTTGCCAATTTGTCCTTCCCAAGCGCTTAGTACAGTGCTCTGCACGTAGTAAGCGCTCAATAAATACGATTGATGATGATGATGATGGTAAATAACTGTATTTACCTCAATAAATACCACTAATTGATCGACTGATCTACCCCCACGCTTAGTACAGTGGGTAGAGCGTGGGCCATAGGAGTCAATCAATCAATCGTATTTATTGAGCGCTTACTGTGCGCAGAGCACTGTACTAAGCGCTTGGGAAGTCCAAGTTGGCGACATACAGAGACGGTCCCTACCCCACAGTGGGCTCACAGTCTAGAGGGGAGTCAGAAGGTCATGAGTTCTAATCCCACCGCCACCACTCGTCTGCTGTGTGGCCTCGGGCAAGTCAGTTCACTTCTCCGTGCGCCTCAGTTACCTCATCCGTAAAACGGGGATGAAGACTGGGAGCCCCAGGAGGGACACGGACTACGTCCAACCCAATTTCCTTGTATTCCGCCCCAGCGCTTAGTACGGTGCCTGACCCATAGTAAGCGTTTAACAAAAAGCACAGTGATTATTCTTTTAGACTGTGAGCCCACTGTTGGGTAGGGACTGTCTCTATGTGATGCCAATTTGTACTTCTCAAGCGCTTAGTACAGTGCTGTGCACATAGTAAGCGCTCAATAAATACGATTGATTGATTATTCTTATTGTTATCGCAGTGCTTGGCACAGAGTGAGTGCTTAACAAACGGGACGCACACACAAAAAAAGACACTATCCCCTGGCAGGCATCTCTCTGACAGACCGAAGGCCGAGACCACGTCAACGGTAACGGGCAAGTCACTTCTCTGTGCCTCAGTTTATTCATTCAATCGTATTTATTGAGCGCTTACTGTGTGCAGAGCACTGTACTAAGCGCTTGGGAAGTCCAAGTTGGCAACATATAGAGACGGTCCCTACCCAACAGTGGGCTCACAGTCGAGAACTCAGTTGCCTCATCTGTCAGATGGGGATGAAGACTGTGAGCCCCCCCGCCGTGGGGCAACCTGATCACCTTGTAACCCCCCCAGCTCTTGGAACAGTGCTTTGCACATAGTAAGCGCCTAATAAATGCCATCATTAACAATATGTTAAGTATGTTCATTCATGGGTTCAAACCCCGGCTCTGCCGCCGCTTGCCGGCTGTGTGACTTTGGGAAAGTCAGTTAACTTCTCTGGGCCTCAGTGACCTCATCTAAATCCCGGCTCCGCCACTTGTCAGCTGTGTTAATTTGGGCAGGTCACTTAACGTCTCTGGGCCTGTTACCTCATCTGTAAAATGGGGATTAAGCCCGTGAGCCCGCCGTGGGACAACCTGATCACCTTGTAACCTCCCCAGCGCTTAGAACAGTGCTTTGCACATAGTAAGCGCTTAATAAATGCCATTATTATTATCGTTATTATTATTATTATTATTATTATTATTAAAATGGGGATTAAGACTGTGAGCCCCCCGTGGGACCACTTCATCACCTTGTAACCTCCCCAGCGCTTAGAACAGTGCTTTGCACATAGTAAGCACTTAATAAATACCATTATTATTAATAAAATGGGGATTAAGACTGTGAGCCCCCCGTGGGACAACTTCATCACCATGTAACCTCCCCAACGCTTAGAACAGTGCTTTGCACATAGTAAGCGCTTAATAAATGCCATTATTATTATTAAAATGGGGATTAAGACTGTGAGCCCCTCGTGGGACCACCTCATCACCTTGTAACCTCCCTAGCGCTTACAACAGTGCTTTGCACATAGTAAGCGCTTAATGCCATTATTATTATCATTATTATTATTATTAAAATGGGGATTAAGACTGTGAGCCCCCCGTGGGACAACCTCATCACCTTGTAACCTCCCCAGCGCTTACAACAGTGCTTTGCACATAGCGCTTAATAAATGCCATTATTATTATCTATTATTGTTATTAAAATTGGGATTAAGACTGTGAGCCCCCCGTGGGACCACCTCATCACCTTGTAACCTCCCCAGCGCTTAGAACAGTGCTTTGCACATAGTAAGTGCTTAATAAATGCCATTATTATCATTATTATTATTATTAAAATGGGGATTAAGACTGTGAGCCCCCCGTGGGACAACCTGATCACCTTGTAACCTCCACAGCGCTTTGCACATAGTAAGCGCTTAATAAATGCCATTATTATTCTCATTATTATTATTATTAAAGTGGGGGTTAAGACTGTGAGCCCCCCGTGGGACAACCTGATCACCTTGTAACCTCCCTAGCGCTTAGAACAGTGCGTTGCACATAGTAAGCGCTTAATAAAGAAGCGCTTAATAGAGAAGCAGCGTGGCTCAGTGGAAAGAGCCCGGGCTTTGGAGTCGGAGGTCATGGGTTCCAATCCCGGCTCCGCCAACTGTCAGCTGGGTGACTTTGGGCAAGTCACTTCACTGCTCTGGGCCTCAGTTCCCTCATCTGTAAAATGGGGATGAAGACTGTGAGCCTCCCGTGGGACCGCCTGATCACCCTGGAACCTCCCCAGCGCTTAGAACGGTGCTTTGCACATAGGAAGCGCTTAATAAATGCCATTAAAAAATAAAATAAAATAAAAAAATAAATAAATAAATGCCATCATCATTAACGGTGATGTGCTGGCCACAGGCCCACCCGGCCCCGAGGAGCGCGTCGAACATGGGGTACCTTCAACATGTCGGCCGCTTCCTTCCTGCGCTGGGCCATGTCTTCGGATTCGGTTAGGAGATCATCCAGTAGCAGCGACTTGTACAGCTGGCCCACCAGTTCGCTCTGAAGGGTGTCCTTCACGTGATTCACTAAAAAATGCATCACCGCCTTCGGCACGCTGCGAACACGGAAAAGCCGCTGGGTGAAACGGCGGGACCTCGGATGCCATGGTGCCCGGATTCCATCTCGTTTGCCGGTGTATTTAATAATAATAATAATAATGATAATAATAATAATGATAATGTTGGCATTTGTTAAGCGCTTACTATGTGCCAAGCACTGTCCTAAGCGCTGGGGAGGTTACCAGGTGATCAGGTGGTCCCACGGGGGGGGCTCACAGTCTTTAGGATGGAGACTACCTGGTGGCCACGCAAAAGTCCGCCGTCCTAAATGACACGGCTGGCAGCTCACGAGGACGGCCACGGAAATCCAGGGTGGATGAAATAATAATAATAATAATAATAATATTGGCATTTATTAAGCGCTTACTATGTGCAAAGCACTGTTCTAAGCGCTGGGGGGATACAATAATAATAATAATGATGATGGCATGTATTAAGTGCTTACTATGTGCAAAGCACTGTTCTAAGCGCTGGGGGGATACAATAATAATAATGATAATGATGGCATTTATTAAGCGCTTACTATGTGCAAAGCACTGTTCTAAGCGCTGGGGGGATACAATAATAATAATAATGACGATGGCATTTATTACGCGCTTACTATGTGCAAAGCACTGTTCTAAGCGCTGGGGGATACAATAATAATAATAATAATAATGATGGCATTTATTAAGCGCTTACTATGTGCAAAGCACTGTTCTAAGCGCTGGGGGGATACAATAATAATAATAATGATGGCGTTTTTTAAGCGCTTACTATGTGCAAAGCACTGTTCTAAGCGCTGGAGAGGATACAAAGTGATTAGGTTGTCCCGCGTGGGGCTCACAGACTTAATCCCCATTTTACGGATGAGGGAACTGAGGCCCAGAGAAGTCAAGTAACTTGCCCGAAGTCACCCAGCTGACAAGTGGCGGAGCCGGGATTTGAACCCATGACCTCTGACTCCAAAGCCCGGGCTCTTTCCACTGAGCCGCGCTGCTTCTCAGGTTGTCCCGCGGCATCCGAACAATGGGCCCCCTTCTCTGATTTGGCCTCAGTTTGTTGCTTCTTGTAAAAAAAAGTCCCAGCTGTGAAGACTTCGCATGGCCCAGTCGGGCATGGGAGGCAGAAGGTCATGGGTTCTAATCCCGGCCCCGCCACTTGTCTGCTGTGCAACCTTGGGCGACTCACTTCGCTTCACTGTGCCTCAGTTCCCTCATTTGGAAAATGGGGATTGAGGCTGTGAACCCCCGTGGGGCCGGGATTGTGTCCAACCCGATCTGCTTGTCTCCCCAGCGCTTAGAACGGTGCCTGGCACATAGTAAGTGCTTAACAAATGCCACAGTTATTATTTTATTGCCATTTATACACTGGATGTGGACTCCCCCCGACCTCCGGACACAAGTCTCCACACAAAAGTAGAGAAGCCGCGTGGCTCAGTGGAAAGAGCCCGGGCTTTGGAGTCAGAGGTCATGGGTTCAAATCCCAGCTCCGCCAATTAATAATAATAATAGTAATAATAATGATGGTATTTATTAAGCGCTTACTACGTGCAAAGCACTGTTCTAAGTGCTGGGGAGGTTACAAAGTGATCAGGTTGTCCCACGGGGGGCTCACAGTCTTTAGGATGGAGATTATCTGGTGGCCACACAAAAGTCCGTTGTCTTAAATGACACGGCTGGCAGCTCACGAGGATGGCCACGGAAATCCAGGGTGGATGTAATAATAATAATAATAATAATAATAATAATAATAATAATGGCATTTATTAAGCGCTTACTATGTGCAAAGCACTGTTCTAAGCGCTGGGGGGATATAATAAAAATAATAATAATAATACTAATGAAGGCATTTATTAAGCGCTTACTATGTGCAAAGCACTGTTCTAAGCGCTGAAGAGGATACAAAGTGATTAGGTTGTCCCACGGGGGGCTCACAGACTTAATCCCCATTTTACAGATGAGGGAACTGAGGCACAGAGAAGTCAAGTAATTTGCCCGAAGTCACACAGCTGACAAGTGGCGGAGCTGGGATTTGAACCCATGACCTCTGACTTGAAAGCCCGGGCTCTTTCCACTGAGCCATGCTGCTTCTCCTGTGTGACTTTGGACAAGTCACTTCACTTCTCTGGGCCTCAGTTACCTCTTCTGGAAAAGGGGGATGAAGACGGTGAGCCCCCCGTGGGACAACCTGATCACCTTGTAACCTCCCCAGCGCTTAGAACAGTGCTTTGCACATAGTAAGCGCTTAATAAATGCCATCATTATTATTATTATTATTAGAAGCAGTGTGGCTCAGTGGAAAAGAGCCCAGGCTTTGGAGTCAGAGGTCATGGGTTCAAATCCCGGCTCCGCCAATTGTCAGCTGTGTGACTTTGGGCAAGCCACTTGACTTCTCTGTGCCTCAGTTACCTCTTCTGGAAAAGGGGGATGAAGACTGTGAGCCCCCCGTGGGACAACCTGATCACCTTGTAACCTCCCCAGCGTTTAGGACAGTGCTTTGCATATAGTACGCACTTAATAAATACCATCATCATCATCATTATTAGTAGTATTATTAAGCCCCTTGCCACAGCCCTATACTACCCGCTTCTCCAGTCCATCCAAATGCTTAAGGGGCAGAAATTGTTGCCAATTTGTACTTCCCAAGCGCTTAGTACAGTGCTCTGCACATAGTAAGCGCTCAATAAATACGATTGAAGAAGAAGAAAGGGCATTTCACATTCCTCAACTGTGTCCTCTGGGTCTACATACTGATTCCAGCGCTTAGAACAGTGCTTTGCACATAGTAAGCGCTTAATAAATGCCATCATTATTATTATTCGTGATGCTAGGGCCAAAAAACAGGCCTATCGGAGATTCCCTGAGGAGAAGCAGCATGACTTAGTGGAGCGAGCACTGGTTTGGGAGTCAGAGGACCTGGGTTCGAATCCATTTGTCTGCTGGGTGACCCTGGGCAAGTCACTTCACTTCTCGGCGTGGCCTAGTGGAAAGAGGACGGGCCTGGGAAGCAGAGGAGCTCGGTTCTAATCCCGGCCCTCCCGCTTGCTGCTGTGTGACCTTGGTCAAGTCACTGAACTTCTCTGGGCCTCAGTTACCGCATCCATTAAGTAGGAATTAATAATAATAATAATGATGGCATTTGGTTAAATGCTTACTATGTGCCAAGCACTGTTCAAAGCACTGGGGAGGTCACAAGGTGATCAGGAGGTTGTCCCACGGGGGGCTCACAGTCTTCATCCCTGTTTTACAGATGAGGGAACTGAAGCCCGGAGAAGTGAAGTGACTTGTCCAAAGTCACACAGCTGACAATCGGCGGGGCGGGGATTTGAACCCATGACCTCGGACTCCAAAGCCCGGGCTCATTCTACTGAGCCAAGCTGCTTCTCTGTGAGTCCCATGTGGAACGGGGACCGTGACCAACCTGATTAGCCTGTATCTACCCCAGCGCTTAGAACAGTGCCTGACGCACGGTAAGGGCTTAAATACCACTATCATTATTATCTTGAATTTACCCCAATACATAGCACAGGGCCTGGCTCATAGTAAGTGCTTAAAAATGTCATTAAAACACATCAAAACAGAGAAGACAAAGGCACTCGGGATCCCAGATAAAAGCTATCCACAACTCTTTAAAAGTCTAAGGAGTCTAACCAGCGTTGGTTCCCATTAACCTCTCCCCCATCCTAAAAAACCCTCTCTTGACCCCACCTCCCCTTCTAGTTATCGCCCCATCTCCTTCCTACCATTCCTTTCCAAACTCCTTGAACGAGTCGTCTACACACGCTGCTTCGAATTCCTCACCACCAACTCTCTCCTCGACCCCCTCCAGTCTGGCTTCCGTCCCCTACATTCCACGGAAACCGCCCTCTCAAAGGTCACCGACGACCTCCTGCTTGCCAAATCCAACGGCTCCTACTCTATCCTAATCCTCCTCGACCTCTCAGCTGCCTTCGACACTGTGGACCGCCCCCTTCTCCTCAACACGCTATCCAAATTTGGCTTCGCAGACTCTGTCCTCTCCTGGTTCTCCTCATCCCTCCAGCCATTCATTCTCAGTCTCTTTTGCGGGCTCCTCCTCCCCCACCCATCCCCTTACTGTAGGGGTTCCTCAAGAGACAGTTCTTGGTCTCCTTCTGTTCTCTATCTACACTCACTCCCTTGGTGACCTCATTCACTCCCATGGCTTCAACTATCATCTCTACGCTGATGACACCCAAATCTACATCTCTGCCCCTGCTCTCTCTCCCTCCCTTCGGGCTCGTGTCTCCTCCTGCCTTCAAGACATCTCCATCTGGATGCCTGCCCATCATCTAAAACTCAATATGTCCAAGACTGAACTTCTTATCTTCCCTCCCAAACCCTGCCCTCTTCCTGACTTTCCCATCACTGTTGACGGCACTACCATCCTTCCCGTCTCACAAGCCCGCAACCTTGGTGTCATCCTCGACTCCGCTCTCTCGTTCACCCCTGATGTCCGATACGTCACCAAAACCTGTCGGTCTCACCTCCGCAACATTGCCAAGATCCGTCCTTTCCCCTCCATGCATACCGCGACCCTGCTCATTCAAGCTCTCATCCTATCCCGTCTGGACTACTGCATCAGACTCCTCTCTGATCTCCCATCCTCCTGTCTCTCCCCACTTCAATCCATACTTCACGCCGCTGCCCGGATCATCTTTGTGCAGAAACGCTCTGGGCATGTTACTCCCCTCCCCAAAAATCTCCAGTGGCTACCAATCAACCTATGCATCAGGCAAAAACTCCTCACTCTCAGCTTCAAGGCTGTCCATCCCCTCACCCCCTCCTTCCTCCCCTCCCTTCTCTCCTTCTTCAGCCCAGCCCGCACCCTCCGCTCCTCTGCCACTAACCTCCTCACCGTGCCTCGTTCTCGCCCGTCCCGCCATCGACCCCCAGCCCACATCCTCCCCCTGGCCCGGAATGCCCTCCCTCTGCCCATCCGCCAAGCCAGCTCTCTTCCTCCCTTCAAAGCCCTACTGAGAGCTCACCTCCTCCAGGAGGCCTTCCCACACTGAGCCCCCTCCTTCCTCTCCCCCTCCTCCCTACCTCCTTCCCCTCCCCACAGCACCTGTATATATGTTTGTACAGATTTCTTACTCTATTTTACTTGTACATATTTACTATTCTATTTATTTATTTTGTTAATATGTTTTGTTTTGTTGCCTGTCTCCCCCTTCTAGACTGTGAGCCCGCTCTCGGGTAGGGACCATCTCTCTATGTTGCCAACTTGTACTTCCCAAATGCTTAGTCCAGTGCTCTGCACACAGTAAGCGCTCAATAAATACGATTGACTGAATGAATTAACCACTATTCTTTTTGGTGTAATAAGTGAGCTCCAATTTTCTAACTCACTATCTTGGGCTAAGAAATAAGGCAACATGGAGTTTCAGATGCTGAAACACAGAGCGGATTTGTAATGCGATGCACTATAACTCACCTGTCTTGAATGTTCTTCCTGACGATAAGAAAGTAGGATTTAATGAGCCTCTCGATCACCTCACAGTCTCGTTGCTCCCGAGCAGATAGTTTCCGGGCAACGGGCACAGGCTGGGTGGGAAAAGCGTATCGGAAGGGTTACTCTTT
The DNA here is from genome assembly GCF_015852505.1 of Tachyglossus aculeatus. Classification (NCBI taxonomy): domain Eukaryota; kingdom Metazoa; phylum Chordata; class Mammalia; order Monotremata; family Tachyglossidae; genus Tachyglossus; species Tachyglossus aculeatus. The sequence goes on along the minus strand of NC_052067.1, from coordinate 145,432,128 downwards.
TTACAAAGCAATACATTTACTCCCCTCCAAACACTCAAAAAGTTCTTTCGAGACGACTGTTCCGTCAGTTTAGGTTTCAATTTTCTTTTAACGTTTCTCCATTCATCGTCTACTGCAAAATGGCGAGGGACGGATGAGAGCGGGGACTGACGCAGAGAGCACACGCGTCTGGAAGGCAGGAAGCCTGGGTTCCGCCACTTGTCTACTGCCTGACTTTCGACAAGTTGCTTCACTTTTTTGTGCCTCGGTTTCCTCCCTTGTAAAAGAGGGGAAAAAATACCTATTCTGTCTCCCACTTAAACTGTCAGGCCCACGTAGGACAGGGATCGGATTGGGTCGTACCTAGCGCTCGGCACCTCGGAAGCGCGTAACAAATCACCACCACCATCACCTAACAAGACATTAAAACCCCGAACTCTCACCACATCCAGCAGGTTGACGGCGTGGCCTTTCTGAGGACTGGCAGGGACGATGGGAACTGGTTTGGATTTTTCTTCAGCCAACAGCTCTTCAGCTTTTGAGGTTTTCAACATCCCTCTCCAGTTTCCCGTCCCTGATTCTTGGATTCCATCTCCTACACCACTTCCAGGAGCAACCTACAAAAAAAAAAAAAATCCGAAGGAATTGCCAATGGGATGATTCACTCCCAATAAGGCCCTCTCTACAGCAGTTCACATCCACGCTCGGCAGCAACGGGATTGTGCTCTAAACTCTAATCCTCTTCTTGCCAACGGACGTCTTTCCCAGGATACTTTCTCCAAGGAGAAAATTAGAAGGACATAAATCATCATCAATCGTATTTATTGAGCGCTTACTGTGTGCAGAGCACTGTACTAAGCGCTTGGGAAGTACAAATTGGCAACATATAGAGACAGTCCCTACCCAACAGTGGGCTCACAGTCTAAAAGGGGGAGACAAAACCAAACATACTAACAAAATAAAATAAATAGAATAGATATGTACAAGTAAAATAAATAGAGTAATAAATATGTACAAACATATATACATACATATATAAATAAAGCTTGACAACAGAAATGAGGCCGCTGCTTTTTGCTTCTATTTTCAAAGCAGCTGCATTTGATCTTTTGCCTCTTTTGCCCATTTTCTGTCAAAAAAAAGCAGCGTCCTGCAGAAATTCAGGACGAAGCAAGAATTTCTTCCAGGGGAGATATGATTTCTAAGTAATCTGCCCTATGACTTCATGAAACTTGACATTTTCCACACGCAAATGGTTTCTTCTGTAAAATGAGCCTTCAATATGTGTGTGTTTGTGTGCGCATGTATATAAATCTCTTAAATAGTGAGGGCTGACGGAGTCAATCTTGTTCTAGAACCAGACTGAGGTAGGCCAGTACTCTTAGCAAACTGACTGCACCACAACAAAAACCCTTTTACCATCACGGTTGGCCGCGAGGAAATGACAATCCATTTTTTTCCTTCAGCCCAAGACAATTTCCTACTTTTAAAAAACAGATTCAGGGGGTTTATTTTTTTTTAATTAAAGGAGGGAGGACTGGACCAGCATATGACAAAAGTCACCTTCATTCCAAACCTTCTCCTTTACCTCCTGTGAAAGCCAAATGAGCAGATTAAGGGCAATGCTCGGGCTAGTCAATTTTGCTGGCAACCTACTTTTCTCCATCTTAATCAATCTATCAATCGTATTTATTGAGCGCTTACTGTGTGCAGAGCACTGTACTAAGCGCTTGGGAAGTACGAGTTGGCAACATATAGAGACAGTCCCTACCCAACAGTGGGCTCACAGTCTAAAAGAATTCTTAGGAATTCTTAATAAATTCCTACACTGGATTTTACCATGAATTTTTTTCCTTTTGAATTTTACAGAACGTGTGTTATTATGAAGCCATCTGACTGGATAATCAGCATAACCTAGTAGCTAGAGCGCGGGCGTAAGAGTCAGAAGGACCCGGGTTCTAATCCCAGAACCGCCGCTCGTCTGCTGGGTGACCTTGGGCTGGTCATTTCACTTCTCTGTGCCTCAGTTACCTCATCTGTAAAATAAGGATTATGATCGTGAGCCCCATGTGGGACAACCTGATTAACTTCAATCTACTCTACAGCTTAGAACAGTGCCTGGCACAAAGTAAGCACTTAAATATCATTAAAACAATCTCCATTAATGAAAATAATTCAGAATTATTTCTGAAAGCATTATGGGCGGGACGCCAGTCCAGCAACTCTGTCAAACTGTACTCTCTCAAGCACTTAGTACAGTGCTCTACACACAGTAACTGTTCAATAAATATGACTGCCTGACTGATTTACTGCAAGTTGTTACTGTAAAACACCCGAGGACTGATAAGCATTTGAACTACCTTCCTATTTAAAAATCACAATAGCACTGTACCTTGACTTATCGCCTTATGAAATTCAGTTTTCAAACCAACATCCGGCTCTTTTCTGATTGTTTGGTGTATCCCCCTCTGTGTACCTTATCACCTTATGAAATTCAGTTTTCAAAACCAACATCCGGCTCTTTTCTGATTGTTTTGTGTATCCCCCCTTTGTGTACACTGACTTATCACCTTATGAAATTCAGTTTTCAAAACCAACAACTGGCTCTTTTCTGATTGTTTTGTGTATCCCTCTGTGTACCTTGACATAGCACCTCATGCAATTCAGTTTTCAAAACCAACATCCGGCTCTTTTCTAATTGTTTTGTGTATCCCCCTCTGTGTACCTTGACTTATCACCTGTCAACTTATAAAATTAAGTTTTCAAAACCAACATCCGGCTCTTTTCTGATTGTTTTGTGTATCCCCCTCTGTGTACCTTGACGTAGCACCCTATGAAATTCGGTTTTCAAAACCAACATCTGGCTCTTTTCTGATTGTTTTGTGTATCCCCCTCTGTGTACCTTGACTTATCACCTCATGAAATTTAGTTTTCAAACATCTGGCTCTTTTCTGATTGTTTTTTGTATCTCCCTCTGTGTACTTTGACATAGCACCTTATGAAATTCAGTTTTCAAAACCAACATCCGGCTCTTTTCTGATTGTTTTGTGTATCCCCCTCTGTGTACCTTGACATAGCACCAGATGAAATTCGGTTTTCAAAACCAACATCCGGCTCTTTTCTGATTGTTTCGTGCATCCCCCTCTGTGTACCTTGACTTATCACCTTATGAAATTCAGTTTTCAAAACCAACATCCGGCTCTTTTCTGATTGTTTTGTGTATCCCCCTCTGTGTACCTTGACTTATCACCTTATGAAATTCAGTTTTCAAAACCAAAATCCGGCTCTTTTCTGGTTGTTTTGTGTATCCCCCTCTGTGTACCTTGACATAGCACCTCATGAAATTCAGTTTTCAAAACAACCGGCTCTTTTCTGATTGTTTTGTGTATCCCCCTCTGTGTACCTTGACATAGCACCTTATGAATTCGGTTTTCAAAACCAACATCTGGCTCTTTTCTGATTGTTTTGTGTATCCCCCTCTGTGTACCTTGACTTATCACCTTATGAAATTCAGTTTTCAAAACCAACATCCGGCTCTTTTCTGATTGTTTTGTGTATCCCCCTCTGTGTACCTTGACATAGCACCTCATGAAATTCAGTTTTCAAAACAACCGGCTCTTTTCTGATTGTTTTGTGTATCCCCCTCTGTGTACCTTGACATAGCACCTTATGAATTCGGTTTTCAAAACCAACATCCGGCTCTTTTCTGATTGTTTTGTGTATCCCCCTCTGTGTACCTTGACTTATCACCTTATGAAATTCAGTTTTCAAAACCAACATCCGGCTCTTTTCTGATTGTTTTGTGTATCTCCCTCTGTGTACCTTGACATAGCACCTTATGAAATTCAGTTTTCAAAACCAACATCCGGCTCTTTTCTGATTGTTTTGTGTATCCCCCTCTGTGTACCTTGACTTATCACCTTATGAAATTCAGTTTTCAAAACCAACATCTGGCTCTTTTCTGATTGTTTTGTGTATCCCCCCCTCTGAGGCACACTACCACAACCCACCCAACAGTCCAATCTCCTTCCCTTCGGGTTTTGCTGACCTAGAATCTTTCACCTTCAGGATTCAGAATTCGCCTTTTTCAAGCCAAGCGTTCATTTATTCAGCAATCACTCAATCAATCGTATTTATTGAGCGCTTACTGTGTGCAGAGCACTGTACTAAGCGCTTGGGAAGTCCAAGTTGGCAACATATAGAGACAGTCCCTACCCAACAGTGGGCTCTCACTCCTGAGGATGCTGGAATTTTTCTATGGTCTCTGTTAAGCGTTGACTGTTTGTCAGGCATCGTTCTAAGTGCTGGGGTAGCAGCGTGGCTCAGTGGAAAGAGCCCGGGCTTTGGAGTCAGGGGTTATGGGTTCGAATCCCCGCCAACTGTCAGCTGTGTGACTTTGGGCAAGTCACTTCACTTCTCTGTGCCTCAGTCCCCTCATCTGTAAAATGGGGATGAAGATTGTCAGCCCCCCGTGGGACAACCTGATCACCTTGTAAACTCCCCGGCGCTTAGAACAGTGCTTTGCACAAATGTCATCATCACCTATTATATACGAGCTAATCAAATTGGATTCACTCCACATTCCCCGTGGGGCTAACAGCCTGGATCCCCATTTTACAGATGGGGTTAGAGAAGTTAAGTGACTTGTCCAAGGTCACGAGGATTAGAACCCAGGTCCTTCTGACTCCGCGGCCCATGCTCCAAGCACTAGGCCACGCTGCTGTATATATGTATATATTTTTGTACATATTTATTACTCTATTTATTTATTATCTTACTTGTACATATCTATTCTATTTATTTTATTTTGTTAGTATGTTTGGTTTTGTTCTCTTTCTCCCCCTTCTAGACTGTGAGCCCGCTGGTGGGTAGGGACTGTCTCTATGTGTTGCTGACTTGTACTTCCCAAGCGCTCAGTACAGTGCTCACAGTAAGTGCTCAATAAATACGATTGATTGATTGATTGATTGCTTCTTGGCTGTATTTGCTGAAGTGGAGACAGACTGATCCACCGAGATACAAAGCCGTGCATGGCAAACCTGTCTTCCTCGCTAGACTAGGAGCTCCTTGTGCAGAGATGTCTACCATCTCTAAAGTACTCTCAGCCACCTAGTACAGTGCTCAGCAGACATAGGTGCTCAATAAATACCTCCGACGGTGGTCTGACACGGAGCCTGGAGATTGAATCATTTTAAAAAGTGAGGAATTGTAAGTCGCCACCATCATCCAACGGCTTCCAATTCGCCGAAGACAGCACATGGACAGCCAAGATGGAGAAGTGGCCCGGCCAAGTTGAAAACAGCCGGGGCCTGGGAGCGAAAAGGTCAAGGGTTCTAATCCTGGCTCCGCCGTATGTCTGCTGTGCGGTCTTGGGCAAGTCACTTCACTTCTCCGGGCCTCAGTTTACCTCGGCTGTAAAATGGGGATTAAGCCTGGGAGTCCCAGGTGGGACAGGGGCTGTGTCATTCATTCCTTCAATCGCATTTATTGAGCGCTTACTGTGCGCGGAGCACTGCATTCTTGTATGCTTGTATTCTCCCGCCACCGCCTGGTACGGTGACTGGCACACAGTAAGCGCTTAAATACCACAATCGTAATTATTATAGGGAAAATGTTAAGAATTACTGTTTGCGTGGAAGTACTACGGGGACAGTTAATAATAATAATAATGGTATTTGTTAAGCGCTTACTATGTGCCAAGCACTGTTCTAAGCAGGTTGCCCCACGTGGGGCTCACAGTCTTAATCCCCATTTTCCAGATGAGGGAACTGAGGCCCAGAGAAGTGAAGTGACTTGCCCCAAGTCACCCAGCTGACAAGTGGCGGGGCCGGGATTAGAACCCACGACCTCTGACTCCCGAGCCTGGGCTCTTTCCACTGAGCCACGCTAGTGACCCGGAGTGGTTGAAACGAATCTGAAGGAGGTGGGTTTTCGAGAGAGTTCTGTAGATGGAGAGGCCCTGTAGTCCTGTCAGAGTGAGGCCTAGGGAGAGGATTAATATTCATTCATTCAATTCAATCGCATTTATTGAGCGCTTACTGTGTGCAGAGCACTGTACTAAGCGCTTGAATTACCTTGGGAAGAGCGGATAACGTGGAACGCGGGATAAGAAGCGGCATGGCCTAGTGGAGAGCGCGCAGGCCCGCGAGTCGGAAGGACGCGGGTCCTCAGCCCAGTCCCGCCACTTGTCTGCTGTGTGACCCTGGGCAAGTCACTTCAAATCTCTGTGGTTGCCCACCCACCTCCTCAAACAGAAACTCCTCATCCTCGGCTTTAAAGCAGTCCACCACCTTGCCCCCTCCTATCAATCAATCGTATTTATTGAGCGCTTACTATGTGCAGAGCACTGTACAACCTACAACCCAGCCCGCACACTTCCCACCTCTAATACCAATCTACTCAACTGTACCTCGATAATAATCCTAATAATTTTGGTATTTGTTAAGGGTTCACGATGTGCCAAGCACTGTTCTAAGTGGATACAGGGTGATCGGGTTGTCCCACGTGGGGCTCACAGTCTTAATCCCCATTTAATAAATGAGGTAACCGAGGCACAGAGAAGTGAAGCGACTTGCCCGTAGTTGCACAGCTGACAATTGGCAGAGCCGGGATTTGAACCCATGACTTCTGACTCCCAAGCCCGGGCTCTTTCCACTGTGCCACGCTGCTTCTCGATCTCACCTCTCTCGGTGAAACGCACACTTGGCTCCTCTAATACCAACCTACTCACTGTACTTCGATCTCATCTCTCTCACTGCCAGAGTTTCTCCCACATCCTGCCTCCGGCCTGGAATACATTCCCTCTTCTTATCCAAGGGACAATGACTCTCCCCGCCTTCAAAGCCTCATCAAAGGCCCGTCTCCTCCAGGAGGCCTTCCCTGACTGAGCCCTCATTTCCTTTTTTCCCCACTCTCTTATGTGTCACCCTGACTTGCTCCCTTTATTCACCCCTCAAAAGTTAATACATGGGATCTTCCCTTATATACATATAATAATAACAATGATGATGGCATTTGTTAAGCGCATACTATGTGCAAAGCACTGTTCTAAGCGCTGGGGAGGTTACAAGGTGATCAGGTTGGCCCACGGGGGGCTCACAATCTTAATCCCCATTTGACAGGTGAGGGAACTGAGGCCCAGAGAAGTGAAGTGGCTTGCCCAAGGTCACACACGGCTGACAATTGACGGAGCCAGGATTTGAACCCATGACCTCTGACTCCTGAGCCCGTGATCTTTCCATTGAGCCATGCTGCTTCTCTATAAAGATATACATATCTTTATCTTATATATGTATTCTATATATACTATATATATATATAGATATACATATCTTTATCTTATATATGTATTCTATATATATAGTATATATAGAATATATATATAGTATGTATATACTATATATATACATATATACTTCTCTGCTTATCTATAAAGATATACATATCTTTACCTTATATATCTACTATATATAGTATATATATAGAATATATATAATGTATATATACTATATATATACATATATACTTCTCTGTTTATCTAAAAGATATACATATCTTTATATTGATGCTATTGATGCCTGTTTACTTGTTCATTCATTCGATCATATTTATTGAGTGCTTACTGTGAGCAAAGCACTGTACTAAGCGCTTCGGATGCCTGTCTCCCCCCTTCTAGACTGTGAGCCCGTTGTGGGCAGGGACTGCCTCTCTTTGTTGCCGAACTGTCCTTTCCAAGCGCTTAGTACAGTGCTCTGCACACAGTAAGCGCTCCCCCTTCTAGACCGTCTCCCCCTTCTAGACTGTGAGCCCGCTGTTGGGTGGGGACCGTCTCTATATGTTGCCAACTTGGACTTCCCAAGCGCTTAGTACAGTGCTCTGCACACAGTAAGCGCTCAATAAATACGATTGAATGAATGAATGAATAAATACGACTGAATGAATGGTTTACTTATGTATACTAATATCTGTCTCTCTACAGTCTAGACTGTAAGCCCCTTTTGGGCAGGGAACGTGTCTACCAACTCCGTTATACTGTGGGCAGGGAATGTGTCTGCTAATTTTGTTTGATTGTACTCTCCCAAGCGCTTAGAAAAGTGCTCTGCACCTAGCAACTGCTCAATAAATACAATCGATTGATAGTTCTCCTGTTATGTGGGGTTTGTGAACAACAGGGATACGGATGGTGCTCAACGTGATTAGCTTGTATCTACTCCAGCCTGACACACAATAATCCCTTAACAAATACCACAAAACGAAAAACGTCGCAAAACGTTCCCAGCTGAGTCCTCCCGAAAGTGCCGCAAGGGCCTTCGTCGCGGGAGAAGGGTGAAATCTGAAAGCCTGGACTTCAGGGGCTTTAAAAAAATCGGGCCACGCGTTTGTTAAGGAAAACTCGCATGGAGGCCTTCCCAGACTGAGCCCCTTCTTTCCTCTCCCCCTCGTCCCCCTCTCCATCCCCCCGTCTTACCTCCTTCCCTTCCCCACAGCACCTGTATATATGTATATATGGTTGTACATATTTATTACTCTATTTATTTATTTTACTTGTACATTTCTATCCTACTTATTTTATTTTGTTGGTATGTTTGGTTCTGTTCTCTGTCTTCCCCTTTTAGACTGTGAGCCCACTGTTGGGTAGGGACTGTCCCTATGTGATGCCAATTTGTACTTCCCAAGCGCTTAGTACAGTGCTCTGCACATAGTAAGCGCTCAATAAATACGATTGATTGATTGACTGATTGATTTTAGTACCCATCCTGTGTCTCAAGCCACACGCACGCAGACGATCGTTCCTAACGAAACCGCAGCGGCTTCTACCAAGGCCGACACACGACGTCGGGGGGACGTTCCTGAATTCCGTCACGGAGCTCGGCCCGAAACACGCCGGCAAGCTGTCCGAAACGCGGAGTGAAACTCCCTGCTTCGGTCGCAATAATAATAATAACGGTGGCATTTGTTAAGCGCTTACTATCATCATCAATCGTATTTATTGAGCGCTTACTATGTGCAGAGCACTGTACTAAGCGCTTGGGAAGTACAGATTGGCAACATATAGAGACAGTCCCTACCCAACAGTGGGCTCACAGTCTAAAAGGACTGTAAGCTGTTAGGACAGCTTACTATGTGCAAAGCACTGTTGTGAAATGGCCAGAGAGCAGATTTTTCATTCATTCAATCGGATTTATTGAGCACTTACTGTGTGCAGAGCACTGGACTAAGCGCTTGGGAAGTACAAGTTGGCAAGTTCTAGACTGTGAGCCTGTTGGTGGGTAGGGACCGTCTCTATATGTTGCCGACTTGTACTCCCCAAGCGCTTAGTCCAGTGCTCTGCACACAGTAAGCGATCAATCAATCAATCAATCAGTCGTATTTATTGAGCGCTTACTGTGTGCAGAGCACTGTACTAAGCGCTTGGGAAATACAAGTTGGCAAGTTCTAGACTGTGAGCCTGTTGGTGGGTAGGGACCGTCTCTATATGTTGCCGACTTGTACTCCCTAAGTGCTTAGTCCAGTGCTCTGCACACAGTAAGCGATCAATAAATCAATCAATCAATCAGTCAATCGCATTTATTGAGCGCTTACCATGTGCAGAGCACTGTACTAAGCGCTTGGGAAGTACAAGTTGGCAACATACAGAGACAGTCCCTACCCAACAGTGGGCTCACAGTCTAAAAGGGGGAGACAGAGAACAAAACCAAACATACTAACAAAATAAAATAGATTAGATATGTACAAGTAAAATAAATAGAGTAATAAATATGTACAAACATATATACATATATACATAAATACGATTGAATGAATGAATGAATCTGAAGTACCCTATAAACCGGTCCATTTGCTCTGGAAGTCGAGTTGATTACAATAGCTCAAAAAAGTGTCTCTCTACAAAGTCACCTTAATTTACTAAATTGAGAGTATACTTAAAAAAAGGGTTTAATGTTATCTGCGGTACGGCACGAAACACCGAATAAAGAGGAGAGGAAATACGCACCATGGCTGTAAATTATTAATATAGTCATTAGTGTATGCTATTAACTTGAACTAGAAATGCATTATGTTGCCAACTTGTACTTCCCAAGCGCTTAGTACAGTGCTCTGCACACTGTAAGCGCTCAATAAATACGATTGATTGATTGATTGATTGATTTTTTAAAATGTGCTCAAAAGGGCCATAGTAAATGCTAAGATAATTAACTGTTTCAGAAATCTAGACTTCTGTAGATGGTGATTTTAACTGACATTTTGAAGCATCTCCCTCCATGATTATTAATTCACGGTAACTGAAGAGATAATGGTTAATTTTAGTGACTTTCTTCCTGTAGTTATAAACCAGACGAAAGGCGGGTTAAGAAAGCAGCAAACGTGAAAAAGAACAAAAGCGGCAAGACGAGAAGCAGCCCAAGGGGGTTTGAAGCAAAAGGTTTCCATTTCTAGTTTCTGACCAGTCAATTCAAGACACGGGCAAGAAATGTGGTTTCCCCATGCAGATGAATGAAATTGAGGCTTTTATAATATCAAGGGAGTAAACGGTAATAGCTTGGGTCAGACTGTATTTCTAAAAATCTAAAGCGGCGGGCAAGAAAGCTCTGTCCTTGAGCACAATACAACTTTTTCAGGAAATGGCAGGGGAAAAAAACCAAAACCTTGGGAACTGGGACATGCCAAGATAGACAAACGTGTTGACTATCTAAAAGTCAGGAATGCCTGGCGGGATGCATTGCATAATTAGAGAATGATAATAATAATAATGGCATTTATTAAGCGCTTACTATTTGCAAAGCACTGTTCTAAGTGCTGGGGAGGTTACAATAATAATAATAATAATAATGTTGGTATTTGTTAAGTGCTTACTATGTGCCAAGCACTGTTCTAAACACTGGGGGGGATACAAGGGGATACATGAGAACCTGTACAAGCAGCCAACTTGTACTTCCCAAGCACTTACTACAGTGCTCTGCACATAGTAAGCGCTCAATAAATATGATTGATTGATTGATTGATGAGAAGCAGCATGGCTCAGTGGAAAGAGTGCGGGCTTTGGAGTCAGAGGTCGTGGGTTCAAATCCCGCCTCCGCCACTTGTCAGCTGTGTGACTTTGGGCAAGTCACTTCGCTTCTCTGGGCCTCAGTTCCCTCATCTGTAAAATGGGGATTAAGACTGTGAGCCCCCCGTGGGACAACCTGATCACCTTGTAACCTCCCCAGCGCTTAGAACAGTGCTTTGCACATAGTAAGTGCTTAATAAATGCCATCATTAAGTCACTTCACTTCTCTGGGCCTCAGTTCCCTCATTGGTAAAATGGGGATTAAGATGGTGAGCCCCCCGTGGGGCAACCTGATCACCTTGTATCCCCCCAGCGCTTAGAACAGTGCTTGGCACATAGTAAGCGCTTAACAAATACCTTCACTATTATTATTATTATTATTATTAAGTGCTTGGGAGAGAACACTAGGACAGAGTCGGTTGACACGTCCCCGGCCCGATCAGCGGAGTTTGGTCAAACTCGGCAGGGGAGCTAAACACCCAGGAAGGGTTCAGACTTAATAAACTCCTCCATGAGGGATCAACCTGACCCGTTTCTCTGCCTAGGGAAGCTTGTTTTTTTAAAAGGTATTTGTGAATCGCTTACTACGTATCAAGCGCTGGGGCAGATATGAGACGATCAGGTTGGACACAATCCCCATCCTGCGTAGTCTAAATAATAATAATAATAATGATAATGATGGTATTTGTTAGGCGCTTACTATGTGCCAAGCACTGTTCTAAGCACTGGAGGGATACAAGGTGATCAGGCTGTCCCACGTGGGGCTCACAGAGGGAGGATTCAACCCCTATTTTATAGAAGAGGCACGGAGAAGTTAAGTGACTTGTCCAAGGTCACGCAGCTGCCAACTGTGTGCTCGCTGTGGGCAGGGAATGTGTCTGTTGGTACCGAGTAATAATAATGATGGCATTTATTAAGCGCTTACTCTGTGCAAAGCACTGTTCTGAGGGTGGTTACAAGGTGATCGAGTTGTCCCACGGGGGGCTCAAAGTCTTAATCCCCATTTTACAGATGAGGTAACTGAGGCCCAGAGAAGGGAAGTGAGTTGCCCATAGTCACACAGCTGTGTGACAGTTTCTCAGCTCCCTTGCTAAGGGCGCTCTTGGGGCTGTCAGTGGGAGGATGGCCAATTTAGCAACACCATAACTTCCTACTTATTTTTCCGGGGTGGCCTGAAATTGTACTTTCCAAACGCTCAGGGCAATGCTCTGCACACAGTAAGCGCTCAATAAATACGACTGAACGAATGAATGAAGGGTTCTCAAGGAGTCTGCGAGCGAATGTTCTGTTAACTGTGACAGTTGGCGGAGCCGGGATTGGAACCCATGACCTCTGGCTCCAAAGCCCGAGCTCTTTCCACTGAGCCCCCCTGCTTAACTTCATCATCATCATCAATCGTATTTATTGAGCGCTTACTATGTGCAGAGCACTGTACTAAGCGCTTGGGAAGTACAAATTGGCAACACATAGAGACAGTCCCTACCCAGCAGTGGGCTCACAGTCTAAAAGGGGGAGACAGAAAACAAAACCAAACATACCAACAAAATAAAATAAATAGGATAGATATGTACCAAGTAAAATAGAGTAAAAAATATGTACAACCATATATACATATATGCAGGTTCTGTGGGGAAGGGAAGGAGGTAAGATGTGGGGGGATCACTGCCTTGGTTTGGTGTTTGTGTTTGTTTTTTTTCCTCCTTAACTTCTCTGTGCCTCAGTTCCCTCATCTGGAAAATGGGGATGAAGACTGTGAGGCCCCCCCGTGGGACAACCTTGTAACCTCCCCAGCGCTTAGAACTGTGCTTTGCACATAGTAAGCGCTTAATAAATGCCATCATTATTATAATTTGCCCACTGATTGATGGGAGCTCTTGGGGAGATTGGTTTCTACTGGTTTCCAGCGGGCAACGTGACAGTTCCCGAAGCCGCGTTTCACCGCGTTCGTCCTCAGGAACACCGAACCCAAGGGGCTACTTGGGCGCGTTCAGTCGCCGACCTGGGAGTTGTTTTCCACACGACTGACCGTGGGCCTCGGACCACGAATGGGGCACGCGGAGGCCGAGGAGGAATCGGAACCGACCTTGCCGTCGGGCTCAGCCGAAGCAGCAGCAGCAGCAGCAGCAGCAGCGAGCTCCGGGGAGGCCGACCCCATAGTCCCGGGAGCCTTAGAAAACTAAAAAAGGCGAGAGATGCAGGGGGAAAAAGAAACCAAGGTTGCCATATTAATCCCACATTCGACCCGCCTTCCCAGCTCCCTGGCGTGGGAATCTGGGACGGACAAAGGAGTGCGGCAGAGAAAGGAGAGTCACAGCAAGAAGGAAGTGAGCCTTTTTCTTTTTATTACCCTATTTATTTATTTTACTCGTACCTATCTATTCTATTTATTTTGTTAGCATGCTTGGTTTTGTTCTCTGTCTCCCCCTTCTAGACTGGGAGCCCACTGTTGGGTAGGGATTGTCTCTATATGTTGCCAGCTTGTACTTCCCAAGCGCTTAGTACAGTGCTCTGCACACAGTAAGCGCTCAATAAATACTACTGATTGATTGATTCTCAGCTCCCTTGCTAAGGGTGTTCTTGGGGCTGTCAGTGGGAGGATGGCCAATTTAGCAACACTATAATTTCCTACTTATTTTTCCGGGGTGGCCTGAAATTGTACTTTTCAATCGCTTGGTACGATGCTCTGCGCACAGTTAGCGCTCAATAAATATGACTGAACGAATGAATGAAATGCCTCTCTGTAAGGGTTCTCAGGAGTTAGTGAGCGAATATTTTGTTAACTGTGACCGTTATCCGTTTGCAAGGGCACTGGGAAAAACTAAGGGGAAAACCAGAACGAATGAATGAAATGCCTCTCTGTAAGGGTTCTCAGGAGTTGGTGAGCGAATATTTTGTTAACTGTGACCGTCATCCGTTTGCAAGGGCACTAGGAAAAACTAAGGGGAAAACTAGAAAAACTTCCACTTTTCCATTGATTTCTGAAGATTCCTGTTTCAGTCGGACACCGTGGACTCAATCTCTTGAATCAGTTTGTCGTCAAGGGACTGCAGGGGGTGGGTCTACATATGTATATATCTCTCTATATATTGTATATAACTAATTTATTTATTTATGTCTTGTTTCCCCCTCTAGACCGTGAGCTTGTTTGTGAGCAGGGCACGTCTCTGTTGTTATACTGTACTCTCCCAAGTTTCACAACTGGCTCTTTTATACAAGTGCTTACTACAGTGCTCTGCACACAGTAAGCGCTCAATAAATATGGTTGAATAAATGTACTCTCCCAAGTTCTTCGTACAGTGCTTTGTGCACAGCAAGAGCTCAATGAATATACTTGAAGGAACTGAATAAATGGTCTAAAGCAGCCATTTGGGGGTTCAGGTGTGACAGCTTTCATTCGGTTTTTCCTCTCTCCATCCAACACTTGTTTTACATGGGGACATCATCATCATCAATCGTATTTATTGAGCGCTTACTGTTGGGAAGTACAAGTTGGCAACATATAGAGACAGTCCCTACCCAACAGTGGGCTCACAGTCTAAAAGGGACATTTGGGTTTAACGGTTGAATTCTTTCAGTGAGAGACACAGACATACACACACACACACACAAAAGCGCAACACTTCACGGAAAAGTGCAAAATTCTCCTGCTACTCGAACGCGGCCTTGAAGTCCTTCTAAAAAGCACCTCCTTTCATTTTTTAAAATGTAACGGCGAAGGGTACAGATTCTAAAATCGGGACAAGAATCGAGGCTTCTCCGGTAAACGGAATTAGGAGGGCTCTGACCACACTCGGAAATTCACATCCGTTCCTACCTTATCCCTCGGCGCCGCTGAAGGCAGGTCTCTAGCTATCCTGTTTCGTCTTTGCTCCTATACGAAAAATAAAACCCAGAAAAAAAACTTTGAGTATATGTACCAGAGCCAAGGTGCAACTTTCAAGCTTCAGAACTGCGGAGGGAGGGGAAGAAGAGTGGGGAAGAGGAAGGCATGTGGGAAGGGAAGGGAAAGGAGAGAGGACGGGGCAGGGTCGGGGAAGGAAAGAGGATAAAGCGCGGCCAAACCTAAGTGATTCCGGACTGAAACCTCAGCTGGACAGTAAATATTTCCGCAATTACTCTGGGTTTATCATTGCACGTTTTAATATCATCATCATCATCATCAATCGTATTTATTGAGCGCTTACTGTGTGCAGAGCACTGTACTGAGCGCTTGGGAAGTCCAAGTTGGCAACATATAGAGACGGTCCCTACCCAACAGTGGGCTCACGGTCTGAAAGGGGGAGACAAAACCAAACATACTAACAAAATAAAATAAATAGAATAGATATATTCTATCTATCAATATTAATATGGCTTTTAAAACCACCGGCGAGCACTCAGAGCTAGGTCTTTAGATTTCTGGTAATGCCAAGTTGATCTAGTTACATGGATGAATGATTTAAACCCTGCTCCCTACACGCCGAGAAGCAGCGTGGCTCAGTAGGAAGAGCCCGGGCTTTGGAGTCAGAGGTCAGGGGTTCAAATCCTGGCCCCGCCAATTGTCAGCTGTGTGACTTTGGGCAAGTCACTTGACTCCTCTGGGCCTCAGTTATCTCATCTGTAAAATGGGAATTCAGTCTGTGAGCCCCCTGTGGGACAACCTAATCACCTTGTAACCTCCCCAGGGCTTAGAACAGTCCCCTCCCCACATCACCTGTATATATGGATATATGTTTGTACGTATTTATCACTCTATTTATTTTACTTATACATATTTATTCTATTTATTTTATTTGGTTAATATGTTTTGTTTTGTTCTCTGTCTCCCCCTTCTAGACTGTGAGCCCGCTGTTGGGTAGGGACCGTCTCTATATAATAATAATAATAATGATGGCATTTATTAAGCGCTTACTATATGCAAAGCACTGTTCTAAGCTCTATATGTTGCCAACTTGTACTTCCCAAGTGCTTAGTACAGTGCTCTGCACACAGTAAGCGCTCAATAAATATGACTGAATGAATGAATGTATGAATTTGCACATAGTAAGCGCTTATTAAATGCCATCATTATTATTATTATTACAACCCACTGGTTAATTCTTTTCTGGGACAGGGGAGCAGGTTAAAAAAGGATTTGGAGAAGCCTTTAGGTGGCTAGATCTGGTGGGCTCTTTCTTCTAAGCCCTGTTCAGCCCTTACTATGTGCTAGACACCGTACTAAGCACTGGAGTAGATACATACAGCATGGCTTAGTGGATCGAGCACGGGACTGCGAGTCAGAAGGACCTGGGTTCTAATCGTGGCTCTGCCGTTTGTCTGCCGTGTGACCTTGAGCGAGTCACTTCACTTCTCCGGGCCTCAGTTCCCTCATCTGGAAAACGGGGATGAAGACTGGGAGTCCCATATCATTACAGAGAAGCAGCGTTGCTCAGTGGAAAGAGCCCGGGCTTGGGAGCTAGAGGTCATGGGTTCTAATCCCGACTCTGCCACTTGTCAGCTGTGTGACTTCGGGCAAGTCACTTCACTTCTCAGGGGCCTCAGTTACCTCATCTGTAAAATGGGGATTAAGACTGTGAGCCCCCTGTGGGCCAACCTGATCACCTTGTATTCCCCCAGCGCTTAGAGCAGTGCTCGGCACATAGTGAGCGCTTAACAAATGCCAATATTATTATTACTATTATTGTTACCATTATTCTTAATAATAATGAACTGAGCAGATTAGACAGAGTCCACTTAGGGCTCCCAGTCTCAATCCCCATTTTACAACTGAGAAGCAATTTTACAACTAGAACAGTGCTTTGCACATAGTAAGCGCTTAATAAATGCCATTATTATTATTATTAACTGAGGTAACAGACCCAGATAAGTGACGGGACTTGGCCAAGGTCACACAGCAGACAAGTTGGGGAGCGGGGATTAGAACCCAGATCCTTCTAACCCCCGGGCCTGTGCACTAGCCACTGGGCCATGCTGCTTCTTCCTGGAAGCACTTGCCCACGAGGGATCCTAGAGCCCTACTTGGGCTAGACTGGCCCTGGGGTCAGTCTTCTGCTCTATTATTAAATCTTCTCATGGTGGACAGGGAATGGGACTGTTATATTCTTCCACTGGACTCCCCAAGTGCTCAGTACAGTGCTCTGCACACAGTAAGCGCTCAATAAATACGATTGATGATGATGATGACGATTGCTGATGAGAGATTCGGGGGCTGGGCTGTCTGGTCCTATTCATTCATTCAATCGTATTTATTGAGCGCCTACTGTGTGCAGAGCGCTGTACTAAGTGCTTGGGAAGTCCAAGTTGGCAACATATAGAGACGGTCCCTACCCACCAGTGAGCTCACGGTCTAGAAATAATAACGATGGCATTTGTTAAGCGCTTACTATCATCATCATCAATCGTATTTATTGAGCGCTTACTGTGTGCAGAGCACTGTACTAAGCGCTTGGGAAGTACAAATTGGCAACATATAGAGACGGTCCCTACCCAACAGTGGGCTCACAGTCTAAAAGGGGGAGACAGAGAACAAAACCGAACATACTAACAAAATAAAATAAATAGAATAGATATGTACAAGTAAAATAAACAGAGTAATAAATATGTACAAACACGTATACATATATACAGGTGCTGTGGGGAAGGGAAGGGGCTACAAGGTGATCAGGTTGTCCCACGTGGGGCTCGCAGTCTTAATCCCCATTTTCCAGGTGAGGGAACTGAGGCTCAGAGAAGTGAAGTGGCTTGCCCAAAGTCACCCAGCTGGCAAGCGGCGGAGCCGGGATTAGAACCCGGGACCTCGGACTCCCAAGCCCGGACTCTTGCCGCTAAGCCACGTTCCCACGCCAAGGCTAGATATGTGGGCGAGGGAAAAAGCCCGCCCGCTCCTTGACGGGGTCGGTGGCGTGCCCTTCCACGGACGGTGACCTTCATAGGGGGTCAGAAAAGTCGCCCCAAGGAAAGAAGAAAGACAGGGACCAAAGGAGGGGGACGACTGTAAGCTCGTTGCGGGCAGGGAATGCCCCAGACTAAGCTCCCTTTTCCTGTCTCTATTCGTTGCCAACCTGCACTTCCCAAGCGCTTAGTACAGTGCTCTGCACACAGCAAGCGCTCAATAAATACGATTGATTGATTGATTGATTTTCCTCAGCTCCCGCTCCCTTCCGCGTCACCTCGACTCGCTCCCTTTGCTCTCCCCGCATCCGCCGTCTTTCCCTTTTAGACTGTGAGCCCACTGTTGGGTAGGGACTGTCTCTATATGTTGCCAATTTGTACTTCCCAAGCGCTTAGTACAGTGCTCTGCACATAGTAAGCGCTCAACAAATACGATTGATGATGATGATCCGCCCCACAGCACTTATGTGTATAATTCTATTTATTTATATCCGGCGCTTAGAACAGTGCTTCGCACATGGTAAGCGCTTAACAAATACCATCATTATTATTATTATTGATGCCTGGTTACTTCATCATCATCAATCGTATTTATTGAGCGCTTACTGTGTGCAGAGCACTGTACTAAGCGCTTGGGAGGTACAAGTTGGCAGCATATAGAGGCAGTCCCTACCCAACAGTGGGCTCACAGTCTAAAAGGGGGAGACAGGTTACTTGTTTTGATGTCTGTCTCCCCCCTGCCCAGACTGTAAGCCTGTTCATTCATTCAATCGTATTTATTGAGCGCTTACTGTGTGCAGGGCACTGTACTAAGCGCTTGGGAAGTATAAGTCGGCAACATATAGAGCCGGTTCCTACCCAACAACGGGCTCACAGTCTAGAAGGGGGAGACAGAGAACAAAACCAAACATACTAACAAAATAAAATAAATAGAATAGATATGTACAAGTAAAATAAATAAATAAATAAATAAATAATTAATCGTATTTATTGAGCGCTTACTGTGTGCACAGCACTGTACTAAGTGCTTGGGAAGTATAAGTCGGCAACATATAGAGCCAGTTCCTACCCAACAACGGGCTCACAGTCTAGAAACTGCCTGCTGTGGGCAGGGATCGTCTCTCTTTATTGCTGTACTGTACTCTCCCAAGCGCTTAGTTCAGTGCTCTGCAATAATAATAATAATGATGGCATTTACTAAGCGTTTATTACGTGCAACGCACTGTTCTAAGCGCTGGAGAGGTTACAAGGTGATCAGGTTGTCCCACGGGGGGCTCACAGTCTTAATCCGCATTTCACAGACGAGGTACAGAGAAGTTAGGTGACTTGCCCAAAGTCACACGGCTGACAGTTGGCAGAGCCGGAATTTGAACCCATGACCTCTGACTCCAAAGCCCGGGCTCTTTCCACTGAGCCCCGCTGCTTCTACAGAGTGAGCGCTCAATAAATATGACTGAGTGAAGAAAGGGGGTCACGGCCTCTCCAATCCACAAGGGCCTGCCCTTCATCATCATCATCAATCGTATTTATTGAGCGCTTACTGTGTGCAGAGCACTGTACTAAGCGCTTGGGAAGTCCCCCTTAGACCTTCTCTTCGCTCAGGGTTTAGAGATTTCTGCAACGGGTCGAGAAAAGAAACAGTAACACAACCCAACAAACGTTCTGCAACAAAGGTTCTTAGAAGAACTGGAGCTGGACCTCAAGGGGAAGCAAGTGTGGCCCAGGGATGATGATAATGATGATGATGATGATATGATGATTGATGATGATGATGATGATGATGATGATGATGATGAAGAAGAAGAAGAAAGAAGAAGAAGAAGAAGAAAGAAGAAGAAGAAAGAAGAAGAAAGAAGAAGGAAGAAGAAGAAGAAGGAAGAAGAAGGAAGAAGAAGGAAGAAGAAGAAGGAAGAAGGAGGAAGAAGAAGAAGAAGAAGAAGAAGAAGGAAGAAGAAGAAGGAAGAAGAAGAAGGAAGAAGAAGAAGGAAGAAGAAAGAAGGAAGAAGAAGAAGAGAAGAAGAAGAAGAGGAGGAGGAGGAGGAGGAGGACAGGAGGAGGAGAGGAGGAGGAGGAGAGGAGGAGGAGAGGAGGAGGAGGAGGAAGAAGAGGAAGAGGAAGAAGAAGAAGAAGAAGAAGAAGAAGAAGAAGAGCATTTGTTAAGCACTCACTATGTGCAAAGCACCGCTCTAAGCACCGAGGAGGATACAAGGTGATCAGGTTGGCCCACATGGGGCTCACAGTCTTAATCCCCATTTTCCAGATGAGGTCACTGAGGCCCAGAGAAGCGAAGTGACTTGCCCAAAGTCACACACAGCTGACAACTGGGGGAGCCGGGATTTGAACCCACGACCTCTGACTCCCAAGCCCGGGCTCTTTCCACCGAGCCACGCCGCTTCTCTAGCCCGGGCCTGGGTCCAGAAGGACCCGGGTTCTAATCCCAGGTCTGCCACTCGTCTGATGGGTGACCTTGGGCAAGTGTCTTCGCTTCTCTGGGCCTCAGTGACCTCATCTGGAAAATGGGGATTAAGACTGTGAGCCCCTTGTGGGTCAGGGACTGTGTCCAACCTGATTAGCGTGTATCTGCCCCCAGCGCACAGTACAGCTCCTGGCACATAGTAAGCGCTTAACACCATTAAAAAAATTGGGGTGAAGGAACCAGTGCAAAGCATTTCTCTAGTGCCAAATTCAAATTGGACTGAATCTCTCCATGGCTCTCGAAGGATTCGATTAGTAGAGAAGATTACATACAGAAACGAAACCGAATTCTCTCTTACCTCTATGTTGTTATTCATTAGTCCGCAGGCATCGGCAAAGTCCGGATGCTTGGTGTTGATGTACGCTAATTCGATCGCTACCAAATTGTGAACCTGGGAGGGAGAAGCAAACAGAGTTGTGTTACTCCTCCTGGAACGTATCAGTGTGTCTGCAACTGGACAAACAACTGTTTATCGTAATACCCGCTAAACTGACAATACTGGAAATCCTAGCCTACCACGTTCCAGGTTCTGAGGTCTAAAAGTACACGTCCCCAAATAACCGGAGTCCGCCTGATTCTGGAAATATTGGTTAGAATTTAAGAACGCACCTGTCGGCGGTTTAAGCAACCTTGGCGCTCTCAGTACTTGTATTTTTCTCGAAAAACGGAGTCGTGCGAACTCAACTACAAATCAATCTCTCAAAAGGCCACTGCTTTCTACAGAATACGAGGAATTTCCGCAGCCCCTTTAGAGCAAGGATCCCATCTTCTCCGTTCACTGTGCGCTTCTGCGCATCGAGTCAGATACGCCGTACAAAACGTGTCTTTTTTCTGGAACCACCAAGGAAGCTGGGACACGCGATGTCAGACGTGACATACCGCGACGTGATGTCAGCTGGGACACCACGAGACACGTTGCCGGACACACTGAGTGATCCAAGCGCTTAGTCCAGTGCTCTCCACACAGTAAGCGCTCAATAAATACGACTGAATGAACAGTGAACGCAACGGCAGTTTTCCTTAATTCGAGGGTTTGCAGGACTCACTGCCTTCAATCGAAAATGAAGACTATCTCCAGCCTTGACAGTAAAACCGGATGGGTTCTTATTCTCGCCTAAAGCTTCTTCTGTTCTGTTTTGACAGAAAGATAGGGAGGCAGTTCGTTTCCGATTTAAGTCCCTCTTGCCTGATTTCCTGCTAAAGCTTTCTCTGTTATCCAGAGGTCTCAGAGTTGCGCCCGGCCACCTACCCTGCTTCTAAGAGTAACTTTCACGGCGCTGGATTTCTAGGGGTAGAATTCTTCTTCCTTTTTCATAAACGTTCTGGAATATTTGTAAGGACAGTCTGCTAAATAGGGCATTTTACTAGCAACTCTGACCCTCTTGAATCAATAGTGTTTCTAGTTGTCAAGATATTGAACCATGCTATGAAACGCATTTAAAAATGGAAAGCTGCCCTTGGTTTTCCATTAGCTTAACAGGGCCACATAAAGCACAATAACCAACCAAATCACAGTTACACATGTTGGCTTTGGCGACGCTTTTGCGATCTGTTTGGACTATATGTTGCCAACTTGTACTTCCCAAGCACTTAGTACAGTGCCCTGCACACAGTAAGCACTCAATAAATACGATTGATTGATTGATTGACTAACAAACTTAGTTCTCACCGAGAAACTCTAGCTGAAAGGAATGGAATAAGACGAGAACTGAACAGTTTTAAAATTTGATTTAACAGTTCCCCTTTTGTATTAGCAGTTTAAAAAAACAAAACAACAACAACAACAAAAAAAAACCCACCAAGATATCCAGAACAGTTAAATTTAAGGTATTATGGTAAACCTAACAATTTGGTTAATCTGATCTTATTGAAAGTAAGTACCACCACGGCCGATGAGTTACCACAGCTTACCATTTCATTTGTAACTGGTAACCTCCGACGCAGAAGACAAGTCACCACTTCAACTATGGCGTCATGCAGTTTAGGAAACCTCAACAGTTCCTAAACACATTCAGAGGGAGAAAAGTGTAATTTCTGAGGTTTAAAAAGAAAATACAAAATCAGACCGGGAGCCTGAATCAAGTAATCTAAATGTGACTCAATATTAAAATGCAAATCTAAGTGAAAGGGCAAACTGAAAGACAATAAATGCGACTGAACGGTCTACCTTTCCTTGGAACCCAAACATTCAGAATATATCTTGGGAGTAAAACTAACAGTCCTTTCATCTGCACCAAAGAATTAGCAGTTCTTTATTAACTGAACAACAGTTAAAAGCATACCACCAGTGACGCAGTTCATAAAATCCTCCAGAAAAATAGCTTCTACCATTATCGACAAGCGCCCAGATCCCGGACCTGGGTTCTAATCCCAGCTCCGCCACTTGTCTGCTGTGTGACCTTGGGTAAGTTACTTCACATTATTATTCTTATTCTTATTATTATTATTACTATTATTATTATTATTATTATTCTCTGTGCCTCATCCGTAAATTGGGGATTAAGACTGTGAGCCCCATGTGGGACAGGGACTGTATCCAACCGGATTACCTTGCGTCTACCCTAGTGCTTAGAACAGTCTCTGGCACGTAGTAAGGGCTGAACAAATACTATATATACGAGAAACGTTATTTAAGTTTAACATAAAGTTACTGAAGTTTAAGTTTAAGTCCCTTAGGGACCAGAGGTGAACGTCACCATATCCAACTGACATTACAGAAAAACTTTCAAGAGAGAATATCTGAAATTTCACACTGGGTCACAGACCAGTGATCGGACCTGGACCATTAGCTGGCCACTGACAATGGCAAAAAAGGAAATTTAGAATAATAATGATGGCATTTGTTAAGTGCTTACTATGGGCCAGCACTGGTGTAAGCGCTGCGGTAGATATAAGGTAATCAAGTTGTCCCACGGGGGGCTCACAGTCTTAATCCTCATTTTATAGATGAGGTAACAGGCACAGAGAAGTGACTTGCCCAAAGTCACACGGCTGATAAGTGACGGAGCCGGGATTAGAACCCATGACCTCTGACTCCCAAGCCCAGGCTCTTTCCACTAAGCCACGCTGCTTCCCTAAAAATTCCATTACCGGACGAAAGAAACTCATAGTTGCTTACGTATCTCCAACAGGGCTGGTCTCCCCTTTCCCTCCACAAGTAATCCATCCACCTTCTCTTTTTCCAACCCATTTACGCCCTTCCCAAAATACTACATCTGTAAACAGTATTCCAGTTCGCTCTCCCCATTCCCGAAAACAATTTTCTTAAGAGATCTGGATTTTATGAATGGATTTAAATTCAACAAATACATTTAAAATGGATTTCCACAAGGAGGTTCTGATCTAACATGCAGCCCTCTTATTCAAAGCTTGTACACACCTCCGCATACACACCTACGCACTTTCACTTCCCATTATTGAATTTAATTTCCAATGCTGTTGGCTCAGGTATGTCGTACCCAAACTACTTCAAGAGAAAGTGGATATGGATTACTGAGGCAGGAAAAGCCTCATGGATTGATATTTGAAGATTATTTGTCCTTTTAGCTTCAGTAAGGGGTACGATTTTTCAATTCAAAGGAATTTTGTTCCGATCGATAACAAAATACCTGAAGAATAAACCACATCTTGCTAGGAAAACACTCTCAAACAGCTCCCTCCCATTTTACCTTGCTGATTTCCTATTGCGACCAAGGTCGCACACTTTCACTCCTCTCGTGCCAACCTACTCACTGAACCTCGATCTCACCTTTCTCGCCGCCAACCCCTTGCCCGAAACACACACCCCCTTCATATATGACAGACCACACTCTTCCCCACCTAAGTCCTCATTTCTTCCTTCTGTGCCACCCTTGCGATTGGATTTGTTCCCTTTGAGAACTTGATATCCACCCCACCGTCAGCCAAACAGCAATTATGTATGGCAATTTTGTTTTTTTAATGTCTGCCTCCCCCTCTAGACCCTAAGGTCTTTGTGAGCAGGGAACACATCTACCAACTCGGTTATTCTGAACTCTCCCAAGCGCCTAGTACACTGCTTCCATCTTGACTGAAGTAATATGATTTGAACATAATTAAAATGGATTTCCACAAGGAGGTTCTGATCTAACATGCAGCCCTCTTATTCAAAGCTTGTACACACATACACACTTTCACTTCCCATTATTGAATTTAATTTCCAATGCTGTTGGTACACTTGGTACCCTGCTTCCATCTTGATTGAAGTAATATGATTTGAACATAATTCCTTGCTAACCTGAAGAGCTATAGTGGTGTTCCTTAGCTGACTCTGTGTGTGTGTGTGTTAGAGAGAGAGAGAAAGAGAGAGAGGGGAGAGGGAGGGGGAAGTGAGGCGTTTAAGGGAGAGTGTTAGATAATAAAAATAAAATAAAATAAAAATAAAAATAAAATAAAATAAAAAATAATTGCGATGGTTGTTCAGCATTATGATGATGGCATTTATTCATTCATTCAATCGTATTTATTGAGCGCTTACTGTGTGCAGAGCACTGTACTAAGCGCTTGGGAAGTACAAGTCAGCAACATATAGAGACGGTCCCCACCCAAAAACGGGCTCACAGTCTAGAAGGGGGAGACAGACAACAAAACATGTAGACAGGTGTCAAAACCGTCAGAATAAACAGAATTAGAGCTATATGCACAACATTAATATTAAGCACTTACTATGTGCCAAGCACTGTTCTAAGCACTGGGGAGGTTACAAGGAGATCAGGTTGTCCCATGGGGGGCTCGCAGTCTTAATCCCCATTTTTAAAGATGAGGTAACCGAGGCACAGAGAAGTTAAGTGATTTGCCCAAAGTCACACAGCTGACAGTTCGTGGGGCCGGGATTTGAACCCATGACCTCTGACTCCCAAGACCGGGCTCTTTCCACTGAGCCAAGCTGCTTCTCATGTGTCAAACACTGTAAGAAGTGCTGTTGAACCCAGCCCCTGCCCCACATGGGTCTCACTAAGTAGAATGATGATGATGATGATGGTACTTATTAAGCGCTTACTATGTGCCAAGCACTGTTCTAAGCACTGGGGAGGTTACAAGGAGATCATGTTGTCCCACGGGGGTCTCACAATCTTAATCCCCACTTTTACAGATGAGGTAACTGAGGCGCAGAGAAGTGAAGTGACTTGCTCAAAGTTACCCAGCTGACAATTGGTGGAGCCGGGATTTGAACCCACGACCTCTGACTCCAAAGCCCGGGCTCTTTCCACTGAGCCACGCTGCTTCTCACGTGTCAAACACTGTAATAAGTGCCCTTGAACCCAGCCCCTGCCCCACGTGGTTCTCACTGACTAAGCAGGAGGGAGGACAGGTATTGAATCCCTATTTTACAGAAGAGGAAATGGAGCCATAAAGAAGTGAAGTGACTTTTCCGAGGTCACTCGGCAGGCAACTGGCAGAGCGAGGATTAGAGTCCGGGTTCGCTGACTCCCAAGCCTGCGCTCTTTCCACTAGGCCACGCTGCTTTGGAAAAAGAAATAGCGTGGCCTCCCCAACACTTAGTACACACAGAAGCCACTCAGGAATCGGCACTTAAATGCCATTTTTTTTAAAAAAAAAGCTCTAATTTTCTATCCCCAGTAACACCAATCCTAAATCCCAGAGCACCCAGGGCTTGTATTCGACATGTGCGAAGAGAAGAGTGGGAGAAAAAACCCTTCTCAAGGATAGTAGTAATAATCATTTAGATCTTTTATGATCTTTTAATGATCTTTTAGACTGTGAGCCCACTGTTGGGTAGGGACCGTCTCTATATGTTGCCAATTTGTACTTCCCAAGCGCTTAGTACAGTGCTCTGCACATAGTCAGCGCTCAATAAATACGACTGATGATGATGATGATCGTAATAGTAACTGCGGTATTTGTTAAGCGCTATGTGCCGGGCACTGTACTAAGCGCTGGGGTGGATACAATCGAATCGGGTTGGGCACAGTCCCTGTCCCACGTGGGGCTCAACGGTCTCAATCCCCATTTTACAGATGAGGTCACTGAGGCCCAGGGAAATGAAGTGGCTTGCCCAAGGCTACACAGCAGATGGGTGGCGGAACCGGGATTAGAACCCATGACCTTCTGACTCCCAAGCTCTGGCTCTAACCACTAAGCCATTGTTCTGACGATTTTGACACCTGTCCCCATGTTTTGTTTTGTTGTTTGTCTCCCCCTTCTAATAATAATAATAATAAGGTCGGTCACTTGTGTTTACTGAGCGCTTACTGTGTGCAGAGCACTGCACTAAGCGCTTGGGAGAGCACAATATAAAAGACACATTCCCTGCCCCTAAGGGCATTTATTAAGCGCTTACTATGTGCAAAGCACTGTTCTAAGCACTGTGGAGGTTACAAGGTGATCAGGTTGTCCCATTTTTGACACCTGTCCCCATGTTTTGTTTTGTTGTTTGTCTCCCCCTTCTAATAAGAATAATAATAAGGTCGGTCAATCGTATTTATTGAGCGCTTACTGTGTGCAGAGCACTGCACTAAGCGCTTGGGAGAGCACAATATAAAAGACACATTCCCTGCCCCTAAGGGCATTTATTAAGCGCTTACTATGTGCAAAGCACTGTTCTAAGCACTGTGGAGGTTACAAGGTGATCAGGTTGTCCCATTTTTGACACCTGTCCCCATGTTTTGTTTTGTTGTTTGTCTCCCCCTTCTAATAAGAATAATAATAAGGTCGGTCAATCGTATTTATTGAGCGCTTACTGTGTGCAGAGCACTGCACTAAGCGCTTGGGAGAGCACAATATAATAGACACATTCCCTGCCCCTAAGGGCATTTATTAAGCGCTTACTATGTGCAAAGCACTGTTCTAAGCACTGTGGAGGTTACAAGGTGACCAGGTTGTCCCATTTTTGACACCTGTCCCCATGTTTTGTTTTGTTGTTTGTCTCCCCCTTCTAATAATAATAATAATAAGGTCGGTCAATCGTATTTATTGAGCGCTTACTGTGTGCAGAGCACTGCACTAAGTGCTTGGGAGAGCACAATATAAAAGACACATTCCCTGCCCCTAAGGGCATTTATTAAGCGCTTACTATGTGCAAAGCACTGTTCTAAGCACTGTGGAGGTCACAAGGTGATCAGGTTGTCCCACGGGGGGCTCACAGTCTTCACGAGAAGCAGCGTGGCTCAGTGGAAAAGAGCCCAGGCTTTGGAGTCAGAGGTCATGGGTTCAAACGCCGGCTCCGCCAATTGTCAGCTGGGTGACTTTGGGCAAGTCACTTCACTGCTCTGGGCCTCAGTTCCCTCATCTGTAAAATGGGGATGAAGACTGTGAGCCCCCCGGGGGACCACCTGATCACCTTGTAACCTCCCCAGCGCTTAGAACGGTGCTTGGCACAGAGTAAGGGCTTAACAAATACCATCGTTATTATTATTATTAGAACAGTGCTTTGCACATAGTAAGCGCTTAATAAATGCCATCATTATTATTATTATTATTAATCCCCATTTGACAGATGAGGGAACTGAGGCCCAGGGAAGTGAAGTGACTTGCCCAAAGTCACACAGCTGACACGTGGCGCAGCCGGGACTTGAACCCGTGACCTCTGACTCCAAAGCCCGGGCTCTGTCCACCGAGCCACGCTGCTTCTAGGCTGTGAGCCCGCTGTTGGGTAGGGACCGTCTCTCTCTGTTGCCGACTTGTACTTCCGAAGCGCTTAGTCCAGTGCTCTGCACACAGTAAGCACTCGATAAATACGACTGATTGATTGATTGATTAGTCCAGTGCTGCGCACACAGTAAGCGCTCGATAAATACGATTGATTGATTGATTAGTCCAGTGCTCCGCACACAGTAAGCGCTCGCTAAAGACGACCGAATGAGTGACTAAATGACTTCACCTCCGTACCTGAGTACTGTAATTGCTACAGTGCTGGATGATTCTCTGCATTTCCTCGTGGACCAGCTCCACGCAGCGCAAACTGGGTTCCTCAAGGCGCTTGATTTGCCGCTTGACCAGTAGCTCAAAAGAGACCTCGGGCACGAACAAGGCTGGACGAGGACCCTGGGAAGAAATTCCGAATCAGTCACCCTCCTCGGCCGCGGAGAACGGAGAACCGAAGCCGGCGACGGGCACGTTTCGAAGACGACTCGCCGACCCCCCAACTTCTCGCCCTGACGGCCCCGACCGGATGGTCCCCCGCCGGAAAAGAGCTTAGTTGGTAAAGAACAAATCGGGCGCGTTAGGAGTCATCATCATCATCAATCGTATTTATTGAGCGCTTACTATGTGCAGAGCACTGGACTAAGCGCTTGGGAAGTACAAACTGGCAACATAGAGAGACGGTCCCTACCCAACGGTGGGCTCCCAGTCTAAAAGGGGAACAACGTGGTTAGAGAAGCAACGTGGCTCAGTGGAAAGAGCACGGGCTTTGGAGTCAGAGGTCATGGGTTCGAATCCCGGCTCCACCACATGTCTGTTGCGTGACCTTGGGCAAGTCACTTAACTTCTCGGAGCCTCAGTTACCTTATCTGTAAAATGGGGATTAAGACTGTGAGCCCCATGTGGGACAACTTAATCACCTTGTATCCCCCCCAGCGCTTAGAACAGTGCTTTGCACATAGTAAGCGCTTAACAAATGCCATTATTATTATTATAAAAGGGGGGAGACAGAGAACAAAACCAAACATACTAACAAAATAAATGACGATGATGATGGCATTTATTAAGCGCTTACTATGTGCAAAGCACTGTTTTAAGCGCTGGGGAGGTTACAAGGTGACCAGGTTGTCCCACAGGGGGCTCACAGCCTTCAGCCCCATTTTCCAGATGAGGGAACTGAGGCCCAGAGAAGTGAAGTGACTTAAACAAAGTCACACAGCTGACATTTGGCGGAGCCGGGATAGGAACCCTTGACCTCTGACTCCAAAGCCCGGGCTCTTCTCCACTGAGCCACACTGCTTCTCAGTAAAATAAAAATAAAATAAAATAAAATAAAATAAAATAAAATAAAATAAATAGAATAGATATGTACAAGCAAAATAAATAAATAAATTAAGAGAGTAATAAATCTGTACAAACATATATACATATATACCGGTGCTGTGGGGAAGGGAAGGAGGTAAGATGGGGGGGGATGGAGAGGGGGACGAGGGGGAGAGGAAGGAAGGGGCTCAGTCTCCAAAGCTTGGCCGAATACTTACGGTGGCATTCCTGATGGCGGTCAAAATATCAATAGTGTTAAGGCCGCCGAGTGGATCAACTGACTCTAGCGTTCGCCCGAAGGTCTCGTGGAAAATATAACATATTCTAGCCCCACCGCATCTGAAAAAAAAATCGATAAAACCACAAAACGCTAGGGTTATAAGGGGGAGGGATCGGTTTTCCACTCTTTTCCCCAAGTTGGAATATAAGAACGCTTTGGCTACGGAAGCTCTTGATCGATCAGTCAATGGCCCAGTGGCCGTGGGAAGAAGCAGCGTGGCTCAATCATCATCATCATCATCAATCGTATTTATTGAGCGCTTACTATGTGCGGAGCACTGTACTAAGCGCTTGGGAAGTACAAGTTGGCAACATATGGAGACAGTCCCTACCCAACAGTGGGCTCACAGTCTAAAAGAGTGGGCTCACGTGAAAAGAGCCCGGGCTTTGGCGTCAAAGGTCATGGGTTCAAATCCCGGCTCCGCCATCTATCAGCTGTGTGACTCTGGGCAAGTCACTTCACTTCTCTGGGCCTCAGTTCCCTCGTCTGTAAAATGGGGATGAAGACTGGGAGCCCCCCGTGGGGCAACCTGATCACCTTGTAACCTCCCCAGCGCTTAGAACAGTGCTTTGCACATAGTAAGCGCTTAACAAATACCATCATCATCATGGGAAGCAGCGTGGCTCAGTGGAAAGAGCCCGGGCTTGGGAGTCAGAGGTCATGGGTTCTAATCCCGGCTCCGCCACTTATCAGCAGTGTGACCTTGGGCAAGTCACATAACTTCTCTGGGCCTCAGTGACCTCATCTGTAAAATGGGGCTGAAGACTGTGAGCCCCACGTGGGACAACCTGATCACCTCGTATCTACCCCAGAGCTTAGAACAGTGCTTGGCACATAGTAAGCACTTAACAAATACCAACATTATGATTATTAGAGATCGGGACTGGGACTCAGAAGGACCTAGGTTCTAATCCCGGCTCTGCCGCTTGTCTGCTGGGTGACCTTGGGCAAGTCACTTCACTTCTCTGTGCCTCAGTTACCTCACCTGTAAAATAGGGATTAAGACCGTGAGCTGCATGCGGGACAGGGACTGTGTCCACCTGATTAGCTTTCCCCCTCTCCATCCCCCCCATCTTACCTCCTTCCCTTCCCCACAGCACCTGTATATATGTATATATGTTTGTACAGATTTATTACTCTATTTATTTATTTTACTTGTACATATCTATTCATTTTATTTTGTTGGTATGTTTGGTTTTGTTCTCTGTCTCCCCCTTTTAGACTGTGAGCCCACTGTTGGGTAGGGACTGTCTCTATATGTTGCCAATTTGGACTTCCCAAGCGCTTAGTACAGTGCTCTGCACATCGTAAGCGCTCAATAAATACGATTGATGATGATGATGATGATGATTAGCTTGTATCTACCCTTGCGCTTAGAACAGTCCCTGGCACATAGCAAGCGCCTAAATAAATACCGGTATTATTATTGAGCACTTACTATATGCCAAGCACTGTAATCGTAATAACGATAACAATGATGATGGGTAGGGACTGTCTCTATGTGTTGCCGACCTGTACTTCCCAAGTGCTTGGTACAGTGCTCTGCACACAGTAAGCACTCAATAAATACGATCGATTGATTGATTGATTGGTAATATAAATTGTGGTATCTGTTAAGTGCTTACTACGTGCCAAGCACTGTACTAAGCACTGGGGTAGATTCCAGTTACTCAGGTTGGACACGGTCCCTGTCCCATATGGGGACTTCCATCTAAGTAGGAGGAAGAACATGGATTGAATCCCCATTTTACATATGAGGGATCCAAGGCCCAGGGAAGTTAAGTGACTTGGCCAAGGTCACACGGCAGACAAGCCAAGGTACACAGTCAACTCCTCTAATCTTCATCATCAATCGTATTTATTGAGCGCTTACTATGTGCAGAGCACTGTACTAAGCCTAATGCCAACCTACTCGTTCTCCCTCCATCTCAGAGCCTTCAGAGAAGCAGCGGGGCTCAGTGGAAAGAGCCCGGGCTTTGGAGTCGAGAGGTCATGGGTTCAAATCCCGGCTCCGCCAATTGCCAGCTGTGTGACTTTGGGCAAGTCACTTCACTTCTCGGGGCCTGTTCCCTCATCTGTAAAACGGGGATTAAGACTGTGAGCGACCTGTGGGAAAATCTGATCACCTTGTAACCTCCGGAGCACTTAGAACAGTGCTTTGCACATAGTAAGCGTTTAATAAATGCTATTATAATAATAATAATTGTTATTATTATTATCTCATCTACCTTGCTGCCAACCCCATTCCCACATCCTGCCTCTGGCCTGGAATTCCCTTCCCCCTTCACGTCCGACAGCCGACCACTCTCCCCACCTTCCAAGCCCTACTTAAAGGACATCGCCCACGCCTTAGAGAAGCAGCGTGGCTCAGTGGCAAGAGCCCGGGCTTTGGAGTCAGAGGTCATGGGTTCGAATCCCGGCTCTGCCAATTGCCAGCTGTGTGACTTTGGGCAAGTCACTTCACTTCCCTGGGCCTCAGTTCCCTCACCTGTAAAATGGGGATGAAGACTGTGAGCCCGCCGTGGGACAACCTGATCACCTTGTAACCTCCTCAGCGCTTAGAACAGCGCCTGGCACATAGTAAGTGCTTCATAAAAGCCATCATCATCATTATTATTATTATCTCCTTTACGAAGGCTCCTTTAAGTCCCATTTTCTCCCCGAATTCTGCCTTTGCACTTGGATCCATGCCCTATAAGCACCTGATAGTCACCCTGTCCCCAACCCCACAGCGATTATCTACGTATCTTTATACGCTCCTATTTTCCCTATCTGTAATCTTTCCAAATGTCTGTCTTCCCCTGTAGACTGTAAGCTCCTTGAGGGCAGAAATCACGTCTCCTGATTCTATTGTACTCTTCCAAGTGCACAGTAGAGAAAGTGCTCAAAAAATAGCATGGATTGATTCTGCCATAAAAAATCTCCACTTCTCTTTCTGTAAAAAAAAAAAAGGGGGGGGGGCATTCCTCGTTAGGTCTAATGTGAGACCAGAAGTAGAAATAATAATAATAATGATAACATTTATTAAGCGCTTACTATATGCAAAGCACTGCTCTACGCGCTGGGGAGGTTACAAGGTGGTCAAGTTGTCCCACGGGGGGCTCACAGTCTTAATCCCCATTTTACAGATGAGGTCACTGAGGCCCAGAGAAGTGAAGTGACTTGCCCAAAGTCACACAGCTGCCAAGTGGCAGAGCCGGGATTTGAACCCATGACCTCTGACTCCAGAGCCCGTGCTCTTTCCACTGAGCCATGCTGCTTCTCTGATCTCAGCTACTCCTTTTATTCCCTCCAGCTTTGGGGATATTTAGTCCAGTGCTCTGCACACAGTATGCGCTCAGTACATACCACTGATAGATTCGTCCCCCTTTTAGACTGTGAGCCCACTGTTGGGTAGGGATTGTCTCTATATGTTGCCAACTTGTACTTCCCAAGCGCTTAGTACAGTGCTCTGCACACAGCAAGCGCTCAATAAATACGACTGATGATGATGATGATGATTCGTCCTTATCAACAGCATTTAATGAGGGCCCTCTGTAAGCAGACCCCTGGCATGGGCACACCCACAATGGAACCCAGAGAACTGGACTCTCCCCTCATTGACATTATTTTAGTATTATTAGTCATTATTAATAGCAATTTAAAAATAATTCTTATAATCATGGAATCTGTTAGGTGCTTACTGCGTGCCAAGCACTATACTAAGCACTGGGATAGATACAAGTTAATCAGGTCAGACAGGCCCCATGCAACAGACGGCTCTCATTCTAAATTGGAGGGAGAACGGATATTGAATCCCCGTATCGAAAGTGAGAAATGGGAGGCACTGAAAAGTAATAATAATAATTATAATAATAATAATAATGGCATTTATTAAGCGCTTACTATGTGCAAAGCACTGTACTAAGCACTGGGGAGGTTACAAGGTGATCAGGTTGTCCCATGGCGGGGCTCACAGTCTTAATCCCCATTTTACAGATGTGGCAACTGAGGCCCAGAGAAGTGAAGTGACTTGCCCAAAGTCACACAGCTGACAAAGAAGCAATGACCTTGACTCAATTTGCAGCTTCCCCGAGTTGCAAAGACACATCGGTGGGAACCGTGGAAGGGAGAGCAGATGCCTTGGCTTTCTCTCCAATCAATCAATCAATCAATCGTATTTATTGAGCACTTACTATGTGCAGAGCACTGTACTAAGCGCTTGGGAAGTACAAGTTGGCAACATATAGTGACAGTCCCTACCCAACAGTGGGCTCACAGTCTAGAAGGGGGAAAACTCCCTGATTGAACTACTGTAATAATAACAATAATAATGGCATTTATTAAGCGCTTACTATGTACAAAGCACTGTTCTAAGCGCTGGGGAGTTTACAAGGTGATCAGGTTGTCCCACGTGGGGCTCACAGTCTTCATCCCCGTTTTACAGATGAGGGAACTGAGGCCCAGAGAAGTGAAGTGACTTGCCCAAAGTCACACAGCTGACAAGTGGCGGAGCCGGAATTTGAACCCATGACCTCTGACTCCAAAGCCCGGGCTCTTTCCACTGAGCCACACTGCTCCCCTAATCCTGTAAACTCGTAGCTATAGGCCGCCCGTTGTTGGGTAGGGACCGTCTCTATATGCGACCGACTTGTCCTTCCCAAGCGCTTAATACAGTGCTCTGCACACAGTAAGCGCTCAATAAATACGGCTGAATGAATAGGCAGGGAACGTGTCCACAACCTGTTACGCTGTCCTCTTCCAAGGGCTTAGAACAGTGCTTTGCATTCATTCAATCGCATTTAGTGAGCGCTTACTGTGTGCAGAGCACTGTACTAAGTGCTTGGGAAGTCCAAGTTGGCAACATATAGAGATGGTCCCTACCCAACAGTGGGCTCAGAGTCTGGGAGGAGTAAGCGCTCAATAAATACCACGGATTGACAGAACTGCAGTCAGTCTCAAGCCTGACCTACTCTCCCGCCCATTCCCTCTGACCATCAGCCCACCCACAGCATCACACTACTGACAGGAGAGGGAACCTCAGTCCAGTCCAAGGAATTGGACATTGGGCACCTTGGCGATCGGATTCCGAGCTAGCCCTCAGCCGGCTCTGGGGGAAGAGGCGGGCCCCCTAAATTTCCCTTCCCTGCCCATCAGCTTGTCTTCCAAAGTCCAAATTGAGGGAGTGGAGGACCCTGTAGCTGAAAGGGGCCACAAGAGATCATTCTTAAAAAATGTATGAAGCAATTACAGTGTGTCAAGCACTGGATTGGATACAAGATAATTAATGGTATTGAGTGCGTACTATATGCAGAGTGCTGTTCTTAGGTCTTGGGGTGTGAGCCCACTCTTTTAGACTGTGAGCCCACAGCTGGGTAGGGACTGTCTCTATATGTTGCCAACTTGTCCTTCCCAAGCGCTTGGTACACTGCTCTGCACACAGTAAGCACTCAATAAATACGATTGATTGATTGATTGATTGACCGCAGCCATGACCTGCGCTAGGCAGACGCTGTAAAATCGTAGGCGAAGACGACGAGGCACCAAATTCTTCATCTCTCCTCCCCTGGAGAAGTCAGAGGAAGCATCCCCTTTATTCTCCCCTTGAAAGCACTCTTGAAAGCAGTCAATCGCTTTGCCCCCTACTAACTCACCCCAGTACCCTCCTATATTTCGCTCCTCTAAAGCCAACCTTCTCACCGTACCTCCATCCCTTCTATCTCGTCGTCGACCTCTCTCCCACGTCCTGCCTCTGGCCCGGAACGCCCTTCCTCCTCAAATCCAACTGCCAGTGACTCTCCCCCACTTCTAGACTGTGAGCCCACTGTTGGGTAGGGACCATCTCTATATGTTGCCAACTTGGACTTCCCAAGTGCTTAGTACAGTGCTCTGCACACAGTAAGCGCTCAATAAATACGATTGATTGATTCAAAGCCTAACTGAAGGCACACCTCCCCGAAGAGGCCTTCCTTAAGCCCTCCTTTCCTCCCACTCCCTTCTGTGTCACCCTGACTTGCTCCCTGTATTCATCTCCCCTCCCAGCCCCACAGCACTGATGTACTTATCTCTCATTTATTTATTTCTATTAATGTCTGTCTCTCCCCACAGACTGTAGTAATAATAATAATAATAATAATAATAATAATGGCATTTATTAAGCGCTTACTATGTGCAAAGCACTGTTCTAAGCACTGGGGAGGTTACAAGGTGATCAGGTTGTCCCACGGGGGGCTCACAGTCTTCACCCCCATTTTTACAGATGAGGGAACTGAGGCCCAGAGAAGTGAAGTGACTTGCCCGAAGTCACACAGCTGACAATTGGCGGAGTCGGGATTTGAACCCATGACCTCTGACTCCAAAGCCCGGGCTCTTTCCACTGAGCCACGCTGTAAGTTCACTGAGGGCAGGGAACGTGTCTTTTATATTATGATATTGTACTCTGCCAAGCGTGTGTGTACAGTGCTCTGCACACAGTAAGCGCTCAGGGAATAATAATAATAAGTTTGTTAAGCACTTACTATGTTCAAAGCACTGTTCTAAGCGCTGGGGGGGATACAAGGAGATCAGGTTGTCCCACGTGAGGCTCACAGTCTTAATTCCCATTTTACAGACGAGGTAACTGAGGCTCAGAGAAGTTCATTCATTCATTCGATCGTATTTACTGAGCGCTTACTGTGTGCAGAGCACTGTACTAAGCAGTGACTTGCCCAAGGTCACACAGCAGACATGTGGCGGAGCTGGGATTCGAGCCCATGACCTCTGACTCCAAAGCCCGGGCTCTTTCCACTGAGCCATGACTATGAATATGAATATGACTAATTGACTGAATGAAAGGGGAACGGCGGAGGAGGACGGGGAACAGAATTCATAAACAGCGTCGTCGGCAACTTAAAAAAGTCTTACAGTTCAGACGTTTCTATGTACTTGGCCGTTCCTTCTATAGTGTTGCAATATTCTGTAGCAAATTTGGTAATAAGCTGAAGTAAAGTCGCACTCTTGTCATCCACGGGCTCCCCGTAGCTATTCAGAAGAGACTGATACTGAGCAGCTAGAACATTTATTCTTGTTTTCAGTTCTGGCAAGCAGTCCCGGATATGATGCATCAATAACCTGTAAGGACAAAATGTATTCTTAGATGACACAACTTCCCAAAATCAACCTGGGCGCCTCACATGAAGCTGCAGAGAGAACTGAAGTCCCGGATTCACGGAAACAGGTCACGGCTCTGAAATCGGAAACGAAGAAATGAAACAGTCCCAAGACCTGAGGGTCCTAAGACATATGAATTCAGAGCGACTGGAGTGTTTGATATACGGAAACAGGCCACTTTTCCGAAATCAGAACCGAGGGAAAGACATATTCCAAACACCTGAGGGACCTACGACATAAAACATCTTCGGCTGAACTTGACGGACCAATTCTTCCACATCTTTCCCCAAGTACGGGATTTTGGAAAGGGTTACGTGATTTAGAGGATCCTGTAGTCGCCTAGTTCCCTTTTCTCATGGGACTTTGATTTAAGCATTAATAAGTATTCGTGAGAGTAACGTGATTTAGATTGCAGCTTCACTTTTTTTTTTTAATAACGGGCGGTACACTGCAAATGAAATCAAAGCAACTTGGCAATATTTTACCATTGTCTGATCGAATACTTTTCATACAATACCTGCGGAAAAATTGACCCGACTCTATAATGCGTGCTTGGGACAGATATTTTCATAACATTAAAGGATATTAAAAATTATACCTTGGACAAGCCTATTTAATTTGCCTTGGTAACAGTTGCTACGTGACCAGATGTGAGCCACGTAAATGTTTCTCAGAGGAACTGACTCATCTGATCGAATTCTAAATCATTTTATTTCTTCGTTTCATTCGATTATCTTTCAGGCTGGCTGGACGGTGCAACCAAAATGGATTATTCAGTGGTTATTCAATCCAAGTCCATCGAGATGAGAATCCAATTTTAGAGCGGGGATGAGGAGAGGGATGCGGGAGGGGACATGAAACTCGTTTTACTCCCACAGATCCAGCTTCGACAGAGAAGCAGAGTGGCTCAGTGGAAAGAGCCCGGGCTTTGGAGTCCGAGGTCATGGGTTCGAATCCTGGCTCTGCCACTGGTCAACTGTATGACTTAGGGCGAGTCACTTAACTTCTCTGTGCCTCAGTTACCTCATCTGTAAAATGAGAATGAAGACTGTGAGCCCCCCGTGGGGCAACCTGATCACCGTGTAACCTCCCCAGCACTTAGAACAGTGCTTTGCACATAGTAAGCACTTAACAAATGCCATGATTATTATTATTATTATTATTATTATTACAAATACCTAGCACCTTGAATTTCTTCCTCCGCTCAGGAGGAGAGAGAGAGGGACCCACGTAGGACAACCTCATCACCTTGTTTCCCCCAGCGCTAAGAACAGTGCTTCGCACATAACACTTAACAAATACCACTATTATTATTACTATTACTTGTTCAATCACATTTATTGAGTGCTTACTGTATGTACTGCACTGTACTAAGCCCGTGGGAGACTACAATATAACAATAAACAGGCACATTCCCTGCCCGTGAGTACTTTCCAGATGAGGTAACTGAGGCCCAAAGATGGGAAGTGACTTGCCCAAGGTCTCCCAGCAGACATGTGGCAGAGTCAGGATTAGAACCCAGGTCCTTCTGACTCGTAGGCTCATGCTCTAGCCACTTCTCGCAAGCGCTTAGTTCAGTACTTTGCACCCACTAAGCACCCAATAAATACAACGGAATGAATGAATGCAAAATGGGGTTTAAGATTGTGAGCCCCATGTGGGACAGGGACTTTGTATCTTCCCTCAGCTCTTAGAACACTGCTTGACATATAGTAAGCATTTAAAAAATACCATTATTATTATTATTTTTATCAGAGTTGATGAAAGATTGCCTTACTTCGTGCCCGGTGAAGCATTCAGACACTACTCGGTCCTGCTGCTCTACTGACTTTGACAAAGATGACCATTTCTAGGAAAAGGTTGAAAGCTCCTGGCCAAAGCAATGGCAAAATGTGGTATTTTTTTTTTTGCATGTCAGAATCAGGCGAGCCGAAGTAGCTTCATAAATGGAAACTTCATTTCTGGTGGATTAATGGGCTTAAACATGCCTTAAATCACATAAATCACATGCCTTTTAGACTGTGAGCCCACTGTTGGGTAGGGACTGTCTCTATATGTTGCCAATTTGTACTTCCCAAGCACTTAGCACAGTGCTCTGCACATAGTAAGCACTCAATAAATACGATTGATGATGAACCCAGGAAATAAAAATGTGGAATTCAATTTTCCAGCTGAGCAATCCAACGGCCACTCAACTGGACCCTCAGAGCAAGGCCTGGCCCAGATTTTATATTCCGCTCTATGCCCTACAAGACATTTACCCTGTCTTAGGCCGTCGAGTCGTCTCCGACCCATGGACACATCTCTCCCAGAACGCCCCACCTTCATCTGCAATCGCTCTGGTAGTGGATCCAGAGGGTTTTCTTGGTCAAAAATCCAGAAGCGTTTGACCGTTGCCCGCTTCCGCGCAATCAATTTGGGTCTCCGCCCTCGACTCTCTCCCATAACGCTGCCGCCCAACACTGCTGGTGACCAATTCTTATAAATGCTGGATTCTGAAATTAGAAACTTTTGACCTCTTACAACCAGAATTGAATGAGTCGCCCCTTCTCTCAGCCTTTTCTAGACGGCTCTAATTTAAGTCTGGTCTGGGCTTCCTGGGCTAATGACATAGGAGGAAACAGAAACTCAACCGTTTCACTAATGAGAATACGATCAGACAAGGGTATCGGCGGAGCACGCGTTTGACGACTACGTTAGACAGTGCCTTCAAACAGCTCATTTTGAAGAAAGGCAAAATGTCACCTGTTCAGTGTCCTGGCAAGGTATTTTGTTCCGTTCCTATTGGCTAGAGATGGATATTTCTTTTGAAGAAATCCGTATTCATCCCGGATGGAATCGGCAACACTCTTCTTATTGTTAATATCTAGCTGGCTCCTAGAGTCGACAGAAGCAAACCAAGTGATCAGTGGTGTTTATCGAGCGGGCCTAGCGCTGCACTGAGTGCTTGGGAGATACCTCAGGGTTGGTAGACACGTTCCCTTTCCACAACCACCGTTTTCCCTCCGCTACCTCACCTGTTCACCACGCCAATAATTCCCAGTTTAACCGGTATGACTCTTCCCATCAGGACATCCATGGCATCAGTCCCGGCATCCATCAGGTCTAGCTTAGTGATAACGGCTAAGGTCCGGCGGCCTACCAGTCCAACAGAAAAACCATCATTAACGTAATATTTCACTTTTAATCGCGTTGTAGACCACGTAATATTACGGTGCCAAAGCATTTTCAGCGTAATTAACATTCAAGGAAACGAAGAGTGACACGATCAGGTAGCCTGGCTCATTCATTCATTCACTCAATCTTATTTATTGAGCGCTTCCTGTGTGCAGAGCACTGTACTAAGCGCTTGGGAAGTACAAGTTGGCAACATATGGAGATGGTCCCTACCCAACAGCGGGCTTGTGTTTCATACATAAACGGAGTACTGGAGCTCACTCAAAACAGTAATGCCAGATCTGCTTTTCAATTACTCAATATAAAAGTGGGTAGCCTAATCATTATTTGGTCAACAGGCCATTTGTATTTCCAGTCATAAAAATGAAAACCTCAGTGTCCGCACTTGAATGAATTCGCTCGATGGAATGTAAGTGGCCATCCCAAAATGTCTGTTTTTTATTTTATTTACAAAAGAAACCCAAATATGGGAAAATGCCAATGCAAACCTCAGTGGTTGGTAGGAATTTTAGTTTACGAACTTTAAACGTAGATTCCACCATAAGCTTTTTGGGGGGTTTTTTTCCACAATTATCTTCCTTGTACAGAAACGCAGAAGGCAAGTAAGGAAGCAGAAATAATCAAAAGCCACAAAACCTTCAAACACTCGGCAAAATGAGCTGGCCTAAAGTTTACCTCTGCAAGCTCTCCTTTCATGAATTTTGAACATTTACCCTGACAAAATCATCAGCTTTACTCGCGGACTACAGATATTCGATTTAAAAAAATGGAAGGTACATTTTTTCTTCCAACGTTCGAGGCAACTGAATCCTAAAGAAGAAAAGCAGAGGCAAAGAATCCACTCTTCCTTTCCCTGACCGCTATCTTCAACTCTTCACTCTCCATTGGCTTCTTCCCCACTGCTTTCAAACATATAAAACATTAGACACAGGATAATCAGGTTGGACAGAGCCCCTGTCCTACATAGGGTTCACAATCATAATCCCCACTTTCTAGATGAGGTAACTGAGGCACAAAGACATGAACTGACTTGCCCAAGGATTCACAGCAGACAAATGGTGGAGTCAGGATTAGAACCCAGGTCCTCTGACTCCCAGGAGTCACTCCACTAGACCATGCCGCCTATCAACTCCTCATCTTCCCGCCCAAGCTCAGCCCTCCCCTTGACTTTCCCATCACTGTAGACACCACCACCTTCCTCCCTGCCTCATAAGCTGATAACCTTGGCATTAGCCTTGACTCATCTCTCTCATCTCTCATTCTCATCCCACATTTTCTCTCCCCCTCCTCCCCCTCTCCATCCCCCCACCTTACCTCCTTCCCTTCCCCACAGCACCTGTATATATGGATATATGTTTGTACATATTTGTTACTCTATTTATTTTACTTGTACATATCTATTCTATTTATTTTATTTTATTAATATGTTTTGTTTTGTTCTCTGTCTCCCCTTCTAGACTGTGAGCCCGCTGTTGGGTAGGGACCGTCTCTATATGTTGCCGACTTGTACTTCCCAAGCGCTTAGTACAGTGCTCTGCACAAAGTGCTCAATAAATATGATTGATTGATTCAACCCACACGCTCCACTTGTCACCAAATCCTGTCAGTTCAAGCTCCACACCATTCATTCATTCATTCATTAAATCGCATTTATCGAGCGCTTACTGTGTGCAGAGCACTGTACTAAGCGCTTGGGAAGTACAAATTGGCAACATATAGAGACGGTCCCTATCCAACAGCGGGCTCACAGTCTAGAAAGGGGAGACAGACAACAAAACAAAACATGTAGACGGGTGTCAAAATCATCAGAATCATCATCATCAGTTGTATTTATTGAGCGCTTACTGTGTGCAGAGGACTGTACTAAGCGCTTGGGAAGTACAAGCTGGCAACATAAATAGACATAAAATAGACATAGCAATAGAAATAGAAATAGAATAAATAGACATAGCTATATGCACATCATTAACAAAATAAAGAGTAATAAATCTGTACAAATATATATAAGTGCTGTGGGGAGGGGAAGGAGGTGGGGGGGGGAGGAGGAGAGGAAAAAGGGGCTCAGACAGGGAAGGCCTCCTGGAGGAAGTGAGCTCTAAGTAGGGGTTTGAAGGGAGGAAGAGAGCTAGCTTGGCGGATGTGCGGAGGGAGGGCATTCCAGGCCCGGGGCAGGACGACAACGGCGGGACAGGCGAGAACGAGGCCCAGTGAGGAGGTTAGCAGCAGAGGAACGGAGGGTGCGGGCTGGGCTAGAGAAGGAGAGAAAGGAGGTGAGGTAGGAGGGGGCGAGGTGATGGACAGCCTTGAAGCCGTGAGTGAGGAGTGTTTGCTTGATTCGTAGGTTGACAGGCAGCCACTGGAGATTTTTGAGGAGGGGAGTGACATGCCCAGAGCGTTTCTGTACAGATACAATCCGGGCAGCAGAGTGAAGTATAGACTGAAGCGGGGAAAGAAAGGAGGATGGGAGATCAGAGAGGAGGCTGATGCAGTCATCCAGTCGGGATGGGACGAGAGCTTGAACCAGCAAGGTAGAGGTTTGGAAGGAGAGGAAACAATCCTCCCTTTTCTCTCCATCCAAAATGCTACCATGTTGATCATAGCACTCCTCCTATCCCACCTCGAGTCCTCCTATCCCACCAGCCTCCTTGCTGACCTCTCTGCTCCTGTTTCTCCCCACTCCAGTCCATACATCACTCTGCTGCCAGGATCATTTTTCTATAGAAACGTTCAGTCTGTTTCCCCACTCTGCAAGAATGTCCAGTGGTCGCCCAACCAACTCCGCATCAAACAGAAACTCCCACTGTCGGCTTTAAAGCACTCGATCGACTTCCCCGCTCCTAACTTATCTTGTTGATTTTCCTCTGGGCTGGAACTCCCTCCCACTTCACACCCGACAGACCACCACCCTCCCCACCTTCAAAACCTTATTAAAATCCCATCTCCTCCAAGAGGCCTCCCTTAACTAAGTTCTCATTCCCCTCCTCATCTACCTTGCATTTGGATTTGCACCCTTTATTCACCCTATCTTCAGCCCCACAGCACTTATTTACATATCCAGAATTTATTTTAACATCTGTCTACCCCCCCCAGACCGTAAGCTTCTTGTGGGCTGGGAATATATCTACAAACTGCTCTATTGTACCCTCCCGAGCGCTTAGTAGAGTGCTCTACACCCATTAAGGGTTCCGACACGATTGATTGGTGTAGAAATTGATGCAAAATTAGAAATGAACAGGTCTCTCTACCCAAGAGCTGCTTATGCTTAATTCCTCTCAGAATGCGAGACCTTCCCCATGAACGGGCTGGTTACGGCGCTTGTTTGGAGAATATAATAAAAATAATAATAATAATGGCACTTATTAAGCGCTTACTATGTGCAAAGCACTGTTCTAAGCGCTGGGGAGGTTACAAGGTGATCAGGTTGTCCCACGGGGGGCTCAGTCTTAATCCCCATTTTACAGATGAGGGAACTGAGGCCCAGGGAAGTTATGTGACTTGCCCAAAGTCACCCAGCTGACAATTGGCAGGGCTGGGATTTGAACCCAAGACCTCTGACTCCAAAGCCCGGACTCTTTTCCACTGAGCCACGCTGCTTCTCAGCACATAATAATAATAATAATAATAATAATAATAATAATAATAATAATAATAATGGCATTTATTAAGCGCTTACTATGTGCAAAACACTGTTCTAAGCGCTGATATCCTCTTGTGTACGATATGAATTAGACTGTGAGCCCACTGTTGGGTAGGGACTGTCTCTATATGTTGCTAACTTGTACTTCCCAAGCGCTTAGTACAGTGCTCTGCACACAGTAAGCGCTCAATAAATACGATTGATGATGATGATGATGATGAATTCCCTACACAAGAGGAAACATTCTTCAGTGCCATTTGAGTTTTCTGAGGACAGTCACCACTCCAGTCTATGTAATCAATCAATCAATCAGTCGTATTTATTGAGCGCTTACTGTGTGCACAGCACTGTACTAAGCGCTTGGGAAGTACAAGTTGGCAACATACAGAGACGGTCCCTACCCAACAGGGGGCTCACAGTCTAGAAGGGGGAGACAGAGAACAAAACAAAACATATAAACAGAATAAATATGTACAAGTAAAATAAATAAATAAAGTGCTTAGTACAGGGCTGTGCACAGAGTTAAGCACTCAAATATGATGGAATGAACGCTATATGCACATTATTAACAAAATAAATACAACAGTAAATATGTACAAGTAAAATAAATAGAGTAATAGATCTGTGACATGCTGA
The DNA here is from genome assembly GCF_015852505.1 of Tachyglossus aculeatus. Taxonomy (NCBI): domain Eukaryota; kingdom Metazoa; phylum Chordata; class Mammalia; order Monotremata; family Tachyglossidae; genus Tachyglossus; species Tachyglossus aculeatus. The sequence goes on along the minus strand of NC_052067.1, from coordinate 145,387,955 downwards.
ATCACAAGGAGAAACAAAGTTGACATCTTAACCCAATATTTCACTGTTACTCGTCCTCTACACTGTAAACTGCTTGTGGGCTGTCTCTGTGCCTCAGTTACCTCATCTGTAAAATGGGGACAAAGACTGTGAGGCCCACGTGGGACAACCTGATAACCAGCGTTTAGAACAGTGCTTTGCATATAGTAAGCGCTTAACATATAGTACTTGTTAAGTGCTCACTATGTGTCAAGCACCGTCCTAAGCGCTGGGGTAGATACAAGGCAACCGGGGTAGACACAATCCCTGTGACACAAGGGGCTCACAGTCAATCACTGTTTTACAGATGAGGTAACTGAGGCACAGAGAAGTGAAGTGGCTTGCCCAAGGCCACACAGTAGACGTATGGCAGAGCTAGGATTAAAATCCATGTCCTCTGATTCCCAGCCCATGCTCTAATCCACTATGCCATGCTGCTTCCCTGGCTAAATATAGTACATAGATAAGTATATATTCCTCCTGTTGCATTCTCGTTCGGATCCACCTGTTGACATCGCTGGCTGTAAGGGGAGCTTAAAAGCACAAAACATTTTCTCTCGGGTCATTCTCTTAAGATTCGAAAATACTTTACCATCTGGGTCTACCTCCCTGGCGATTTTCAGAGCCTCAGATGTTGCCATATCCGTGTTGGCCGCGGTGACGGCCAGAATGATTGAATTTGGGTTACTGATGAAGCGAAGGATCAATTCTCTTATCTGAAGTTCGATATCCTTGGGTTGATCACCAACAGGTACCTGGATTAAAAAAAAAAAAAAAAAAAAAGAACCGCCAGTAAATGGAGGAAAAGAACTGAAGCAAAGTAACATTGCAAGCTGATGATTTGTACAACAAACGGAAAAAACGGGAAAGTTGCCACGTGGATCGAAATCATTTTGTTGCTTTTTTAAGAATGCCAAGAACCGATCACGCTGTGACAACTGCATGCCACAGGCAAAAACTGGCAAGAGGGGCAGTAAAGCCTGATCACTACTACACCACACAAACGAAGGGCATTCCTCCACAGAAACAATATTTTGTTCCCTGGATAATATCCAAAAGAAGACTCATTTAACAAACAAGGCAGAATTGGATAAATTACCTTTGTCATGCCTGGCAGATCCACAAGAGTCAGGTTGACAACATTGGGTGAAAAAATCTTAAGATGAATAGGTTCGGGACTCACCCCCTAGAAAACAGAATTGAAGCCACCAAATCTTCTGTTAACTTTTAATGACTTATTCACGAAGAAGAAATTTTCTCTACAGCTCCATTTCCCCATCTCATTTTAACTAATCTATTAACTTAACTAACCAGCCCATGTAAGAGTTAGCGCAACGAAGAATGCTATGAAAAGGGCCAACCTAAAGCTCACATGAAACCACCACTTTATAAAGTAACAGTAGCTTTTCATTTTTTCCCTCTCCTCTTTTCTCTTTCCATTTACACCTACCCTTTCGTACGTTAGTTTCCCAGGCAATTATACAGTGCTCTGCACACGGTAGGTGCTCAATAAATACCACTGGTGGATCAACAATCTCCCTCAGTTCCTGCCACCTTGGCCCAGCTACGAGGCCCGAGTGGATCAACTCTTTGCTGAAACCCTGAACAGATAATTCTTGATAAATTCATAAATATCATAACGATAATTTCTTGCAGGTTCCAGCAAAGAACGGGTGTTTTCTACAAACTAGCATGGTCATTTTGGGGGCAGATACAAGAAAAACGGTTTAAACACGGTCCTCCCACCCACACGGGGCTCTCGATCTAAAAGTATGGATACAGTCCTTTTAGATTCGTAAGCTTTTTGCGGGCAGGGAACGTGTCTACCAACTCTGTTCTATTGTACTCTCCTAGTCGTTTAGTACAGTGCTCTACACACAGTAAGTGCTTAATAAATACTGTCGATTGACAGATAGTGGCCTCAGGAAAGTGAGGTCAACCAACAAATACTGAGAGCTTATTACGTGCCGAACACTGAACTAAGCACTTGGGAAGAGTGCGAGAGAATACGCCGACCTGATCCTCGCCCTGGAGAAATTTATGATCTCGCTGGGCACGCAGGCGCTAAAATAAAGGACACCAAGGAGGAAGGGACAGTATTTAAATACGTAACACAAACATATGTAAAAAAGTAACACAAAGAATATGAGGTCCCAAATGCCTAGGCGGAGGAATTGCTTAAGTGGGAGTAGGGAGGGCATAAAATGGAGAGAAAAGAAATTAATCAGGGAAGACTGTACGGCAAATTGGGTTGAACGCAGTCCCTGCCCCACCTGGGGCTCACAATCTCAATGCCCATTTTACAGATGACGTCACTGAGGCCCAGAGAAACGAAATGGCTTGCCCAAGGCCACACAGCAGACAAGTGGCCAAGCCGGGACTAGAACCCATGACCTCATGCCCATGTTCTATCTATTATTCCACACTGCAGGCCCTGAAGTATGTATATATGTTTGTACATATTTATTACTCTATTTATTTATTTATTTTACTTGTACATATCTATTCTATTTATTTTATTTTGTTAGTATGTTTGGTTTTGTTCTCTGTCTCCCCCTTTTAGACTGTGAGCCCACTGTTGGGTAGGGACTGTCTCTATATGTTGCCAATTTGTACTTCCCAAGCGCTTAGTACAGTGCTCTGCACACAGTAAGCGCTCAATAAATACGATTGATGAAGTAAGTTACTGTCAGCCACGGCAGATTTGATCAACTGTCCACGTAGGGGAAAATGAAATCTCAGTGATGAGAAGCACCTGTGATACTTGCCCAATTTTTACTTGGCCCATTACTTCCACAAGCCGACTCTGGCTCCCAAACTTTTCAGAGTTTGTGGTAAGAACTCTAACTTTGCAACCATTAAATCTGCCGTCTCTGAAAAACGCGTGCAAGAAAAGTATCCCATCATTTAAGTTTTGGGAGGGCACACCTCTGCTCTTACCTTATTATTTCCTGAAATCCTCTCCGTTTCATTTTCAACTTCTAGTCGAATTTCATCGAAGTCAGTGTAAAGCTGAAATACAGCATTACATTGAAAGGTGTTGAAATTCTATTCCTAAATTAAAAACGCATTTAGGGCTAATTAAATGGGAAAGAAAATGTAAAGGAGGTCTTTGGCAATGTCTGAAGAATGCTTTTAAATAGTAAAGTAACGCTTCTTTTATTCACTTGACCTAAAAATGAGTGGTTTTCTTTCCCGAAAGCGGAGTGAAATCATTCTAACAAAAACTTAAAAACGGACGCCCTAACTGTCCCCTCAAATTAAAATCAAATGATTTACAGCAAAACAGCAAACTTATTTCTCTAATGCATATTTGTAAAATTCTGTACCTTGTTTTTTGTGTGAAGAAATTTACCCCATTCTTCTGCTTCGACACCTGAAAACATAGGATGAATATTGAAAAAAAAAAAACACTTCATCGCCCCTTTGGCCTTTCCGAATCAATTTCAGTAGCCCCACCCAAAAAACCGAGCCCTTGGAGAATAAATGGCTCAGCCTCACTTCCCTGTTTCTACTGACAGCCTAGAGGAGGTGGCTTTTGTAGTTTTGAGAACTGCTAAAAACAATCTCTTTTCTTTTTCCAAATGTTGAACTCCAGGCAGAGGAACTAGCAGGCTTCTTTTGAAATGCAAATGAACAAAATGACTCATTTTCCTATTCCTAATACATTTCCTACCTTGTTCGGATATCAGCTAGGGTTGAGTATGCTTTTCAAAGCAGTACCTCACACATATTAAATCATATTAATGGAAAACAACTTCTCAATTAGGAGCTGAAAGAAGTTTTCATTCAACTGAAAAGGGGTTGAAACGTTGGAGTGTCTCCTAGTATGAATCGGGAGAGGAGGATGGTGAAACTGTTGATTTTTGCATTGGACAGCAAGCTCCCGTCCTATCCTGCCACAGTCTTACAGTGTCCAGGGCCTCTTTCCAAAGTCGGTCAATCACATTTACTGGGCATTTACTGTGTGCAGAGCACCGTACTAAGCGCTTGGAAGAGCACCATAACAATTTAACAGGCATATTCCCTGCCCACAACGAGCTTACAGTCTAGAAGGGGAGGCAGACATTAAGATAAATTAATAAAATGACAGATATGTCCATAAGTGCCGTGGGGCTGGGAGGGGGGATGAAAAAAGGGTTGAATCAGGATGATGCAGAAGGGAGTGGAACGATAGGAAAAGAGAGCTTAGTCAGGGAAGGCCTCTTGGAGGAGATGTGACTTCAGTAAGGCTTTGAAGAGGGGGAGAGTCATTGTCTGGCAGAATTGAGGAGGGATGATATCCAGGCCAGAAGCAGGTCATGGGTTAGAGACCAGAGATGAGGCAGAGGTTGTGGAAGTAATCGCTCATCCTATCCCGCCTGGATGACTGCATCAGCCTTCTAGACTGTGAGCCCACTGTTGGGTAGGGACTGTATATGTTGCCAACTTGTACTTCCCAAGCGCTTAGTACAGTGCTCTGCACACAGTAAGCGCTCAATAAATACGACTGATTGATTGTTGACCTCCCAGCCTCCTGTCTCTCCCCACTCCAGTCCATACTTCACTCTCCTGCCCGGATCACTGTCCTACAAAAACATTCCGGACATGTTACCCCGCTCCTCAAAAAACCCCAGTGGTTGCACATCCACCTCCAGATCAAACAGAAACTCCTCTCCACTGGCTTTAAAACAGTCCATCACCATGACCCCTCCTACTTCACCTAACTTCTCTCCTTCAACAACTCAGCCTGCACACTTTGCTCCTCTGCTGCTAACCTTCTCACTGTGCCTCCACCTCACCTGTTTTGCCGCCGATCCCTAACCCACGTCCTGCCTCTGGCCTGGAACGCCCTCCCCTCCCTCCTCTAATCCTAATCCTCCTCGACCTCTCGGCTGCCTTTGACACTGTGGCCCACCCCCTTCTTCTCAACACGCTATCCAACCTTGGCTTCACAGACTCCGTCCTCTCCTGGTTCTCCTCCTATCCCTCCGGCCGTTCATTCTCAGTCTCCTTCGTGGGCTCCTCCTCCCCCTCCTATCCCCTAACTGTAGGGGTACCTCAAGGGTCAATTCCTGGTCCCCTTCTCTTCTCCAACTACACTCACTTTCTTGGAGAACTCATTCGCTCTCCCGGGCTTCAACTACCACCTCTATGCGGATGACACCAAATCTACATCTCCTCCCCTGTTCTCTCTCCCTCCCTCCAGGCTCGCATCTCCTCCTGCCTTCAGGACATCTCTACCTGGATGTCCTCCTGCCACCTAAAACTCACCATGTCCAAGACAGAGTTCCTTGTCTTCCCTCCCAAAGCCTGTCCTCTCCCGAACTTTCCCGTCCCTGTGGACGGCACTACCACCCTTCTCGTCTCACAAGCCCTACTGAGAGCTCACCTCCTCCAGGAGGCCTTCCCAGACTGACCCCCTTCCTTCCTCTCCCCCCTCGTCCCCCTCTCCATCCCCCCCATCTTACCTCCTTCCCTTCCCCACAGCACCTGTATATATGTATATATGTTTGTACATATTTATTACTCTATTTTACTTGTACATATCTAGTCTATTTATTTTATTTTGTTAGTATGTTTGGTTTTGTTCTCTGTCTCCCCCTTTTAGACTGTGAGCCCACTGTTGGGTAGGGACTGTCTCTATATGTTGCCAACTTGTACTTCCCAAGCGCTTAGTAGAGTGCTCTGCACACAGTAAGCACTCAATAAATACGATTGATGATGACTGATGACAAGCCCGCAACCTTGGTGTCATCCTGGACTCCGCGCTCTCGTTCACCCCACTTATCCAATCCATCACCAAAGCCTGATCGGTCTCACCTTCACGACATCGCCAAGATCCGCCCTTTCCTCTCCATCCAAACAGCTACCACGTTAGTACAGTCACTCATCCTGTCCCCACTGCATCGGCCTGCTTTCTGACCTCCCAACCTCCTGCCTCTCACACTTCGGTCCACTCTGCTGCCCAGATTATCTTTCTTCAGAAACGTTCTGGGCAAGTCACCCACCCCCTCGAAAATCTCCAAATCAAACAAAAACTCCTCACCAATGGCTTTAAAGCAGTCCATCGCCTCGCCCCCTCCTCCCTTCTGTCCTTCTCCAGCCCAGCCCGCACCCTCTGCTCCCCTGCTGCTAATCTCCTCACCGTACCTCGTTCTCGCCCGTCCCGCCGTCGACCCCCGGCCCACGTCCTCCCCCGGGCCTGGAATGGCCTCCCTCTGCCCATCCACCAAGCTAGCTGTCTTCCTCCCTTCAAAGCCCTACTGAGAGCTCACCTCCTCCAGGAGGCCTTCCCAGACTCAGCCCAGCTTTTCCTCAGCTCCCCCTCCCTTCCAGGTCACCTCGACTCGCTCCCTTCGCTCTTCCCCCCTCTCCCCGCCCCATAGCACTTAGGTATGCTGCTATGGTCTTTTAGACTGTGAGCCCACTATTAGGTAGGGACCGTCTCTATATGTTGCCAACTTGTACTTCCCAAGCGCTTAGTACAGTGCTCTGCACACAGTAAGCGCTCAATAAGTACGATTGATGATATATCTACGACTACATATGTTTATATTGAGAAGCAGCGTGGCTCAGTGGAAAGAGCCCGGGCTTTGGAGTCAAAGGCCACGGGTTCAAATTCCGGCTCTGCCACTTGTCTGCTGTGTGACTCTGGGCAAGTCACTTCACTTCCCTGGGCTTCAGTTACCTCATCTGGAAAATGGGGCTGAAGACTGTGAGCCCCCGGTGGGACAACCTGATAAACCTGTAACCTCCCCAGCGCTTAGAACAGTGCTTTGCACATAGTAAGCGCTTCATAAGTACCATTATTATTATTATTATTATTGATGCCTGTTTACTTGCTTTGATGTCTGTCTTCCCCCTTCTGAACTGTAAGTTCGCTATGGGCGGGGATTGTCTCTCTTCACTGCTGAATTGTACGTTCCAAGTGCTTAGTACAGTGTTCTGCACATAATAATAATAATAATAATAATGATAATAATAATAATAATAATAATGTTGGTATTTGTTAAGCGCTTACTATGGGCCAAGCACTGGTCTAAGCACTGGGGTAGATACAAGATAATCAGGGGATTGTCTCTCTTCACTGCTGAATTGTACGTTCCAAGCGCTTAGTACAGTGTTCTGCACATAATAATAATAATAATAATAATGTTGGTATTTGTTAAGCGCTTACTATGGGCCAAGCACTGGTCTAAGCACTGGGGTAGATACAGGAGAATCAGGTTGTCCCACGTGGGGCTCACAGTCTTCATCCCCATTTTACAGGTGAGGGACCTGAGGCCCAGAGAAGTGAAGCGGCTTGTCCAAAGTCACCCAGCAGACAAGCGGCGGAGCCGGGATTAGAACCCGTGACCTCTGGCTCCCAACCCTGCGCTCTTTCCACTGAGCCACGCTGCTTCTCTAGTGATAAACTTTTTAAACAGACTTTTTTTAAACATAACGCGGAGTCTGGCACGTTTTTCTTCCCCAAGGTACAGTGAGAGGGTTGGCGTGAGAGGAGCAGGGTGTGCAGGTTGGGTTGCAGCAGGAGGGAACGGGGTGAGGTGGGAGGGGGAAAAGCGCTTAGAACAGTGCTTTGCACATAGTAAGCGCTTAATAAATGTCATTAAAAAAATAAAGATGAAGGGTACACGCGGGGATGCCTTCTGTTATTTGTGCATATTTATTCTATTTATTTTATTTTGTTAATATGTTTGGTTTTGTTCTCTGTCTCCCCCTCCTAGACTGTGAGCCCGCTGTTGGGTAGGGACCGTCTCTATATGTTGCCAACTTGGACTTCCCAAGCGCCTAGTACAGTGCTCTGCACACGGTAAGCGCTCGCGGCTCAGTGGAAAAGAGCACAGGCTTTGGAGTCAGAGGTCATGGGTTCAAATCCCGGCTCCGCCAATTGTCAGCTGTGTGGCTTTGGGCAAGTCACTTCACTTCTCTGGTCCTCAGTTCCCTCATCTGTAAAATGGGGACTAAGACTGTAAGCCCCCGTGGGACAACCTGATCACCTTGTAACCTCCCCAGCGCTTAGAACAGTGCTTTGCACATAGTCAGCACTTAATAAATGCCATTATTATTATTATTATAAATACGATTGAATGAATGAAGATTGGCTGTGAGGGAGCAGCGTTGGGCACTACGATGTCGACCACCCCCTTCTCCTGCAAACATGACCTGCCCAAGGTCACACGGCAGACAAGCGGCAGGGCCGGGATTAGAACCCATGACCCTCTGACTCCAAGGCTCTATCCACTATACTAGGAATTAGATCATACACTTGATTATATCATTTCTAGTAACTGTATGATCTCTACAGAAGCAGCGTGGCTCAGTGGAAAGAGCCCGGGTTTTGGAGTCAGAGGTCATGGGTTCGAATCCCAGCTCCCCCAATTGTCAGCTGTGTGACTTTGGGCAAGTCACTTCACTTCTCTGTACCTCAATGACCTCATCTGTAAAAATGGGGATTAAGACTGTGAGCCCCCCGTGGGCCCACCTGATCACCTTGTAACCTCCCCAGTGCTTAGAACACTGCTTTGCACATAGTAAGTGCTTAATAAATGCCATTATTATTACTATTATTACTATTGAAGCAGTGTGGCTCAGTGGAAAGAGCCCGGGCTTAGGAGTCAGAGGTCATGGGTTCAAATCCCGGCTCCACCACAAGTCTGCTGTGTGACCTTGGGGAAGTCACTTAACTTCTCTGAGCCTCAGTTACCTCATCTGTAAAAATGGGGATTAAGACTGTGAGCCCCACATGGGACAACTTGATCATATTGTATTCCCCGCCAGCACTTAGAACAGTGCTTTGCACATGGTGAGTGCTTAACAAATGCCATTATTATTATTATTATTATTATTATTATTATTACTATTATCATCAACATGTCCCAGAATGCACCAGGGCCCTGATAGGGCAATGACTCTTGGGCCAGGTGTGTATGTATGCGCGCGCGCGCGTGTGCGCGTGTGTGCGTGTGTGTGTGTGTGTGTGTGTGTGTGTGTGTGTGTGTGTGTGTGTGTGTGTGGAGGGGAACCACAGGTCTCCCAGTGAGAAGCATCATCATCAATCGTATTTATTGAGCGCTTACTGTGTGCAGAGCACTGTACTAAGTACTTGGGAAGTACAAATTGGCAACATATAGAGACAGTCCCTACCCAACAGTGGGCTCACAGTCTAAAAGGGGGAAACTGAGAACAAAACCAAACATACTAACAAAATAAAATAAATAGAATAGATATGTCCAAGTAAAATAAATAAATAAATAAATAGAGTAATAAATATGTACAAACATATATACATATATACAGGTGCTGTGGGGAAGGGAAGGAGGTAGGATGGGGGGATGGAGAGGGGAAGGAGGGGGAGAGGAAGGAGGGGGCTCAGTGTGGGAAGGCCTCCTGGAGGAGGTGAGCTCTCAGTAGGGCCTTGAAGGGAGGAAGAGTGCTAGTCTGGCGGAGGGGCAGAGGGAGGGCATTCCAGGCCCGGGGGATGACGTGGGCCGGGGGTCGACGGCGGGACAGGCGAGAGCGAGGTACGGTGAGGAGATTAGCGGCGGAGGAGCGGAGGGTGCGGGCTGGGCTGGAGAAGGAGAGAAGGGAGGGGAGGGAGGAGGGGGGCGAGGGGATGGACAGCCTGGAAGCCCAGGGTGAGGAGTTTCTGCCTGATGCGCAGATTGATTGGTAGCCACTGGAGATTATTGAGGAGGGGAGTAATATGCCCCGAGCGTTTCTGGACAAAGATAATCCGGGCAGCAGCATGAAGTATGGACTGAAGTGGAGAGAGACACGAGGATGGGAGATCAGAGAGAAGGCTGGTGCAGTAGTCCAGTCGGGATAGGATGAGAGCTTGAATGAGCAGGGTAGCGGTTGGGATGGAGAGGAAAGGGTGGATCTTGGCAATGTTGTGGAGCTGAGACCGGCAGGTTTTGGTGACGGCTTGGATGTGAGGGGTGAAGGAGAGAGCGGAGTCGAGGATGACACCAAGGTTGCGGGCTTGCGAGACGGGAAGGACGGTAGTGCCGTTAACAGAGATGGGAAAGTCAGGGAGAGGGCAAGGTTTGGGAGGGAAGACAAGGAGTTCAGTCTGGGCAGATGCTAATAATAATAATAATAATGGCATTTATTAAGCGCTTACTACGTGCAAAGCACTGTTCTAAGCGCTGGGGAGGTTACAAGGTGATCAGGTTGTCCCACGGGGGGCTCACACACGGTGTCCCTAGCACAGGGCATTCAGTGTCATTCATTCAATCGTATTTATTGAGCGCTTACTGTGTGCGGAGCACTGGACTAAGCGCTTGGGAAGTGGCGCAGTTGTACTTCCCAAGCGCTTAGCACAGTGCTCCGCACACAGTAAGCGCTCAATAAATACGACCGAATGAATGCACTTGAATCCGTGACCTTTGAGCATTTGGTGAGCCCACTGTTGGGTAGGGACTGTCTCTATATGTTGCCAATTTGTACTTCCCAAGCGCTTAGTACAGTGCTCTGCACATAGGAAGCGCTCAATAAATACGATTGATGATGATTTGGTATTTGCTCCATCTTCAACCCCACAGCACTTACGTACATGCCTTTGATTATATATCATAAATTATTTATTTTAGTGCCTGGTTCCCCCTCCAGACTGAAAGTTCACTGTGAGCAGGGAATGTTGTTTACCGCCTCCGTTGTAGTGGACTTAGGGAAGCAGCATGGCTCAGTGGAAAGAGCCCGGGTTTTGGAGTCAGAGGTCATGGGTTCAAATTCCGTCTCCGCCACTTGTCAGCTGTGTGACTTTGGGCAAGTCACTTCACTTCTCTGGGCCTCAGTTCCCTCATCTGTAAAATGGGGATTAAGACTGTGAGCCCCCTGTGGGACAACCTGATCACCTTGTAAACTCTCCAGCGCTTAGAACAGTGCTTTGCATATAGTAAGCACTTAAATAAATAAATCAATCGTATTTATTGAGCTCTTACTGTGTGCAGAGCACTGTACTAAGCGCTTGGGAAGTACAAGTTGGCAACATAATAATAAATAATAAATAAATGCCATTATTATTATTATTACTTCTCCCAAGTGCTTAGTACAGTACTCTGAACATAATAAGTGCTCAGTAAGTACCATTAATACTGTTGACGAGCATTCTGGATGCCAGTTACTGCGATAATAAAGGACTAAGCTTCTCCACTAGATCCATATGCTCCTTCGGGGCAGGGATCACGTCTCCTGGCTGTAATCAATCAATCAATCATTCAATCAATCAATCGTATTTATTGAGCGCTTACTGTGTGCAGAGCACTGGACTAAGCGCTTGGGAAGTCCAAGTTGGCAACATATAGAGACGGTCCCTACCCCACAGTGGGCTCACAGTCTAGAAGGGGGAGACAGAGAACAAAACCGAACATATTAACAAAATAAAATAGAATAGATATGTACAAGTAAAGTAAATAGAGTAGTAAATATGTACAAACATATATACGTATATACAAGTGCTGAGGGGAAGGGAAGGAGGTAAAGCGGGGAGGATGGAGAGGGGGACAGGAAGGAGGGGGGCTCAGTCTGGGAATCAATCAATCAATCAATCGTATTTATTGAGCGCTTACTGTGTGCAGAGCACTGTACTAAGCGCTTGGGAAGTACAAGTTGGCAACATATAGAGACGGTCCCTACCCCACAGTGGGCTCACAGTCTAGAAGGGGGAGACAGAGAACAAAACCAAACATGTTAACAAAATAAAATAAATAGAATGGATATGTACAAGTAAAATAAATAAATAGAGTAACAAATCTGTACAAACATATATACATATATAGAGGTGTTGTGGGGAAGGGAAGGAGGTAGGATGGGGGGATGAAGAGGGGGGTGAGGGGGAGAGGAAGGAGGAGGCTCAGTCTGGGAAGGACTCCTGCAATCTGCAGTACACTGCCATGTGGTTAGTACCCTGTTCTGCATAATAACAACAACGGTGGTATTTGTTAAGCGCTTAGGATGTGCAAAGCACTGTTCATTCATTTAATCCTATTTATTGAGCGCTTACTGTGTGCAGAGCACTGTACTAAGCACTTGGGAAGTCCAAGATGGCAACATATAGAGACGGTCCCTACCCAACAACAGTCTAGAAGTTCTAAGCACTCGCTCGGGGGGATACAAGGTAATCAGGTTGTCCCACGTGGGGCTCACAGCCTTAATGCCCATTTTGCAGATGAGGGAACTGAGACCCAGAGAAGTGACTTGCCCCGGGTCACACCGTTGACAAGTGGCGGAGCCGGGATTCGAACCCCTGACCTCTGACTCCCAAGCCTGGGCTCTTTCCACTGAGCCACGCTGCTTCTCTTCTGCACGAGGTAAGCAGCTTGGCCTAGGGGACAGAAGACAGATCTGGGAATCAGAAGGACCTGGGTTCTAATCCCGGCTCTGCCACGTCTGCTGTGTGACCTTGGGTAAGTCACTTCACTTCTCTGCGCCTCAGTTACCTCATCTGTAAAATGGGGATTAAAAGTGTGAGCCCCATTTGGGAGGGGGACTGTGTCCGACCTGATTAACCAGAAACTACTTCAGCCCATAGAACAGGGCTGGCACATAGTAAGTGCTCAGTGAGTACCTTATTATTATTTTTATAAATACCAGTGATTAAGACCATGGGCTTTGGAGTCAGAGGTCATGGGTTCAAATCCCAGCTCCGCCAACTGTCAGCTGTGTGACTTGGGGCAAGTCACTTCACTTCTCTGGGCTTCAGTTCCCTCATCCGGAAAATGGGGACGAAGACTGTGAGCCCCCCGTGGGACAACCCGATCACCTTATAACCTCCCTAGCGCTTAGAACAGCGCTTTGCAATCAATCAATCAATTAATCGTATTTATTGAGCACTTATTGTGTGCAGAGCACTGTACTAAGAGCTTGGGAAGTACAAGTTGGCAACATATAGAGACAGTCCCTACCCAACAGTGGGTTTGCACATAGTAAGCGCTTAATAAATGCCGTTATAAATAAATACTGGATTGACAACAGGACGAAACCCATGGCTCATGAGAAGCAGCATGGCTCAGTGGTAAGAGCACGGGCTTTGGAGTCGGGGTCATGGGTTCGAATTCCGGCTCTGCCAATTGTCAGCTGTGTGACTTTGGGCAAGCCACTTAACTTCTCTGGGCCTCAGTTCCCTCATCTGTAAAATGGGGATGAAGACTGTGAGCCCCCCGTGGGACAACCTGATCTCCTTGTAACCTCCCCAGCGCTAAGAACAGTGCTTTGCACATAGTAAGCGCTTAATAAATACCATTATTATTATTATTATCACCTTGTAACCTCCCTAGCACTTTTAGAACAGCGCTTTGCACATAGTAAGCGCTTATTATATGCCGTTATAAATAAATAATGGATTGACAACAGGATGAAACCCATGGGATACGGGTGACGTTATGAGGAGGAAACCATGCTTCAGCTTCCAAGTGAACCATCCCCTCTCCCCCCGCCTGCCAGACGGCCAAAAAAGCCGCGAGACGCGTTGATGGGTCACCACAAATAAGACAGTCCCCTTCGTCCCTAAAAGGACAATATTTCATTTCTCCTCGTCCACCACAGGTCTGATTTCACCGACGTTTAATAAGAATGAACGAAGGTTTGCATTCGCCACAGGTACAAAAATGGAAATGAAATTCTGATGAAGTGCTCCAGTGACCAAAAGCCGCATAAAACCACCAAAACCAAAAACGGGGCCAGCGACAAGTAACCCAGAAAAGAAAATGCCCCCGGGCTGTCCCAAGTCTTAAGCCGCATGCAGGGAAAAGGGAAAATAAAGGGGAGAAGAAGCAAGTGGATTCAGGAAACCTTTAGAAAGCTGTCTTGCGTTTTTCCATGAGGCAGGGTCTGCAGTTAAAGAGAAACAGCACAGAAGGAGAAGTTTAGTGTCTTGTCGCTGAAATTTGATATCGCGTCTTTTCCAGATCCCTAGCCTCGGTGCCTTCCAGTCGAACAGACAATCCTATGATTCGAAAGGATATTCATTCATTCATTCAATCGTATTTATTGGGCGCTTACTGTGTGCAGAGCACTGGACTAAGCGCTTGGGAGGTAAAAGTCGGCAACAGAGACGGTCCCTACCCAGCAACAGGCTCACGGTCTAGAAGAGGGGGAACAGACAACAAAACAAAACATGTAGACAGGTGTCCAAATCGTCAGAACAAATAGAATTATAGCTATATCAATCAATCAATCAATCAATCGTATTTAACTGAGCGCTTACTGTATGCACAGCACTGTACTAAGCACTTGGCAACATATAGAGACGGTCCCTACCCAACAGTGGGCTCACAGTCTAGAAGGGGGAGACAGAGAACAAAACCAAACATATTAACAGAATAAAATAAATAGAATAAATATGTACAAGTAAAATAAGTAAATAAATAAATAAAGTGCTTAGTACAGGGCTGTGCACAGAGTTAAGCACTCAAATATGACGGAATGAACGCTATAGGCACATTATTAACAAAAATAAATACAACAGTAAATATGTACAGGTAAAATAAATAGAGTAATAGATCTGTGACATGCTGAACCACAAGGAGAAACCAAGTTGACATCTTAACCCAATATTTTACTGTTGCTCGTCCTCTACACTGTAACCTGCTTGTGGGCTGTCTCTGTGCCTCAGTTACCTCATCTGTAAAATGGGGACGAAGACTGTGAGGCCCACGTGGGACAAGCTGATAACCAGCGTTTAGAACAGTGCTTTGCATATAGTAAGCGCTTAACATATACCATCGTCATTATTATTATTATTATAATACTCTCCCAAGCACTTAGCACAGTAATCTGCACACTGTAAGCGTTCGGTAAATGCAACTGACTACTTACAGTCGCTCTCCTATAATGTTGGCATTACTTTCTTAAGCAATCTCAGGCCTGCACTGCAGCATTCAGACCTTGAATGACCTTAATAATCGTGATATTTAAGCACTTACTATATTCCAGATACTGTACTAAGCGCTGGACCGACTCAACGCCTCTTCACAAGCATTTCTTTCAACGTCTGCTTTCTATCTGGACAGACCTGCGTGGTCAGAAGCTGGGCCTTAATTCTCTAACCGCATTCTCTCCAAACTGTGTAGTAAAAATGACCTTTTTGGGATGAACTTTTTATCTACTATTACAATACATCCTGAGGAATAACAATATCAGACAAAGACAAGGCTAGACATAAGCATAAGGAACCAGCTTCTTCGATGTGTGTCTCCTCATGAAACCCTTTATTTTCAATTACAAATATGGGTTTCATAAAATTGGTATTTTTAGAGTCTGGATGAAACGTATGCCCCCTCCTATGGTTTTGGAAAATAGGTCAGTTAACACACCTCACCCGAATGCCTATTTCTCTAACTTCCATTCCCCTAAGAGAGGGCTCCAGAAGCATTTTCAATCCTAAAATCAGGAATTGTGATGCCCCAATCACAATCTTCCAACCAAAAAAGTGCCATATTACCCCATTTATTAAAAATGCATACAAACTTTATTTTAGAGGCTACTAAAGATGAAATCCTTTATTTCCCGGACCACCGCTTTCCCCATCTTCAAAGCCCTATGAAAATTACATCTCCAAAAAGCCTTCCCTAACTGTTTCCTCCCCCTTCCCAGCCCCATAGAATTTATGTACAGGTTTGTAATTTTATTTGTGTCGACGTCTGTCTCCACCGCTCTAGACTGTGAGCTCGTTGTGGGCAGGGAACGTCACTGTTTATTGTTGTACTGTTCTTTCCCAAGAGTTTATTACAGTAAGCGCTCAATAAATACGACTGAATGAATGAATGAACCTCTCATTTCCCCATCTGACTCAGCCTCACTTCTGGGTCACTTCTGCACTTGGGTGTATACCCCTTAAATAATGATAATAATAATAATAATAATAATAATGGCATTTGTTAAGCGCTTACTATGTGCCAAGCACTGTTCTAAGCACTGGCACCGATCTAAGCACTGGCACTGTTTTAAGCGGTGGCACTAAATAACGTTGCTATTCATCCCCTCCATAAATTTTAAGCTATTTGAAGGGCACATGGGTCACAACTACCAACTAAGTCAGTTACCCTGTGCTCTCCCAAATGCTTAGTTCAGTGCTCTGCGTGCAGGAAGCACTCAATAAATGTCCCTGGTGGGTTGGTTGATAAAATCGTGCTACCAAGCTGTTGGCATCTGAACGGCATCATGAAGCTAAGTCACGCAGACTCAAACTGCAGCAAACGAGGCTTTCCAACTGCCAGACAACGGAATCGAATTTTACTGCACCATTTTTATCTCATTCAACCTCCTAAAGGGCTGGATGAGAGAAGAGGAGAGAGGGAGAAAGGGATTGGGGGGGAATGCTGTGTGTCTGCTGTGTGACAAGGATTGGGGAGGGGGGGAAGGAGAGAGGGAGAGGGGAGGGAGAGCAGGAGAGAGAGGGAGAAGAAAGAGGGAGGGAAGGAGAGAGGGAACAGGGAGGGAAGGAAAGAAGAAGGAAGAAGAAAGGAAGAGGGAGGGAAGGAACGAAGGAGAAGGAAGAAGAAAGGAAGAGGGAGGGAAGGAACGAAGGAGAAGGAAGAAGAAAGGAAGAGGGAGGGGGAGAAGGAGAGTCCCAGCTTAAAGACAGAATACAAAAGCAGACTCTATTTTAAGGACTCTATTGACTGAAAGGGCCAGGAGGGGAGGCAGCGTGGCGGGATGGATGAGCTGCGGACGGTTTCGAGTCCCCTCTGCCTTCAAACATGCCCACGTCTCTCCCATCTTAAAAAAACCCTCTCTTGACCCCACCTCCCCTTCTAGTTATCGCCCTATCTCCCTCCTACCATTCCTTTCCAAACTTCTTGAACGAGTCGTCTACACGCGCTGCCTCGAATTCCTCAAAGCCAACTCTCTCCTCGACCCCCTCCAATCTGGCTTCCGTCCCCTACATTCCACGGAAACTGCCCTCTCAAAGGTCACCGATGACCTCCTGCTTGCCAAATCCAATTGCTCCTACTCTATCCTAATCCTCCTCGACCTCTCAGCTGCCTTCGACACTGTGGCCCACCCCCTTCTCCTCAACACGCTATCTGACCTTGGCTTCACTGACTCCGTCCTCTCCTGGTTCTCCTCTTATCTCTCCGGTCGTTCTTTCTCAGTCTCTTTTGCAGGCTCCTCCTCCCCCTCCCATCCCCTTACTGTGGGGGTTCCCCAAGGTTCAGTGCTTGGTCCCCTTCTGTTCTCAATCTACACTCACTCCCTTGGTGACCTCATTCGCTCCCACGGCTTCAACTATCATCTCTACGCTGATGACACGCAAATCTACATCTCTGCCCCAGTTCTCTCCCCCTCCCTCCAGGCTCGTATCTCCTCCTGCCTTCAGGACATCTCCATCTGGATGTCTGCCTGCCATCTAAAACTCAACATATCCAAGACTGAACTTCTTATCTTCCCTCCCAAACCCTGTCCTCTCCCTGACTTTCCCAACACTGTTGACGGCACTATCATCCTTCCCGTCTCACAGGCCCGCAACCTTGGTGTCATCCTCAACTCCGCTCTCTCGTTCACCCCTCACATCCAATCTGTCACCAAAACCTGCCGGTCTCACCTCCGCAACATCGCCAAGATCCGCCCTTTCCTCTCCATCCAAACCGCTACCCTGCTCGTTCAAGCTCTCATCCTATCCCGACTGGATTACTGCATCAGCCTCCTCTCCGATCTCCCATCCTCTTGTCAACCCCCCCAACTTCAATCCATACTTCACGCCGCTGCCCGGATCGTCTTTGTGCAGAAACGCTCTGGGCACGTTACTCCCCTCCTCAAAAGTCTCCAGTGGCTACCAATCAACCTATGCATCAGGCAGAAACTCCTCACCCTGGGCTTCCAGGCTGTCCATCCCCTCGCCCCCTCCTATCTCCCCTCCCTTCTCTCCTTCTCCAGCCCAGCCCGCACCCTCTGCTCCTCTGCCGCTAATCTCCTCACTGGGCCTCGTTCTCGCCTGTCTCGCCATCCACCCCCGGCCCACGTCCTTCCCCTGGCCCGGAATTCCCTCCCTCCGCACATCCGCCGAGCTAGCTCTCTTCCTCCCTTCAAAGCCCTACTGAGAGCTCAACTCCTCCAAGAGGCCCTCCCAGACTGAGCCCCTCCTTCCTCCCCATCTCCCTCCCCATCCCCCCGCCTTATCTCCTTCCCCTTCCCAAATCACCTGTATATATGTATGTTTGTACGTATTTATTACTCTATTTATTTATTTATTTTATTTGTACACATTTATTCTATTTATTTTATTTTGTTAATATGTTTTGTTTTGTTCTCTGTCTCCCCCTTCTAGACAGTGAGTCCGCTGTTGGGTAGGGACTATCTCTATATGTTGCCAACTTGTACTTCCCAAGCGCTTAGTAAAGTGCTCTGCACACAGTAAGCGCTCAATAAATACGATTGAATGAATGAATGAATGAACCTCCTCTGATTCGCAAGCCTGCTGTCTTTCCACAAAGCCTTGCTGACTTCTAAGTGCTACATGAAATCTCTTGAAGTAAAACTGCCTTGGCTCTCCTGTAATGATTACTTCACTGACTCACTGCAGGGAATTCAAAAACTCTTCTAAGATGTACTTTCCCCCAACCGCCTTGGTTCTCCTGTAATAATTACTGTACTGACTCATCGCAGGGAATTCGAATGCCTCCCTAAAATGGCACTTTCCCCTTCTTTCTCCAGACACTGGGCTTCGTTCAAAACATTCCATGGTTTAAGGGGAGACCTAAAAAAACAGAGAAATCCAATAAAGGAAATGTCAATTCCATCAAGTCGGTGACGTCACCCCTCGTTCAGGACGATACGAGGAGACTGAGTGTTTACGTCCTTCCTTCTGGCGCGGGGGCATTTACCTCTGAAAAACAGGGCTCGGCTGCAAGTCTGATTGAATAATTAATGACAGGCTTTTGGCAGAGCTTTCTTAAATTAAATAATGCAAGAAGAGCTTCCATTATAACGAACAGGCCACCCCAACAGACATTTGAGACTGGAAATGCTCCTCCCTGAAAAAGCGGTTCCCCAAACTTTAACCAGAGGAACGTATATTTGTAAAGAACACCTAGTAGAGACAGACTGACAAGATGATGTAGTCCGGCCCAGTGGCTAGAGCCAAGCCTGGGAGTCCGAAGGTCATGGGTTCTAATCCCAGCTCTGCCACTTGTTCGGTGTGTGACCTTGGGCAAGTCATTTTACTTCTGTGGGCCTCAGTTACCTCATCTGTAAAAATGGGGATTAAGACTATGAGCCCCTTGCAGGACAGAGACTTTGTCCAATCTGATTTGCTTGTATCCACCCCAACGCTTAGTACAGTGCCTGACTGTGAGCCCACTGTTGGGTAGGGACCGTCTCTATATGTTGCCAACTTGTACTTCCCAAGCACTTAGTACAGTGCTCTGCACACAGTAAGCGCTAAATAAATACAATTGATTGATTGATTGATTGACACATAGCAAGCACTTAAATATCATGATTATTATTACTATTTACCGCAGTAACAACTTTTAATTGCACCAAATATGTAGTGGTTCTCTTAAAGTCACTGATGAACATTCTGGTAACGAGGGCTTCAGGTTCACCATTTCTGGCTTTTTTTTAATGGTATTTGCTAAGCAATTACTATATATGCCACGCAATGTACTAAGCACGCTATACTTCACGCTGCTGTCCGGATCATCTTTGTGCAGAAACGCTCTGGGCATGTTACTCCCCTCCTCAAAAATCTCCAGTAGCTACCAGTCAACCTGCACATCAAGCAAAAACCTCTCACTCTCGGCTTCAAGGCTGCCCATCCCCTCACCCCCTCCTACCTCCCCTCCCTTCTCTCCTTCTCCAGCCCAGCCCGCACCCTCTGCTACTCTGCCGCTAACATCCTCACCGGGCCTCGTTCTCATCTGTCCCGCTGTCGACCCCCGGCCCACGTCCTCCCCCTGGCTTGGAATGCCCTCCCTCCCCACATCCACCAAGCTCGCTCTCTTCCTCCCTTCAAAGCCCTCCTGAGAGCTCACCTCCTCCAAGAAGCCTTCCCAGACTGAGCCCCCTTTTTCCTCTCCTCCCCCCATCCCCCCCGCCCTACCTCCCTCCCCTCCCCACAGCACCTGTATGTATGTTTGTACAGAGTTATTCCTCTATTTTACTTGTACATATTTACTATTCTATTTATTTCGTTAATGATTTGCATCTAGCTTTAATTCTATTTGTTCTGACGACTTGACACCTGTCCACATGTTCTGTTTCGCTGTCTGTCTCCCCCTTCTAGACCATGAGCCCGTTGGTGGGTAGGGACCATCTCTATATGTTGCAAACTTGTACTTCCCAAGTGCTTAGTACAGTGCTCTGCACACAATAAGTGCTCAATAAATGCTCTTCTAGACTGTGAGCCCCTTCTAGACTGTGAGCCCACTGTTGGGTAGGGACCGTCTCTATATGTTGCCAACTTGTACTTCCCAAGCGTTTAGTACAGTGCTCTGCACACAGTAAGCGCTCAATAAATACAAATGAATGAATGAATGAATAAATACGATTCAATGAATGAATGAATGAAC
The DNA here is from genome assembly GCF_015852505.1 of Tachyglossus aculeatus. Classification (NCBI taxonomy): domain Eukaryota; kingdom Metazoa; phylum Chordata; class Mammalia; order Monotremata; family Tachyglossidae; genus Tachyglossus; species Tachyglossus aculeatus. Next base: position 145,367,439 of record NC_052067.1, on the reverse strand, counting down.
AAGCACTGGGGTAGATACAGGATAATGAGGTGGTACACAGCCCTTGTCCCACATGGGGCTCACAGTCTTAATCCCAATTTTGCAGATGAGGTAACTGAGGCCCCGAGAAGTTAAGTGACTTGCTCAGGGTCACACAGCAGAGAAGTGGCAGAACTGGGATTCGAACCCAGGTTCTTCCGCCTCCCAGGTCTTTGCTCTTTAGGCACATAACCGTAATTTATTTATTTATAGCAATGTCCGTCTCCTCCTCTGGAATGTAAACTCATTGCGGGCTGGGAATAATAATAATAATGATGGCATTTATTAAGCACTTACTTCCCAGACTGAGCCCCTTCCTTCCTCTCCCCCTCGTCCCCCTTTTCATCCCCCCATCTTACCTCCTTCCCATCCCCACACCACCTGTATATATGTTTGTACATATTTATTACTCTATTTATTTATTTATTTCACTTGTACATATCTATTCTATTTATTTTATTTTGTTAGTATGTTTGGTTTTGTTCCCTGTCTCCCCCTTTTAGACTATGAGCCCACTGTTGGGTAGGGACTGTCTCTATGTGTTGCCAACTTGTACTTCTCAAGCGCTTAGTACAGTGCTCTGCACACAGTAAGCGCTCAATAAATACGATTGATGATGATGATGATGATGATGAACCCATGACCTCTGGCTCCAAAGCCCGGGCTCTTTCCACTGAGCCACACTGCTTCACTAATATTGATGACGGTGGAGAGAGAATTCACCACACAAATGTACAAGACTGACCTCAACTTGGCAGCAATAGCATGGATTTTGTAAATAGATGTGATTTTTCTAAACTTTTCTTTAACACTTTCACTGTCAAAAACATCGCCTTAAAAAACATCTTTTACATTAAAATTGGGAAATTTTGGGTGTGACCCTAATCTAAAAAAAAAAAAATCATTTTTGAAGGAGAAACCTGTTACGAGCTCTCCAGGTTCACACACTCTCCATCTTTTATATTTATAACCTTTAAAAATTACAAAAGAAATTTGGTCACCTAAAAACCGGTAGTGACTTGTAATAAGCAAGCCGCCCTCAATGCCACTGAATGACGGGACCTGGTCGGAGAAATATTTTCAGAAGTACATTGTGATAGTCCTACCTGCTTCAGACAACTCAAATGGGCCACTCTAGGCTCTCATAAAGGGATAATAATAATAATAATAATATAATAATTATGGTACTTAAGCACTTTAGACGTGCCAAGTGCTGTTCTAAGCGCTGCGGTAGATACAAGTTAATCAGGCTGGACACAGTCCCTGTCCCACGTGGGGCTCACGGTCTTAATATCCATTTTACAAACGAGAGAAGTGACTTTCCCAAGGTCACAACCAATCAATCAATCGATCGTATTTATTGAGCGCACACAGCAGACATATGGCAGGGCCAGAATTAGAACCCAGGCCCTCCTCACTACCAGGCCCGAACTCTACCCGCTGAGCCACGCTGCTTCGCACGATCTGACATTCTTACTGGAATAATTTTAGACTCCGGCTCTGGACTAATGCATGCGTCGTTCTGTAAGCCGTGACCCACTTGGAAATTTATAAATGTCCAACTTCCATGAGAATGCTTCCTCTTTTCCCCCACCTTTGCTTATTTCGTGATTACGGCCGGTTTCGACGTGGCCGCGTCGTGCCTTGAGAATGTAAATGAGTAACATCAAGGAGAAATAGCACCTTGGCCTAGTGGAAAGAGCACAGGTCTGGGAGTTGGAAAGATCTGGGTTTTATTTCCGGGCTACGCCACTTGTCCGCTGTTTGATCTTGGGCACCTCCTTCCCTTCCCCACAGCACCTGTATATATGCATATATGTTTGTACATATTTATTACTCCATTTATTTATTTATTTTACTTGTACATATCTATTCTATTTATTTTATTTTGTTAGTATGTTTGGTTTTGTTCTCTGTCTCCCCCTTTTAGACTGTGAGCCCACTGCTGGGTAGGGACTGTCTCTATATGTTGCCAACTTGTCCTTCCCAAGCGCTTAGTCCAGTGCTCTGCACACAGTAAGCGCTCAATAAATACGATTGATGATGATGATTTCTTGGCACCTCAGTTACCTCATTTGTAAAATGGGGATTCAGGCTGTGAGCCCCATATGGGATAGTGACTTTGGGCAAGTCACTTAACTTCTCTGTGCCTCGGTTCCCTCATCTGTCAAATGGGGATGAAGACTGTGAGCCCCACGTGGGACAACCTGATCACCCTGTATCCTCTCCAGCGCTTAGAACAGTGCTTTGCACATAGTAAGCGCTTAACAAATGCCAGAGAAGCAGCGTGGCTCAGTGGAAAGAGCCCGGGCTTTGGAGTCAGAGGTCGTGGGTTCAAATCCCGGCTCCGCCACATGTCAGCTGTGTGACTTCGGGCAAGTCACTTAACTTCTCTGTGTCTCAGTTCCCTCATCTGTAAAATGGGGATTAAGACTGTGAACCCACCGTGGGACAACCTGATCAGCTTGTAACCTCCCCAATGCTTAGAACAGTGCTTTGCACATAGTAAGCGCTTAATAAATGCCATCATTATTATTATTATTATATGGACTGTGTCCAACCCGATGATCTTGTACCTATCCCAGTGCTTAGTACAGTGCCTGGCACATAGCAAGCCCTTAACAAATACCATTCATTCATTCAATCGCACTTACTGAGCGCTTACTGTGTGCACAGCATTGTACTAAGCACTTGGGAAGTACAAGCTGGTAACATATTTATTTTATTTGTACATATTAATTCTATTTATTTTACTTTGTTAATATGTTTTGTTTTGTTGTCTGTCTCCCCCTTCTAGACTGTGAGCCCACTGTTGGGTAGGGACCGTCCCTAGCTGTTGCCAACTTGGACTTCCCAAGCGCTTAGTCCAGTGCTCTGCACAAAGTAAGCGCTCAATAAATATGATTAAATGAATGAATGAATGAATATGGAGACGGTCCCTACCCAATAGCAGGTTCACAGCCTAGAAGGGGGAGACAGACAACAAAACAACACATATTAACAAAATAAAATAAATAGAATAGTAAATATGTACAAGTAAAATAGAGTAATAAATCTGTACAGACATATATACAGGTGTGGTGGGGAGGGGGAGAAAGGGGAGAGGAAGGAGGGGGCTCAGTCTGTATAAAAAATCCTAATTAATGCAAATAATAATAATAATAATGATGGTGTTAAGTGTTTACTATGTGTCAAGCACTGTTCTAAGCGCTGGGGGAGATATAAGGAAATCAGGTTGGACACAGTCCATGTCCCACATGGGACTCACAATCTTAATGCCCATTTTCCAGACGATGGAACTGAGGCCCAGAGAAGTGAAGTGACTTACTTGCCCAAGACGACACGGCAGCCAAACGGCGGAGCCGTGATTAGAACCCAGGTCCTTCTGACGCCCAGGCCCGTGTTCTATCCTCTAGGACATGCTGCTTCTCAATACATGAGAGACCCTGAAGGCAGGGGCTCTCAGGACCCCCCAGGTGCTCACCTCTGGGTGACAGTGGCAAATGAAGATGGGAGAGGCCCCTCTGGGGGCCCCCATCAGCTGATCCAGGGAGAGAGCGCCAACTCCTCCTCCTCCTCCCATCCCTTTACTGTAGGGGTTCCTCAAGGATCACTACTTGGTCCCCTTCTGTTCTCCATCATATACTCACTCCCTCGGTGAACTCATTCGCTCCCACAGCTTCAACTATCATCTCTACGCCGATGACACCCAAATCTCCATCTCTGCCCCTGCTCTCTCTCCCTCCCTTCGGGCTCGTGTCTGCTCCTGCCTTTAGGACATCTCCATCTGGATGTCTGCCCGCCATCTAAAACTTAATATGTCCAAGACTGAACTCCTTGTCTTCCCTCCCAAACCCTGCCCTCTTCCTGACTTTCCCGTCACTGTAGACGGCACTACCATCCTTCCCGTCTCACAAGCCCGCAAACTTGGCATCATCCTCGAATCCGCTCTCTCGTTCACCCCTCACATCCAAGCCGTCACCAAAACCTGCCGGTCTCAGCTGCGCAACATCGCCAAGCTCCGCCCTTTCCTCTCCATCCCAACCGCTACCCTGCTGGTTCAATCTCTCATCCTATCCCGACTGGATTACTGCATCAGCCTCCTCTCTGATCTCCCATCCTCCCGTCTCTCCCCACTTCAGTCTATACTTCACACCGCTGCCCGGATCATCTTTGGGCAGAAACGCTCTGGGCATATTACTCCCCTCCTCAAAAATCTCCAGTGGCTACCAATCAATCTGCGCATCAGGCAGAAACTCCTCACCCTGGGCTTCCAGGCTGTCCATCCCCTCGCCCCCTCCTACCTCCCCTCCCTTCTGTCCTTCTCCAGCCCAGCCCGCACCCTCTGCTCCTCCACCGCTGATCTCCTCACCGGGCCTCGCTCTCGCCCGTCCCGCCGTCGACCCCCGGCCCACGTCCTCCCCCGGGGCATGGAATGCCCTCCCTCCACCCATCCGCCAAACGAGCTCTCTTCCTCCCTTCAAGGCCTTACTGAGAGCTCACCTCCTCCAAGAGGCCTTCCCAGACTGAGCCCCCTTTTTCCTCTCCCCCTCTCCATCCCCCCCGCCCTACCTCCTTCCCCTTCCCACGGCACTTGCATATATTTGTACAGATTCATCACTCTATTTTACTTGTACATAGTTACTATTCTATTTATTTTGTTAATGATGTTTATCTAGCTTTATTTTTATTTATTCTGGTGGCTTGACACCCGTCCACATGTTTCGTTTTGTTCTCTGTCTCCCCCTTCTAGACTGTGAGCCCGCTGTTGGGTAGGGACCGTCTCTATAAGTTGCCGACTTGCACTTCCCGAGAGCTTAGTACAGTGCTCTGCACACAGTAAGTGCTCAATAAATACAACTGAATGAATGCAAAATGACGTGTTCATGCATACAGTTGTATTTATGAACGCTGTGGGCAGAGTATTCATTCATTCATTCATTCAATCGTATTTATTGAGCGCTTACTGTGTGCAGAGCGCTTGCTGTTCTAAGGGCTGGGGAGAGCCCAATATAACAATAAACGGACACATTCCCTGCCCACAGTGAGCTTAAGTAAGGACATCACTCTGCCCCAACAAAAATCCACCAGTCCCAGGACTGTGAGCCCGCTGTTGGGTAGGGATCGTCTCTATATGTTGTCAACTTGTCCTTTCCAAGCGCTTAGTACAGTGCTCTGCACACAGTAAGCGCTCAATAAATACGATTGATTGATTGATTGATTGACCAAGGCAGGGAACGAGAGGACGAGGTGACTAGGGTGGGTGGGGTGGGTGGCACTGGTTAAACAAATGTACAAGAGAAGCAGCGTGGCTCAGTGGAAAAGAGCCCGGGCTTTGGAGTCAGAGGTCATGGGTTCAAATCCCGGCTCTGCCAATTGTCAGCTGTGTGACTTTGGGCAAGTCGCTTCACTTCTCTGTGCCTCAGTTACCTCATTTGTAAAATGGGGATGAAGACTGTGAGCCCCCCGTGGGACAACCTGATCACCCTGTAACCTCCCCAGCACTTAGAACAGTGCTTTGCACATAGAAAGCGCTTAATAAATGCCATTACTATTATTATTATGGGTTCAAATCCCGGCTCCACCACTTGTCAGTTGTGTGACTTTGGGCCAGTCGCTTCACTTCTCTGTGCCTCAGTTCCCCCATCTGGAAAATGGGGATGAAGACCGTGAGCCCCCGATGGGACAACCTGATCACCCTGTAACCTCCCCAGCGCTTAGAACAGTGCTTTGCACATAGTAAGCGCTTAACAAATGCCACTATGGCTATTATTATTACAAGGGATTACAAAGTCAGCCCCTGCTCTCAAAGACCTGAAGGGAGAATAAAAGCCTGGAAAGGGCATTATTCATTCAATTCAATTCATTCAATCGTATTTATTGAGCGCTTACTGTGTGCAGAGCACTGCACTAAGCGCTTGGGAAGTCCAAGTTGGCAACATCTAGAGACGGCCCCTACCCCACAGCGGGCTCACAGTCTAGAAGCAGCGTGGCTCAGTGGAAAGAGCCCGGGCTTTGGAGTCAGAGGTCATGGGTTCAAATCCCGGCTCCGCCACTTGTCAGCTGGGTGACTTTGGGCCAGTCACTTCCCTTCTCTGGGCCTCAGTTCCCTCATCTGGAAAATGGGGATGAATCCCGTGAGCCCTACATGGGACAACCTGATTACCTTGTACCTCCCCAGCACTTAGGACAGTGCTTTGCACATAGTCAGCGCTTAATAAATGCCATTATTATTATTATAGAAGGGGGAGACAGACAACAAAACAAAACATAGTGACAAAATAAAATCAATAGAAGAAATATGGACAAATAAAATAAATCCGTAAATAGAGTAATAAATCCGTACAAGCATCTATACAGGTGCTGTGGGGAGGGGAAGGAGGGGGTTCAGTCTGGGAAGGCTTCCTGGAGGAGGTGAGCTCTCAGTAGGGTATTTTAACCGCCGCTCTGGGGGCTAAAATGACTTCCTTCCCAACTTCGAAGTCCGTCCCCGGTCCCTGTGGCTCTATCAATTCGAACATTTCGATCGCATTTCAATTCATTCGGTGGTACTTACTGAGCGCTCCCGGTGTGCTGAGCACTGTACTAAACGCACGGGAGAGAACGCTATAACAACGGCCGGACGCACTCCCTACCCACAAGGAGATTACATCTGGAGGGGGAGACGGACATTGATACAAAACCAATAAATGGCAGGTAAATTTGGCATAACCCCGTGGCTCTCCCTTCAGTACATCGCTTTTTATTTTTAAATATCTGTTAAACGCGTCCTACGTGTCAATCAATCGATCGTATTTATTGAGCGCTTACTGTGTGCAGAGCACTGGACTAAGCGCTTGGGAAGTGTCAGGCACTGTACTAAGCGCTGGGGTGGATACAAGCTAGTCAGGTTGGACATGGTCCCTGCCTCAATCAATTGAGCAATTACTGTATGCCGAGCACTGTATTAAGCGCTTAGGAGAGTGCAGTATAACAGACACATTCCCTGCCCACAACGGGCTTACAGTCTAGAGAGGGAAACTGACATTAATATAAATAATTGATTCAATTGCATTTACTGAGTGCTTACTGTGTGCACAGCACTATACTGAGCGCTTCAGAGAGTACGATACAACAATAAGCAGACACATTCCCTGCCCACAACGGGCTTACAGTTTAGAGGGGGAAATTGACATTAATATATTGACTCAATCGTATTTACTGAGTGCTTACTGTGTGCAGGGCACTATACTAAGCGCTTAGGAGAGTACGATACAACAATAAACAGGCACATTCCCTGCCCACAACGGGCTTACAGTCTAGAGGGGGAAACTGACACTAATATAAATAATTGACTCAATCGTATTTACTGAGTGCTTACTGTGTGCAGATCACTGTACTAAGCGCTCTGGAGAGTACGATACAACAATAAACAGATACATTCCCTGCCCACAACGGGCTTACGGTCTAGAGGGGGAAACTGACATTAATATAAATAATTGATTCAATCGTACTGACTGAGTGCTTACAGTGTGCAGGGCACTATACTAAGCGCTTAGGAGAGTACAATAAACAGACACATTCCCTGCCCACAACGGGCTTACAGTCTAGAGGGGGAAATTGACATTAATATAAATAACTGACTCAATCGTATTTACTGAGTGCTTACTGTGTGCAGGGCACTATACTAAATGCCTAGGAGAGTACGATACAACAATAAGCAGACACATTCCCTGCCCACAATGGGCTTACAGTCTAGAGGGGAAAGCTGACATTAATACAAATAATTAGAACAGTGCCAGCGCTTAGAACAGTGCTTTGGACATAGTAAGTGCTTAATAAATGCCATTATTATAATTTACTCAAACATATTTACTGAGTGCTTACTATATGCAGAGCACTACACTAAGCACCTAGGAGAGTATGATACAACAATAAGCAGACACATTCCCTGCCCACAACGGGCTTACAGTCTAGAGGGAAAAGCTGACATTAATATAATTAGAACAGTGCCAGCGCTTAGAACAGTGCTTTGGACATAGTAAGTGCTTAATAAATGCCATTATTATAATTTACTCAAACATATTTATTGAGTGCTTACTATATGCAGAGCACTATACTAAGCGCCTAGGAGAGTATGATACAACAATAAGCAGACACATTCCCTGCCCACAACGGGCTTACAGTCTAGAGGGGAAAGCTGACATTAATATAAATAATTAGAACAGTGCCAGCACTTAGAACAGTGCTTTGCAAATAGTAAGTGCTTAATAATGCCACTATTATAAATAATTTACTCAAACATTTTCTGAGTGCTTACTATACGCACAGCACTATACTAAGCGCTTAGGAGAGTACGATACAATAAGCAGACACATTCCCTGCCCACAACGGGCTTACAGTCTAGAGGGAAAAGCTGACATTAATATAATTAGAACAGTGCCAGCGCTTAGAACAGTGCTTTGGACATAGTAAGTGCTTAATAAATGCCATTATTATAATTTACTCAAACATATTTATTGAGTGCTTACTATATGCAGAGCACTATACTAAGCGCTTAGGAGAGTACGATACAACAATAAACAGACACATTCCCTGCCCACAATGGGCTTACAGTCTAGAGGGGAAACTGACATTAATATAAATAATTAGAACAGTGCCAGCGCTTAGAACAGTGCTTTGGACATAGTAAGTGCTTAATAAATGCCATTATTATAAATAATTTACTCAAACATATTGACTGAGTGCTTACTATATGCAGAGCACTATACTAAGCGCCTAGGAGAGTATGATACAACAATAAACAGACATATTCCCTGCCCACAATGAGTTTTGGGGGGGGTGTTGGGGGGAAGGACACAGACATAAATGAAAAAAACCAAACGGATATAGACATAAGTGCTGTGGGACTGGGGCCGGGGGGGAATGAATAAAATGACTAAGCCAAGGTGACGCAGAAGGGAGTGGAAGAAAAAGAAAGGAGGGATTAGTCAGGGAAGGCCTACTGGAGGAGATGGGCCTTTGGTAGGGCTTTAAAGGGGGAGAGAGTCATTGTCTGTCGGATTTGAGTGCTGTATATATGTCCTGTATATATGTATATATGTTTGTACATATTTATTACTCTATTTATTCATTTATTTTACCCGTACATATCTATTCTATTTATTTTATTTTGTTAGTATGCTTGGTTTTGTTCTCTGTCTCCCCCTTTTAGACTGTGAGCCCACTGTTGGGTAGGGACTGTCTCTATATGTTGCCAACTTGTACTTCCCAAGCGCTTAGTACAGTGCTCTACACACCGTAAGCGCTCAATAAATATGACTGATTGATTGATTGACTGATTGATTGATTCGAGGAGGGAGGGAGCTCCAGGCCAGGGGCGGGATGCCGATGAAAGGTCAGCGGCGACATAGACAAGATCAAGGTACCGTTAGTAGGCTGGCCTTAGGCTGCTAAGTAGGAAGGCAGGGCTATAGTTATAATAATAATAATAATAGGCATTTGTTAAGCACTTACTATTGTGCTAAGCACTGTTCTAAGCACTGGAGGGGGATACAAGGTGATCAGGTTGTCCCACGTGGGGCCCACAGCTTTAATCCCCCTTTTACAGATGGGGTAACTGAGGCTCAGAGAATAATAATAATAATAATAATAATAATAATAATAATAATAATAATAATAATGGCATTTATTAAGTGTTATGTGCAAAGCACTGTTCTAAGGGCTGGGGAGGTTACAAGGTGATCAGGTGGTCCCATGGGGGGCTCATAGTCTTCATCCCCATTTTACAGACGAGGGAACTGAGGCCCAGAGCGGTGAAGTGACTTACCCAAAGTCACACAGCTGACAATTGGCAGAGCCGGGATTTGAACTCATGCCCTCTGACTCCAAAGCCCGGGCTCTTTCCACTGAGCCACGCTGCTTCTCAAATTATTATTGTTAAGTGGCAGAGCAGGATTAGAACCCACGACCACTGACTCCAAAGCCCAAACTCTTTCGGCTGAGCCACGCTGCTACTCTACAGAGAAGTGAAGCGGCTTGCCCAAGGTCACGCAGCAGACATGTGGCGGGGCCGGGATTCGAACCCAAAGTAGGAAAGCAACAAGCTGAGGTAGGAGGGGGCAAGCCGATTGAGTGCCCGGTACGGAGCTTCTGTTTGATGCAGAGGTAGATAATAATAATAATAATACTTGTGGTATTTGTTAAGCACTTACTATGTGCCAGGCAATCAATCATATTTATTGAGCGCTTACTGTGTGCAGAGCACTGTACTAGGCGCTTGGGAAGTCCAAGTTGGCAACATATACAGACGGTCCCTACCCAACAGTGGGCTCACAGTCTAGAAGGGGGAGACGGAGAACAAAACCAAACTTACTAACAAAATAAAATAAATAGAACTAAGCACTGAACATATCGGGTTGGACACAGTCCCTGCCCTATGTGGGGCTCACAGTCTCAATCCCCATTTTACAGATGAGGGAACTGACGCCCAGAGAAGTGACTTGCCCAAGGTCACACAGTGATGGAGCTGGGATTCATTCATTCAATCGTATTTATTGAGCGCTTACTGTGTGCAGAGCACTGGACTAAGCCCTTGGGAAGTACAAGTTGGCAACATATAGAGATGGTCCAATTCGAACCCATGACCTTCTGATTCCTAGGTCCATGCTCTAGCCACTACGCCATGCTGCTTCTCTACACCACGTGGGCAACCGCAGGAGGTTCTTGACGAGCGGGGAAAACACGGCCTTAACGATTTTGTAGGAAAATGATCCGGGCAGCAGCAGAGTGAAGTTATGAACTGGAGTGGGGAGAGACAGGAGGCAGGGAGCTCAGCAAGGAGGCTGAGTGACTCTGGGCAAGTCACTTCACTTCTCTGGGCCTCAGTTCCCTCATCTGGAAAATGGGGATGAAGACTCTGAGCCCCACGTGGGACAACCTGATCACCTTGTATCCCCCCCCGTGCTTAGAACAGTGCATAGTAAGCACTTAAGAAATGTCATCATCATCATCATTATTATTATTATGGGGTTTACAGTATAAGAAAGGGGGAGAACGGGTATTTAATTCCCGATTGACGGTGGAGGAAATTGAAGCCCAGAGAAGTTAAGTGACTTGCCCAAGGTCACACAGAAAGCAACTGGCAGGGCAGGGATTAGAACACAGGCCCGTGCTCTTTCCACTAGGCCATGGTACATACTAAAAGTATTAGAGTATTGGGGACTATAAAATAATCTCAATGCCTATTAACTTCTAGAGATAAGCCCCTTCCAACACAATACCCCTTCAAGTGACAATCAATTAATCAATCGATGGTATTTACTGAACCGATCTCAGTGCCTACTAACTTCTAGAGATAAGCCCCTTCCAACACACTACACCTTCAAGTGACAATCAATTAATCAATCGATGGTATTTACTGAACCAATGTCAATGCCTATTAACTTCTAGAGATAAGCCCCTTCCAACACACTACCCCTTCTAGTGACAGTCAATCAATCGATGGTATTTCCTGAACCAATCTCAGTGCCTACTAACTTCTAGAGATAAGCCTCTTCCAACACACTACCCCTTCAAGTGACAATCAATTAATCAATCGATGGTATTTACTGAACCGATCTCAATGCCTATTAACTTCTAGAGATAAGCCCCTTCCAACACACTACACCTTCAAGTGACAATCAATTAATCAATCGATGGTATTTACTGAACCGATCTCAATGCCTATTAACTTCTAGAGATAAGCCCCTTCCAACACACTACCCCTTCTAGTGACAGTCAATCAATCGATGGTATTTACTGAACCAATCTCAGTGCCTACTAACTTCTAGAGATAAGCCTCTTCCAACACACTACCCCTTCAAGTGACAATCAATTAATCAATCGATGGTATTTACTGAACCAATCTCAATGCCTACTAACTTCTAGAGATAAGCCCCATCCAACACACTACACCTTCAAGTGACAATCAATTACTCCTTCTAGAGATAAGCCCCTTCCAACACACACTTTCAAGTGACAATCAATTAATCAATCGATGGTATTTACTGAACCGATCTCAATGCCTACTAACTTCTAGAGATAAGCCCCTTCCAACACACTACCCCTTCAAGTGACAATCAATTAATCAATCGATGCTATTTACTGAACCGATCTCAATGCCTATTAACTTCTAGAGATGAGCCCCTTCTAACACACTACCCCTTCAAGTGACAATCAATTAATCAATCGATGGTATTTACTGAACCGATCTCAATGCCTATTAAGTTCTACAGATAAGCCCCTTCCAACACACTACACCTTCAAGTGACAATCGATTAATCAATCGATGGTATTTACTGAACCGATCTCAGTGCCTACTAACTTCTAGAGATAAGCCCCTTCCAACACACTACACCTTCAAGTGACAATCAATTAATCAATCGATGGTATTTACCGAACCAATCTCAATGCCTACTAACTTCGAGAGATAAGCCCCTTCCAACACACTACACCTTCAAGTGACAATCAATTACTCCTTCTAGAGATAAGCCCCTTCCAACACACACTTTCAAGTGACAATCAATTAATCAATCGATGGTATTTACTGAATCGATCTCAATGCCTACTAACTTCTATAGATAAGCCCCTTCCAACACACTACCCCTTCAAGTGACAATCAATTAATCAATCGATGGTATTTACTGAACCGATCTCAGTGCCTATTAACTTCTAGAGATGAGCCCCTTCCAACACACTACCCCTTCAAGTGACAATCAATTAATCAATCGATGGTATTTACTGAACCGATCTCAATGCCTATTAAGTTCTACAGATAAGCCCCTTCCAACACACTACACCTTCAAGTGACAATCGATTAATCAATCGATGGTATTTACTGAACCGATCTCAGTGCCTACTAACTTCTAGAGATAAGCCCCTTCCAACACACTACACCTTCAAGTGACAATCAATTAATCAATCGATGGTATTTACCGAACCAATCTCAATGCCTACTAACTTCGAGAGATAAGCCCCTTCCAACACACTACACCTTCAAGTGACAATCAATTAATCCTTCTAGAGATAAGCCCCTTCCAACATACTACACCTTCAAGTGACAATCAATCAATCAATCGATGGTATTTACTGAACCGATCTCAATGCCTAACGTCTAGAGATAAGTCCCTTCCAACACACTACCCCTTCAAGTGACAATTAATTAATCAATCGATGGTATTCACTGAACCGATCTCAATGCCTACTAACTTCTAGAGATAAGCCCCTTCCAACACACTACACCTTCAAGTGACAATCAATCAATCTATCGATGGTATTTACTGAACGCTTACTGTTTGCAGAGCTCTGTACTAACGGAGGGGAACAAAAGGAATTATAAGGCCAGAAAAAAGCTTAGCAACTGCATTATATTTTGAGTCAGCTCACTGGCTCTTTTTGCCCTCAAGGCCCGAGTGCTCAGAACAGGGCTTGACACACAATAAGCGCTCAACAAATCCCAAAATGATAATGATGAACAGACTCATTTTCTAATTGTTTCAGCTCATGACCCTTCTATAGTCTCCTTCTTCTTTCTGTCTCCTCCTACTTTTCCCCCAAAGGAAACAAAGGGGCAAATTTCCTTCCGTCGAGAAAGGCCCCATCGGCTTTTCCGCGGAAACAAAGAGATGCGGGTAAGAGGCAGGGACAAATTGTTAATAAAAAAGGGAAAAGGGTGACAGGAAGAACGGACCCTGACCACTCTGCCGTTCTGCCATCGACACCCCCCTCATAATTCTCCCAAACCCCACAGCATATCTATTCTATTTATTTTATTTTGTAAATATGTTTGGTTTTGTTCTCTGTTTCCCCCTTCTAGACTCTGAGCCCACTGTTGGGTAGGGACCGTCCCTATATGTTGCCAGCTTGTACTTCCCAAGCGCTTAGTCCGGTGCTCTGCACACAGTAAGCGCTCAATAAATACGATTGATTGACTGATCTGTCATTTATTTATTCGTATTAATGTCGGTCTCCTCTGCTCTAGACTCTAAGTCATCGTGGGCAGGGAATGCATCTGCTTTCTGTTGTGTTGTCCTCTCCCGAGCGCTCAGCGCTCGAGAAATACGACTGAATGAATAAAAAGATTAAAGAAAGACTCATCCGCTTATCAGATCATAAGGGGAAGCTCTGTTGCTCAAATAGCCCAAAACACCACCAAGAAATGAGAGAGAAAAGCAGATTTCGGGGATTTCTCATTGAGTCATCCCTGAATATTAGAAGCAGTGTGGCCTAGGGGAAAGAGAGCACGCCTGGGTGCCAATCAATCAATCAATCAATCGTATTTATTGAGCGCTTACTGTGTGCAGAGCACTGTACTAAGCGCTTGAATCCCGGCTTCGCCATTTGTCAGCTGGGTGGCCTTGGGCATCATCTGACTTACCTCACCTGTAATACGGGGATTAAGACTGTGAGCCCCATGTGGGAATCAATCAATCAATCAATCAATCAATCATATTTATTGAGCACTTACTGTGTGCAGAGCACTGTACTAAGCGCTTGGGAAGTCCAAGTTGGCAACATCTAGAGACGGTCCCTACCCAACAGTGGGCTCACAGTCTAGAAGGGGGAGACAGACAACAAAACAAAACAGATTAACAAAATAAAATAAACAGAAGGGAAGGAGACCTGATTATCTTGTACCTACCTGGGCGCTTAGTACAGTGCTCGGCACATAGGAAGCATTTAAATACCATTAAAAAAAGATCCACAGTTGAAGTTTAGCTTTCAAACACAGAATTGTGTCATGAGGAGTAACAAAAATGACAGGGCTCGTATCCCTCTCCCAGCCCTGAAAACGGGTCACAAAATCGGTTGTCTCACCTCGGCGTTTGGAATAGAATAGAACCACCGACTGAAAGTGAACCATCCACATTAATTTATATGAAGAATAAAAATATCTCCCCCGCCCCGACTTCCTGTTAAGGATAGACCGGCAGATGTTGAGAAGCAACGTGGCTCAGTGGAAAGAGCCCGGGCTTTGGAGTCAGAGGTCATGGGTTCAAATCCCGGCTCCCCCACTTGTCAGCTGTGTGACTTTGGGCAAGTCACTTCACTTCTCTGGGCCTCAGTTCCCTCATCTGCAAAATGGGGATTAAGACTGTGAGCCCCCCGTGGGACAACCTGATCACCTTGTAACCTCCCCAGTGCTTAGAACAGTGCTTTGCACATAGTAAGTGCTTAATAAATGCCATCATTATTATTATTATTATTAACTAGAGAAGCAGCATGGCTCAGTGGAAAGAGCCCGGGCTTTGGAGTCAGAGGTCATGGGTTCAAATTCCGGCTCCGCCACTTGTCAGCTGGGTGACTTTGAGCCAGTCATTTCACTTCTCTGGGCCTCAGTTACCTCATCTGTAAAATGGGGATTAAGACTGTGAACCCCCCGTGGGACAAACTGATCACCTTGTAACCTCCCCAGTGCATAGAACAGTGCTTTGCACATAGTAAGCGCTTAATAAATGCCAACATTATTATTATAATTAATAGAGAAGCAGCATGGCTCAGTGGAAAGAGCCCGGGCTTTGGAGTCAGAGGTCATGGGTTCAAATCCCGGCTCCACCACTTGTCAGCTGAGTGACTTTGGGCAAGTCACTTCACTTCTCTGGGCCTCAGTTTCCTCATCTGTAAAATGAGGATGAAGACTGTGAGCTCCCCACGGGACAACCTGATCATCTTGTAACCTTCCCAGCACAACCAGTGCTTTGCACATAGTAAACGCTTCATAAATGCCATCATCATTATTACTATTATTATTATTATTAAATAGGGAAGAAGCATGGCTCAGTGGAAAGAGCCCGGGCTTTGGAGTCAGAGGTCATGGGTTCAAATTCCGCCTCCACCATTTGTCAGCTGTGTGACTTTGGGCAAGTCACTTCACTTCTCTGGGCCTCAGTTCCCTCATCTGTAAAATGGGGATGAGGACTGTGAGCTCCCCGTGGGACAGCCTGATCATCTTGTAACCTTCCCAGCACCACCGGTGCTTTGCACATAGTAAACGCTTCATAAATGCCATCCTCATTATTATTATTATTATTATTAAATAGAGAAGCAGCATGGCTCAGTGGAAAAAGCCCGGGCTTTGGAGTCAGAGCCTGAGGGTTCAAATCCCGGCTCCGCCTATTGTCAGCTGTGTGACTTTAGGCAAGTCACTTCACTTCTCTGGGCCTCAGTTCCCTCATCTGTAAAATGGGGATGAGGACTGTGAGCTCCCCGTCGGACAACCTGATCATCTTGTAACCCTCCCAGCACCACCGGTGCTTTGCACATAGCAAACGCTTCATAAATGCCATCATTATTATGATTATTATGATTATTATTATTAAATAGAGAAGCAGCGTGGCTCAGTGGAAAGAGCACAGGATTTGGGGTCAGAGCCTGAGGGTTCAAATCCCGGCTCCGCCAACTGTCAGCTGTGTGACTTTAGGCAAGTCACTTCACTTCTCTGGGCCTCAGTTCCCTCATCTGTAAAATGGGGATGAAGGCTGTGAGCTCCCCGTGGGACAATCTGATCATCTTGCAATGCCATCATTATTATGATTATTATGATTATTATTATTAAATAGAGAAGCAGCGTGGCTCCGTGGAAAGAGCCCAGGCTTTGGAGTCAGAGCCTGAGGGTTCAAATCCCGGCTCCGCCAACTGTCAGCTGTGTGACTTTAGGCAAGTCACTTCACTTCTCTAGGCCTCAGTTCCCTCATCTGCAAAATGGGGATTAAGACTGTGAGCCCCCCGTGGGACAACCTGATCACCTTGTAACCTCCCCAGTGCTTAGAACAGTGCTTTGCACATAGTAAGTGCTTAATAAATGCCATCATTATTATTATTATTATTAAATAGAGAAGCAGCATGGCTCAGTGGAAAGAGCCCGGGCTTTGGAGTCAGGGCCTGCGGGTTCAAATCCCGGCTCCGCCAACCGTCAGCTGTGTGACTTTAGGCAAGTCACTTCGCTTCTCTGGGCCTCAGTTCCCTCATCTGTAAAATGGGGATTAAGACTGTGAGCCCCCCGTGGGACAACCTCATCACCTTGTAACCTTCCCAGCGCTTAGAACAGTGCATTGCACACAGTAAGCGCTTCATAAATGCCATCATCATTATTATTATTATTATTATTATGAAATACCCCCATTATGATGATTATTATCTGTGCCCTTCCTCCCGCCCTCCGTCCCCCGGGGCCACTTGCCGTTTTCGTCTGCCGATGTTTTCCGCCTGTCCTCGGGGGAGACGTGGACCAGCTGCAGGATGAGGGGACGGCGGGTGACCACCCCGGTGCCCCGCGGGAGCAGGTCCCGGCCCACCAGACTCTCCAGCACCGAGCTCTTGCCGCTACTCTGCAAAGAGAAGAGAGCCGTGGGCCGTGAGTCATCAGCATCAATCGGATTTATTGAGCGCTTACTATGTGCAGAGCACTGTACTAAGCGCTTGGGAAGTACAAATTGGCAACATATAGAGACGGTCCCTCCCCAACAGTGGGCTCACAGTCACAGTGAGTCCCGGTCATCGCTCACGAAAATATACCAGCACTCGGTCGGACGCGGCCTCTCCCCCCGTGGGGAGCAGCGTGTGAGAAGCGGCGTGGAAAATACTAATAATACGATGGCATTTATTAAGCGCTTACTATGTGCAAAGCACTGTACTAAGCGCTGGGGAGGTTACGAGGTGATCAGGTTGTCCCACGGGCGGCTCACGGTCTTAATAATAATAATAATGGCATTTATTAAGCGCTTACTATGTGCAGAGCGCTGTTCTAAGCGCTGGAGAGGTTACGAGATGATCAGGTTGTCCCACGGCGGGGGCTCACAGTCTTCATCCCCATTTTACAGACGCGGTAACGGAGGCCCAGGGAAGTGAAGTGACTTGCCCAGAGTCACACAGCTGACAACTGGTGGAGCCAGGATTTGAACCCATGGCCTCCGACTCCGAAGCCCGAGCTCTTGCCACTGTGCCGCGCTGCTTCTCTCAGGAGAAGAGAGCCCGGGCTTGGGAGGCAGGGGTCGTGGGTTCAAATCCCGGCTCTGCCAATTGTCAGCTGGGTGACTTTGGGCGAGTCACTTTGCTTCTCTGGGCCTCAGTTCCCTCATCTGTGAAATGGGGATGAAGACTGTGCGTCCCCCCTGGGACAACCTGGTCACCTTGTAACCTCCCCAGCGCTTAGAACAGTGCTTGGCACATAGTAAGCGCTTAATAAATGCCATCACTATTGTCATCCCCTCCTCCCCCTCTCCATCCCCCTCACCTTACCTCCTTCCCTTCCCCACAGCACCTGTATATATGTATATATGTTTGTACGGATTTATCACTCTATTTTATTTGTCCATATCTATTCTATTTATTTTATTTTGTTAATATGTTTGGTTTTGTTCTCTGTCTCCCCCTCCTAGACTGTGAGCCCTCTGTTGGGTAGGGACCGTCTCTATATGTTGCCAACTTGGACTTCCCAAGCGCTTAGTACAGTGCTCTGCACACAGTAAGTGCTCAATAAATACGATTGAATGAATGAATGACAGGGTGGCTACAGCCCGGGCCTGGGAGTTGGAAAGCCGTGGGTTCTAATCTGGCCTCCGCCACTTGTCTGCTGCGTGACCTTGGGCAAGTCACTTCCCTTCTCTGGGCCTCAGTTCCCTCATCTGGAAAACGGGGATTGAGACTGAGAGCCCCAAGTGGGACAGGGACTGTGTCCAACCCGTTTTGCTTGTATCCACCCTGGCGTTTAGTACAGTGCCTGGCACACAGTAAGCCCTTAACAAATACCACAAGTATTATTATTATTTATTTTTATGACCTTTAAGAAAAATCCAAGCACATTGGTTTTGTCAATTTCTTTTTTATGACTTTTTTAAAAAATGGTAATAATAACTGTACTGTACTAAGCGCTGGGGGTAGATAACAAGTTCATTCATTCATTCATTCAAATGTATTTATTGAGCTCTTACTGTGTGCAGAGCACTGTACTAAGCGCTTGGGAAGTACAAGTTGGCAACATCTAGAGACGGTCCCTACCCAAAAGCGGGCTCACAGTCTAGAAGCAGGAGACAGGCAAGAAAACAAAACATATAAACCAAACAAAATAAATAGAATAAATATGTACAAGTAAAATAAATAGAGTAATAAATATGTACAAACATATATACAGGTAACTGGGTTAGACACAGTCCCTGTCCCACATAGGGCTCACATAGGCTTAATCCCCATTTTCCAGGTGAGGGAACTAAGGCCCAGATTCATTCATTCATTCATTCAATCGCATTTATTGAGCGCTTACTGTGTGCAGAGCACTGTGCTAAGCGCTTGGGAAGTACAAGTTGGCAACATATAGAGACGGTCCCTACCCAACAGCGGGCTCACTGTCTAGAAGGGGGAGACGGACAAGAAAACAAAACATATAAACCAAATAAAATAAATATGTACAAGTAAAATAAATAATAATAGAGAAGCAGCGTGGCTCAGTGGAAAGAGCCCGGGCTTTGGAGTCAGACGTCATGGGTTCAAATCCCGGCTCTGCCAATAGCCAGCTGTGGGACTTTGGGCAAGTCACTTCACTTCTCTAGGCTTCAGTTCCCTCATCTGGAAAATGGGGATTAAGACTGTGAGCCCCCCGTGGGACAACCTGATCACCTTGCAACCTCCCCAGCGCTTAGAACAGTGCTTTGCACATAGTAAGCACTTAATAAATGCTATCATTATTATTATAAATAGAGTAATAAATAAGTACAAACATATATACTGGTAACTGGGTTAGACACAGTCCCTGTCCCACATAGGGCTCACAGTCTTAATCCCCATTTTCCAGGTGAGGGAACTGGGGCCCAGATTCGTTCATTCATTCAATCGGATTTATTGAGCGCTTACTGTGTGCAGAGCACTGGACTAAGCGCTTGGGAAGTCCAAGTTGGCAACATATAGAGACGGTCCCTACCCAACAGTGGGCTCACAGTCTAGAAGGGGGAGACAGACAACAAAATAAAACATATTAACAAAATAAATAGAATAAATATGTACGAATAAAATAGAGTAATAAATCCGTACAAACATATATCCATATATCCAGGTGCTGTGGGGAGGGGAAGGAGGTAAGGTGGGGGGGATGGGGAGGAGGAGGAGGAGGAGAGGAAGGAGGGAAGTTAGTTAATCATGTTGGACACAGTTGGGGATAAAGAGTTTGAGCCCCATGACAGAATGAATATGCGGGTCGAACAGGAGTGATAAGTCGAAGATAATGCCAGAAATACATCATCATCATCATCAATCATATTTATTGAGCGCTTACTGTGTGCAGAGCACTGTACTAAGCGCTTGGGAAGTACAAATTGGCAACATCTAGAGACAGTCCGTACCCAACAGTGGGCTCACAGTCTAAAAGAGTGGGCTCACACATGTCTGTGAGACGGTGATGGGAAGGTCAGGAGATGACAGGGTGTGGGTGGGAAGATAAGGAATTCTGCTTTGGACACCTGAAGTTTCCAAAGTAGAGGCGTCCTTAGGCGGGAGGAAATCTGAGACCGCAGAGAAGGAGAAAGATCAGGGCTGGAGATGTAAATTTGGGAATCATCCATGTAGAGGTAGTAGTTATCCAACCGAGGCTTCATTCATTCAATCGTACAGAGCTCTGACCCAGTAAGCGCTCAATAAATCCAATTGAATGAATGAATGACAGGGACTGTGTCCAACCCAATCCACCCCAGCGCTCGGCGCATAGTAAGCTCTTAAATACCAGAGTTATTTTTATTGATGCCAAGGGAATGAATGAGTTCTACACAGATGGGTGTGGATGGAGAATAGAAGGGGACCCAGAACTGAGCCCAGAGGGACCCCCGCAGAGGAGGAGCCCAAGCAAGAGGCCGAGAATGAGCGGCCAGAGAGACAGGAGGAGAACCAGGAGAGGAGAGTATCATTGAATCAATCAATCAATCAATCAATCAATCAATCGTATTTATTGAGCGCTTACTGTGTGCAGAGCACTGTACTAAGCGCTTGGGAAGTACAAGTTGGCAACATATAGAGACAGTCCCTACCCAACAGTGGGCTCACAGTCTAACAGGGAGAGACAGAGAACAAAACCAAACACACCAACAAAATAAAATAAATAGAATAGATAGTACAAGTAAAATAAATAGAGTAATAAACGTGTACAAACATATATACATATATACAGGGGCTGTCGGGAAGGGAAGGAGGTAAGATGCGGGGATGGAGAGGGGGATGAGGGGGAGAGGAAGGAAGGGGCTCAGTCTGGGAAGGCCTCCTGGAGGAGGTGAGCTCTCAGTAGGGCCTTGAAGGGAGGAAGAGAGCTAGAAGCCAACTTGTACTTCCCAAGCGCTTAGTACAGTGCTCTGCACACACTAAGCGCTCAATAAATACGACTGAATGAATGAAGCCTCGGTTGGATAACTACTACCTCTGTGCGGATGATTCCCAAATCTATATCTCCAGCCCTGATCTTTCTCCTTCTCTGCGGTCTCAGATTTCCTCCCGCCTAAGGACGCCTCTACTTTGGAAACTTAAGGTGTCCAAAGCAGAATTCCTTATCTTCCCACCCACACCCTGTCATCTCCTGACCTTCCCATCACCGGTCTCACAGACATGTATCCCTGGGATTATCTTCGATTTATCACTCCCGTTAAACCCGCATATTCATTCTGTCACCAAATCCTGTCGGTTCTACCTTCACAGCATCGCTAAAATTCGCCCTTTCCTCTCCATCCAAACTGCTACCACGTTGATTCAAGCATTTATCCCATCCCACCTTGATTACTGCATCAGCCTCAGTCAGTCAATTGTATTTATAAAGTGCTTACTATGTGCAGAGCACTGTACTAAGCGCTTGGGAGCATCCAATAGAACAACAAACAGTCACATTCCCTGCCTATAGCGAGTTTACAGTCTGGGGGGAAAGAGGGGAAAACAGACATTAGTACCCAGCGCTTAGAACAATGTTTGGCACATAGTAAGCACTTAAATATTCATTCATTCATTCAATTGTATTTATTGAGCACTTACTGTGTGCAGAGCACTGTACTAAGCGCTTGGGAAGCACAAGTTGGCAACATATAGAGATGGTCCCTACCTAACAATCAATCAATCGTATTTACTGAGTGCTTACTGTGTGCAGAGCACTGTACTAAGCGCTTGGGAGCATCCAATAGAACAACAGACAGACACATTCCCTGCCTATAATGAGTTTACAGTCTGGGGGGAAAGAGGGGAAAACAGACATTAGTATCCAGCGCTTAGAACAATGTTTGGCACATAGTAAGCACTTAAATATTCATTCATTCATTCAATTGTATTTATTGAGCACTTACTGTGTGCAGAGCATTGTACTAAGCGCTTGGGAAGCACAAGTTGGCAACATATAGAGATGGTCCCTACCCAACAATCAATCAATCGTATTTATTGAGTGCTTACTGTGTGCAGAGCACTGTACTAAGCGCTTGGGAAGTACAAGTTAGCAACATATAGAGACGGTCCCTACCCAAAAGTGGGCTCACAGTCTAGAAGGCGGAGACAGAGAACAAAACCAAACATATTAACAAAATAAAATAAATAGAATAGATATGTACAAGTAAAATAAATAGAGTAATAAATCTGAGACAGAGATACCATCATTATCATTATAATAAATAAATTACACATAGGTACATGAGTGTTGTGGGGAAGGATAAATAATAATAATGATAATTTTGGTATTTGTTAAGCACTTACTATGTGCAAAGCACTGTTCTAAGCGCTGGGGAGGATACAAGGTGATCAGGTTGTCCCATGTGGGGCTCACAGTCTTAATCCCCATTTTACAGATGAGGGAACTGAGGCCCAGAGAAGTGAAGTGACTTGCCCAAAGTCTCACAGCTGACAATTGGCGGAGCCGGGATTTGAACCCATGACCTCTGACCCCAAAGCCCGGGCTCTTTCCACTGAGCCACGCTGCTTCTCTAATAAAAGGGAGCGAATCAGGATGGCAGAGAGGGCAGTGGTCAACAGCGTTGAAGGCAGCTGAGAGGTCAAGGAGGGACAGGATGGAGCAGAGGTCGTAGGATTTACCAAGAAGGAGATCACCGGTGATCTTTGAGAGGGGAGTTTCTGTGGAGTGAAGGGGACGGAAGTCAGATTGGAGGGGGCCAAGGGCAGTCGGGTGGGGACCGTCTCTATATGTTGCCGTTTTGTACTCCCCAAGCGCTCAGTACAGTGCTCTGCACACAGTAAGCGCTCAATAAATACGACAATGAATGAATGAATGAGGTGGAGGAGTTTGGAGTGGAATGTACCTCGTTCTCTCCTGTCCCGCCGTCCACCCTTTTAGACTGTGAGCCCACTGTTGGGTAGGGACCGTCTCTATATGTTGCCAACTTGTACTTCCCAAGCGCTCAGTACAGTGCTCTGCACACAGTAAGCGCTCAATAAATACGATTGATTGATTGATTGAGGTGGGAAAGACACAGCACACACAAGTAAGAGAGGCCTGGGCCCTTCAAAACGGTGTAGCTTTCTTCCTTCTTCATTCATTCACTCATTCAATCATATTTATTGAGCACTTACTGTGTGTAGAGCACTGTACGAAGCGCTTCTTGGCCACACACAACCACCCAGAATGGTTAGGCTTAAAGGAGGTCAACAAATCTTCAAAAAAAACTACATCCTGGTAATCATCGTTGGGTTG
The DNA here is from genome assembly GCF_015852505.1 of Tachyglossus aculeatus. Taxonomy (NCBI): domain Eukaryota; kingdom Metazoa; phylum Chordata; class Mammalia; order Monotremata; family Tachyglossidae; genus Tachyglossus; species Tachyglossus aculeatus. The sequence goes on along the minus strand of NC_052067.1, from coordinate 145,343,753 downwards.
ACGACTCCCAATTCTACCTCTCCAGCCCTAAACTCTCATCTTCTCCACAGTCTCACATTTCATTCTGTCTTCAAGGCACCTATACTTAGATGCATTTATTTATTTATGTATTTATTACTGTATTTATTTATTTGTACATATTTATTCTATTTATTTTATTTTGTTAATATATTTGGTTTTGTTCTCTGTCTCCCCCTTCCAGACTGTGAGCCCACTGTTGGGTAGGGACCGTCTCTATATGTTGCCAACTTGGATTTCCCAAGCAAGCTTAGTACAGTGCTCTGCACACAGTAAGCGCTCAGCGAGGCTCACTGGAAAGAGCCCGGGCTTTGGAGTCAGAGTTCGAGCCCACTGTTGGGTAGGGACGGTCTCTATATGTTGCCAATTTGTACTTCCCAAGCGCTTAGTACAGTGCTCTGCACATAGTAAGCGCTCAATAAATACGATTGATGATGATGATGATGATGGGTTCGAATCCCGGCTCCGCCAATTGTCAGCTGTGTGACTTTGGGCAAGTCACTTCACTTCTCTGGGCTTCAGTTCCCTCATCTGTAAAATGGGGATTAAGACTGTGAGTCCCCCGTGGGACAACCTGATCACCTTGGAACCTCCCCAGCGCTTAGAACGGTGCTTTGCACATAGTAAGCGCTTAATAAATGTCATCATTATTATTATTATTATTAATTAATACGATTGAATGAATGAATGAATGAATGTCCCACTGATACCTCATGCTTTAATGCATCCAAAACGGAATGCTTTGTTTTCACACCCAAACCGTGCCCCGGCCCTCCGTCTCACAAGTCCATACCCTTGGCGTTACCCTACACTCATCTCTCCCATCCAACCCGCCTATTCGATCTGTCACCAACTCCTGTCGGTTCTACCTTCCCGACTTCCCTGGAATCTGCCATTTCCCTTCCATCCAAACTACCATATCAATCCAAATTTTATCCTATCCCCCTTTAACTACTGCATCAGCCTCCCCGCTGACCTGCCTGCCTCCTGTCCAGATTTCGGTCTGCCGCCTGGATCATTTTTCGACAAAAAACATTCAGCTCAAATCTCCTCACTCCTCCAAAACCTCCAATGGTTGCCCGCCCACCTTCGCATCAAAGTCCCCACCGTCGTCGCCTTTAAGGCACACAATCGACTCTCTCCCTCCTACCTCGCGTCGCTGATTTCTTACAACCCAGCCCACATGGCTCACTCCTCCAAATGCCAACCTACTCGCTGTACCTCGAGCTCATCGATTCCTCTATAATCATTTTGAACACAGTCCCTGCCCCGCACGGGGCTCACGGCTAAATAGGAGGGAGAAGGATTCAATCCCCCTTTTACAGGTAAACGGAGGCACAGGGAAGTTAAGTGATTTGCCCGAGATCACGCAGCAGACCGGTAGCAGATCGGAACTCAGAATCCACGTCCTTTGACTCTTTCTCCTAGGCTACACTGTTTCCCAGCCTTTTCCAATTAGGTCTTCAAAAATAACAACTCTAAATGACTGGTTCTTTTCCGTCGCTAAGCAGAAAATCTGAACAACTTCTTAAAAAAGTCATACGAACAAAGCTTTCCTTTTCAAAATGGATTTCCAGTCATTACTATCGTCTAAAGCAACCACTGAGCATGGCTGGGTGAATAGGATTGTTCTAATGTTAGAAAGCATAAATATGAAATTGGATGATCTGCTGCTCTTATGTTAATGTAATACGGAAACTGGAAGGGATAATTATGGGTGTCACAGAGAACAAGGTTCTAGTCTAGTTCCCCTCTAGACTGTGAGCTCATTGTGGGCAGGGAATGTGTCCGTTTACTGTTCTACTACACTCTCCCTAAGCGCTCAGTACAGTGCTCTGCACACAGTAAGCGCCTGACTGACTGACGGTCAGATAACACAGTTGGGTGACATGGCTGTTCTTGAGAAACGTAGTCTAATTCAGTCAATTAGCCACCCTTTTCCAAAGAGGTCATTTACTTTGGCTCTCAACACTTAAAATATGACAGCTTCTAGACTGGAAGCCCACTGTTGGGTAGGGACCATCTCTATATGTGGCCAACTTGTACTTCCCAAGCGCTTAGTACAGTGCTCTGCACGCAGTAAGCAGTCAATAAATACGATTGAATGAACGATTGAATGAATAGCTCACCCCCCAAGTCATCTAAGAGAGAGACCCCAGTGTGGCCTAGAATCAACAGCATCGACTGAAAATTTATCATCATCATCATCATCATCAATCATATTTATTGAGCGCTTACTGTGTGCAGAGCACTGTACTAAGCGCTTGGGAAGTACAAGTTGGCAACACATAGAGACAGTCCCTACCCAACAGTGGGCTCACTGTCTAAAAGGGGGAGACAGAGAACAAAACCAAACATATTAACAAAATAAAATAAATAGAATAGATATGTACAAGTAAAATAAATAGAGTAATAAATATGTACAAACATATATACAGGTGCTGTGGGGAAGGGAAGGAGGTAAGATGGGGGGATGGAGAGGGGGACGAGGGGGAGAGGAAGGAAGGGGCTCAGTCTGGGAAGGCTGAAACCATGCCCACGAAGTCCCCGTATAAAGCCCTAGCTGAAATACCCGGAGCCAAGCCTTCTGATCATCATCATCATCAATCGTATTTATTGAGTGCTTACTATGTGCAGAGCACTGTACTAAGCGCTTGGGAAGTACAAATTGGCAACATATAGAGACAGTCCCTACCCAACAGTGGGCTCACAGTCTAAAAGGGGAAGACAGAGAACAAAACCAAACATACTAACAAAATAAAATAAATAGAATAGATATGTACAAGTAAAATAAATAAATAAATAGAGTAATAAATATGTACAAACATATATACATATATACAGGTGCTGTGGGGAAGGGAAGGAGGTAAGAAGGGGGGGATGGAGAGGGGGACGAGGAGGAGAGGAAGGAAGGGGCTCAGTCTGGGAAGGCCTCCTGGAGGACGTGAGCTCTCAATAGGGCCTTGAAGGGATCGACTTGGAGAGGCTCCCAGCTGGTACCTGACTGGAAAGACTGGACGATGGCGAGGGGGAAGGAGAAGGAACAACAGAGAGGATGAGAAGAGGCCAAGAAAAGCAGGAGGATCAAGGGGTGAGACACTGGTGTCACCCCTATAGCTAGGTTTCGGGGTGGGGAGAGAAAAGAGCACAAAGAGGGAGCGGGAGTACTATTAATGATGGCATTTATTAAGCGCTTACTATGTGCAAAGCACTGTTCTAAACACTGGGAAGGTTACAAGGTGATCAGGTTGTCCCTCATGGGGCTCACAGTCTTAATCCCCATTTTACAGATGACGTAACTGAGGCACAGAAAAGTTATGTGACTTGCCCAAAGTCCCACAGCTGACAATTGGCGGAGCTGGGATTTGAACCCATGACCTCTGACTCCAAAGCCCGGGCTCTTTCCTACTGAGCCACGCTGCAACAGTGAGGAGCAGAGCGGGAGAAGCCAGGGAAGAGAGCCCCAGCTACTTCAGCTAGGACTTTAGACACAGACTTTGCATGTCTCCCATGCCTCACATCCACCAAACTAGCTCTCTTCCCCCCTTCAAAGCCCTACTGAGAGCTCACCTCCTCCAGAAGGCCTTCCCAGACTGAGTCCCCCTTTTCCTCTGCTCCTCCTCCCCTCCCCATCGCCCCAACTCCCTCCCTCTGCTCTACCCCCTTCCCCGCCCCACAGCACTTGTGTATATCTGTACATATTTATTAATCTATTTATTTTAGTAATGATGTGTATATATCTATAATTCTATTTATCTACTTTGATGCTACTGACGCCTAGCTACTTAATAATGATGGCATTTATTAAGCGCTTACTATGTGCAAAGCACTGTTCTAAGAGCTGGGGAGGTTACAAGGTGATCAGGTTGTCCCACGGGGGGCTCACAGTCTTAATCCCCATTTTACAGGTGAGGGAACTGAGGCCCAGAGAAGTGAACTATCTACTTGTTTTGTTCTGTTGTCTCTCTCCCCCTTCTAGACTGTGAGCCCGTTGTTGGGCAGGGATGGTCTCTATCTGTTGCCAAACTGTACTTTCCAAGCATTTAGTACAGTGCTCTGCACACGGTAAGCGCCCATTGAATACAAGTGAGTGAATGAATGAATGCCCTGTTCATTACTTCAATACCTGTATTAATGTCTGTCTCCCCGCCTCTAGACTGTGAGCCTGTTGTGGGCAGGGACTGTCTCTCTTTATTGCTGTATTGCAGTTTCTAAGGGCTTGGTACAGTGCTCCGCCTCTAGACTGTGAGCCTGTTGTGGGCAGGGACTGTCTCTCTTTATTGCTGTATTGCAGTTTCTAAGGGCTTGGTACAGTGCTCCGCCTCTAGACTGTGAGCCTGTTGTGGGCAGGGATTGTCTCTCTTTATTGCTGTATTGCAGTTTCTAAGGGCGTGGTACAGTGCTCTGCACACAGTAAACGCTCAATAGACTGTGAGCCCGTTGTTGAGTAGGGACCGTCTCTATATAATAATGATGGCATTTATTAAGCGCTTACTATGGGCAAAGCACTGTTCTAAGTGCTGGGGGGATATAAGGTGATCAGGTTGTCCCACGTGGGGCTCACCGTCTTCATCCCCATTTTACAGATGAGGCAACCGAGGCCCAGAGAAGTGAAGTGACTTCCCCAAGGTCACACAGCTGACAAGTGGCGGAGCCAGGATTTGAACCCATAACCTCTGATTCCAAAGCCCGTGCTCTTTCCACTGAGCCACGCTGCTTCTCTCTATGTTGCCAACTTGTACTTCCCAAGAGCTTAGTACAGTGCTCTGCAATCAATCAATCAATCGTATTTATTGAGCGCTTACTGTGTGCAGAGCACTGTACTAAGCGCTTGGGAGGTACAAGCTGGCAACATATAGAGACAGTCCCTACCCAACAGTGGGCTCACAGTCTAGAAGGGGGAGACACAGAACAAAACCAAACATACTAACAAAATCAAATAAATAGAATAGATATTTACAAGTAAAATAAATAGAATAATAAATCTGTACAAACATATATACATATATACAGGTGCTGTGGGGAAGGGAAGGAGGTAAGATGCGGGGGATGGAGAGGGGGACGAGGGGGAGAGGAAGGAGGGGGCTCAGTCTGGGAAGGCCTCCTGGAGGAGATGAGCTCTCAGCTCTGCACACAGTAAGCGCTCAATAAATATGATTGAATGAATAAATACAAGCCAATGAATGAACAAAGAGCAATATACTCCATTTGTAGACGAGGGTTAGCCTTACATGGAGATTGCTAATAGACTAGATAAGAAGGTAATGAATAGCCTGACATCACAAGGCAAGAATAGCTCCTATTCTTTCCAAGGTTTTTTACCAAGTAACCGATGAAGGCTCCAGTCTCTTTCTCTGCTGGATATTTGAACAGAGATTCTGCTGTCTCCCGTGAACCCAACACTCCAAAAAGATTACACGAAAGGCTCAGGTACTTCACACATCCATTTGCATACTCAGCACTGAAAATCTTTTCAACTGTTAGCAATGAAACAGTCAAGCCACTGTCTGGATGGCTTCAGTCTCCCACCCCTTACCCGTGGGGGTCCCTCAAGGTTCAGTTTTGGGTCCCCTTCTAGTCTCCATCTCCACCCACTCCCTCGGAGAATTCATTCGCTCCCATGGCTTCAACGACCACCTCTATGCGGATGATTCCCCAAATCTACGTCTCCGGGCCTGTTCTCTCTCCCTCTCTGCAGTCCCGCATTTCCTCTTGCTTGAAGACATCCCTACTTGGATGCCCTCATGTCACCTCAAACTTGCCATGTCCAAAACAGAACTCCACATCTTCCCACCCAAACCCTTCCTCCTCCTGACCTTCCCATCACTGTAGACGGCACCCCCAACCTTCCTGTCTCATAAGCTCGTAACCTTGGCCTTAACCTTGACTCCTCTCTCTCACTCAACCCACATAGTCAATCCATCACCAAATCCTCTCGGTTCCACCTTCACAACATCGCTAAAACCTGCCCTTATTTCTCCATCCGTACCGCTACCACATTTACCCAATCCCTTATCCTATCCCACCTGGATTACCACAACAGCCTCCTTGCTGACCTTCCAGCCTCCTGTCTCTCTCCACTCCAGTCCATCTTTCACTCTGCTGCCCGGATCATTTTTCCATAAAAATACTCCGGTCATGTCACCCCACTCTTCAAAAAATCTCCAGTGGTTGTCCATCCACCTCCGCACCAAACAAAAACTCCTCATCATTGGCTCTAAAGCAGTCCACCTCCTACCTCACTTCGCTACTCTCCTACTACAACCCAGACGGCACACTTTGCTTTTCCAATGCTAAATCTTCTCACTGTGCCTCGATTTCATCGATCTCACCGCTGACCCCTCATCCACGTCCTGCCTCTGGCCTGGGCCACCCTCCTTCCTCAAATCCGACAGACTCTTCACCTCTTCAAAGCTTTATCAAAGGCACATCTACTCCAAGCCCCCTGTTCCTCTTCTCCCGCTCCTTTCTACATCACCTTGACTTGCTCCCTTTCTTCCTCCCCTCTCCCAGCCCCACAGCCCTTATATTAATGCCTGTCTCCCTACTTCAATCAATCAATCATATTTATTGAGCACTTACTGTGTGCAGAGCACTGTACTGAGCACTTGGGAAGTACAAGTTGGCAACATATACAGACAGTCCCTACCCAACAGTGGGCTCACAGTCTAAAAGGGGGAGACAGAACAAAACCAAACATACTAACAAAATAAATAGAATAGATATGTACAAGTAAAATAAATAGAGTAATAAATATGTACAAACATATATACATACTTGTAGACTGTAAGCTTGTTGTGGGCAGGTATGGTGTCTGTCTACTGTTGCAGTGTACTCTCCCAAGAGCTTAGTGCAGTGCTCTGCACACAAGTGCTCAATTTTTATGAATTAATGGCTAATTTTCCCTTCCCACCCTGCCTCTCCCAATTTTGATGATGAACCACGATCCACAGGGCAGACAGATCATTCATTCATTCAATCGTTTTTACTGAGCGCTTACTGTGTGCACAGCACTGTACTAAGCACTTGGGAAGTACAAGTTGGCAACAGATAGAGACGGTCCCTACCCAACAGCGGGCTCACAATACAATTCATTTGGTATAGCACAGATACTGTGAAAGCCTTCAAGTATTCAGGTTGACACACTATCCATCTGACTCTTTAACTGTTTCCTGTTAAGCTTCTCACCTTTATATCAAGCTTTTAGAGTAGCTCAGCCTGAGAACAGAACTTCCACTCAGAAAATTTCTACGATTACCTCATCTCGACCTCATTCCCACCCTCCTCCTAGAAGAGCATTTTTCAGGACAAAAGGAGACACTCAGTTTCCGAAAAAGACAATGAACCGGACCGTTCTCGAGCAAAACCACCTTAAGCGGCTTCTTTTGGAACAATGTTGCGGCGAGCTACACAATTCCTTAAAAGCGAGGGAAGGAAAACCGTGATTCGGAGATGAATTCGTGCATGATTTGGAGATCAATTCGTGAAAAGGCTCGATGAGAACGGTCTGAGGAGCCCCACCCCTTAGGCCAATCTGGCCAAATTGACTGCAGTGATGCTTCACCGTTCAAACTAGCCACCCGGGCTAGTTTGAGCGTCTCTGCTCACGCGAGCATTTCTGCCCCACTTAGGGCATGCGAAAAAACCAATCCATCAATGTTATCTACCGATGAGAAGCAGCATGAACTAATCAATCAATCGTATTTATTGAGCGCTATGTGCAGAGCACTGTACTAATGGAAGCAGCACGGACTCGGGAATCGGAGTTTTGATCCCGGCTCCACCATTTGCCTGCTGCGTGGCCACGGGAGAGTCACTTGACTTCTGCGAGCCTCGGACATTCAATCGTACTTACTGAGCGCTTGCATTAATAATAACAATAATAATGGTGGCATTTATTAAGCGCTTACTGTGTGCACAGCACAGTTCTAAGCACTGGGGAGGTTACAAGGTGATCAGGTTGTCCCCACGGGGGGAATCGCAATCTTAATCCCCATTTTGCAGATGAGGTAACTGAGGCCCAGAGAAGTTAAGTGATCAATCAATCAATCGTATTTATTGAGCGCTTAGAGCACTGTACTAAGCGCTTGGGAAGTACAAATTGGCAACATCTAGAGACAGTCCCTACCCAACAGTGGGCTCACAGTCTAAAAGGGGGAGACAGAGAACAAAACCAAACATACCAACAAAATAAAATAAATAGAATAGATATGTACAAGTAAAATAAATAATTTGCCCAAGTCACCCAGCTGACAATTGGCAGAGCCGGGACTTGAACCCATGAACTCTGACTCCAAAGCCCGGGCTCTTTCCACTGAGCCACGCTGCTCACTGTGTGCAGGGCACTGTACTAAGCGCTTGGGAAGTACAGATCGACAACATGTAGAGATGGTCCCTACGCGACAATGGGCCTGCAGTCTAGAAGGGGGAGACGGACAACAAAACTAGTAGACAGGTGACAGTAGACAGTCTGCTCATCTGCGAAATGGGGATTCAATCCAGTGCTCTGCAGACAGTAAGCGCTCAATAAATACAACTGATTGAATGAATGAATGAATGAATCTCTGTTCTCCCTCCTACTTAGACTGTGAGCCCCATGTGGGACCTGAACTACCCCAGTGCTTGGAACAGTGCTTAGCATCATCATCATCATCATCAATCGTATTTATTGAGCGCTTACTATGCGCAGAGCACTGTACTAAGCGCTTGGGAAGTACAAATTGGCAACATATAGAGACAGTCCCTACCCAACAGTGGGCTCACAGTCTAAAAGGGGGAGACAGAGAACAAAACCAAACATACTAACAAAATAAAATAAATAGAATAGATATGTACAAATAAATTAAATAAATAAATAAAAGCACATACTAAGTGCTTAACAAACACCACAATCTATTGAGTGTCGTGTGTCGTAGCACTATACTGCCGGCTCGGGAGTGTGCTGGGTATTCATTCATTCATTCATTCAATCAATCGTATTCGTTAATAATAATGATGGCATTTATTAAGCGCTTACTATGTGCAAAGCACGGTTCTAAGCACTGGGGTAGATACATGGTAATCAAGTTGTCCCACAGGGGGCTCACAGACTTAATCCCCATTTTCCAGGTGAGGTAACTGAGGCACAGAGAAGTTAAGTGACATGCCCAAAGTCACCCAGCTGACGAGTGGTGGAGCCGGGATTTGAACCCATGACCTCTGACTCCAAAGCCCGGGCTCTTTCCACTGAGCCACGCTGCTTTATTGAGAGCTTACTGTGTGCAGAGCACTGTACTAAGCGCTTGGGAAGTACAAGTTGGCAACATATAGAGACGGTCCCTATCCAACAGCGGGTTCACAGTCTAGGCTGTGAGTCCCATGAAGGACATTCATTCATTACATGCGGAGAAGCAGTGTGGCTCAGTGGAAAGAGCCCGGGCTTTGGAGTCAGAGGACATGGGTTCAAATCCCGGCTCCACCAACTATCAGCTGTGTGACTTTGGGCAAGTCACTTAACTTCTCTGGGCCTCAGTTACCTCACTTGTAAAATGGGGATGATGACTGTGAGCCCCCCGTGGGACAACCTGTTCACCTTGTAACCTCCCCAGTGTTTAGAACAGTGCTTTGCACATAGTAAGCACTTAAAACCATCATTATTACTATTATTCATTCATTCAATAGTATTTATTGAGTGCTTACTGTGCGCAGAACACTGTATTTAGTGCTTGGAAAGTATAATTCAGCAGTAAAAGGACATGGGCTGTGCCCAACCTGATTACCTTGTAACTACCCCGGGGCTTAGAGCAGTGCTTGGGCATAATATAAGTGCTTAAAAAATATCACCAAAAGACCATACAAAAACTACAAAAAAAAACAAAACCCAAACGAGGTGGAAATGGGGCAAGAAGGTAATGCAGGGTGCCCTAGCCATTGGGACAAGGAGAAGGCGAAGGAGGAGGAGAAAGAGAAGAAGAAGAACTATGCCTAACCCAATTTGTCTGAATCCACCCCAGTGCTTAGTACAGTGCCTAACTCATAGTTGAGAGCTTAATAAATACTATAATTATGTGTTACTATTAAGGAAAAGAGGAGGAGGAGAAGAAAGAGGAGGAGGTCTGTGCCCAATCCATTTATGTGTTACTATTAATTAAGGAGAAGAGGAGGAGGAAAAGAAAAGGAGGAGGAGGACTTTGCCCAATCCAATTTGTCTGTATCCACCCCAGCGCTTAGCACAATGCCTGGTAAATAGATAAGTGGTTAACAAATACTATAATTATATGTTGTTATAATTAAGGAGAAGAAGGAAGAGGAAAAGGAAGAGGAGGAGGGAGAGGAGGGGAAGGGCTGTCCAACCCCATTTGTTTATATCCACCCCAGCGCTTAGCACAGTGCCAGGTACATAGTTAAGCGCTTAATATAATTATGTATTATCATTAAGGAGAAGGAGGAGAAGAAAGAGAAGAAAGAGAAGGAGGAAGAGGAGGAGGAGGAGGAGGAGGACTGTGACCAATCCAATTTTTCTGTATCCACCCCAGCACTTAGCACAGTGCCTGGCACATAGTTAAGCGCTTAACAAATATAATTATGTATTATCATTAAGGAGACAGAGGAGAAGAAAGAGAAGGAGTCAGAGGAGGAGAAGGACTGTGCCCAACCCAATTTGTTTGTATCCACCCCAGCGCTTAGCACAGCGCCTGGCAAATAGATAAGCAGGTAACAAATATGATAATTATGTATTAAGGAGAAGAAGGATGAGGAGGAGAAGGACTGTGTCCAATCCAATTTCTTTGTATCCAACACAGCGCATAGCACAGTGCCTGGCACAGAGTTAAGTGCTTACCAAACACTATAATTATGTATTATTATTATTAAGGAGATGGAGAAGAAAAAGGAGAAGGAGGAGAAGAAGGAGGAGAAAAAGGAGAAGGAGGAGGAGGACTGTGTCCAACCCAATTTGTTTGTATCCACCCCAGCGCTTAGCACAGTGCCTGGCACATAGTTAAGCGGTTAACAAATACCATAATTATGTGTTATTATTAAGGAGGAGGACTGTGTCCAATCCAATTTGTTTGTATCCACCTCAGCGCTTAGCACAGTGCTTGGCAAATAGATAAGCACTTATTAAATACTATAATTATGTATTATTATTAAGGAGGAGGAGAAGGAGGAGGAGGAGGAAAAAGACTGTGTCAAATCCAATTTATCTGCATCCACCCCAGCGCTTAGTACAGTGCCTGGCACATAGTTAAGCACCTAACAAATACCATAATTATGCATTATTATTAAGGAGGAGGAGGAGAAAAAGGAGGAGGAGAAGGACTGTGTCCAACCCAGTTTGTGTCCACCCCAGCGCTTAGCACAGTGCTTGGCAAACAGACAAGCGCTTACTAAATACTATAATTATGTATTATTACTAAGGAGGAGGAAGAGAAGAAAAAGGAGGAGGAGAAAAAGAAGGAGGATTAGAAAGAGGACTGTGTCCAACCCAATTTGTTTGTGTCCACCGCAGCGCTTAGCACAGTGCTTGGCAAATAGATAAGTGCTTACTAAATACTATAATTATGCATTATTATTAAGGAGGAGGAGGAGGAGGAGGAGAAAAAGGAGGATTAGAAGGAGGACTGTGTCCAACCCAATTTGTTTGTGTCCACCCCAGCGCTTAGCACAGTGCTTGGCAAATAGATAAGCGCTTAGTTACTAAATACTATAATTATGTATTATTATTAAGGAGGAGGAGGAGAAAAGGAGGAGAAGAAGGAGAGGAAAAAGAAGGAGGATCAAAAGGAGGACTGTGTCCAACTCAATTTGTGTCCACCGCAGTGCTTAGCACAGTGCTTCGCAAATAGATAAGTGCTTACTAAATACCATAATTATGTATTATTATTAAGGAAGAGGAGAAGAGGAGGAGAAAAGGAGGAGAAGAAGGAGAAGAAAAAGGAGAAGGAGGATCAAAAGGAGGACAGTGTCCAACCCAATTTGCTTGTGTCCACCGCAGCGCTTAGCACAGTGCTTGGCAAATAGATAAGCACTTACTAAATACTATAATTATGTATTATTATTAAGGAGGAGGAGAAGAAAAAGGAGAAGGAGGATTAGGAGGACTTCATCCAACCCAATTTGTTCGTGTCCACCCCAGTGCTTACCACAGTGCTTGGCAAAGAGATAAGCGCTTGCTAACTACTATAATTATGCATTATTATTAAGGAGGAGCAAGAGGAGAAGAAGAAAAGGAGGAGGAGAAGGAGGAGAAGAAACAGGAGGATTAGAAGGAGGACTGTGTTCAACCCAATTTGTTTGTGTCCACCCCAGTGCTTCGCACAGTGCTTGGCAAACAGATAAGCCGTTACTAAATACTATAATTATGTATTATTATTAAGGAGGAGGAGGAGAAGAAAAGGAGAAGGAGAAGAAAAAGGGGAAGAAGGAATAAAAGGGGGACTGTGTCCAACTCAATTTGTTCGTGTCCACCCCAGCGCTTAGCACAGTGCCTGGCAAATAGATAAGCGCTTACTAAATATTATAATTATGTATTATTTTGGAGGAGGAGGAGAAGAAAAAGGAGGAGGAGGAGAAGAAAAAGGAGAAGGAGGAGAAGAAAAAGGAGAAGGAGGAGAAGAAAAAGGAGAAGGAGGAGAAGAAAAAGGAGAAGGAGGATTAGAAGGAGGACTGTGTCCAACCCAATTTGTTGGGGTCCACCCCAGCGCTTAGCACACTGCTTGGCAAATAGATAAGCTTTTACTAAATATTATAATTATGTATTATTATTAAGGAGAAGGAGAAGAAAAAGAAAAGGAGAAGAAGAAGAAGAAAAAGAAGGAAGATTAAAAGGAGGACTGTGTCCAACCCAATGTGTCCACCGCAGTGCTTAGCACAGTGCTTGGCAAAGAGATAAGCGCTACTATAATTATGTATTATTATTAAGGAGGAGGAGGAGGAGAAAAGGAGGAGAAGAAGAAGAAAAAGGAGGAGGATTAAAAAGAGGACTGTGTCCAACCCAATTTGTGTCCACCGCAGCGCTTAGCGCAGTGCTTGGCAAATAGATAAGCACCTACTAAATACTATAATTATGTATTATTATTAAGGAGGAGGAGGAGAAAAAAAAGGAGGAGGAGGATTAGGAGAAGGACTGCGTCCAACCCAATTTGTTCGTGTCCACCCCAGCGCTTACCACAGTGCTTGGCAAAGAGATAAGCGCTTGCTGACTACTATAATTATGTATTATTATTAAGGAAGAGGAAGAGGAGGAGAAGAAAAAGGAGGATTAGGAGGACTGTGTCCAACCCAATTTGTTTGTGTCCACCCCAGTGCTTCGCACGGTGCTTGGCAAATAGATAAACGGCTACTAAATACTATAATTATGTATTATTATTAAGGAGGAGGAGAAGGAGAAGAAAAAGGAGAAGAAAAAGGAGAACTGTGTCCAACCCAATTTGTTTGTGTCCACTGCAGCGCTTAGCACAGTGCTTGGCAAATAGATAAGCCAAGCGCTTACTAAATATCATAATTATGCCTTATTATTGAGAAGGAGGAGGAGAAAAAGGAGAAGGAGGATTAGAAGGAGGACTGTGTCCAACCCAATTTGTTTGGGTCCACCCCAGCACATAGCACAGTGCTTGGCAAATAGATAAGCTTTTACTAAATATTATAATTATGTATTATTATTAAGGAGAAGGAGAAGAAAAAGAAAAGGAGAAGAAGAAAAAGAAGGAAGATTAAAAGGAGGACTGTGTCCAACCCAATTTGTGTTCACCCCAGCGCTTAGCACAGTGCTTGGCAAAGAGATAAGAGCTACTATAATTATGTATTATTATTAAGGAGGAGGAGGAGGAAAAAAGGAGGAGAAAAAGAAGAAAAAGGAGGAGGAGGATTAAAAGGAGGACTGTGTCCAACCCAATTTGTGTCCGCCGCAGCGCTTAGCGCAGTGCTTGGCAAATAGATAAGCGCTTACTAAATACTATAACTATGTATTATTATTAAGGAGGAGGAGGAGAAGAAAAAGGAGGAGGAGGAGGACTAGGAGAAGGACTGCGTCCAACCCAATTTGTTCGTGTCCACCCCAGCGCTTACCACAGTGCTTGGCAAAGAGATAAGCGCTTGCTGACTACTATAATTATGTATTATTATTAAGGAAGAGGAAGAGGAGGAGAAGAAAAGGAGAAGGAGGAGAAGAAAAAGGAGGATTAGGAGGAGGACTGTGTCCAACCCAATTTGTTTGTGTCCATCCCAGTGCTTCGCATGATGCTTGGCAAATAGATAAGGGGTTACTAAATACTATAATTATGTATTATTATTAAGGAGGAAGAGGAGAAGAAAAGGAGGAGAAAGAGAAGAAAAAGGAGAAGAAGGAATAAAAGGGGGACTGTGCCCAACCCAATTTGTTCTGTCCACCCCAGCGCTTAGCACAGTGCCTGGCAAATAGATAAGTGCTTACTAAATATTATAATTATGTACTATTATTGAGGAGAAGGAGGGGAAGAAAAAGAAGAAAAAAAGGAGAAGGAAGATTCATTCATTCATTCAATCGTATTTATTGAGCAATCACTGTGTGCAGAGCACTGTACTAAGCGCTTAGTAGGACTGTGTCCAACCCAATTTGTGTCCACCACAGCAGTTGTGTCCACCACAGTGCCTAGCACAGTGCTTGCTTCCCAGACTGAGCCCCCTTCTTCCCCTCCCCACATCACCTGTATATATGTATAGATGTTTGTATGTATTTATTACTCTAATTATTTATTGATTTTATTGCTACATATTTATTCTATTTATTTTATTTTGTTAATATGTTTTGTTTTGTTCTCTGTCTCCCCCTTCTAGTCTGTGAGCCCACTGTTGGGTAGGGACCGTCTCCATATGTTGCCAACTTGGACTTCCCAAGCGCTTAGTACAGTGTTCTGCACACAGTAAGCGCTCAATAAATACGACTGACAATGAATGAATGAAATAGATGAGAAGCAGCGTGGCTCAATGGAAAGGTCCCGGGCTTTGGAGTCCGGGGTCATGGGTTCGAATCCCGGCTCCGCCACTTGTCAGCTGTGTGACTTTGGGCCAGTCGCTTCACTTCTCTGGGCCTGAGTCTCCTCATCTGTTAAATGGGGGTGAGGACTGTGAGCCCCCCGTGGGACAACCTGATCACCTCGTAACCTCCCTAGCGTTTAGAACAGTGCTTTGCACATAGTAAGCGCTTAATAAATGCCATTATTATTATTATTATTATTACTATTATGTCACTTCCCTTCACTGTGGGAAGTGGGGATGAGGACTGTGAGCCCCCCGTGGGACAACCTGATCACCCTGTAACCTCCCCAGCGCTTAGAACGGTGCTTTGCACATAGTAAGCGCTTAATAAATACCACCCTCATCAACTGGGTAAGCGCTTAGTAAATACTATCACTCCGTGAGCCCACTGTTGGGTAGGGACCGTCTCTCTATGTTGCCAACTTGTACTTCCCAAGCGCTTGGTGCAGTGCTCTGCACACAGTAAGCGCTCCATAAATACGACTGAGAAGCAGCGTGGCTCGGTGGAAAAGAGCCTGGGCTTCGGAGTCAGAGGTCATGGGTTCAAATCCCGGCTCTGCCACATGTCTGCTGTGTGACCTTGGGCAAGTCACTTCACTTCTCTGAGCCTCAGTTCCCTCATCTGTAAAACGGGGATGAAGACTGTGAGCCCCCTGTGGGACAACCTGATCACCTTGTATCCCCCCCAGTGCTTAGAACAGTGCTTTGCACATAGTAAGCGCTTAATACATGCCATTAAAAAAAAAAAGTCACTTCACTTCTCTGAGCCTCAGTTCCCTCATCTGTAAAATGGGGATGAAGACTGGGAGCCCCACGGGGGACAACTTGATCGCCTTGTATCCACCCCAGCGCTTAGAACAGTGCCCTGCGCATAGTAAGCGCTTAACAAATGTCATCATTATTATTATTAGTATAAATCATCATCATCAATCGCATTTATTGAGCGCTTCCTGTGTGCAGAGCACTGTACTAAGCGCTTGGGAAGTACAAGTTGGCAACATATAGAGACAGTCCCTGCCCAACAGTGGGCTCACAGTCTAAAAGGGGGAGACAGAGAACAAAACCAAACATACTAACAAAATAAAATAAATAGGATAGATAGGTACAAGTAAAATAAATAAAGAGTAATAAATCTGTACAAACATATATACATATATACAGATATATACATATATACAGAAAATGCCATCATCAATCAATCATATTTATTGAGCGCTTACTACGTGCAGAGCACTGTACTAAGCGCTTGGGAAGTACAAATTGGCAACATATAGAGACAGTCCCTACCCAACAGTGGGCTCATAGTCTTAAAGGGGGAGACAGAGAACAAAACCAAACATGCTAACAAAATAAAATAAATAGGATAGATAGGTACAAGTAAAATAAATAAATAAAGAGTAATAAATCTGTACAAACATATATACATATATATAGATATATATAGATATATATATACAGAAAATGCCATCAATCAATCAATCAATTGTATTTATTGAGTGCTTACTACGTGCAGAGCACTGTACTAAGCGCTTGGGAAGTCCAAGTTGGCAACATCTAGAGACGGTCCCCACCCAACAGTGGGCTCACAGTCTAAAAGGGGGAGACAGAGAACAAAACCAAACATGCTAACAAAATAAAATAAATAGGATAGATAGGTACAAGTAAAATAAATAAATAAATAAAGAGTAATAAATCTGTACAAACATATATACATATATACAGATATATATAGATATACATACAGAAAATGCCATCAATCAATCAATCAATCGTATTTATTGAGCGCTTACTGTGTGCAGAGCACTGTACTAAGCGCTTGGGAAGTCCAAATTGGCAACATCTAGAGACGGTCCCTACCCAACAGTGGGCTCACAGGCTAAGAGGGGGAGTCAGAGAACGAAACCAAACATACCAACAAAATAAAATAAAATAAATAGGATAGATATGTACAAGTAAAATAAAGAGTAATAAATCTGTACAAATATATATACATATATACAGAAAATGCTATCATCAATCAATCAATCAATCATATTTATTGAGCACTTACTACGTGCACAGCACTGTACTAAGCGCTTGGGAAGTACAAGTTGGCAACATCTAGAGACAGTCCCTACCCAACAGTGGGCTCACAGTCTAAAAGGGGGAGGCAGAGAACGAAACCAAACATGCTAACAAAATAAAATAAATAGGATAGATAGGTACAAGTAAAATAAATAGAGTAATAAATATGTACAAACATATATACAGATATATACAGAAAATGCCATCATCATCATCAACTAGAGAAGCGCTCAGTAAATACCACCACTACGTGAGCCCGCCGTTGGGGAGGGACCGTCTCTGGATGTTGCCCACTTGCCCTCCCCAAGCGCTCAGTACAGTGCCCTGCGCACGGGGAGCGCTCAGTAAGTAGGACCGAACGGATGACGGGGTCACCCAGGGGTCACCCCAGGGGTCACCCAGGGGTCACCCAGGGGTCTGACCTGCGCTCCCACCACGACGATCTGCGGCAGCTGGATGATGTCGGCGCCCACGGTGTTGAAGACGTCCTGCAGCTTGTTGATGACCGGGATGAGCGCCTCCATGGCGACGCTGTGCTGGACCCCTCCGCTCAACGCTCGCAGCCGCTCCTGCCGGCTCCCCCGGGGCCCCGCCCCCTCTCCCAGCAGCCCCCGCGGCCGCCGCAAAGCCCCCTGGGACCTGGAGTCCCAACCGCCGGCCGCTCCCACCGGCGGCCTCCCACCGGAACTACAATCCCCAGAAGCCCCCGCGCCCGCCCTCCTCCCGGCGCCGCAAAGCCCCATGGGACGTGTAGCCCCAACCGCCCGCCGCGCCCACGCGGAGACTACATTTCCCAGAAGCCCCCGCGCCCGCCCTCCTCCCGGCGCCGCAAAGCCTCATGGGACGTGTAGTCCCCACCCCCGCCGCGCCCACGCGGAGACTACATTTCCCAGACGCCCCCGCGCCACTGTCTGCTCTCCTCAGGCACTCCATCCGTCAATCAATCGTGTTTATTGAGCGCCTACTGTGTGCAGAGCACTGTACTAAGCGCTTGGGAAGGACAAATTGGCAACATCTAGAGGCGGTCCCTACCCAACAGTGGGCTCACAGTCGAAAAGGGGGAGACAGAACAAAACCAAACATACTAACAAAATAAAATAGAATAGAATAGATATGTACAGGTAAAATAAATAAATAAATAAATAGAGTAATAAATATGTACAAACATATATACATGTGTACAGGTCCTTCAGTCCTATTTATTGAGCGCTTACTGTGCTCAGAGCACTGTACTAAGCGCTTGGGAAGGACAAATTGGCAACATCTAGAGGCGGTCCCTACCCAACAGTGGGCTCACAGTCGAAAAGGGGGAGACAGAACAAAACCAAACATACTAACAAAATAAAATAGAATAGAATAGATATGTACAGGTAAAATAAATAAATAAATAAATAAATAAATAGAGTAATAAATATGTACAAACATATATACATGTGTACAGGTCCTTCAGTCCTATTTATTGAGCGCTTACTGTGCTCAGAGCACTGTACTAAGCGCTTGGGAAGGACAAATTGGCAACATCTAGAGACGGTCCCTACCCAACAGTGGGCTCACAGTCGAAAAAGGGGAGACAGAACAAAACCAAACATACTAACAAAATAAAATAGAATAGAATAGATATGTACAGGTAAAATAAATAAATAAATAAATAAATAAATAAATAGAGTAATAAATATGTACAAACATATATACATGTGTACAGGTCCTTCAGTCCTATTTATTGAGCGCTTACTGTGCTCAGAGCACTGTACTAAGCGCTTGGGAAGGACAAATTGGCAACATCTAGAGGCGGTCCCTACCCAACAGTGGGCTCACAGTCGAAAAAGGGGAGACAGAACAAAACCAAACATACTAACAAAATAAAATAGAATAGAATAGATATGTACAGGTAAAATAAATAAATAAATAAATAAATAAATAAATAGAGTAATAAATATGTACAAACATATATACATGTGTACAGGTCCTTCAGTCCTATTTATTGAGCGCCTACTGTGTGCAGAGCACTGTACTAAGCGCTTGGGAAGGACAAATTGGCAACATCTAGAGGCGGTCCCTACCCAACAGTGGGCTCACAGTCGAAAAAGGGGAGACAGAACAAAACCAAACATACTAACAAAATAAAATAGAATAGAATAGATATGTACAGGTAAAATAAATAAATAAATAAATAGAGTAATAAATATGTACAAACGTATGTACATATATACAGGTCAGAATAGATATGTACAGGTAAAATAAATAAATAGAGTAATAAATATGTACAAACATATATACATATGTACAGGTCCTTCAGTCCTATTTATTGAGCGCTTACTGTGCGCAGAGCACTGTACTAAGCGCTTGGGAAGTCCAAGGTGGCCACATAGAGAGACGGTCCCTACCCAACAGTGGGCTCACAGTCTAAAAGGGGGAGACAGAGAACAAAACCAAACATACCAACAAAATTTAAAAAATGGGATAGACATGTACAAGTAAAATAAATAAATAAATAAATAGAGTAATAAATCTGTACAAACATATATACATATATACAGGTGCTGTGGGGAAGGGAAGGAGGTAAGATGGGGGGGATGGAGAGGGGGACGAGGGGGGGGGGGGCAGAGAACAAAACCAAACAGACTAACAAAATAAAATAGAATAGAATAGATATGTACAGGTAAAATAAATAAATAAATAAATAGAGTAATAAATATGTACAAACGTATGTACATATATACAGGTCAGAATAGATATGTACAGGTAAAATAAATAAATAGAGTAATAAATATGTACAAACATATATACATATGTACAGGTCCTTCAGTCCTATTTATTGAGCGCTTACTGTGCGCAGAGCACTGTACTAAGCGCTTGGGAAGTACAAGTCGGCAACACATAGAGAGACGGTCCCTACCCAACAGTGGGCTTACGGTCGAAAAGGGGGAGACAGAGAACAAAACCAAACAGACTAACAAAATAAAATAAATAATAATGATAGCATTTATTAAGCGCTTACTATGTGCAAAGCACTGTTCTAAGCGCTGGAAAATAATGATGGCATTTATGAAGCGCTGACTATGTGCAAAGCACTGTTCTAAGCGCTGGATAATAATGATGGCATTTATGAAGCGCTTACTATGTGCAAAGCACTGTTCTAAGCGCTGGATAATAATGATGGCATTTATGAAGCACTTACTATGTGCAAAGCACTGTTCTAAGCGCTGGGGAGGTTACAAGGTGATCAGGTTGTCCCACGGGAGGCTCACAGCCTACATCCCCATTTTACAGATGAGGTCACTGAGGCTCAGAGAAGTGAAGTGACTTGCCCAAAGTCACACAGCTGACAAGTGGCAGAGCAGGATCTGAACCCATGACCTCTGACTCCATAGCCCGTGCTTTTTCCACTGAGCCACGAATAGATATGTACAGGTAAAATAAATAAATAAATAGAGTAATAAATATGTACAAACATATATACATATATACAGGTCCTTCAGTCCTATTTATTGAGCGCTTACTGTGCGCAGAGCGCTGTACTAAGCGCTGGGGAAGTGCAAGGAGGCAACAGATAGAGACGGTCCCCTTCTAGACTGTGAGCCCACTGTTGGGTAGGGACCGTCTCTAGATGTTGCCAGCTTGTACTTCCCCAGCGCTTAGTACAGTGCTCTGCACACAGTAAGCGCTCAATAAATACGATTGATTGATTGATTGATTGATTGATTGACAACAGGCTCACGGTCTAGAAGGGGGAGACAGACAACAAAACAAAACACGTGGACAGGTGTCGAGTCATCAGAATAAGTAGGGATAAAGCTAGATGCACATCATTAGCAAAATAAACAGAATAGTAAATATGTACAAGTAAAATAAATAGAGTAATAAGTCTACACAAACATATATACAGGTGCTGTAGGGAGGGGAAGGAGGTAGGGTGGGGGGATGACATTCCCAAGTGCTTAGTACAGTGCTCTGCACACAGTAAGCGCTCAATAAATACGATTGAATGAATGACGCCAGTTGTCCACTTTGTGACTTTGGGCAAGTCACTTCACTTTCTCTGGGCCTCAGTTCCCTCATTCATAAAATGGGGATTAAGACTGTGAGCCCCCCCGGGACAACCTGATTACCTTGTAACCTTCCCAGCGCTTAGACAGTGCTTTGCACATAGTAAGTGCTCAACAAATGCCATCATTATTATTATTATGAGGAGGAGGAAGAGGAGAGGAAAAGGGGGGCTCAGTCTGGGAAGGCCTCCTGGAGGAGGTGAGCTCTCAGTAGGGCTTTGAAGGGAGGAAGAGAGCTAGCTTGGTGGATGGGTGGAGGGAGGGCATGCCAGGCCAGGGGGAGGACGTGGGCTGGGGGTCGATGGCGGGACGGGCGAGAACGAGGTACGGTGAGGAGGTTAGCGGCAGAGGAGCGGAGGGTGCGGGCTGGGCTGGAAAAGGAGAGGAGGCAGGTGAGGGAGGAGGGGGCAAGGTGACGGACAGCCTGGAAGCTGAGAGTGAGGAGTTGTTGCCTGATACATAGGTTGACTGGTAGCCACTGGAGATTTTTGAGGAGGGGAGAAACATGCCCAGAGCGTTTCTGCACAGAGATGATGCGGGCAGCAGCGTGAAGTAAAGACTGAAGTGGGGAGAGACAGGAGGATGGGAGATCAGAGAGGAGGCTGATGCAGTAATCCAGTCAGGATGGGATGAGAGATTGAACGAGCAGGGTAGCGGTATGGATGGAGAGGAAAGGGCGGGCCTTGGCGATGTTGCAGAGCTGAGACCGGCAGGTTTTGGTGACGGATTGAATGTGAGGGGTGAATGAGAGAGCGGAGTCGAGGATGACACCAAGGTTGTGGGCTTGTAAGACAGAAAGGATGGTAGTGCCATCTACAGTGACAGGAAAGTCAGGGAGTGGGAAGGGTTTGGGAGGGAAGATAAGGAGTTCAGTCTTGGACATATTGAGTTTTAGATGGCGGGCAGACATCCAGATGGAGATGTTCTGAAGGCAGGAGGAGACCCGAGCCTGAAGGGAGGGAGAGAGAGCAGGGGCAGAGATGTAGATTCGGGTGTCATATGTGTAGCGATGATAGTTGAAGCCGTGGGAGTGAATGAGTTCACCAAGGGAGTGAGTGTAGATCGAGAACAGAAGGGGACCAAGCACTGACCCTTGAGGAACCCCTACAGTAAGGGGATGGGAAGGGGAGGAGGAGCCCACAAAGGAGACTGAGAATGAATGGCCAGAGAGATAAGAGGAGAACCAGGAGAGGACGGAGTCTGCGAAGCCAAGGTCAGATAGCGTGTTGAGGAGAAGGGGGTGGGCCACAGTGTCGAAGGCAGCTGAGAGGTTGAGGAGGATTAGGATAGAGTAGGAGCCGTTGGATTTGGCAAGCAGGAGGTCATTGGTGACCTTTGAGAGGGCGGTTTCCGTGGAATGTAGGGGACGGAAGCCAGACTGGAGGGGGACGAGGAGAGAGTTGGCATTGAGGAATTCGAGGCAGGGGGTGTAGATGACCCATGACCTCTGACTCCAAAGCCTATGCTCGTTCCACTGAGCCACGCTGCTTCTCATACCTAGTGGATAGAGCACAGGCCTGGGCTTCTGAAAGTCATGAGTTTTAATCTCGGCTCCGCCACGCGTCTGCTGTGTGACCTGGGACAAGTCACTTCACTTCCCTGTGCCTCATTCATTCATTCAGTCGTATTTACTAAACGCTCACTGTGTGCAGAGCACTGTACTAAGCGCTTGGGAAGGTACAATACAACAATAAACATCAACATTCCCTGCCCACAGGGAGCTCACAGTCTGCGGGGGGAGACAAATAAATTTAGAGATATGGACATAAGAGCTACGGTGGGGGTGGGAAGAGTAAATGGAACAAGTCAGGGTGATGCAGAAGGGAATGGGAGATGAGGAAAAGTTGGGATCAGTCTGGGAAGGCCCCTTGTGATACTTAGTACAGTGTTCTTCACACAGTAAGCACTCAATAAATACGATTGGATGGAATGAATGAATGGGGTGGTTATCACAAGTGAAGAACACTCTGTAAAACGGGATTTGAGACTGTGAGCCCCACTTGGGACAGGGATTGTGTCCAACCCGATCTGCTTGTACCCACCCCATTCATTCATTCCATTCAATCGTATTTATTGAGCACTTACTGTGTGCAGAGCACTGTACTAAGCGCTTGGGAAGTACAAGTTGGCAACATATAGAGACGGTCCCTACCCGACAGCAGGCTCACAGTCTGTGACTGACCATCCATTTCCAATTACACGCACATGAATAATAACAATAATTGTGGCATTTGTTAAGCATTAACAATGTGCCAAGCACTGTACTAAGCATTGGAGTATGTACAAGTTAATAATAATAATAATGGCATTTATTAAGCGCTTACTATGTGCAAAGCACTGTACAGTTCTTAGCACATAGTAAGCACTTAACAGTATCACAATTTTTTTTGTTTCAATGTTTCGCCTTTCCTTGTCCCACCTCTCTTGAGAGCAGCGTGGCTCAGTGGGAAAGAGCACAGGCTTTGGAGTCAGAGGTCATGGGTTCAAATCCCGACTCCTCCAATTAGCTGTGTGACTTTGGACAAGTCACTTAACTTCTCTGTGCCTGTTACCTCATCTGTAAAATGGGGATGAAGACTGTGAACGCCCCATGGGACAACCTGATCACCTTGTAACCTCCCCAGCGCTTAGACCAGTGCTTTGCACATAGTAAGCGCTTAATAAATGCCATCATTATTATTATTATTATTATTATTCGCCCCACTTCTACTCTTAGATTCTGAGTCCCCCCAAGGGACAGGGACCATGTCTAATTCCCATCTGCATATTATTATTATTAATAATGATTTTATTCATAACAAATACCATCATAATTATAATTATGCAGAGCAAGGGGTTGGAACCATTACAGACACGATCTCTGTCTTTGAGGGGCTTCCGATTGTTTGCTTTTTTTTGTTTTATGGTACTTGTTAAGTACTTACAATGTGTCAAACACTTTTCTAAGCACTGTGTCCGCGTCAATTAGGTTGGACATAGTCCCTTTCCCACTTGGGGCTCACAGTCTTAAGTGGGAGAGAGAGAGAACAGGTATTTTCCCATTTTAAGTGGCTCAGTGGAAAGTGCTCGGGCTTGGGAGTCCGAGGTCGTGGGTTCGAATCCCGACTCCGCCCCTTGTCAGCTGTGTGACTTTGGGCGAGTCACTTCACTTCTCTGGGCCTCAGTGCCTTCATCCGTAAAATGGGGATGAAGACTGTAAGCCCCACATGGCACAACTTGATTACCTTGTATCTACTCCAGCGCCTAGAACAGTGCCCGGCACATAGTAAGCGGAAGCAGCGTGGCTCAATGGAAAGAGCCCGGGGTTTGGAGTCAGAGGTCGTGGGTTCAAATCCTGGCTCCGCCACTTGTCAGCTGTGTGACTTTGGGCAAGTCACTTCACTTCTCTGGGCCTCAGTTCCCTCATCTGGAAAATGGGGATGAGGACTGTGAACCCCCGTGGGACAACCTGATCACCCTGTAACCTCCCCAGTGCTTTGAACAGTGCATTGCACATAGTAAGCGCTTAATAAATGCTATCATCATCATCATTAACAAATACCATTATTATCATTATTTTACAGTTGAGGAAACTGAGGCATGGAGAAGTTAAGTGACTTCCCCAAGGTCACACAGCTAGCACCTGGCAGAGCAATTGGCAGAGGCTGGATTAGAACCCAGGTCTTCTGAGTCCCAGGCCTGTGCTCTTTCCACTAGGCCATGTTGCTTTGTAGACAGAGCATGGTCTGGGTTGTCAGAAGGTCATGGGTTCTAATCCCGACTCTGCCGCTTCACTTCTCTGTGCCTCAGTTACCTCATCTGTAAAATGAGGATTGAGACTGTGAGCCCCGCGTGGTTCAGGGACTGTGTCCAACCCGATTTGCTTGTATCCACCCCAGCGCTTAGTACAGTGCCAGGCACATAAAAATAAAATAAATAAATGATGGCATTTGTTAAGTGCTTACTATGTGCCAAGCACTGTTATAGATACAAGGTAATCAGGTTGTCCCACGGGGGGCTCACAGTCTTCATCCTCATCTTACAGATAAGGTAACTGAGGCACAGAGAAGTGAAGCAACTTGCCCAAAGTCACACAGCAGAGAGGTGGTAGAGCCGGGATTAGAACCCATGATCTCTGACTCCCAAGCCCGGGCTCTTTCCACTAAGCCACGCTGTTTAAACTGTAAACTCCATGTGGGGAGGGATCGTACTTAGCAACTCTGTTGCAGTATACTTTCCCAAACATTTAGTACAGTGCTTTGCACAGAGTAAGCGCTCAATAAGTACCATTGACTGATAAAAGGATATTGAATACAACGTAATGCAAGAAAGCAGAGCTTTGATCGTTTCGGACTAGTAAGTGTTTAACAAATACCACATTATTACAGTCTTTTAGAAAAGCAGCGTGGCTCAGTGGAAAGAGCACGGGTTTTGGAGTCAAGGGTCAGGGGTTCGAATCCCGGCTCCGCCACTTGTCAGCTGTGTGACTTTGGGCAAGTCACTTCACTTCTCTGGGCCTCAGTTCCCTCATCTGGAAAATGGGGATGAAGACTGTGAGCCCCCCGTGGGACAACCTGATCACCTTGTAACCTCCCCAGCGCTTAGAACAGTGCACATAGTAAGCGCTAAATAAATGCTGTTATTATTATAATTATTAGGCTGTGAGCTCGTTGTGGCCAGGGAATGTGTCCGGTTGTTTTTTGTACTGTACTCACCCGAACGAGTAGTACAGTGTTCTGTACACAGTAAGGCACTCAATAAATATGACTGAATGATTCAGTGAATATTATTGCGGGAATGGCATAGTGGCTACAGCACAGGCCTGAGAGTCAAGAAGGTTATGGGTTCTAATTCCGGCTCTGCCACTTGTCTGCTGTGTGACCTTGGGTAAGTCACTTCACTTCTCTGTGCTTCAGTTACTTCATCTGGAAAATGGGGATTAAGACTGTGAGCCCCACGTGGGACAGGAACTGTGTCCTACCCTATTTGCTTGTATCCATCCCAGCTCTTAGAACAGTGAGCCCACTGTTGGGTAGGGACCGTCTCTATATGTTGCCAAATTGTACTTCCCAAGCGCTTAGTACAGTGCTCTGCACACAGTAAGTGCTCAATAAATACGATTGAATGAATGAATGGCACATAGTAAGGGCTCAACATATGCAATAATCATCATCATCATCATCAATCGTATTTATTGAGCACTTACTATGTGCAGAGCACTGTACTAAGTGCTTGGGAAGTACAATTGGCAACATATAGAGACAGTCCCTACCCAACAGTGGGCTCACAGTCTAAAAGGGGGAGACAGAGAACAAAACCAAACATACTAACAAAATAAAATAAATAGAATAGCTATGTACAAGTAAAATAAATAAATAAATAAATAGAGTAATAAATATGCACAAACATATATACAGGTGCTGTGGGGAAGGGAAGGAGGTAAGATGGGGGGGATGGAGAGGGGGACGAGGGGGAGAGGAAGGAAGGGGCTCAGTCTGGGAAGGCCTCCTGGAGGATAGTCATCATCATCATCATCAATCGTATTTATTGAGCACTTTACTGTGTACCTTTATTGTTATTGTCATTATTATAAATACTACAGTCAAATAATAATAGCCGGTACTGATGTGGACCTTTCATTCATTCATTCATTCAATCATATTTATTGAGCGCTCACAGTGTGCAGAGCACTGTACTAAGCGCTTGGGAAGGACAAGTTGGCAACATATAGAGACGGTCCCTACCCAACAACGGGCTCCCAGTCTAGAAGGGGGAGGCAGACAACAAAACAAAACATGTGGACGGGTGTCAAGTCATCAGAATAAGCAGAAATAAAGCTAGAGGCACTTCATGAACAAAATAAATAGAATAGTAAATATGTACAAGTAAAATAAATAGAGTAATCTGTACAAACATATATACAGGTGCTGTGGGGTGGGGAAGGAGGTAGGGCAGAGGGGATGGGGAGGAGGGGAGGAGGGGAGGAAAAAGGGGGCTCAGTGTGGGAAGGCCTGCTGGAGGAGGTGAGCTTTCAGTAGGATCTTTCCTTGCTCGTACATGGGGAAGATACTTTATTAGGTGAGTGGGAGGTTCAGGGGGCCAGCTGAGCTTAGTACAGTGCTCTGCACACAGTAAGCGCTCAATAAATACGATTGATGATGAACTGAGCTAGCTCTGGGCACAGCTTTGACTGCCAAAGTCTTTTTTTCCCCCCTTTCTCAGCACGAGAAATGAGGGCCCTGGAGCTGGAGGCCGGCAGAACTTTGCCAGCAGAGGTCAGTGGATTACCAATATTCTCAGATTTGAGCCAATTCTCCTTAGGTTTTTAATAATAATAATAATAATGATGATGATGGCATTTATTAAGCACTTACTATGTGCAAAGCACTGTTCTAAGCGCTGGGGAGGTTACAAGGTGGTCAGGTTGTCCCACGGGGGGCTCACAGTCTTCATCCCCATTTTCCAGATGAGGTAACTGAGAGAAGTGAAGTGACTTGCCCAAAGTCACCCAGCTGACAACTGGCGGAGCCGGGATTTGAACCCATGACCTCTGATTCCAAAGGCCGCACTCTTTTCCACTGAGCCACGCTGCTTCTCTTTTAATGGAAGCACTAAGCCAAATGGTGTTCCCAGTGACAACGTAGCCATCCGAAAGCTGGACAGTGAAAAAACAGGATAGAAAGGACATCGATTCTTTGAAATGCGGCGTCGGAGAAACCTCTTGCGTAGATCACGCGCTGCCCATTTTGTTCTCTATCTCCCCCTTCTAGACTGTGAGCCCACTGTTGAGTAGGGACCGTCTCTATCGGTTGCCAACTTGGACTTCCTAAGCGCTTAGTACAGTGCTCTGCACACAGTAAGCGCTCAATAAATACGATTGAATGAACGAATGAATGAAAATAAATGGACTTGGGAGCAAATGAAGCCAAAGTGATCTCTGGAAGGCCAAATGACTGGACTAAATTAGCATATTTTGGACACATAATCAGGAGGACTGATTCTCCGGAGAAGACACTAATGCTAGGAAAAGTCCGGGGAAAACGTGGAAGAGGCAGTCCGGCGGCTAGACGGATGGAGGCCGTAACAACGATAACGGAAGAACCGTTAGAAAGGTTGCGGATTATGGCAGAGGACGGGACTTTCTGGAGAAAGTATATCCATGGAGTGGCTAGGAATCGGAAACGACTCGACGTCACTTAATAATAATAAACTAAACAAAATGGCTGGCAGGATCTTTAGTCTGCTTTCCACCACCTGGGCCATGCTGCTATCTTCATATAAATAGCCCTAAATGTGTCCCTCAAAAAAAAGAAATCCAGGGACACCTCATTCATTCATTCAATCGTGTTTATTGAGCGCTTACTGTGTGCAGAGCACTGTACTAAGCGCTTGGGAAATACTAGTTGGCAACATATAGAGACGGTCCCTACCCAATAACGGGCTCACAGCCTAGAAGAGTCCGAGATTCATATTGTCATTCTTCTAGGTTCTTAGTGGCCTTTAGTTTCTTAATGAATAACTTTCATTTTTGAGTTGTTCCCTGTTTGATTCTTCCCAGGGAAGCAGTGTGGCGTGGTGGATAGAGTGCCAGCCTGAAAGCCAGATGACCTGGGTTCAAATCCCAACGCTGTCGCTTGTCTGCTGTGAGACCTTCACCTCTCTGGACCTCAGTTACCTCATCTGTAAAATAATAATAATAATAATAATAATGATGGCATTTGTTAAGCGCTTCTGTGTGCCAAGCACAGTTCTAAGTTTGAGACTGAGAGTGTGAGCCCACTGTTGGGTAGGGACCATCTCTATGTGTTGCCAACTTGTACTTCCCAAGCGCTTAGTACAGTGCTCTGCACACAGTAAGCGCTCAATAAATATGATTGAATGAATGAATGAATGAGACTGTGAGCCCCACATGGGACAGGGACTGAGTCCAACCCAATTTGCTTCTATCCACCCGAGCATTTAGCACAGTGCCTGGCTCATAGTGAGCGCTTAATACCACAATTATTGTTAATACTATTCTATTTATTTTGTTAATGATGTGCACCTAGCTTTAATTCTATTTGTTCTGACGACTTGACACCTGTCCACATGCTTTGTTTTGTTGTCTGTCTCTCCCTTCTAGGCTGTGAGCCCACTGTTGGGTAGGGACCGTCTCTATGTGTTGCCAACTGGTACTTCCCAAGCGCTTAGTACAGTGCTCTGCACTCAGTAAGCGCTCAATAAATACGATTGAATGAATGAATGAATGAATGAATGAATGAGACTGTGAGCCCCACATGGGACAGGGACTGAGTCCAACCCAATTTGCTTGTATCCACCCGAGCATCTAGCACAGTGCCTGGCACATAGTGAGCATTTAATACCACAATTATTGTTAATACTATCCTATTTATTTTGTTAATGATGTGCACCTATCTTTAATTCTATTTGTTCTGACGACTTGACACCTGTCCACATGCTTTGTTTTGTTGTATGTCTCTCCCTTCTAGGCTGTGAGCCCACTGTTGGGTAGAGACCATCTCTATGTGTTGCCAACTTGTACTTCCCAAGCGCTTAGTACAGTGCTCTGCACACAGTAAGTGCTCAATAAATACGATTGAATGAATGAATGAATAAATGAATGAATGAATGAATGAGACTGTGAGCCCCACATGGGACAGGGACTGAGTCCAACCCAATTTGCTTGTATCCACCCCACCATTTAGTACAGTGCCTGGCACATAGTGAGCACTTAATACCACAATTATTGTTAATACTATTCTATTTATTTTGTTAATGATGTGCACCTACCTTTAATTCTATTTGTTCTGACGACTTGCCACCTGTCCACATGCTTTGTTTTGTTGTCTGTCTCCCCCTTCTAGGCTGTGAGCCCGTCGTTGGGTAGGGACCGTCTCTATATGTGGCCGACTTCTACTTTCCCAAGCGCTTAGTCCAGTGCTCTGCACACAGTAAGCGCTCAATAAATACGATTGATGATGATGATGACGATGAGCCCATTGTTGGGTAGAGACTGTCTCTATATGCTGCCAACTTGTCCTTCTCAAGCGCTTAGTACAGCGCTCTGCACACGGTAAGCGCTCAATAAATGCCTATGAACAACGCTAATAAATCCGCTGCAGAAAAATGATGTTGCCGGCAATTAACCTTCCCAGAGGCAGAGGGAGAAACCCGGTCTATAATAATAATAATAATAATGGCATTTATTAAGCGCTTACTACTACTACTAATGATAATGATGGCATTTATTAAGCGCTTACTACGTGCAAAGCACTGTTCTAAGTGCTGGGGAGTTTACAAGGTGATCAGGTTGTCCCACGGGGGGCTCACAGTCTTCATCCCCATTTTACAGATGAGGGAACTGAGGCACAGAGAAGTTAAGTGACTTGCCCAGAGTCACACAGCTGACAATCGGCGGAGCCGGGATTTGAACCCATGACCTCTGACTCCAAAGCCCGGGCTCTCTCCACTGAGCCACACTGCTTCACTGAGACAATTCTACGTAACCTTGAGACAAGCAGGTCTGACAGCCCACCCTCCCCCTATTTTTCAAGTTGACCTATTAGAGGAGGTGAGAGCTGGAGGTGGGAATGTTAAAATCAATCAATCAATCAATCAATCATTTTTATTGAGCGCTTACTGTGTGCAGAGCACTGTACTAAGCGCTTGGGAGTACAAGTTGGCAACATATAGGGACAGTCCCTACCCAACGGTGGGCTCACAGTCTAAAAGAGTGGGCTCATCCGTTCCCAGGACCGACGCTCTTTAAAACAGAGCGTGCCTTCCCTGGTGGCTTCCTAAATTCTAATCTATGATAATAATAATAATAATAATGGCATTTGTTAAGCGCTTATTATGTGCAAAGCACTGTTCTAAGCGCTGATGTATCTGTTATACTGCTGCCTTGCTCTCTCCCAAATGCTTGCTACCGTGCTCCGTGCACAGTAATCGCTCAATAAATATGATTTAATTGAACGAATGAATAATAATAATGGAATGAATGAAAATTCTCCAAATCCTGAGGCCACCCCTGTGCCCTTGGGGCAAGCCAGGCCTGGAACCCCATTCCTTAATAACAATAATAATAATAATAATGACATTTATTAAGTGCTTACTATGTGCAAAGTACTGTTCTAAGCGCTGGGGAGGATATAAAGTGATCGGGTTGTCCCACGGGGGGCTCACAGTCTTCATCCCCATTTTACAGATGAGGGAACTGAGGCACAGAGAAGTCAAGTAACTTGCCCGAAGTCACACAGCTGACAAGTGGCGGAGCCGGGATTTGAACCCACGGCCTCTGACTCCAAAGCCCGGGCTCTTTCCGCTGAGCCAAGCTGCTTCTCATTCCTTGAAGTAGGGACCCCCAAAAGACTGAAGATTAATTATAATTATGTTACTTGTTAAGCACTTACTTCGTGCCAAGCACTGTTCTAACCACTGGAGAATACTACTAATAATAATAATGAGGCATAATAATAATGATGCATAATAATAATGATTAATCTCTCATCTCCCCACCCTATTTTTCTTCCTACCCCCACTTTGGTATTTCTGCATCACCCAGGCACTTGAAAATTCACCCTTTACCCCTAATATCACTCATGTACATGTAAGCATATTGTGTACAGGGAATATGTCTGTTGCATAATGATAATAACAAAACAATAATAATTACTTTGTGCTAAGCACTGTTCCAAGCACTGGAGTAGATGCAAGGTGATCAGGTCGTCCCAAGTGGGGCTCACAGTTTTAATCCCCATTTTACAGATGAGGGAACTGCGGCACGGAGAAATGAAGCGACTTGCCCAAAGTCACACAGCTGACAAGTGGCGGAGCCAGGATTAGAACCCATGACCAAGATACAAGTTAATCAGGTTGGAAAAACGTGTCCCATGTGGGTTCACAGTATTAATCCCTGTTTTAAAGATGAGGGAACGGAGGCCCAGAGAAGTGAAGTGACTTCCCCAAATCACACAGACAGGTCCGTGCTCTATCTCCTAAGACACGCTGAAATAAGACTGGGAGCTCCATATGGGACAGTGACTGTGTTCAACCCATATTAGTTGTATCTACCCCCATCGCTTAGTACAGTGCCAGGCACATAGTAAGTGCTTTATAAATGCTGCAATTATTATTATTATGTGTGCCATATTTGTCATGGATGAGAATGATGCCCTATTTTATTTTATTTATTTATTTTTATAAATAATAAATAAATATTTATTATTATAATGATATTATAATAATATATATTATATATATGATATATAATATATAATATATATTATAATATATTATATATTACAATATATATTTTATATTATATAATATATTATATATAATATATTATATATAATATAATATATTATATATAATATAAATATTATATATCATATTGTAATAATACATTATATATTATATAATAATTATATGTAATAATTATATATTATATTATATTATATCATATAATATATTATATATAATATAAATATTATATATCATATTATAACAATGCACTATATATTATATAATAATTATATGTAATAATTATATATTATATTATATTATATTATATTTTATATTATATTATAATAATTATAATTATTATACTTATTATTTACTATTTATTTATCTTATTTTACTTTAGTTCTTTTTTATGGCATTTGTTACGCGCTTACTATGTGCCATCCACGTTCCTAAGCAGTGGAGAAGGTAGGTGGGAAAGAGTCCCTGTCCCACAGTCTTAATCCCCACTCCACAAATGAGGTAACTGAGGCACAGAAGAGTTAAGTGACTTGCCCAAGGTCACACAGCT
This sequence comes from Tachyglossus aculeatus, assembly GCF_015852505.1. Classification (NCBI taxonomy): domain Eukaryota; kingdom Metazoa; phylum Chordata; class Mammalia; order Monotremata; family Tachyglossidae; genus Tachyglossus; species Tachyglossus aculeatus. The sequence goes on along the minus strand of NC_052067.1, from coordinate 145,310,837 downwards.
GACAAGCGGTGGCGCTGGGATAAGAACCCAGGTCTCTCTGACTCCGAGGCCTATCCACTAGGCCATGCTGCTTCTCATTTTGACTAGGCTTTTGCTTCTCATTTGGTCATGGGTTCAAACCCCGGCTCCGCCAATTGCCAGCTGTGTGACTTTGGGCAAGACACTTCACTTCTCTGTGCCTCAGTTATCTCATCTGTCAAATGGAATTTGAATTTTGAATAATATGGCACACATAATAATAATAATTGCAGCAATTTCACTTCAAGTTTATCCTTTCCTGCCTTAACTCAGCCCTCTCCTCTGCCAGACAAAACTATTTCTCCTCCCTTATTGACACCCATGCCCATCGCCCCCGCCAGCTCTTCTGTACACTCAACTCCCTTCTCAGGCCCCCACTTCCTCCCCCTCCTCCTTCCCTCACCCCCAACGACCTGACCTCCTACTTCATTAACAAAATTCAATCCATCAGGTCCGACCTCCCCAAAGTCTCTTCCCCCCTTTCTCCAACCCCCCGGCTCTCAACACTCTCTGCTACTCTCCCATCCTTCCCAGCGGTATCCTCAGAGGAGCTCTCCTCCCTCCTCTCAAGTGCTACTCCGGCCACCTGTGCTTCTGACCCCATTGCCTCTCATCTCATGAAATCTCTCGCTCCATCCCTTCTCCCCTCCTTAACTTCCATCTTCAACCGCTCACTCTCCATTGGTTCCTTCCCCTCTGCCTTCAAACATGCCCATGTCTCTCCCATCCTAAAAAAACCCTCTCGACCCCACCTCACCTTCTAGTTATCGTCCCATAACCCTCCCACCATTCCTTTCCAAACTCCTTGAACGAGTTGTCTACACGCGCTGCCTAGAATTCCTCAACAACAACTCTCTCCTCGACCCCCTCCAGTCTGACTTCCGTCCCCTACATTCCACGGAAACTGCCCTCTCAAAGGTCACCAATGACCTCCTGCTTGCCAAATCCAACGGCTCCTACTCTGTCCTAATCCTCCTCGACCTCTCAGCTGCCTTTGAACCTGTGGACCACCCCCTTCTTCTCAACACGCTATCTGACCTTGGCTTAACAGACTCCGTCCTCTCCTGGTTCTCCTCTTACCTCTCCGGTCGTTCTTTCTCAGTCTCTTTTGCAGGCTCCTCCTCCCCCTCCCATGCTCTCACTGTGGGGGTTCCCCAAGGTTCAGTGCTTGGTCCCCTTCTGTTCTCGATCTACACGCACTCCCTTGGTGACCTCATTCGCTCCCACGGCTTCAACTATCATCTCTACGCTGGTGACACCCAGATCTCCATCTCTGCCCCTGCTCTCTCCCCCTCCCTCCAGGCTCGCATCTCCTCCTGCCTTCAGGACATCTCCATTTGGATGTCTGCCCGCCACCTAAAGCTCAACATGTCGAAGACTGAGCTCCTTGTCTTCCCTCCCAAACCTTGTCCTCTCCCTGACTTTCCCATCTCTGTTGACGGCACTACCATCCTTCCCGTCTCACAAGCCCGCAACCTTGGTGTCATCCTCGACTCTGCTCTCTCATTCACCCCTCACATCCAAGCCGTCACCAAAACCTGCCGGTCTCAGCTCCACAACATTGCCAAGATCCGCCCTTTCCTCTCCATCCAAACTGCTACCCTGCTCATTCAAGCTCTCATCCTATCTCGTCTGGACTACTGCATCAGCCTTCTCTCTGATCTCCCGTCCTCGTGTCTCTCTCCACTTCAATCCATACTTCATGCTGCTGCCCGGATTATTTTTGTCCAGAAACGCTCTGGGCATATCATTCCCCTCCTCAAAAATCTCCAGTGGCTACCAATCAATCTGCGCATCAGGCAGAAACTCCTCACCCTGGGCTTCAAGGCTCTTCATCCCCTCGCCCCCTCCTACCTCAACTCCCTTTTCTCCTTCTACAGCCCAGTCCACACCCTCCTCTCCTCCACCGCTGATCTCCTCACCATACCTCGTTCTCGCCTGTCCCGCCATCGACCCCCGGCCCACGTCATCCCCCGGGCCTGGCATGCCCTCCCTCCGCCCATCCGTCAAGCTAGCTCTCTTCCTCCCTTCAAGGCCCTGCTGAGAGCTCACCTCCTCCAGGAGGCCTTCCCAGACTGAGCCCCTTCCTTCCTCTCCCCTCGTCCCCCTCTCCATCCCCCCCATCTTACCTCCTTCCCTTCCCCACAGCACCTGTATATATGTATATATGTTTGCACATATTTTTTACTCTATTTATTTATTTATTTTATTTGTAAATATCTATTCTATTTATTTCATTTTGTTAGTATGTTTGGTTTTGTTCTCTGTCTCCCCCTTTTAGACTGTGAGCCCACTGTTGGGTAGGGACTGTCTGTATATGTTGCCAATTTGTACTTCCCAAGCGCTTAGTACAGTGCTCTGCACATAGTAAGCGCTCAATAAATACGATTGATGGTGATGATGATGGGGATGAAGACTGTGAGCCCCCCGTGGGACAACCTGATCGCCCTGTAACCTCCTCAGCACTTAGAACAGTGCGTTGCACATAGTAAGCGCCTAATAAATGCCACCATCATCATTAAGTAGGAGAGAGAACAGGTATCAAATCGACATTTTACAAAGAGACTGAGGCACGGAAAAGTGAAGTGGTACCATATATGCTTATCTCTGATCCCAATTTTTATTTCGGCCAGCTAGAAAGCTTATGCTGAAATTGTTAATTCTGGCCCTGAATTCATTCAATCGTATTTATTAAGCGCTTACTGTGTGCAGAGCACTGTACTAAGCGCTTGGGAAGTACAAGTTGGCAACATATAGAGACGGTCCCTACCCAACAGCAGGCTCAAGACACACACACAGACAACGGCTATTTAAAAAACAAAGAATAAAACCACCGTCAATTTGACAGCCGAGGGAACTTCTAGGAAAAGTTTCTTGGGGGAAATCTGTCATTTCATCTTAGTGGAATGTAAGATTTATTTATTCATTTGTTCAATCATATTTAATGAGCACTAGGTCTTCTGCAGGTAGGTAATTGAACTTGAGGCAGAGTAGGGATGTTGGAGGATTGTACAGATAAATTTTTCTTAGGGAGTAACAAGAATAGAATTCAGTACGTACATTTTAACCACTGGGAAGCAGCATGGCCTTGTGGATAAAGCACGATCCTGAGAATCGGTGGTTTATCCCTGCTCTGCCTCTTGCCTGCTGTGTGACCTTGGACAAGTCGCTTCACCTCTCTGGGCCTCAGTGACCTCATCTGGAAAATAGGGATTTGAGACTATGACCCTACATGGGGCCCGATTTGCTTGCATCCAACCCAGTGCTTAGTATAGTGCCTCACCCATAGTAAGCGCTTAACAAATACCATAATTATTCTTATTATAATTAGCGGCTAAAGCCCAGGACAAGGGCTCCACTACTTGCCTGCTGTACAACCTCAGACAATTGACCGCTTCACTTCTCTGGGCCTCAGTTACCTCATCTGTAAAATGGGAATGAAGACTGTGAGCCCTATGTGGGACAGGGACTGTGTCCAACCTGATTTGTTTGTATCCACCCCAGTGCTTAGCATGGTACCTCACACATAGTAAGTGCTTAACATATACTAAAATTATTCTTAATATTATTCTTAATATTATTATTATTCTCTCAGGGTGGCAGAGTTGGGGGCCACTGCATTTCATTTGGGGGTCAGACAAGGAGCGGTGTTTTCCAGAGAATGGCACGATGACAGCAAGCCTGGAGCAGCCTGGCCTAGTGGATAGATCCGGGGCCTGGGCCTCAGAAGGTCATGGGTTCTAATCCTGACTCCGCCACTTCATCATCATCATCATCATCATCATCATCATCATCAATCGTATTTATTGAGCGCTTACTATGTGCAGAGCACTGTACTAAGTGCTTGGGAAGTACAAATTGGCAACATATAGAGACAGTCCCTACCCAACAGTGGGCTCACAGTCTAAAAGGGGGAGACAGAGACCAAACATACTAACAAAATAAAATAAATAGAATAGATATGTACAAATAAATTAAATAAATAAATAGAGTAAAAAGATATGTACAAACATATATACATATATACAGGTGTTGTGGGGAAGGGAGGGAGGTAAGATGGGGGGATGGAGAGGGGGACGAGGGGGGGAGGAAGGAAGGGGCTCAGTCTGGGAAGGCCTCCTGGAGGAGGTGAGCTCTCAGCAGGGCCTTGAAGGGAGAAAGAGAGCTAGCTTGGCGGACGGCCAGAGGGAGGGCATTCCAGGCCCGGGGGATGACGTGGGCCGGGGGTCGATGGCGGGACAGGCGAGAGCGAGGTACGGTGAGGAGATCAGAGGTGGAGGAGCGGAGGGTGTGGGCTGGGCTGGAGAAGGAGAGAAGGGAGGTGAGGTAGGAGGGGGCGAGGGGATGGACAGCCTTGAAGCCCAGGGTGAGGAGTTTCTGCCTGATGCGCAGATTGATTGGTAGCCACTGGAGATTTTTGATTAGGGGAGTAACATGCCCAGAGCATTTCTGGACAAAGATAATCCGGGCAGCAGCATGAAGTATGGATTGAAGTGGAGAGAGACACGAGGATGGGAGATCAGAGAGAAGGCTGATGCAGTAGTCCAGACGAGATAGGATGACAGCTTGAATGAGCAGGGTAGCGGTTGGGATGGAGAGGAAAGGGCGGATCTTGGCAATGTTGCGGAGCTGAGACCAGCAGGTTTTGGTGACGGCTTGGACGTGAGGGGTGAATGAGAGAGCGGAGTCGAGGATGACACCAAGGTTGCGGGCTTGTGAGACGGGAAGGATGGTAGTGCCGTCAACAGAGATGGGAAAGTCAGGGAGAGGACAAGGTTTGGGAGGGAAGACAAGGAGTTCAGTCTTCGACATGTTGAGCTTTAGGTGGCGGGCAGACATCCAAATGGAGATGTCCTGAAGGCAGGAGGAGATGCGAGCCTGGAGGGAGGGGGAGAGAGCAGGGGCAGAGATGGAGATCTGGGTGTCACCAGCGTAGAGATGATAGTTGAAGCCGTGGGAGCGAATGAGGTCACCAAGGGAGTGCGTGTAGATCGAGAACAGAAGGGGACCAAGCACTGAACCTTGGGGAACCCCCACAGTGAGAGCATGGGAGGGGGAGGAGGAGCCTGCAAAAGAGACTGAGAAAGAACAACCGGAGAGGTAAGAGGAGAACCAGGAGAGGACGGAGTCTGTGAAGCCAAGGTCACATAGCGTGTTGAGAAGAAGGGGGTGGTCCACAGTGTCAAAGGCAGCTGAGAGGTCGAGGAGGATTAGGACAGAGTAGGAGCCGTAGGATTTGTTTGTTTGTTTGTCACTTGTCTCTTGTCTGTTGTGTAGCCTTTGGCAAATCGCTTCACTTCTCTGTGCCTCAGTTACCTCATTTGTAAAATGGGATGAAGACTGTGAGCCCTATGTGGGGCAGGGACTTTGTCCAACCCAATTTGCTTGTATCCATCCAGCGCTTAGTACAGTGTCTGGCACATATTAAGCGCTCAACAAGTACCACAATTATTTTTAACTATTATTCTGCCCGCAGCAGTCCAGAGCAGCAGTCCGGAGCAGGGCCTGAGGCAATCTCTCATCCTATCCCGACTAGATTACTGCATCAGCCTCCTCTCTGATCCCCCATCCTCCTGTCTCTCCCCACTTCAGTCTATACTTCACACCGCTGCCCGGATCATCTTTGTGCAGAAACGCTCTGGGCATGTTACTCCCTTCCTCAAAAATCTCCAGTGGCTACCAGTCAACCTATGCATCAGGCAAAAACTCCTCACTCTCGGCTTCCAGGCTGTCCATCCCCTCGCCCCCTCCTACCTCCCCTCCCTTCTTTCCTTCTCCAGCCCAGCCCGCACCCTCCGCTCCTCTGCCACCACTCACCTCCTCACTGGGCCTCGTTCTTGCCCATCCCGCCATCGACCCCTGGCCCACGTCCTTCCCCTGGCCTGGAATGCCCTCCCTCCGCACATCCACCAAACTAGCTCTCTTCCTCCCTTCAAGGCCCTACTGAGAGCTCACCTCCTCCAGGAGGCCTTCCCACACTGAGCCCCCTTTTTCCTCTCTCCCTCCCCATCCCCCCTGCCTTACCTCCTTCCCCTCCCCACAGCACCTGTATACATGTTTGTACAGATTTATTAATCTATTTATTTTACTTGTACATATTTACCATTCTATTTATTTTATTTTGTTAATATGTTTTGTTGCCTGTCTCCCCCTTCTAGACTGTTAGCCCGCTGTTGGGTAGGGACCATCTCTATGTGTTGCCAACTTGTACTTTATTTATTTTACTTGTACATATTCTATTTATTTTATTTTGTTTATATGTTTTGTTTTGTTCTCTGTGAGCCCACTGTTGGGTAGGGACCGTCTCTATATGTTGCCACCTTGTACTTCCCAAGCGCTTAGTACAGCGCTCTGCACACAGCAAGCGCTCAATAAATACAATTGAATGAATGAAAGAAGGGGGCCCTTCAAAGCCAAACTGGGCAGTGGGGGTTACCAGAAGGCTCAAAGAGCCGACGAGATTCCATTCCAGGCCCTGATCTGCCTCCTCTGTAGCTCTGAACAAAGCCTCTTGTACTTCCCAAGCGCTTAGTACAGTGCTCTGCACACAGTAAGCGCTCAATAAATACGATTGATTGATTGATTGTTCCTCATTCATTAATTCAATAGTCTTTATTGAACTCTTACTGTGTGCAGAGCACTGTACTAAGCACTTGGAAAGTTCAATTCGGCAACAAATAGAGACAATCCCTCCCCAACAACTGGCTCTCTGATCTCTTCTGGCTAATAGCCTGCAGGCCTCCATAAGTGCTCAATAAATATGTTCCCTTGATTGATTGATTGATTGATTGATTGAGAGCAGTGGGACAGAAGTGCCCCACTTGGGATAGGGTGTCATTTTTGTGTAGCGGGAGCAAGACAAGAAGCAGCGTGGCTTAGTGAGAAGCAGCGTGGCTCGGTGACTAGAGCACGTGCCTGGGAATCGAAAGGACTTGGGTTCTAATCCTGACTCCTTCACGCCGTAATGATGCAAGCTCCAACCATTTAAACAAACAAACAAAAACCAAGTCTGGAAAAGTTAGTCTTTCTAAAAGAAAATAACCCAGATACCAGCCTTGTCGCTCAGAGCATTTGCCCTGAAGTTATTCATCATTTTTCAATTGCAATTTTTTTCTAAAATCTGATCCAATTTTTAAAAAATGGTCAGGGAACAGGAAAGTGATGGTGGATAACCAGATCAGACGTCACTTTTTCATTCATTCATTCATTCATTCATTCAGTCGTATTTATTGAGCGCTTACTGTGTGCAGGCACTGTACTAAACGCTTGGGAATCAATTGATCGTATTTATTGAGTGCTTACTGTGTGCAGAGCACTGTACTAAGCGCTTGGGAAGTACAAGTCGGCAACACGTAGAGACAGTCCCTACCCAACTGTGGGCTCACAGAGAACAAAACAAAACATATTAACAAAATAAAATAAATAGGATATGTACAAGTAAAATAAATAGAGTAATATTAACTTTTCTGTGCCTCAGTGACCTCATCTGTAAAACGGGGGTCATGACTGTGAACCTCATGGGGGACAATCTGATTACGTTGTAGCTACCCCAGCGCTTAGAACAGTGCTTGGCACATAGTAAGCGCTTAACAAATACCATCATCATCATCATTATTATTATTCCACATGGTCTAAGAGGAAGGAGAACAGCTGTTTAAACCCCATTTTACTGATGAGGCAATCAAGACACAGAGAAGTTAAGTGACTTGTTCAAGGTCATACTGCAGGTAAGAGGTGGAGGAGGAATTAGAACCCATCGCCCTTCTGGACTGTAAATTCACTGTGGGAAGAGAATGTATCTACCAACTCTGGACTGTAAGTGCCTTCTCTGGACTGTAAGTGTTTTGTGGTCAGGGAATATGTCCATTACATTGCATTATACGCTCTTAAGCACGCAGTATAGAGCCCTGCACATGGTAAGCGCTCAATAAATACGATTGGTTGATTGATTGAACTCTTTTGTGTTGTATTCTCCCAATAGCAGTAAAAACGATTGCATTTGTTGAGTGCTTATTATGTGTCTAGCACTGTTCTAAGCGCTTCTGGAGATACATGCTGGTCAGGTTGGACACAGCCCATGTACAACATTCATTCATTCAATCGTATTTATTGAGCACTTACTGTGTGCAGAGCACTGTACTAAGCGCTTGGGAAGTACAAGTTGGCAACATAAAGAGACGGTCCCTACCCAACAGCGGGCTCACATAAGGCTCAAAGTTTTAATCCCCATTTTACAGATGAGCGAACTGAGGCCCGGAGAAGTGAAGTGACTCGCCCCAGGCCACACAGCGGACGAGTGGTGGAGCTAGGATCAGAACCCAGGTCCTTCTGGCTCCCGGGCCTGTGCTCCAGCCACTAGGCCATGCTGCTTCAATAAGCAGTGTGGCTCAGTGGAAAGAGCCCGGGCTTTGGAGTCAGAGGTCATGGGTTCAAATCCCAGCCCCGCCAATTGTCAGCTGTGTAACTTTGGGCACGTCACTTCACTTCTCTGGGCCTCAGTTACCTCATCTGTAAAACAGGGATTAAGACCTTGAGCCCCCCCGGGGGACAACCTGATCACCTTGTAACCTCCCCAGTGCTTAGAACAGTGCTTTGCACATCATAAGCACTTAATGAATGCCATTATTATTATTAAGCATGCAATAAATGCCATTGATCAGGTGCTCTGAACTTTCAGGCCTGTGTTCTTTCCATTTGCCACTCTGCTTCTCCAGTTTTTTAAGTGCAAGAAGTGAGGTACAGTCCCTGGAGTTTGGATGTTTCAGGGTAATAATAATAATGACATTTATTAAGTGCTTACTATGTGCAAAGCACTGTTCAAAGCGCTGGGGAGGTTACAAGGTGATCAGGTTGCCCCACGGGGGGGCTCACAGTCTTAATCCCCATTTGCCAGTTGAGGTGAGGCCCAGAGAAGTGAAGTGACTTGCCCAAAGTCACACAGCTGACACTTGGCAGAGCCAGGATTTGAACCCATGACCTCTGACTCCAAAGCCCGGGCTCTTTTCCACTGAGCCACGCTGCTTCTCTAAGCATTATCAGGGTACCAAGGTAAGGCCAGTCTACAGTGTAACAAGAGGCCTACAGACTGTCAATTGTCAGCTGTGTAACTTTGGGCAAGTCACTTAACTTCTCTGTGCCTCAACATATTTATTACTGTATTTATTTATTTTACTTGTACATATCTATTCTATCTATTTTATTTTGTTAGTATGTTTGGTTTTGTTCTCTGTCTCCCCCTTCTAGACTGTGAGCCCACTGTTGGGTAGGGACTGTATATGTTGCCAACTTGTACTTCCCAAGCACTTAGTAGAGTGCTCTGCACACAGTAAGCACTCAATAAATACGATTGATTGATTGCCTCAGTTACCTCATCTGTAAAATGGGGATTAAGAGGCCCTGTAGACTGTAAACTCGTTGTGGGCAGGGGCTGTTTCTCTTTAATGCTGCATTGTCCTCTCCCAAGTCCTTAGTACAGTGCTCTGCACACGGATAGAGCTTAATAGATACGATTGACCAACCACCTCTGTAAACAAAACCTCCTCACGTTTGACATATGTACATATGTTTGTACATATTTATTACTCTATTTATTTATTTTGCTTGTACATATCTATTCTATGTGTTTTGTTAGTATGTTTGGTTTTGTCTCCCCCTTTTAGACTGTGAGCCCACTGTTGGGTAGGGACTGTCTCTATATGTTGCCAATTTGCACACAGTAAGCGCTCAATAAATACGATTGATGATGATGATGATGACCTTAAAGCAGTCCATCACTTTGCCCCTTCCCACCTTCACCTCGCTTGTCTCCTTCTCCAACCCAGCTCACACACTTCTAGTGCCGCTAACCTTCTCACTGGGCCTCCATCTCACCTGTCTCGCTTCCGACCTCTGGCCTGGACAATGACCCGTCCCCCCCTTCCAAGCCTTCCTGAAGGCCCACTTCCTCCAAGAGGCCTTCCCAGACTAAACCCCACTTTTCCTCATCTCCCACTCCCTTCCGCTTTGCCCTGACTCGCTCCCTTTGCTCTCCCCCCACTTCCCAGCCCCGCAGCTCTTATGTCCATATCTATCATTTTATTTATTTGTATTGATATGTCTCCCCTCCTCTTTAGACTGTAAGCTCGTTGGGGGCAGGGAATGCCACCGTTTTTTGTCGTGTTGCACTTTTCCGAGCGTTTGGAAAAGTACAGTGCAGTGCTCTGCTCAAAAAATATGACTGACTGACTGAATGATTTATTTTTGCTGGAAGAGAAGCCGCTTTCCCCTGAATCACGCCTCTGGAGATTGTCCTTCACGATTGGATCCAGCAGCGTGGCTCAGTGGAAAGAGCCCGGGTTTTGGAGTCAGAGGTCATGGGTTCGAATCCCGGCTCCGCCACATATCTGCTGTGTGACCTTGGGCAAGTCACTTAAATTCTCTGAGCCTCAGTTACCTCCTCTGTAAAATGGGGATTAAGACTGTGAGCCCCACATGGGACAACCTGATCACTTTGTATCCCCCCAAGCGCTTAGAACAGTGCTTTGCACATAGTAAGCGCTTAACAAATGCCAACATTATTATTATTATTATTATCCAGCACTCAGAACAGTACTTGGGGAAGTAGCATGGCTCAGTGGAAAGGGCACGGGCTTTGGAGTCAGAGGTCAGGGGTTCAAATCCCGGCTCTGCCAATTGCCAGCTGTGTGACTTTGGGCAAGTCACTTCACTTCTCTGGGCCTCAGTTACCTCATCTGTAAAATGGGGATGCCACTGTGAGCCCTTCGTGGGACAACCTGATCACCTTGTAACCTCCCCAGTGCTTAGAACAGTGCTTTGTACATAGTGAGTGCTTAATAAATGCTATTATTATTATTATTATTACTTGACACGCAGTAAGTGCTTTACAAGTACCATAATAATAATAATTGCTATTATTATTATGGTACTTGTTAAGCACTTACTGTGCTTAATAATAATAATTGCTATTATTATTATTAAGCACAGTAAGTGCTTAACAAGTACCATAAATAATTATTAGGACCCCCTTCTAGGGACCACTGGGAACCCAATCCAAAAAGAAAAGCGAAGAAACATATTTTTGAGGGAAGAGATGCAGCTTTCCCCTGATTCACGCCCCTGAAATTGTCCACAATTGGATCCAGCACTTAGAACAGTACTTGACACACAGTAAGTGCTTAACAAGTACCATAATAGTAATAATAATTGGAATTATTATTATTATTATTAGGACCCCCTTCTAGAGACCACCGGGAACCCAATCCAAAAAGAAAAGCAAAGAGACAAACACGAATGAAACGGTAAGAGCGAGCCGGAATGATTTAATGATGTGTTTATTTACAGGATACAAACAATATTTAACGGGAATTAAAGTGCTTCATCTTACAATATCTCCAATCGGGTTTTATGACAAAATATACATATATTACAGAATCTATACAGTATCTTACGTATTTTACATTCATCGTTTGAAAAGAGAGGTTACCTTTCCTGGGCATCCCTTACAATCTGCATCGAAGGTAAAGCCGAGATAATTTTACCCCTAATCAAAAATAGCGATCACCATTTTACCCCCGATAAAATGAAATGTTACCTCTGCAAGGGGAATTTTACTTCTGGGAATGAATATTTGGGCAAAGGAGGGAGGTTCTTCTACACGAATACCCCAACTACCACACAATGTGCTTAATATATATAATATTTTGTAGTAAGTGGACAGAGGATAGATTGGTGATTCCCCCTTCCCTCCTCCCCAACAATATACATTTTGGTATCATTCTTCAAGACATTCACTAATCTTTTGGTTCACCAATACAGCTATCAAAACGAACCACATCTGAGAAGATGGCAACCACCATTAGCTTTTGATTTTCCCTTGCCTTTTGTGAATCCAACCGGTTTTACAAAGAAAGTCCGCTCCATTTCACTGCAGAAATAGAAAACGGGTCTAATTCTGCATCACACCCAGAAAAATTCCACATTTTGTCCCCAGCGGGATTTGGGGTCCAAGAATTCCCGGCGGAACAGGTGCTCTATTTCAGGCACGACCAGATCTCTGGAAGGAAATTAGAGATTAGGGAGAAGGGCATGCAAGCCTCATGGGTCTGGAAATCATTTACACACGATTTTTTTCAGCTTCCACATCTCAGGCCTTTATCCTGGATGAAAAGAATGTGCTTAACGAGAAAGAGTAAGAAGAAGCGGATACAATCACAGATGGCGGAGGGAACCAAAGCCAGAGACTGCTCTGACCTTGTCATTAGCAGAATTTGCCCTTAATGCTTATAAGCAGAATAATAACCAGAATAATAACTACAATATTGTTTGAGCGCTTACTGATGCCAGGCACTGTACTAAGCGCTGGGGTAGATACAAAATAATCCAGTTTCACATGGAGCTCAAAGACTAAGGAAATATTTCTCCTTGTTGCCTACAGTATGTCTGACCTGATTACTCTGTTTCTACCCCAGCACTTAGTACAGTGCTTGGCACCTGGTAAGCGCGTCACAAAGCGCTAATTATTCAAAAACCCTAATTATTATTATCACTTCTCTCCGCAAAATGCTTTACTTAGGGCTGCGTACAAAGACGGACAGAAATGCGTCAGTAGTGCGCGTCTAAGTAAATTGTTTTGCAAATGATTTCACAGGAATAGTGATGGTGCCCAATGGCGATAATTTCCATTACATTTCTGGAATGGAGGACCCGTGATCACCTGGCTCGCTGATAGCTATATAAATGGTTCCAAAAAGATCTTCAAAAGTGAACACATTCTAATTGTCTCTAATATATATATATATATATATATATATATCATATATATCTCTACCTACATATTCTCTAAACCTGGAATAATGATCCCTTCGGGCAGTTGGATATTAGGAATTAGGATTCGTCTGAAAATCAAAATTAACGCCCTAAAATTCAAGTTTATTGTGCCATACTCTATTGAAACTGGGCAATATTGAATTCATAATATGACTGTCAATTCACTAATACAATCCCAAGGATCGGAATAAATCACTTTCCTCTCCTTTATAACAATACATTCACGAAGAGGACAACATTGAGGAGACAGTTTGAGACACCGTCTTATTCACAACAACGAGCTTATAACTAAGATGTGCTATAATCTTAGATCACCTAACAGGTTTTGACCCCATAACAATGACCCAAATCCAGTATTTCTCCTCAAATCCCTTCTCTGTGCTCTAACAAAGAGGTCGGCCTGTGCTCGGATTTGTCCCCTTTCTTCATCCCCCCCTCAGTCCCACAGTGCTTACGTACATATCCGTCATTTATTTATTTAGATTAATGTCCGTCTCCCCCCCTTGACTGTCGTGGGCAGCGAATGGGCCTACAAATTCTATTATCATATACTCTCTCAAGCGTTCAGTACACTGCTCTGCACACAGTAAGCACTCAACAGTTGTATTTAACAACTGATTGATTGAAAACACCCTCTGCCAGAGCTTATTATGCTTTGCTAACTTTTCATAATATCAGATACGCCTCAGTAAGTGACACTGTCGCAAAGTTGTGCCTAAGTACTAGAAAACTCAGATAACGTAGCAACATAAGCAGGCCAACTCATACAGAAAACCCAAAGTCCCATTTTCATGGGATCCTTAAAAGGCCACAGTATACCAAAATGGGAAAAAAATCCAAACTTGGGCACTGACTGAATTATTTCCAAATGGAAAATCATTTCTCAAGCAATCTTTGACATTTCAACCATCCTTCGGCAACACGGAATTTGTAACCTCTTCTAAAATTCATCAAGCGCTTAGTACAGTGCTCTGCACACAGGAAGTGCTCAATAAATACGATTGAATGAATTTAGCTCAGGCGATTGATCGTTCAGTCAATGGTAATTATTGAGCGCTTCCTGTGTGCAGAGCATTGTACTAAGCGCGTAAGGAAGTAAAATACAATAGAGTTGGTAGAAATGATCTCTGCCCTCAAGGAGCTTGCTGTCTACTGGGGAATCAATCAATCAATTTTATTTACTGAGCAATTACGATGGCAGAACAGTGTACTAGACGCTTGGGAGAGTACAACCAAATTCTCAGACACATTCCCTGCCCAAAATGAGCTTACAGTCTAGAGGGGGAGATGTATTACCTTATTAATGAAATCCAATTCTGGTAAAAATTATAAGCTTTCTTTATATGGCATGCCACTCAGTGGAAAAAATGTTTTGTGCTTATACAGTTGGCTCCTGTAGATAAGTGTATTTTTCATCTAAGGTCTGAAAGTCTAGTAAAGAGGATGCTTGGATGCCATGTGACGCTATAGTTTCAATCTTACTAGAGCCCCTAAAAATAACTAGATTAAGCTAGATTAAGCTAGAATATGTTTGTACATATTTATTACTCTATTTATTTATTTATTTAACTTGTACATATCTATTCTATTTATTTTATTTTGTTAGTATGTTTGGTTTTGTTCTCTGTCTCCCCCTTTTAGACTGTGAGCCCACTGTTGGGTAGGGACTATATATGTTGCCAACTTGTACTTCCCAAGCGCTTAGTACAGTGCTCTGCACACAGTAAGCGCTCAATAAATATGATTGATGATGATGATGATGATAGAGTCAAAAGGTTACATGCCAAGGATGAATATTTCTTTCAGTGACCATATCTGTGATGAAGAATTATTTTGTTCAGAATGTTCCTTTCCTCAAAGTAAAATCAATTGCAAATGCAATATCCCAAGCTAGGACTCAAGGCAAGAGAGACAAACATTATTCTTTGAGGACAATGGACTTCAAGACAGTGTATTTCCCCATGACAGCAGGACCTGAAGCCTATTATTGCTTTAATACAAAACGGCATCGCTTTGTGTCCAGTACAAGGGAGCGACTCTTGGCATTTCCACTGGGTAATTTCTTAAGAACCCGGATAGAATCACTTGGGATGGGCTACAAAATGAAGCCAAAGTTCAACCTGTCTGTTTGTAAATCTCACGTGCTGAAATTTAAGTACACAAATCATTTGAGGTGAGGGCTTTAGACTTTTGAACAGTGAATCCTACTTATTTGGTGATTTCCCGGGGAAGGAGTGGGGAGGCGAGGAAAAAATGGGGGGAGAGATTTGTGGGGGAGAAGAGATTGGAGAAAGGAAGCAATGAGATAGAGAGAAGATGAATTTCAGAGAGGATAATGATCTGTCATTTTCAGCCCCCTTGGGCCATGGTATATATGTATATATGTTTGTACCTATTTTTTTTACTCTATGTATTTATTTATTTAATTTATTTGTACATATCTATTCTATTTATTTTATTTTGTTAGTATGTTTGGTTTTGTTCTCTGTCTCCCCCTTTTAGACTGTGAGCCCACTGTTGGGTAGGGACTGTCTCTACATGTTGCCAATTTGTACTTCCCAAGCGCTTAGTACAGTGCTCTGCACATAGTAAGCGCTCAATAAATACGATTGATGATGGTAAATTGGCTGCACGGTGGAATGTTGAAGGTGACGAAAGAGGGAAATGTGGATTGTATTTGCAAGCGAACACTCTGAGGGAATCTTTGCTCCTTTTGGTACATGATCTATGGTATATGTTGCCAATTTGTACTTCCCAAGCACTTAGTACAGTGCTCTGCACATAGTAAGCGCTCAATAAATACGATTGATGATGATGATGATGATCTATAGAGACTTCGGGAAAGTAAACAGGCCCACTACTTTCACTTGTGGGAATCGTCCCATTCACTTCTAAACAAGAGAGGTTTCTGTACCCGTTCCCTCTGCTCTCACAGGTAGCTTTCATTTTCTAAAAATCTTTTCCCATTAGTTCTAATTTTTTACAGTGTACGAGTTTGATTTTTTGGTTTAAAGGATATCGATATTTGACTAGAATCACCCCGGAACTGCTCTGCCCACAGTAAGGGCTCAGTAAATACTATTGAATGAATGAAAGAATACTGATTAACTGTACGGACACCATTCCTGGGCAAGTCGTGATTTTACGGTTAGACAATGGGTCACCCAATTTCTCTTTATTTTGAGGAATGCGCATGTTGAACTCTGCAGGATTTGCAAAATCGAGGGGGTGGGAGGGTTCGAGACTGAACTGCTCACCATATCCCACAGAGCCAGGATAAGGGGGCACTCTTTGAAACTTGAAGGTGAGAGGTTCAAAAGAAGTGAAAGAAGTCTTTTAGACTGTGAGCCCACTGTTGGGTAGGGACTGTCTCTATACGTTGCCAACTTGTACTTCCCAAGCGCTTAGTACAGTGCTCTGCACACTGTAAGCGCTCAATAAATACGATTGATGATGAAGTGAAAGGAGGCATTCCTTCTCTCAGTGGGTGGTTAGTTGTTGAACTGTGTTGCAACAAGAAGTCATGCAGGGGGAAAATATCTCAGGGTCAAGAGGGGTTTGGATAAATTCATGGGGGAGAGGACCAAAATAATAATAATAATAATAGCATTTATTAAGTGCTTACTATGTGCAAAGCACTGTTCTAAGCGCTGGGGCGGTTACAAAGTGATCAGGTTGTCCCACTTGGGGCTCACAATCTTCATCCCCATTTAACTGAGGCCCAGAGAATAACAATAATATTAATGATGGCATTTGTTAAGCGCTTACTATGTGTAGAGCACTGTTCTAAGCACGGGGGTGGTTACAAGGGGATCAGGGCTCACAGTTTTAATCCCCATTTTACAGATGAGGTAACTTAGGCACAGAGAAGTTAAGTGACTTGCCCAAGGTCACCCAGCTGACAACTGGCGGAGCCAGGATTTGAACCCATGACCTCTGACTTCAAAGCCCGGGCTCTTTCCACCGAGCCACACTTCTTCCCTAGTAACTAAAATGAGTTACTAGGGGGTAAGTTGGGGATACAGGGGGAAATTGGGAATGCTAGATCCAGGCCAAAAAGGGGCCAATGTACATATTGTTCCAAATTTGCATAGCCTAGTGAACAGAGCCTGAGCCTCGGAGTCAGGAAGACCTGGGTTCTAATCCCGGCTCCGCCACTTGTCTGTTGTGTGACCTCGGGCAAGTCACTTCACTTCTCTGGGCCTCACTGACCTCATCTATAAAATGGAAATTAAGACAGTGAGTCTCATATGGGACGGGGACCGTGTCTAACCCGACAAGCTTATAGCTACCCCGACGCTTAGAACAGTGCCTGACACATAGCAAGCGCTTGACAAATGCCATGATTCAGTAGTTAATGCTACAGGCAGCGGCGAAAAATGGCTGAATTGATCACAGGCCCGACTGTGAGCCCGTTGTTGGGTAGGGACTGTCTCTATATGTTGCCAATTTGTACTTCCCAAGCGCTTAGTACAGTGCTCTGCACACAGTTAGCGCTCAATAAATAATGAATGAATTAATGAAAGTAACGGCACCGCTTACATTCTCCCGGATCATCTAAAGGCGGTGCAAACTCAGAGAAATCACCATTGCATTCTACTTGACGGCAATTTCGCCCAATCCATCTATGAACACACCCCTCGAAACAGCGTACCAAACCAGTGCTAACCAGGTCAAAAAAATCAGGGTTTTTTTTCTCTTATTAAAGAAATAAAAAAACGGGAAAGAGAATGTAGTGTTTCTTGGCATATAGCTTACAAGAATTGGTAGGCTCCATCCACTTTTTCCAGCCCCTCCCTGTTTTTCTTCAGAGAAAAACACTATGAATCGGCTTCTACAAATTCATGGAGAGTCCCCCCAGACACAGATCTCCGCCAGTGAAAAGGGAGAGTGAAAGAAGGAAAACCACAGAATAATACACGGAGGCTGAGGATATTAACGTCCACTAAAGTTCGCTACACGATTCCCATTTGATCCCGAGCGTTGCCTATTCCCAAAGCTGCCAGAGATGATCTCTGTTCCTCCCCGATGGAGAAGAAGGAGAATCTTTAGTGCTTTTAGGGAACACAATACTATATTTACTCGGGTAACTGCATCCGCCGCACAATTTTCTGCCCCCCCTGATGATTTTGCGGAGGAATTATAGGATGATTTTTGTAAGCCATGACAGCAGTGCATGCTAGGGCAGGAAGAGGAGGAAGGGCAGGAGAAGCAGTGTAGCCTAGTGGAAAAAGCACCATCCTAGGAGTCGGAGGAGGTGGGTTCTAATTCTGGCTCCTGCTGTGGGACCCTGGGCAAGTCACCTAATTTCGCTGTTCCTGTTTCCTCTTCCATTACATGGAGATTCGCTATTCATTCATTCAATCGTATTTATAATAATAATAATGATGGCATTTGTTAAGCGCTTGCTATGTGCAAAGCACCGTTCTAAGCGCAGAAGCAGCGTGCCTCAGTGGAAAGAGCCCGGGCTTTGGAGTCCGAGGTCGTGGGTTCAAATCCCAGCTCCACCACTTGTCAGCTGTGTGACTTTGGGCAAGTCACTTCACTTCTTTGAGCCTCAGTTACCTCATCTATAAAATGGGGATTAAGACTGTGAGCCCCCTGTGGATCAACCTGATCACCTTGTAACCTCCCCAGTGCTTAGAACAGTGCTTAGCACATAGTAAGTGCTAAATAAATGCCATTATTATATATGTACATATATGTATATATGTTTGTATGTATTTATTACTCTATTTACTTATTTATTTTACTTGTACATATTCTATTTATTTTATTTTGTTAATTTGTTTTGTTCTCTGTCTCCCCCTTCTAGACTGCGAGCCCACTGTTGGGTAGGGACCGTCTCTAAATGTTGCCAACTTGTACTTCCCAGGCGCTTAGCACAGTGCTCTGCAAACAGTAAACGCTCAGTAAATATGATTGAATGAATGAATGAATGAATATTGAGCACCTACTGTGTGTAGACCACTGTACTAAGCGCTTGTCCCCTTGATATCTGTTCTCTCTCCTACACACATAATGAGCCGTGTGTGAGAACCTGTTTTGAATCTGCCCTCAGTGCCTGACACATAGCAGACGCTTAACACATAGCAGACGCTTAACAAATACCATTATGATTATTATTATTAGGAAGAGGAGAAGGGTCAGAAGATGCTAAGGCAGTGGATAAAGGCTCGACCCATGGTAGTTTTTTCTTTGATATGTGCTTCTCTGTTTATTCTATTTTATTCTATTTATTCTATTTTATTATTCTATTTACTTATTTATTTATTTTACTTGTACATATCTATTCTATTTATTTTATTTTGTTAGTATGTTTGGTTTTGTTCTCTGTCTCCCCCTTTTAGACTGTGAGCCCACTGTTGGGTAGGGACCGTCTCTATATGTTGCCAACTTGTACTTCCCAAGCGCTTAGTACAGTGCTCTGCGCACAGTAAGCGCTCAATAAATACGATTGATTGATTGATTGATTCTGCAAGCCTGGCCTAGTAGCTAGGTCGCAGGTCTGGGAGTTGGAAGGACCTGGGTTCTAATCCCAGCTCCGCCACGTGTCTGCTGTGTGACCTTGGGCAAGTCGCTTCACTTCTCTGGACCTCAGTTATCTCATCTGTAAATTAAGGATTAAGACTGTGAGCCCCACGTGGGACGGGGACTCTGTTCCACCTGATTAGCCTGTATCTACCCCAGTGCTCAGCACCGAATAAGAGTTTAATAAATACCTTAAAAAAAAAAGGTAAAGTAGTCGAGGCAGAACACCTTACATACAGGCTTGTGCTGAGGAGTTTCTTAACTGGAGACTTTGTGGGAACATTGGGGAAGGAAGGGGGGACAATTAATTTATTGAGGGCACTTGGGATTGATTCGCTGCCAAGGCTTCAACTACCATCTCTATGTGGTTATTTACATATTTATTACCCTATTTATTTATTTATTTTACTTGTACATATCTATTCTATTTATTTTATTTTGTTAGTACGTTTGGTTTTGTTCTCTGTCTTCCCCTTTTAGACTGTGAGCCCACTGTTGGGTAGGGACTGTCTCTATATGTTGCCATCTTGTACCTCCCAAGCACTTAGTACAGTGCTCTGCACACAGTAAGCGCTCAATAAATACGATTGATTGATTGATTGACTTGGGAGAGCAATAGAAGTGAGAGAAGCAGTCTCAAAATGCCCTCACAACTTCCTCTTTCTTCTTCCTTCCTTTCCTCCTACTTATTTTTCTTCTCTTTTTTTTCTTTCCCTCCTGCCCATGTATTGCTCAATCTAACTTCCCACGTAATAATCCCTCTTCTGTTTTCGGGTTGCAAAGATTAGGCAAAAGTGGGGCCATTATGCAAGTCAATACAGCTGATGCTAGGTTTAAATAATGGGATTCAAATTGTGCTTAACAGCTTAAAATTCAGAGGGAAGATTAGTCTCTACCCTGCATTTAATTTGCTACACAGAAACATGATGGCAGTGCATTCATTCATCTGGGCTTCTCCAGCAGGGCCCTGACACGAGACCCGATGAAATTCTCGGGGCTGAGAGTTAAGCAAATGATCCGACTTGAGTTGAGAAACTTTACTTTCCGTTGAAATCTCACCGAGAAGCAGCGTGGCTCAGTGGAATGAGCCCGGGCTTTGGAGCCAGAGGTCATGGGTTCGAATCCCGGCTCTGCTGTGTGACTTTGGGCAAGTCACTTCACTTCTCTGGGCTTCAGTTCCCTCATCTGTAAAATGGGGATTAAGACTGTGAGCCCCCCGCGGGACAACCTGGTCACCTTGTAACCTCCCCAGCGCTTACAACAGTGCTTTGCACGTAGTAGGTGCTTAATAAATAGCCCACTGTTGGGTAGGGACCGTCTCTATATGTTGCCAACTTGTACTTTCCAAGCGCTTAGTACAGTGCTCTGCACACAGTAAGCGCTCAATAAATACGATTGAATGAATGAATAAATGCCATCATCATCATCAAGGCATTAGCAGACACGGCGGGGGGAATTTCCTTACTGATTCCCTTCCCCACCGCCACCCCATCTTATTCTCAAGTTTTTAATACAACGTTTATCCTTCTTTTTCTGGAGATAATTGCCTTGGCAACGAATAAGGAGATTATAGCCTTAAAAATGTTTCGGATGCTCTATTCACGTAGATGGAGAGGGATCCTGGGAGGAAGCAGGGTCTGCAGAGGAAGGAGCCGAGGACTCACAGTCGGGACCCCTGGGTTCTAGCGCCGGCTCCGCCACTTGCCTGCTGTGTGACCTTGGGCGAGTCATTTCGCTTCTCTGTGCCTCAGTTCCCTCATCTGTCAAATGGGGATTCCATACCTGTTCTCCCTCCCACTTAAACTGCGAACCCTGGGGTGAGGCAGCGACTGTGACCGATATGAAAATCGTATAACTTCCCCAGTGCTTAGCACACTGGAAACACTTAATCAACACCATCCTTCATCTTATTATATCTTCTGGGGATTTACCTCAAGATTCCGCTCTGACTGGATATCGGCCTGCAAGTTTTTTAAGATCCGGTTATTCTACAAAATGTCCACAGACGCTCAGTACAGTGCCCCGCTCGCAGCGAGCGCTCGCTAGATACCGCCTGTTGATTAACCAGAATTACGGAAAGCAAGTGAAAATGTTATGAAAAAGCAGATTCCACGTGTCCCATGAGTGTTCCAGGTCAGTTTAGATGTGGAACAGTGAGAGAGGAACAGTGCGCCCTTCTAAGCACTTAACATAAAAGTTACCGCGATATTTATACGCTTTTGAAAATGAACATGCCCTACAACGTTTAAATAGGCCAACAAGAACCTGCAGAAGGAGGCACTGTTATAAACAGGCCACGGAACAGAAACCGAAAGATCACACTTAACTACTATTCCGTAACATGCCCTGGAGATTTGCTACTTTCTTTAATAGTATAAAAAGAGCCAAACACTAATGTCAACAAATTAAAACCTAAATCACTCAAACCAGAAAAATATATTATTTTTCCATTTGGGACACTGGTCTTAATTCCAAGATCAACGTGTCTTACTTAACTCCGAGGCAAACGCGCCTTCTTTAATTCCGAGGTCGACGTGACTTTTTCTTTTAAAAAATAAATAAGAGACATATGAATCAACAGCTGCGAAGACAAAGTAAATCAAGTAGCATCTACCCTTCTCTTATACTATATGTACATACTCATTACATGCCTATTTATCTGGTCAAGACAGATATACATTTAAACAATTTGATTATTTTTCTAGTCAAGCCTACTTTAATTGCTCTAAATACATCATTGCTGTACAGTTCACTTGGATAACTCTAATAACTAATGGTCCCATATTTTTCACTATCGATCTACTTTGGCAACTTGGAGGTATATCTTTCGATCTGCCACAAGTCCTATTAATACGTGTGATACATTCTAAGTATCTGCATTCTTCGTGAAAGGGGAATTTTAACCTGATAGTAAGAGACTCAGATGACGCCGTTTTCTTCAAACAAGCAGTAAATACCGAAGGCTAGCTCTTAAAACGTTTCCATTATTTACGACTTTCCTAAAATCACCTCCGTGGAATGGCTCTGTCCGTCAATTTCACCAACAGTACATAAATATAGGGAGAAAGGGGTCCTAAAAATCCATTCATGGAGCGGGATCCTTCAACATAAAGTGCTAAGAGATGTGTGGGATGATTAGGAATGCCTTTCCTCTGGTCTTCCAAGCACGCGGGGAGCCGAAATTCCCGCCAACCCGGCGGGCCAAAAGTCTGACGTTTAGCATTCTGATTTTTCAGAGGGTTCAGGATCATCGTGGACGGTGACCTGCGGTTCGTTCTCGTATTCTGGGGTCTCACCTCTGACCGCTGAAAGGATGATTTTCAGCCATTTCAGTTTCAGCTCCTCGCTGTCGGCGGCGAAGCTGTGCACGAACTTGGACTGGGTCAGTTTGAAGCTGTGGGGGAGGTCGGCGCTTCTGGGGAGGTCGTCCACCGCGTACCCCAGCAGCGGGATCGTGGCCTGGGCTCGGACGTCCTGTCGACAGAAACGTTGCGGGGATCATCATCATCAGCAGCAGTCGTATTTATTGAGCATTTACTGTGTGCAGTGCACTGTACTAAGCGCTTGGGAAGTACGAACTGGCAACATATAGAGACGGTCCCTACCCACCAGTGGGTTCACAGTCTAAAAGGGGGAGACAAAACCAAACATACTAACAAAATAAAATAAATAGAATAGATATGTACAAGTAAAATAAATAGAGTAATAAATATGTACAAACATATATACATATATACAGGTGCTGCAGGGAAGGGAAGGAGGTAAGATGGGGGGGATGGAGAGGGGGACGAGGGGGAGAGGAAGGAAGGGGGGAAGGGGATGAGCCAAGACACCCTAAAGAGACTGTACACGACTCTCAACCGGCCTAAGTCGAACCCCGAAATCCTACGTCTTCGAGGAAGCTTTCCCGATACCGTGGAAGGGAGATGGAAAACGGAAACGAACGGCAATTCGACGCCAAACGGACTAAAGGAAAGCCCCCGCCACATACAAATAAGTCAAGGTTGGGGTCGGGAGAAGAGGTCCATGCTGGAGGGGGGATTGTGGGGATTGTGGGGACAACTGCATCAGCCTTCTCTCTGATATCCCATCCTCGGGTCTCTCTCCACTTCAATCCATACTTCATGCTGCTGCCCGGATTATCTTTGTCCAGAAACGCTCTGGGCATATCACTCCCCTCCTCAATAATCTCCAGTGGCTACCAATCAATCTGCACATCAGGCAGAAACTCCTCACCCTGGGCTTCAAGGCTGTCCATCCCCTCGCCCCCTCCTACCTCACCTCCCTTCTGTCCTTCTCCAGCCCAGCCCGCACCCTCCGCTCCTCCGCCGCTAATCTCCTCACTGTACTTCGTTCTCGCCTGTCCCGCCGTCGACCCCCGGCCTACGTCATTCCCCGGGCCTGGAATGCCCCCAATCCCTCTGCCCATCCGCCAAGCTAGCTCTCTTCCTCCCTTCAAGGCCCTGCTGAGAGCTCACCTCCTCCAGGACGCCTTCCCAGACTGAGCCCCTTCCTTCCTCTCCCCCTCGTCCCCCTCTCCATCCCCCCCATCTTACCTCCTTCCCTTCCCCACAGCACCTGTATATATGTATATATGTTTGTACATATTTATTACTCTATTTATTTATTTATTTATTTTACTTGTACATATCTATTCTATTTTATTTTGTTAGTATGTTTGGTTTTGTTCTCTGTCTCCCCCTTTTAGACTGTGAGCCCACTGTTGGGTAGGGACTGTCTCTAGATGTTGCCAATTTGTACTTCCCAAGCGCTTAGTACAGTGCTCTGCACATAGTAAGCGCTCAATAAATAAGATTGATGGTGATGACAACTTTTCCAAACTGAGCGCAGAGGCAAACAAGACGGCGTTTTAAGGGAGTAAGAGGGTGGGAAGCAGTGTGGTCTAGTCGATAAGAGCCCAGACCTGGAAGTTGGAGGGAGTTGGAGTTCTAATCCCGGCTCTGCCACTTGTCCGCTGTGTGACCTTAGGCAAGTCACTTCAGTTCTCTGGGCCTCAGTTCCCTCATCTGTCAAATGGGGATTAAGACTGTGAGCCCCACGTGAGACAGGGACCACGTCCGACCTGATTCATTCACTCATTCAATCGTATTTATTGAGCGCTTACTGTGGGCAGAGCTCTGTACTAAGCGCTTGGGAAGTACAAGTTGGCAACATATAGAGATGGTCCCTACCCAACACCGGGCTTACAGTCTAGAAGATTATAATAATAATAATAATGATAATAATAATAATAATAATAATAATAATAATAATAATGGCATTTATTAAGCGCTTACTGTGTGCAAAGCACTGTTCTAAGCGCTGGGGAGGTTACAAGGTGATCAGGTTGTCCCACGGGGGGCTCACAATCTTAATCCCCATTTTACAGATGAGGTAACTGAGGCACAGAGAATGATAATAATAATGGCATTTGTTAAGCGCTTACTATGTGCAAAGCACCGTTCTAAGCACTGGGGAGGTTACAAGGTGATCAGGTTGTCCCACGGGGGTCTCACAATCTTAATCCCCATTTTACAGATAAGGTAACTGAGGCACAGAGAAGTTAAGTGACTTGCCCAAAGTCACACAGCTGACAATTGGTGGAGCCAGGATTTGAACCCATGACCTCTGACTCCAAAGCTTGTGCTCTTTTCCACTGACCCACGCTGCTTCTCATAACCTTGTATCTACCCCAGCGCTTAGAATAATAATAGTAATAATAATAACAGTGGCATTTGTTAAGTGCTTACTATGTGCAAAGCACTGTTGTAAGCGCTGGGGGGGATACAAGGTGATCAAGTTGTCCCACGTGGGGCTCACAGTCTAAATCCCCATTTTACAGATGAGGTAACCGAGGCTCAGAGAAGTTAAGTGACTTGCCCAAGGTCACACAGCAGACATGTGGCGGAGCTGGGATTCGAACCCATGACCCCTGACTCCAAAGCCCGGGCTGCTCCGTTGAGCCACTGTGCTTGGCATGTAGTAAGCGCTTACCGAATACCATGATAACCATGAGAAGCAGCGTGGCTCAGTGGAAAAGAGCCCGGGCTTTGGAGTCAGAGGTCATGGGTTCAAATCCCGGCTCCGCCACTTGTCAGCTGTGTGACTTTGGGCAAGTCACTTCACTTCTCTGGGCCTCAGTTGCTTCATCTGTAAAATGGGGATGAAGACTGTGAGCCCCCTGTGGGACAACCTGATCACCTTGTAACCTCCCCAGCGCTTAGAACAGTGCTTTGCACATAGTAAGCGCTTAATAAATGCCATTATTATTATTATTATCATTAGTAGTAAGGTATGGAGACTTTAAACTCAATGTGGGCAGGGAATGTGTCTATTTATCATTGCATTGTACTCTCCCAAGTGCTCAATAAATACGACTGAATGAGTGAATGAGGGGAGGAGCAGACGGGAGGGAGATTGGACAAGGGGAGACGGGAAGCTGGAAGGGCCTGGGAGCGCAGGGAATAAATAAATAAATAGAGAAGCAGCGTAGCTCAGTGGAAAAGAGCACGGGCTTTGGAGTCAGAGGTCATGGGTTCAAATCCCGGCTCCACCAATTGTCAGCTGTGTGACGTTGGGCAAGTCACTTAACTTCTCTGGGCCTCTCAGTTACTTCATCTGTAAAATGGGGTTAAGACTGTGAGCCCCCACGGGGCAACCTGACCACCTTGTAACCTCCCCAGTGCTTAGAACAGTGCTTTGCACATAGTAAGCGCTAAATAAATGCCATCATCATCATCATCATCATCATACGTGTGGCCTCTGACTTTTTGGGGAGCGGCCAGGATTCACACGTCGCCCCTGCCCAGAGTTTGGGATGCCCACTCGGTCTGCACTAAGCTAGGGGCCACGGGACGGGACTGTCTCGCTCACCTCTCGTGGGCAGGTGCTTGGTGCTTCACTACACGTATGTAACACATAAGCGAATTCCTTCCAGGTGGGAATAATAATAATAATTATAATAGCATTTATTAAGCGCTTACTATGTGCAATGCACTGATCTAAGCTCTGGGGAGGTTACAAGGTGACCAGGCTGTCCCACGGGGGGCTTACAGTCTTAATCCCCATTTTCATCAATCATCATCATCAATCGTATTTATTGAGCACTTACTGTGTGCAGAGCACTGTACTAAGCACTTGGGAAGTACAAGTTGGCAACATATAGAGACGGTCCCTGCCCAACAGCGGGCTCACAGTCTAAAAGGGGGAGACAGAGAACAAAACCAGACATACTAACAAAATAAAATAAATAGAATAGATATGTACAAGTAAAATAAATAAATGGAGTAACAAATATGTACAAACATATATACATATATACAGGTGCTGTGGGGAAGGGAAGGAGGTAAGATGGGGGGGATGGAGAGGGGGACGAGGGGGAGAGGAAGGAAGGGGCTCAGTCTGGGAAGGCCTCCTGGAGGAGGTG
The DNA here is from genome assembly GCF_015852505.1 of Tachyglossus aculeatus. Lineage (NCBI taxonomy): Eukaryota > Metazoa > Chordata > Mammalia > Monotremata > Tachyglossidae > Tachyglossus > Tachyglossus aculeatus. The sequence continues at coordinate 145,284,037 of NC_052067.1, read as the reverse complement.
AGCTCTCAGTAGGGCCAGTTCCAGATGAGGGAACTGAGGCATAGAGAAGTTGAGTGACTTGCCCAAAGTCACACAGCTGACAACTGGAGGAGCTGGGATTTGAACTCGAGGAGCGAAGTGTGAGGGCTGGCTTGTAAAAGGAGAGAGGTCAGTGAGGTAGGAAGGCGCAAGCAAGGTGGTGAACTGCTTTAAATAATAATAACAATGACAATAATGGCATTTATTAAGCGCTTACTATGTGCCAAGCACTGTTCTAAGCACTGGGGAGGCTACAAGGTGACCAGGCTGTCCCACGGGGGGCTCACAGTCTTAATCCCCATTTTCCAGATGAGGGAACTGAGGCATAGAGAAGTTGAGTGACTTGCCCAAAGTCACACAGCTGACAACTGGAGGAGCTGGGATTTGAACTCGAGGAGCGAAGTGTGAGGGCTGGCTTGTAAAAGGAGAGAAGTGAGTGAGGTAGGAAGGCGCAAGGTGGTGAACTGCTTTAAATAATGATAATGATGGCATTTATTAAGTGCTTACTATGTGCCAAGCACTGTTCTAAGCACCGGGGAGGCTACAAGGTGACCAGACTGTCCCACGGGGGGCTCACATTCTTCATCCCCATTTTCCAGATGAGGCAACTGAGGCCCAGAGAAGTTAACTGACTTGCCCAAAGTCACACAGCTGACAAGTGGCGGAGCAGGGATTAGAACCCATGACCTCTGACTCCACTGTTGAGTAGGGACTGTCTCTATATGTTGCCAACTTGTACTTCCCAAGCGCTTAGTACAGTGCTCTGCACACATTAAGCACTCAATAAATACGATTGATTGATTGATTGATTGACTCCATAGCCGGGGCTCTTTCCACTGAACCACACTGCTTCAGGAGACGGAATGAGGTGCTTCACCACGTGTTAGCAACACATAAGCATATTTCTCCCGACAGGGAAACCCCGATATAATCATATTCCTCTCAAAAAGGAAGGTTCAATTCGCCGCGCCCAATAACTAAATAATCATATTCCTCCCTAAAGGGAAGTTCAAATTGCCGAGTCCGAAGTAATTAATTATACTCTTCCCGAAGGGGAAGTTAAATTCACCGCACGGAAGAAATTTCGTCTGGCTCGGCCTTGACTTTGGCTTCTTTCTCTCGTCACACCGATTCCCAAACCTCTCCCCGGGTGATGGGTGACAGCAAGTCACTTAACACCTCTGTGCCTCAGTTTCCTCACTTATAAAATCTGGATTAAATCCTACTCCCTCTACTTCAATTGAGTCCCACAAAGGACAGGGACTGCGTCCAACCTGATTCCCTCGTATCTGCCCCTGTGCTTAATATAGTACTTCAGTCATTCATTCATTCAATCATATTTATTGAGCGCTTACTGTGTGCAGAGCACTGTACTAAGCGCTTGGGAAGTACAAGTCGTCAACATATAATAATAATAATAATGATGGAATTTATTAAGCGCTTACTATGTGCAAAACACTGTTCTAAGCACTGGGGAGGTTACAAGGTGATCAGGTTGTCCCACAGGGTGCTCACAGTCTTCATCCCCATTTTACAGATGAGGTAACTGAGGCCCAGAGAAGTGAAGTGACTTGCTCAAAGTCACACAGCTGACAACTGGCGGAGCCAGGATTTGAACCCATGACCTCTGACTCCAAAGCCCGGGCTCTTTCCATGAGCCATGCTGCTTCTGAAACACACAGAGACAGTCCCTACCCAGCAACGGGCTCACAGTACTTGGCACATAGTAAGTGCTTAACACCATAATTATTATTGTAATAATAATTATCATCATTAGAAAGGTCTCCAAGATTGGCTTGTCCACAGGTGACCGGACCAATCAATGAAAACTCAAAAGCAGTCCCAGCAAATTAGCTAATCGTTCAACCAATGGTATTTGTTGAGTGTTTACTGGGTGCAGAACACTGTACTAAGTGCTTGGGAGAGTGCAACACAACAGAGTTGATAGACACACGCCTTGGGAGACACGTGCCCTGTCCACAATGAGCTTACAGTGTGGAGAGGGACATTAATATAAATATGAATAATTTATATTATTATATATATATTATGTTGCCAATTTGTACTTCCCAAGCGCTTAGTACAGTGCTCTGCACATAGTAAGCGCTCAATAAATACGATTGATGATGATGATGATGATATAAAATACTATTATTAATAATAATCAAGTAATTAGCGCACCTAATCCAGCTCCTGAGCTGGATTACCACATTGGAGGGTGCAAGCGGAGAACAGAGAAGCAGTATGCCTGAGTGGATAGAGCACGGGCCTGAGAGTTACAAGGACCTGGGTTCTAATCCCAGCTCCACCACATTGCCCGCTGTGCGATTTTAGGCAAGTCACTTCAGTCAATCAATCAATCAATCAATCGTATTTATTGAGCACTTACTGTGTGCAGAGCACTGTACTAAGTGCTTGGGAAGTACAAGTTGGCAACATATACAGTCCCTACCCAACAGTGGGCTCACAGTCTAAAAGCTCAGTTCCCTCATCTGTACAATGGGGATTAAGATTCTGAGCCCCACATGGGACATGGACTGCGTCCAACCTTATAACCTTGTATCTATTTGTATCTACAAATCAAGCAAAAACTCCTCCCTGTTGGCTTCAAGGCTGTCCATCCCCTCACCCCCTCCTACCTCACCTCCCTTCTGTCCTTCTCCAGCCCAGCCCGCACCCTCCGCTCCTCTGCCACCGCTAATCTCCTCACCGTGCCTCATTCTCGCCTGTCCCGCCATCGACCCCCGGCCCACGTCCTCCCCCTGGCCTGGAATTCCTTCCTTCCCCACATCCGCCACGCTAGCTCTCTTCCTCCCTTCAAGGCCCTACTGAGAGCTCACCTCCTCCAGGAGGCCTTCCCACACTCAGCCCCTTCCTTCCTCTCCCCCTTGCCCCCCTCTCCACCCCCCCCCATCTTACCTCCTTCCCTTCCCCACAGCACCTGTATATACGTTGGTACATATTTATTACTCTATTCATTTATTTATTTTACTTGTACTTATCTATTCTATTTATTTTATTTTGTTAGTATGTTTGGTTTTGTTCTCTGTCTCCCCCTTCTAGACTGTGAGCCCACTGTTGGGTAGGGACTGTCTCTATGTGTTGCCAACTTGTACTTCCCAAGCACTTAGTACAGTGCTCTGCACACAGTAAGCGCTCGATAAATAAGATTGATTGATTGATTGATTGATTGGTAGGGTTCTGGACCCTCAAAGGGGTCTTATATTATACTGTCCCAGATACCTCATACACATAGAAAGTGCTCGATAAATCTGATTGATTGAGACTGACAGACTCTTCCTCTATTCATTCATTCATTCATTCAGTCGTATTTATTGAGCGCTTACTGTGTGCAGAGCTCTGGACTGTGTGCAGAGCTCTTCTAGACTGTGAGCCCACTGTTGGGTAGGGACCGTCTCTATATGTTGCCGACTTGTCCTTCCCAAGCGCTTAGTCCAGTGCTCTGCACACAGTCAGCGCTCAATACATACGATTGAATGAATTGAATGGACTAAACGCTTGGGAAGTACAAGTCGGCAACACATAGAGACGGTCCCTACCCAACAACGGGCTCACAGTCTAGACAGACAACAAAACCAAACACGTAGACACCAACTGACTAGCCCCTTTGGCGAGAGATTCAGAGAGAGGGTAGCGGCTCAGTACATACCTGTGGTGCACCATACATGTAGAGGACAAAGGCGTCCTGTTTGGGGATTACACACCAAGCCTTCTGCCAAGGCTTTGACTTTTCCATATACAGAAGGAAACTGCATATGACACTGTTTCCAGAGACTTCTGCTGATTCAATCTGGGAAAATAGGGTCCAAAGAGTAAAAAGACAGATAGACAGAGAAATAACCGAAGGCCAAACCAACTTCCATAGAACGGCAGCTAAAATTAGAAAGCACAATGAACTGCATTTTGACTGATTTTTGGAACCTCTCTATGGAGAAGTCACAGGGCATATTCATCTACTGCTAGAAATGATTTTGAACAAGCTTATATCAGTCGTTAGAGAAGCAACGTGGCCTCGTAGATAAAGCCTGGGAGTCAGGCGGTCACGGGTTCTAATCCCGGCTCCGCCACCTGTTTGCTGTGTGACCTGAGGCAAGTCATTTCACTTCTCTGGGCCTCAGATACCTCATCTGCAAAATGGGGAAGTGAGAAGTAGCGTGGCTAGTGAGAAGTAGCGTGGCTCAGTGGAAAGAGCAACGGGCTTTGGAGTCAGAGGTCGTGGGTTCAAATCCCAGCTCCGCCAATTGTCCACTGTGTGACTTTGGGCAAGACACTTAACTTCTCTGGGCTTAAATGACCTCATCTGTAAAATGGGGATTGAGACTGTGAGCCCCCCGTGGGACAACCTGATCACCTTGTAACCTCCCCTAGTGCTTTGAACAGTGCTTTGCACATAGTAAGTGCTTAATAAATGCCATCATTATTATTATGGGGATTGAGACTGTGAGCCCCATGTGGGACAGGGACTGTGTCCAACCCGATTTGCTTTTATCCACTCCACACAAATACCACAATTATTGTTATTAATTGTCGATTTTTTTTAATGGCATTCATTAGGCGCTTACTATCTGTCAAGCACTGTTCTAAGCACTGGGGTAGAAACGAGCTTTAGCAGGTTGGACATAGTCTCTGTCCCACTGGGGGCTCACAATCTAAGACGGAGGGAGGAGGATTGAGTTCCCATTTTACAGTCGAGGGAACGGAGGCTTAGAGAAGTTAAGTGACTTGCCCAAGGTCACACGGCAAGCAATTGGCAGAGCTAGGATTTGAACCCAGGTCCTCTGTCTCCCAGGCTCAGTCTCTTTCCACTAGGTCACACTGCTACTTCCACATTACATCAAATTTACATCAATGGAGGTGCAGCGGGACTTAGTGGAAAAACCACGGTCCGGGGAAACCAGAAGATCTGGTTCTAATCCTGTTCCCTCCTTCCCTCCCTCTGCCCTATCCCCTTCCCTTCCCTACAGCACTTGCATATATTTGTACAGATTTATTACGCTATTTATTTTATTGGTACATATTTATTATCCTTAGTTTGTTAAATATAACAAAATATATTTTGTTCCCCCTCCCCATCCCCCCGCCTGACCTCCTTCCCCTCCCCACAGCACCTGTATATATGTTTGTATGTATTTATTACTCTGTTTATTTATTTTATTTGTACATATTTCTTCTATTTATTGTATTTTGTTAACATGTTTTGGTTTGTTGTCTGTCTCCCCCTTCTAGACGGCGAGCCCGCTGTTGGGTAGGGACCGTCTCTAGATGTTGCCGACTTGGACTTCCCAAGCGCTTAGTACAGTGCTCTGCACACAGTAAGCGCTCAATAAATACGACTGAATGAATGAATGAATGATATGTATATAGCTATAATTCTATTTATTCTTATGGTATTGACACCTATCTACTTGTTCTATTTTTGTCTGTCTCCCCCTTCTAGACTGTGAGCCTGCTGTTGGGTAGGGACCATCTCTAGATGTTGCCAACTTGGACTTCCCAAACGCTTAGTACAGTGCTCTGCACACAGTAAGCGCTCAATAAATACGATTGAATGAATGAATGAATGATATGTATATAGCTATAATTCTATTTATTCTTATGATATTGACACCTATCTACTTCTTTTAGACTGTGAGCCCACTGTTGGGTAGGGACTGTGTCTATATGTTGCCAACTTGTACTTCCCAAGTGCTTAGTACAGTGCTCTGCACACAGTAAGCGCTCAATAAATACGATTGATGATTGATTGATTGATTGATTGATTGTTTTATTTTTGTCTGTCTCCCCCTTCTAGACTGTTAACCCGCTGTTGCTTAGGGCCTGTCTCTATATGTTGCCAACTTGTACTTCCCAAGTGCTTAGTACAGTGCTCTGCACATAGTAAGCGCTCAATAAATACGATTGAATGAATGAATGAAATGCCCCGCCACTTGTTGGCTGTCTGACCTAGGGCAAGAAAGACACTTAACTTCACTCCGTGCCTCAGTTCCTTCATCTGTAAAAAGGGGATTCACCTCCTGTTCTCCTTCCTACTTCAAATGTGAGCCCCAAATGGGATGGGGACTGTGCCCGACCTGATTATCTTGTACCTAACCCAGCGCTTAGAACAGGGCTTGACACGTACATAATGATGATGATGATGATATAATAACGATAATAATCGCACTTGTATCTGCACAGCCACCTCTTCCAAAAATACAATTATTAGGAATATAAAGCTTTCTCTGAAAGCAATTTTTAGCAATTAGAACTGCTTGATTGACTTTAGTATCTTTCCTAGTTTGCACCCCATAATTTTCAAAGTCAGATCAGAAAACATTTGGAAAAATCACTCTGATCATCTCCAAAAACCCAGACCGCTTCTTAATAATAATAATAATAATAATAATGATAATAACATTTGTTAAGCGCTTACTATGTGCGAAGCACTGTTCTAAGCGCTGGGGGGGGGGTCACAAGGTGAACAGGTTGTCCCATGGGGGGCTCACAGTCTTCATCCCCATTTTACAGATGAGGTAACTGATGCCCAGAGAAGTGAAGTGACTTGTCCAAAGTCACACAGCTGACTAGTGGCGGAGCCGGGATTTGAACCCATGACCTGTGACTCCAAAGCCCGGGCTCTTTCCACTGAGGCACAGAGAAATTAAGTGACTTGCCCAAAGTCACACAGCTAAGTGCTTCTTAGTTTAAAACTATAAGAAGCATCACTTATCAGAACCACATTTTCTCTCTAGGACTTCACCCACATAAAAATGACATTTCACATTTAAAACGGATGGGACTTATGTCAATCCTCGGGGAATGAAAGAGCACAGGCCTGGAAATCAGAGGACCTGGGTTCTAATCCCGGTTCTTAGGCAAGTCGCTTAACTTCTCTGTGCCTCATTTTCCTCAGCTGTACTGGGGGATTTGTTGCTTAGACTCTGAGCCCCACATGGGACCTGATTACCTTGTATCTACTCCAGTGTTTACTACAGTGTTAATAATAATAATAATAATAATAATGGTATTTATTAAGCACTTACTATGTGCAAAGCACTGCTCTAAGCACTGAGGATTACAAGGTGATCAGGTTGTCCCACAAGGGGCTCACAGTCTTCATCCTCATTTTACAGATGTGGTAACTGAGGCCCAGAGAAGTGAAGTGACTTGCCCAAAGTCACACAGCTGACAACTGGCGGAGCCGGGATTTGAACCATGACCTCTGATTCCAAAGCCCGTGCTCTTTCCACTGAGCCACGCTGCTTCTCATGCTGCTTCTCATGCTGCTATGTGTTAGACACATAGGAAGCGCTTAACAAACACTACTAGTAGTAGTAGTAGTTGTAATAATAGTAATAATTGTGGTATTGGTTAAGTGCTTCCTATGTGCCAGGCACTGTACTAAGCGCTGGGGTAGATACAAAATAATTGGGTTGGACATCATTCCTGTCCCAATCCCTATTTTACAGATGAGGGAACTGAGGCACAAAGAAGTGAAGTGACTAGTCCAAGGTCACACAGCAGACAGGTGGCGGAGCCGGAATTAGAACCCACAACCTTCTGACTCCTGGGCCCGGGCTCTATCCACTAGGCCACACTGTTCTTAGTCATAGTAATAGTCGTAACCTTTTCTTTTGCCATTTGCACCTTCAAGTGTTTTTTAAATCTAAAACCAAATAATCCAAGCAATTCCCCGGATTAAGTTTTTGTTTCTCCATACCTCCAAGATTCCTCTCCTTTTCTTTTCTTCGCTGTCCGTGCATCCAGTTATTATTTGATAGCAGTCTTTACAAACTTTGTTCAGTTTATTGTTGTCATACTCCAGATGAGCTTTATAATCTGAGCACTTCCAACAGACCACCTTGATGTACCATTTTTAAAAAAAGGAAATTGAGAATGCGCCATCGGAAACACAAACGGTTCAAATAACGCTTCTGAGAAACTATGATATGAAAGGGCAGGCTTGTATGGGCTAGTAATAAACTAAATGTCTTATGAGGGACTATCATATCATAGTTACGGAAATATAATCAACTGTTTTATAACAGAATACCTTGTTATGATAACTACAGAAATACATTACAGTTACATAATATTTCTAAATGAAAGCTGCTTGTCTATTCAATCAGTGATCTATTTGTTTTGTTTTGTTGTCTGTCTCCCCCTTCTAGACTGTGAGCCCGTTGATGGGTAGGGACCGTCTCTATATGTTGCCGACTTTTACTTCCCAAGCGCTTAGTACAGTGCTCTGCACACAGTAAGCGCTCAATAGATACGATTGAATGAATGAATAAATGAATTTATTGACCACTTACTGTGCACTGAGCACTTTACTAAGCATCTGGGAGAGTACAACACACCTGGTAGACACGTTTCCTGCCCACAGGGAGTTTACAATCTAGAAGAGGAGCTTACTATTCAGTAGGAGGAGGGTCTGCATGCTAGCAGAAAATCAGTCAGTCGTATTTATTGAGCGCTTACTGTGTGCACAGCACTTTATTCAGTGCTTGGGAAAGTCCAATACAACAGAGATGGTAGATACGTTCCCTGCCCACAACAAGTTTACAATCTAGAGGGGGGAGACAAACATTATAAACATCATAAATAAATTACAGATTAGCACATAAGCGTTGAGGATGTACATAAACCCACCCCTCTAGAGTGTAAACCCATTGTGGGCAGGGATTGTCTCTCTTTATTGCTGTACTGTACTTTCCAAGCGCTTAGTACAGTGCTCTGCAAACAGTAAGCACTCAGAATTGAATGAATGTATCAATGAGTGTACTAATATTATTGTATTACTCTATTTATTTATCTTCTACATATCTATTCCATTTATTTTATTTTGTTAGTATGTTTGGTTTTGTTCTCTGTCTCCCCCTTCTAGACTGTGAGCCCGCTGTTGGGTAGGAACTGTCTCTATGTGTTGCCGACATGTACTTCCCAAGCGCTTAGTACAGTGCTCTGCACACAGTAAGCGCTCAATAAATACAATTGATTGATTGATTGACTGGATTGTACTCTCCCAAGTACTTAATTCAGTGCTCTGCACAAAGTGCTCAGTTAAATATTACTGATCGATCCGTTGGTGGGAGGATCCCAGCTGGGACTCCGGGATGGCAAACTGCCATCAGGAAGGGGAAGATAAGTAAGGAGGCGATGAGAAGGGAGGAGAAATATTGTTGTAAAAATGAGAATAGACTGGAAGAGACTACAATCAGTGGAGTGAAAGACTGTAAGCTCACTGTGGCAGGGAACGTGCCTGCTTATTGTTGTATTGTACTCTCCCAAGCACTTGGTGCAGTGCTCTGCACACAGTAAGTGCTCAATAAATACGACTGAATGAATGAAAAGACTAGCTATATGGCAGAGTTCAATTTTCCTTTTTAATTAAATACCGCCCACTTTGAAATGAACACATTTATAATCATCATCATCAATCGTATTTATTGAGCGCTTACTATGTGCAGAGCACTGTACTAAGCGCTTGGGAAGTACAAATTGGCAACATATAGAGACAGACCCTACCCAACAGTGGGCTCACAGTCTAAAAGGGGGAGACAGAGAACAAAACCAAACATACTAACAAAATAAAATAGAATAGATATGTACAAGTAAAATACATAAATAAATAAATAGAGTAATAAATATGTACAAACGTATATACATATATACAGGTGCTGTGGGGAAGGGAAGGAGGTAAGATGGGGGGGATAGAGAGGGGGACGAGGGGGAGAGGAAGGAAGGGGCTCAGTCTGGGAAGGCCTCCTGGAGGAGGTGAGCTCTCAGTAGGGCCTTGAAAGGAAGTAGGGCCTTGAAGGGATTTATAATCCACCTGTTCTCCCTCCTCCTTAGATTGTGAGCCTCATGAGGGATGGGGACGGTGTCCAATTAATCAGTCAAGCAATTGTATTTATTGAGTGCTTACTTTGCACGGACCACTGTACTAAGCACTTGGAAAAGTACGATACGACAGAGTTGGAAGACACATTCCCTGCCCACAGTGAGCTCAAGGTCTAACTGATCAACTTCTAGACTGTGAGCCCGCTGTTGGGTAGGGACCGTCTCTATATGTTGCCAACTTGTACTTCCCAAGCGCTTAGTACAGTGCTCTGCACACAGTAAGCGCTCAATAAATATGATTGAATGAATGAATAAACCTGTAGCTACCCCAGTGCTTAGAAGAGTGCGTGACACACAGAAAGTCCATGGCGTTGTGGACTGAGCAGAGGCCTCGGAGTCAAAAGGTCATGGGTTCTAATCCCGGTTCTGCCACTTGTCTGCTTTGTGACCTTGAGCAAGTCACTTCACTTCCTCTGTGCCTCAGTTATCTCATCTATAATAATAATACTGATGGCATTTGTTAATCAATCAATCATATTTTTTGAGCACTTACTGTGTGCAGAGCACTGTACTAAGCGCTTGGGAAGTACAAGTTGGCAATATATAGAGCCGGTCCCTACCCAACAGCGGGCTCACAGTCTAGAAGTGGGAGACTGAAAACAAAACAAAACATATTAACAAAATAAAATAAATAGAATAGATATGTACAAGTAGAATAAATAAATAGAGTAATAAATACGAACAAACATATATGTGTGAAGCACTGTTCTAAGTGCTGGGAGGGGATACAAGGTGATCAGGTTGTCCCACGGGGGGCTCACAGTCTTCATCCCCATTTTACAGATGAGGTAACTGAGGCACAGAGAAGCTAAGTGACTTGCCCAAAGTCACACAGCTGACAATTGGCAGGGCCGGCATTTGAACCCATGACCTCTGACTCCCAAGTCCGTGCTCTTTCCATTGAGCCACGCTGCTTCTATAAAATGAGAATGACACCAATTATGTTGCCAATTTGTACTTCCCAAGCGCTTAGTACAGTGCTCTGCACATAGTAAGCGCTCAGTAAATACGATTGATGATGATGATGAATGATACCGTGAGCCCCATGTGGGACAGAGGCTGTGTCCTCCCTGATTTACTTGTACCCACTCCAATGCTTAGTACACTGCCTGGCACATAGTAAGCACTTAACAAATACCACGATTCCTATGGAGAAGCAGCGTGGCTCAATGGAAAGAGCCCGGGCTTTGGAGTTGGAGGACATGGGTTCGAATCCTGGCTCCACCACTTGTCAGCTGTGTGACTTTGGGCAAGTCACTTCACTTCTCTGTGTCTCAGTTACCTCATCTGTAAAATGGGGGTGAAGACTGTGAGCCCCATGTAGGACAACCTCATCACCTTGTATTCCCCCAAGCACTTAATAAATGCCATTATTATTATTATTATTACTGCAATAGACTGTGAGGCCATTTTTGGATAGGGACTGTCTCTACGTGTTGCCGAATTGTACTTTCCAAGCGCTTAGTACAGTGCTCTGCACAGCCCATTTTCGGGTAGGGACCGTCTCTATAGGTTGCCGACTTGTACTTCCCAAGCGCTCAGTACAGTGCTCTGCACAGAGTAAGCGCTCAATAAATACGATTGAATGAATAAATAGGATTGAATGATGAACAACAGGGTGGGTAGCCACATTCCCTCCACACAATGAACTACCTGAGAACTGCCTGAGTCCACCTGAGGAACTTCTCTCTATCCCAGTGCTTAGAACAGCGCTCGACGCATCGTAAGCACTTTAACAAGCACCAGAAAGAAAATTCAAGGCTACCGAAAGCCAAATCAAGGGACCAATATGTTCTCCCTTACATGTCCACAAGCACGACAATGGTGTCGCCTTCTCGTCAGCGCGTTGAAAGACTCCTTGCATTTCATACACATGGTCACTTCGTTGTCTCGGATCCATCTGGGGGCCCTTTTCCCCAGCTCGGCAGTCTAGGAAGGAAAAAAGACGCTGGATGATGGAGTTTTTTTTTTTTACTCCGGGGCATTCTTATTCCCTTCCGTCGGAAAAGCGCTGCCACACCGCTCAAACCATCTTTTGAAACCCGGGCGAAGATCTGGGCTAACAAAGGGGTCAGTCAAAAAAGCGAGCCAGTATGAGAAAGTCAGTCCCTGACTCATTTATCCGAGGAAGAATGGGAATCTGTCTCAAAAGTACCCACGGGCACCGAAAAGGGAAATGGTTTGCTCACAAAATGATTGCTTTGTCATTCCCGACCTAGAGGAACCCTGACATGTTATATCCTCGGGGCTAGCGTTGGCCATTGGCGACAGACCATTTGCTAACTCAAAGGGACAACAGAGGACCTGGCGGTTAAAGAGCTTCGCTTGACTTACAGAAACCTCCAAGTGAAGGTCATTATCTTTGGCGATTGCGTTTCTGAAGGTTTCATTCCTCTGATGGAAAGCTTCGATGGTAACCTGAAGTGCCTAAAACACGCAAAAAACTGTTGATCAGAACATTCAGTGAAGTGTGACATTTAAATTTATCCACAGACTTGGCGAAACAAAGATCTGCCCGGGATTTAAAAGTTGGAATCGGCAGCGAATTTACACGCCACAACGTAAATCCGGTAGAATCACCGCCGCAACGACTTTGTAGATGTCCTAGTGGAAACCTCCGCGGTAACAGAAATTGTGCCGCTGTCAACACTGTTTCAATGGTAAGCGGGGGATAAGGGAAAGGTGAGCTCTCCCATCATGTTTTATCCCCATCATGCCACTAAAAAGCAGAATTATTGAATGGGTATGCGGATCAGTGCTTAGAACAGTGCTTGGCACATAGTGAGCGCTTAACAAATACCATTATTATTAGACAGAACTGCACATGTAGAGAAGCAGCGTGGCTCGGTGGAAAGAGCACGGGCTTGGGAGTCAGAGATCATGGGTTCTTATCCCGGCTCCTCGACTTACCAGCTGTGTGACTTTGAGCAAGTCACTTAACTTCTCTGTGCCTCAGTTACCTCATCTGGAAAATGGGGATTAAGACTGTGAGCCCTATGTTCCTCCTATGTTCCTCCTATGTTAGAGAAGCAGCGTGGCTCAGTGGAAAGAGCACGGGCTTGGGAGTCAGAGGTCATGGGTTCAAATCCCAGCTCCACCAATTGTCAGCTGTGTGACTTTGGGCAAGTCACTTAACTTCTCTGGGCCTCAGTTACCTCATCTGTAAAATGGGGATTGAGACTGTGAGCCCCCCATGGGACAACCTGATCACCTTGTAACCTCCCCAGCGCTTAGAACAGTGCTTTGCACATAGTAAGCGCTTAATAAATGCCATTATTATTATTATTATTATGTGGGACAACCTGATTACCTTGTATCTCCCCCAGCGCTTAGAACAGTGTTTGGCACATAGTAGGCACTTAATAAATACCAAAATTATTATTATTATTATTATTATTATATACATGGATGCATGATATTTACATTTACGTGGAAGTATGTGGAGAAGCAGGGTTGCCTATTGGAAGCAGCACGGGCCTGAGAATCAGAAGACCTGTGTTCTAATCCTGGCTCTACCCCTTGTTTGTTGCATGACCTTGGACAAGTCGCTTAACTTCTTTATCCCTCGGTTTCCTCATCTGTAAAATGAGGCTTGAATCCTACTCCTTCCTACTTAGACTGAGAGCCCCATGAGGGACAGGAGCTATGTCCAACTTGATAATCTTGTATCTACCTCAGTGTTCAGAACAGTGCTGGACACCTAGTAAGCACTTAACAAATACCATAAAATAAATTTTTTTTAAAAAAGAAGCAGCGGGGCCCAATAGGAGGAACAGGAGTTTAGGAGACTAGGCAAATCATTTAGGTAAATGATTTAGGGAAGCAGCGTGGCTCAGTGGAAAGAGCATGGGCTTGGGAGTCGGAGGTCGTGGGTTCTAATCCTGCCTCCGCCACTTGTCTGCAGTGTGACTTCGGGCAAGTCACTTAACTTCTCTGGGCCTCAGTTGCCTCATCTGTAAAATGTGGATTAAGACTGTAAGCCCCAAGTGGGACAACCTGAGCCCACTGTTGGGTAGGGACCATCTCTATATGTTGCCAACTTGTACTTCCCAAGCGCTTAGTACAGTGCTCTGCACACAGTAAGTGCTCAATAAATACAATTGAATGAATGAATGACAACCCTGATTACCTTGTATCTACCCCAGCACTTAGAACAGTGCTTGGCACATAGTAAGCGCTTAACAAAAACCACCATTATTATTATTATTATTTAAATTCTCTGGGTTTCAGTTTTCTCATCTGCAGAATGGGGATTCAATTCTCCTTCTCTCTCGGACTCGTGAGCCCAACATGGGACAGGAACTCTGTCTGATCTGCTTGTGTTGCATCTACCTCCGCACTTAGTTCAGTGCTTGGCACAAGGAAGAGCTCAACAAATAACATGATAATCATTATTATTCCCACCTCCTGGACAAACACAAACGGAACGATGAAAACTGCAAAGAAATCACACTCACCTTTATCCATTCTTCTTTGTCCTGTTCAGAACTAAAAGAAAATTTGCAGAGTTTAAGACAAACTGCGAAAAACCCCTCACCCCTCCGAGGAATATTAATTTATGCTCTTTGGAACCCTTTGGAGTTCTTGCGATATTGTTTAAAAATATCGATTGACAGTCAAGAGTTCCAGACTCCCAAGCTACCTCTGAGAAATTGGGTGAGGTAACTTGGAACATTTCCCCAGTACCAGCTAATGTTATATATTGGCTATGGAGCCCTTGGGGTAGGTTTACTTTACGTTGTCTTTCCCACCAAAGGGAAACAGACTTATAAAAATAGAACTACCTTAATTACACAATGAACACTATTTCCTCATTCTGGGCCCACAGAATCCAGTCTGGAGTCTTTAGGGAAGATGACTGGCCCTTATCTCGTCGGCAGTCTGCGATTTTCACCAGAATGGGGTCCCAGTTCTCCACCCCATCCCACTGTGACAGTGGGAGAAGGCTTGGTGTACCTCTAAACTTGCTGTTACCTCCCTGGATTCCCCCATTTCTGCATGGGATTGAGGTGAGAATGTGGGTTTCTCACGCCTAGAGAAGGACTGTGGCCCAGAGAAGCAGCGTGGCTCCTCAGTGGAAAGAGCCCGGGCTTCGGAGCCAGAGATCGTGGGTTCTAATCCCGGCTCCCCCACTTATCAGCTGTGTGACTTTGGGCAAGTCACTTGGCTTCTCTGTGCCTCAGTTACCTCATCTGTAAAATGAGGATTAAGGCTGTGATCCCCATGTGGGACAATCTGATTACCTTGTATCCTCCCCAGCGCTTACAACAGTGCTTGACACATAGTAAGCGCTTAACAAATGCCATCATCATTATTATTATTACTAATGGCAAAAGAGCGTAGGCCTGGGACTCAGAGGACCTGGGTTCTAATCCCAGCTCTGTGACCTGGGGTGAGTCACTTAGCTTCTCTGGGCCACATAATAATACTAATAATACTACTACTACTACTACTACTACTACTACTACTACTACTACTACTACTAATAATAATAATAATAATAATAATGTAGTTTTTGTTAAGCACTTACTCTGTGCCAGGTACTGTACTAAGCGCTGGGGTAGATACAAGCTAATCAGATTGAACACTGTCCAAGTTCCATATGAGACTCACAGTTTTAATCCCCATTTTCCAGAGGAGGGAACTGGGGCCCAGGGAAGTGAAGTGACTTGCCCAAGGTCACCCAGCCGACATGTGGCAGAGCCGGGATTAGAATCCAGTTCCTTCTGATTCCCAGGCCTGGGCTCCATCCGCTAAGCCACGCTGCTTCTCTACAGTTTGGACATCTGTAAAATTGGGACTCAATTCCCATTCTTTCTCAAACTTACTCTGCGGGTCCCATATGGAACAGGGGTTGTGACTGACCTCATGATCACGTTATCTACCCCAGTGCTTAGTTTCGTGCTTGGAACAGAGTCAGCACTTAAAAAATTCCACAATTACCACCATCATCATCATGATTCTGATTTTTACCTGGGAAGGGTGGCTATGATGTCGCTAATTACCCTATTTATTTATTTATTTTACTTGTACATATCTATTCTATTTATTTTATTTTGTTAATATGTTTGGTTTTGTTCTCTGTCTCCCCGTTCTAGACTGTGAGCCCACTGTTGGGTAGAGACTGTCTCTATATGTTGCCAACTTGTACTTCCCAAGCGCTTAGTACAGTGCTCTGCACACAGTAAGCGCTCAATAAATACAGTTGATTGATTGATTGATTGATTAATGGGGAGTCCATCTTTGGTTCCTGTAGAGCCAGAATTCCCAGGGTGGACAGTGGCTGCATTGACACCTGTCTACTTTTTGTTTTGTTTTGTTGTCTGTCTCCCCCTTCTATACTGCGAGCCCGTTGTTGGGTAGGGACCGTCTCTATACGTTGCCGATTTGTACATCCCAAACGCTTAGTACAGTGCTCTGCACACAGTAAGCACTCAATAAATATGATTGAATGAATGAATGAATTAGCCTGTATCTACCCCAGTGCTCAGAACAGTGCTTGCCACATAGTATGCACTCAATGAATACCATCATTATTAGGTGAAGGAATCAGGTTTGGGGGTCCCCAAGCCTCTGGGATTCCCCTTCAGGGGGTGCAAAGCCATTGGGCCAAAGCCACAATGGCTGGGTCACCCCTTTGTAGCATAGTGTAGCATAGTGTAGCATAGCATAAGTGCTTAGTACAGTGCTCTGCACACAGTAAGCGCTCAATAAATACGATTGAATGAATAGTGGCCTGGGAGCCAGAAGGACCTGGGTTCTAATCCCGGCTCTGCCACTTGTCTACTGTGTGACCATGGCCAAGTAAGTAAACTTCTCTGTGCCTCAGTTACCTCATCTGTAAAATGGGGATTAATAATAATAATAATTATTAATATTATTAATAATATTATTATTATTATTAAGGCATTTATTAAGCACTTACCAGGTGCAAAGCACTGTTCTAAGCGCTGGGGAGGTTACAAGGTGATCAGGTTGTTCCACGAGGGGCTCCCAGTCTTAATCCCCATTTTCCAGATGAGGGAACTGAGGCACAGAGAAGTGAAGTGACTTGCCCAAAGTCATGCAGCTGACAATTGGCGGAGCTGGGATTTGAACCCGTGACCTCTGACTCCAAAGCACGGGCTCTTTCCACTGAGCCATGCTGCTTACCCATCCCTACGCAGCCTGGCCCAACCGTGCCCTGCTCCTCTCCATCCATCTTTAGCCCCACTCATCGGGTTGGACACAGCCCCTGTCCCACACAGGGCTCACACTCTCAATCCCCATTTTCCAGATGAGGGAACTGAGGCCCAGATAAGTGAAATGACTTGCCCAAGGTCACAGAGCAGACATGTGGCGGAGCCGGAATTAGAACCCAGGTCCTTCTGACTCCAAGGCTCTATCCACTAAACCATGTTGCTCCTCTCTATTATTATTATTATTGGGGCATTTGTTAAGCGCTTACTATGTGCCAAGCACTGTTCTAAGCGCTGGGGTAGATGCAAGGTAATCAGGTTGTCCCACGTGGGGCTCTCCAGGTTGTAAGATCCTTGTGGGCAGGGATCGTGATGACCAACTTTATTTTACTGTGCTTCCCCAAGTGCTTAGTACAGTGCTCTGCACAATCCTTCAGTGCAAAATTTTAACAACATGCAATGGTCACTCTCAGCACAAAGTTGACTGACGTATTCCCTTTCCTCTCTGAATTTCAGATTGTCAGTTCCCTTCATCATCGTTCCCCCTACAATGGAAACAGTGGGGCCTGATGGAAATCAATCTATCATATTTATTGAGCGCTTACTGTGTGCAGAGCACTGTACTAAGCGCTTGGGAAGTCCAACTTGGCAACATATAGAGCCGGTCCCTACCCAACAGTGGGCTCACAGTCTAGAAGGGGGAGACAGAGAACAAAACCAAACATAGTAACAAAATAAAATAAATAGAATAGATATGTACAAGTGGAATAAATAAATAAATAGAGCAATAAATACGGACAAACATATATACATATATACAGGGGCTGGGGGAAGGGAAGGAGATAAGGCGGAGGGGGAAGAGGGGGAGAGGAAGGAGGGGGCTCAGTCTGGGAAGGCCATTGGACTGGGAATCAGAGGATCTGGGATGAGCTCCGCCACTTTTTATTCAATCGTATTTATTGAGCGCTTACTGTATGCAGAGCACCGTACTAAGTGCTTGTCACTAGAGAAGCAGTGTGGCTCAGTGGAAAGAGCCCAGGCTTTGGAGTCAGAGGTCGTGGGTTCAAATCCCAGCTCCACCGCTTGTCAGCTGTGTGACTTTAGGCAAGTCATTTAACTTCTCTGTGCCTCCGTTATCTCATCTGTAAAATGGGGATTAAGACTGTGAGCCCCACGTGGGACAACCTGATCACCTTGTATCCACCCCAGTGCTTAGAACAGTGCTTGGCCCAAAGTAAGCGCTTAATAAATGACACCTGCCTGCTTGTTTTGTTTTGTTGTCTGTCTCCCCTTTCTAGACTGTGAGCCCATTGTTGGGTAGGGACCATCTCTATATGTTGCCGATTTGAACTTCCCACATGCTTAGTACAGTGCTGTACACACAGTTAGTGCTCAATAAATACAATTGATTGAATGAATGAACAAATACCATCATTATTATTCTCTGTGCCTCAGTTTCTTCATATGTAAAACGGGGATTATGACTGATTATGTCCAACCTGATAACCTCATATCTACCCTAGCACTTAGTACATTGCCAGGCACATAGTAAACACTTAACAAATACCATGATAAAACAACAAAAACAAACTTTAGCCCCTTTTATAGGCAGAAACAGCCAGACAGAAACCAAGAGTTCTCTTCACAATACCCTCACTGAATGGGCTAGGAGACAAATGGCACTTGGATTGAAATTCAACAAGTCGGCCTTCTAACAATGGATGTACCATAGAATCGGAGATATTATGATTTTATAGATATGCTTTACAGATTTGCAGATTTCAGACTTCAGATTTTATACCTAGGGCTAGAGTAGGGCTTGAATGTAGTGTCAGTTCTACCATAACACATGGTTTTAGTACATTACTTTATATGGAAATGTGTAATAAAATCATGGGAAGCAGGGTGGCCTAGGATAATGATAATAATAATAATGATGGCATTTATTAAGCGCTTACTATGTGCCAAGCACTGTTCTAAGCCCTGGGGAGGTTACAAGGTGATCAGGTTGTCCCACAGGGGGCTCACAGTCTTAATCCCCATTTTACAGATGAGGTCACTGAGGCCCAGAGAAGTGAAGTGACTTGTCCAAAGTCACATGGCTGACAATTGACGGAGCCGGGGTTTGAACCCATGACCTCTGACTCCAAAGCCCGGGCTCTTTCCACTGAGCCACGCTGCTTCCCTAGGATGGGCCCAGGAGTCACAAGACCTGGGTTCTGTGCGACTTGGGCAAGTCACTTCACTTCTCTTAATAGAGTGTGTGGCACAAAGTAAGCCCTTAACAAATACCACCATTATTATTCTCTGGGACTCAGTTCCCTCATCTGCCAAATGGGGATAAAATACCTAGCCCCTCGCCTATCTAGACTGTGACACCCATGTAGGATTCTGATGATCTTGCATCTACCTCAGTGCTTAGTGCTTGACACAAAGTAAGCACTTAAGAAAAACACAATTATTATTAATGTGATTGATCATCATCATCATCAATCATATTTATTGAGCGCTTACTGTTGCAGAGCACTGTACTAAGCGCTTGGGAAGTACAAGTTGGCAACATATAGAGACAGTCCCTACCCAATAGTGGGCTCACAGTCTAAAATAATAATACCCATTATTACCCATAATAATACAGATACATATTACCCATAATAATACAGATAATAATACCCATTATTGAGTAAGAAGCAATTTTGTGCAGACCCTTGGCTTCAGGCAGGGTGGGAATATACGGATACACATTTTCAGTAACAAGGGCTTCTTTGAGAACACAACCCGTGTACCATAGGAGAACAGATTACACCATCTTGGCTGTTAACAGGGTGTTGGTCTATACCAGACAAAGACCTGCCTAAGCCCTTTCTAAATACATCAGATGCCAAAGACGACGCAGGCCTCCCTTACTAACATTCTTCCACCTCTGGTTCCATAAAACCAAATCTACAGTTCCATTTTCCTAGGGGGCAGGAACGGGAGTAACTAAAAATGCAGACTTCCTTCTAATGCGTATACCAAACCTCTCCCCTCCTTCAAGTTCCAAACTAGTGTTTTATCAATTTTGGTATCACTCTCATACCTAAAGGACTTAACGTTTCTTTCCTGTTCTTGCCCAAGGCAAGTTTCTACACCTTACCCTTCAGAATATCCTCTCCAAGCTTTTCTCTGTCCCTCCCTCTCAGCTGCTGCTTCTCTCAGAAGTCCATTGTCCCAGATCTTGGAGATGCCCAGGGATGGGCGATCACCCATCCTTGGAAAGCACCGCTTTCCGCTATCCAGACCGTGGACATGTGAAGGGATGCCAGGGATTCTTCTAGACTCTTTCATCTCCCAGACATTTAGACTGTGAGCCCACTGTTGGGTAGGGACTGTCTCTACATGTTGCCCACGCGCTTAGTACAGTGCTCTGCACACAGTAAGCGCTCAATAAATACGATTGATTGATCTCCCAGGTGTGGTAGATATCCTTACCTGGCCTGGAGTTCCAAGGTCCTTTCCTTCCCAGAAACCTGAAACGTGTGCGGGTACTCTTCATTGTGAGTCTCGACAATTTTCATTCCGTCCAAGCCAACTTTGGTTCGAACTGAATACTTTGATCCCACCAGGCTGAATTTTGGCACACAGTACAGTAACATGTTGTTGAACTGGGAACCCAGAAATCCAGAAGAACGGGAAGAAAAAAAAAACAGGAAAGCAAAGTACAACAGCGTTAACAGTTGGGCTGCTTACCGGCACTGATCTCCAGAGTCCGTAATTCCCAAAGTTATTTTCATCGCCAAAAAGATCCCCTCCGGCCTTCAAGCGGGAGCATTTCCTAGGCCAAAGAACGTCTATGCCTCCTATGAAAGGCTGTCATTTTAGGACCTCTAAAATGTAAGCTTATTATGCGTAAGGAACGTGCCTGCTAATCTTTGCTGTATTGTACTCTTCCAAGCGTTCTGTACAGTGTCTTGCACATAGTAAGCACTCAATAAATACAACTGATTGATTAAAATGTGAGGGGCACCTTTTCGGAAAAGTAAAATGTGTCAGAGGGAAAAGCTCCAGGGAATAGGGTTGGGTCTCCAAAGACAACGGCAGATTACATGGAGGGGTGAAAGTGGGAAAATCGAGTCTCAGTGAATGGGGTGGGAGATGAGACTAAAGATACTAGAGAAGCAGCGTGGCTCAGTGGAAAGACCCCGGGCTTGGGAGTCAGAAGTCACGGGTTCTAATCCCAGCTCCGCCAATTGTCAGCTGTGTGACTTTGGGCGAGTCACTTAACTTCTCTGGGCCTCAGAGGATGAAGACTGGGGATGAAGACTGTGAGACCCCCGTGGGACAACCTGATCACCTTGTAACCTCCCCAGCGTTTAGAACAGTGCTTTGCACATAGTAAGCGCTCAACAAATGCCATCATTATTATTATTATTATTACTAAAAAAGTTTAAAGGAGCCGCCACTGCTATTATGGCGGAAGCTTCTTTCAATTTCCGGCTGTTTTTATAAGTCTGGATAAGCTGAGGGGCACGGGAAGGGGGAAAGGAGGATGGTGGGAGAAGCGGCATGGCCCAGTTGATAGCCCTGGGATTCAGAAGGACCTGGGTTCTAATCCTAGCTCCCCGACTTGTCTGCCGTGTGACTTTAGGCAATCACTTCGCTTCTGGGCCTAGAAGTCAGAGGAAGAGGGTCCTAATCCTGGCTCTGCCGCTTGTCTGCTGGGTGACCTTGGCAAAGCACTTTGCTTCTGGGCCTGGGAATCAAAGGACCTGGGCTCTAATCCAGGCTTGTCTGTTGGGTGACCCTGGGCAAGTCACTTCGCTTCTCCCGGCCTCAGTTACCTCTTCTGGAAAATGGGGATTAAGACTGTGAGCCCCATGTGGGACAGGGACTGGGTTCAGAATGTGAGCACGTTGTTGGGCAGGGATTGTCTCTATTTGTTGCCGAACTGTACTTTCCAAGCGCTTAGTACAGTGCTCTGCACACAATAAGCGCTCAATAAATATGACTGAATGAACGAATGACTCTGATTAACTTGTATTATCTATCCCAGTGCTTAAATCGGTTGCTTGGCACATAGTAGGTGCTTAACATGTACCATAATAATAATTATTATTATCATCAACTTGGCACCAGGAAACAAATTGAAAGAGTACGTTCTGAAATCATTTCAACATGACCAGGTAGACATTCATTCATTCAATCACATCTATTGAGCGCTTACTGTGTGCAAAACACTGCACTAAGCGCTTGGGAAAGTACAATAAAGCAATAAAGCGAGACGATCCCTGCCCACAACGAGCTCACAGACAGGGACTTAGCGATTCACTGGGTCCCAACTTAGACTGTTCCGGACGGTTAAATGTTTATTTTTAAAGTTGCTTTCACGCTTAACCATTTTGGGCCTCAGCATCGATCTGATGATGGCCATCTGTAATCTTGGACAAAGGAAACCTGGAGGACCTTTAGCAACTAACTCAGAACCTAATATCGAGGAACGATTGTCATCACTGATTCTTTCAACGCTTCATGACCAAATATAATCGATCGCACTCACACACCGCGGGCAATTTTATGATTGCTTCTTGGCCTTCCGAGCAATTTAGATCCCTTTTCTTTTAGCTGCAATCTTCAGGGAGAAAAGCACTTTGTTTAATTATTGGATTTACACAACTCTAGAGAGTTCAATGTTAATCTAACATGATAGTAAGCCAAATCGCATGGGGATCCGAAAGTTATTACAAAATTCAGACGGTGGTCATTTGTATTTATGATGCCTGGTTCCTCTCACGCTTTTTGAGTACCTTTAAAAGTAGGTATTTTGGATTACATAACAAGCTCCGAAAGTATCTCAAGTATAGGGATGCCTTCTTAAATCAGCCACCAAAGTTCCACAGAAAAATTATTTTTTTGAATAACAAGTTCTACACTAGGATTGTCAAGTGCTTAGTACAGTGCTCTGCACACAGTAAGTGCTCAATAAATACGACTGATTGATTGATACGATTGTTCCACTGTGAACAATCAAAGATGATGATAACATACGGAACTTTCATTTTTAATCCACCTTTATTCTGAGGTGACATTTGAAAGTATAAAGTGAGTTTAATGGCCCATTTGCGAAACCAAAACCAAAATCATTCATTCAATCGTATTTATTGAGTATCTATTGAGTGCTTACTGTGTAATCGGGTAATACTAAAATCAGGTAATATTCTAAAAGACTAATTTTGAGTCAGTAATGATCTACTTTCCGCTTCAAGAACGATAGTTATTCTCAGCTAACGACTATACCCTCGGTGTGTCATAGTTGGACTCTGCCCCTGGCTTTTCAATTTTTCCTTAACGAACAGGTCCACCGCTTGATTTTAATCTGGTCTTTCCCCCCAGACTTTTACTCTTCAATACATTTCCATTTCAAGGGAATGTAAGCAACTCCTCATTCCAGAAGACGATGCATGTTACACCTCTGAGAGCTTGAAACTGTACTTCTTATTTATAGAAACCATTAGAAGGCCTTCAGTAACATGGACTTTATCAAGAGGTGAAAGGCAACAGGAAGTTGTCAAGGTAAAATGTCGACTTCTCCTTGGGTTTCCCCTTCAGCTCTCTCTCTCGCGGGGAACTTGTGGCAGATGCAATATGGAGCAACAAACCAACATTTCCCCTTACCAGAGGTGAGACAAGTTCAGTGGCCTTTCATCCTAAGACACCGGCATTAGCAGTTTTTTTTTAACGGTATTTCTTAAGTGCTCACTCTGTGCCAGGCACTACACAAAGCACTGGGGTAGATGAAAGCTAATAATAATAATAATAATGGCATTTATTAAGCGCTTACTATATGCAAAGCATAGTTCTAAGTGCTGGGGAGGTTACAAGGTGATCAGGTTGTCCCTCGGGGGGCTCCCAGTCTTCATCCCCATTTTACAGATGAGGTAACTGAGGCACAGAGAAGTGAAGTGACTTGCCCCAAGTCACACAGCTGACAGTTGGCAGAGCCAGGATCTGAACCCACGACCTCTGACTCCAAAGCCCGGGCTCTTTCCACTGAGCCACGCTGGTTGGACACAGTCCATGTCCCACTGGGGGACTCACAATTTGAATCCCCATTTTACGGATGAGGGAACTGAGGCCCAGAGAAGTTAAGCGACTTGCACAAGGTCACATAACAGACAAGAGGCAGGGCCAGGACTAGAACTCGGGCCTTTTGACTTCCAGGACTGTGCTTTTTCCACTAGACCACGCTGCTTCTTAGTTGTTAAGACGTTAGGCTCTGATGGGCCCTGGGTTAATAAAACCTTTGGTCATGAGCACAACAGCGAGAAACAGCCCCCTCATTCATTCATTCAATCATATTTATTGAGCGCTTACTGTGTGCAGAGCACTGTACTAAGCGCTTGGGAAGTACAAGGTGGCAACATATAGAGACGGTCCCTACCCAACAGCGGGCTCACAGTCTAGAAGGGGGAGGCAGACAACAAAACAAAACGTATTAACAAAATAAAATAAATAGAATAGTAAATATGTACAAGTAAAATAGAGTAGTAAATATGTATAAACAGATATACAGGTGCTGTGGGGAGGGGAAGGAGGTAAGGCGGGGGGGATGGGGAGGGGGAGAGGAAAGAGGGGGCTCAGTTTGGGAAGGTGTGAGCTCTCAGTAGGGCTTTGAAGGGAGGAAGAGAGCTAGCTTGGCGGATGTGTGGAGGGAGGGCATTCCAGGCCAGGGGGAGGACGTGGGCCGGGGGTCGATGGCGGGACAAGCGAGAACGAGGCACAGTGAGGAGGTTGGCGGCAGAGGAGCGGAGGGAGAAGGAAAGAAGGGAGGTGAGGTAGGAGGGGGCGAGGGGATGAAGAGCCTTGAAGCCGAGAGTGAGGAGTTTTAGCCTGATGCGTAGGTTGACTGGTAGCTACTGGAGATTTTTGAGGAGGGGAGTAACATGCCAAGAGCGTTTCTGCACAAGATGATCCGGGCAGCAGCGTGAAGTATAGACTGAAGTGGGGAGAGACAGGAGGATGGGAGATCAGAGAGGAGGCTGATGCAGTAATCCAGTCAGGATAGGATGAGAGATTGAACGAGCAGGGTAGCGGTTTGGATGGAGAGGAAAGGGCGGGCCTTGGCGATGTTGCGGAGGTGAGACCGGCAGGTTTTGGTGATGGCCTGGATGTGAGGGGTGGCCTGCCAGCTTCTTATATTTACTGCCTTCAGGGCTCTCAGCAAGACCTCTCCATTTGAGGTTTGATCACTTAATTTCCCCCAAGTCCCGCTTATCACAGTTGAAGGCCCAGTCCCCCTGAAGAGAAACGCGGCTAGAGCAGCTTTGCCTCCAAGAGACAAATACCAAGCTCCAACTTTTAATAACGGAAGGGAAAAAAAAAAAACTAATCAGAACTTGAGGGACTCTCAGAGGAGAAGGGCCAGCTGGGAAAGGAAAAAAGGTAGTTGGAGTAACAATTACTTCCTGTATCTGCAAACTTTATTGTGATTTATCTTAGGCTCCATGAGAGCATTTTATAACTTGTTAAATGAAAGAAAGCATGGAGAAAAAAATGAGGGAATGTGGGTACAAAGGTGTGTGAATATACAAATCGGTCAAACCAGCCCATGCATACCTATGAGAACCTGGGTTCTAATCCCAGCTCTGCCATTTTCCTGCTGTGTGACCTTGGGCAAGTCACTTGACTTCTTGGGGCCTCAGTTTCCTCATCTGTAAAATGGGGATTCAATGTCTGTCCTCACTATCAGACTGTGAGCTCCTTGAGGGGCAGGACCCATAAACTCTTCACTCTTGGCTTCAAGGCTGTCCATCCCCCTCGCCCCCTCCTCCCTCCCCTCCTTTCTGTCCTTCTCCAGCCCAGCCCGCACCCTCCGCTCCTTTGCCACCACTAACCTCCTCACCGGGCCTCGTTCTCTCCTGTCCCGCCATCGCCCCTCGGCCCACGTCCTTCCCCTGGCCTGGAATGCCCTCCCTCCGCACAACCGCCAAGCTAGCTCTCTTCCTCCCTTCAAAGCCCTACTGAGAGCTCACCTCCTCCAGGAGGCCTTCCCACACTAAGCCCCTGCTTTTCCTCTGCTCCTCCTCCCCTCCCAATTGCCCCCACTCCCTCCCTCTGTCCTACCCCCTTCCCCTCCCCATAGCCCTTGTATATATTTGTACATACTTATTACTCTATGTATCTTATTAATGATGTGTATATAGCTATAATTCTATTTATTTTATCAAGCGCTTAGTACAGTGCTCTGCACATAGTAAGCGCTCAATAAATACGATTGATGATTTATTCCGATGGTATTGACATCTGTCTACTTGTTTTGTTTTGTTGTCCGCCTCCCCCTTCTAGACTGTGAGCCCATTGTTGGGCAGGGACCGTCAGTATATGTTGCTGACCTGTACTTCCCAAGCATTTAGTACAGTGCTCTGCACACAGTAAGTGCTCAATAAATACGACTGAATGAATGAATGAATATCCCACCTGATCCCGCCTCTGCCACTTGTCAGCTGTGTGACTTTGGCCAAGTCACTTCACTTCTCTGTGCCTCAGTTACCTCATCTGTAAAATGGGGATGAAAACTGTGAGCCCCCTGTGGGACAACCCGATCACCTTGAAACCTTCCCAGCACTTAGAACAGTGCTTTGCACATAGTAAGCGCTTAACAAATGACATTATTATTATTATTATTATTATTATTATCTTGCATCTACTCCAGTGTTTAGTACTGTGCTTGGCACATAGTAAACGCTTAACAAACATCACAGTTATTATTATAATTAATATTATTATTATCAAGTGGGATTTTGCTTTGGGAACTTTTAGATGAGTTAACACCCCAGCCCCACCAACCATTTTCCTCAACTCGACTGCTTTAATCGCTTACTATGAACATTCAAATAGCACTTCTGGAATACCCCTAACCAAAATAAAATGATCCAGAACAATACCAAACGCGATGGAGAGATAGTGGTTGGGACAAGGGTACCAGAGAGGAAAGGAAAATGATGAAATCAATTTCAAAGAAAGTACCTCTAAGATCATCTTTAAAAGATGAATCTTAGCCTGTCCACCATGGATACATCTTGTGTGTCAGCAGTGTGCTTGATGCCCACTTTTTTTATAATTAAAGGAGTAAGATGGGGGGTTTGAACACTATAAACCTACTCATTCCTTAACAGAAGACATTTCTACCTGCTTCCTCAATGCCTTCCTTCTCCTTTCCTCCTCAACGCCTTGGCCTTTCAAAGCAGTTGCTCAATTTAGCTCCAAATTGAGACATTTTACCCAAAGTAACCTACAAGCTCACTGTGGGCAGGGAATGTGTCTGCCAACTCTTTTATATTGTACTCTCCCAAGCACATATGCACAATGCTTTGGGCACAGTAAACACTCAATAAATACAACTGATTGACTAGCTTGTTTTCCAGAATAATACTTAAACATGGAAATTAAAGCAAAGCAACTAGACCGATGGGTTGCCGGGTAAAAACACCAGATCTATGAGGCTGCAGTTTTGTTGGGACAGTAAAGAAAGGAACTGAACTATTCAGGTTGGGATAGAGACCAAAGAGACAAATATGCACAGAAAATGATTTCATCTAGAGTTCTAAGACTAGATTTGTTAAAATTATTTTAGCTTCGACTGGCTTTGTGATCGATACTTAGTTAAGAAGCAGTGTGGCTTAGTGGAAAGAGCCCGGGCTTGGGAGTCAGAGGTCGTGGGTTCTAATCCCGGCTCTGCCACTTGTCCGCTGTGTGACCTTGGGCAAGTCACTTCACTTCTCTGGGCCTCAGTGACCTCATCCGTAAAATGGGGATGAAGACTGTGAGCCCCACGTGGGACAACCTGATTACCTTGTATCTCCCCCAGTGCTTAGAACAGTGCTTGGCACTTAGTAAGCGCTTAACAAATACCAACATTATTATACAATAATATTCTGGAGAAGCAGCGTGGCTCAGTGGGAAAGAGCCCGGGCTTTGGAGTCAAAGGTCATGGGTTCAAATCCCGGCTCCACCAACTGTCAGCTGTGTGACTTTGGGCAAGTCACTTCACTTCTCTGGGCCTCAGTTCCCTCATCCGTAAAATGGGGATTAAGACTGTGAGCCTCCCCTCGGACAACCTGATCATCTTGTAACCTCCCCAGCACTTAGAACAGTGCTTAGCACATAGTAAGCGCTTAATAAATGCCATCATTATTATTATTTATACAACTCTTCCATTTTCCTACCATCTTCAAAGGAGTAAATTAAATGACAGAGAAAAAGAACTCTGAGCTGCAAAAACATTAAATATCCTTTAATGCCAATTTTCCTTTTTTTTTTTTCCACCCCCACCCAAGTAGATACTTCCCTATTCTGGGGAAATGTCTCTGAAAACAGCCCTTGCTAAAATGCATGATTATGAGGGTAAACCAATCCTGTTTTGACAGAAATCATCCTTCTATTGTCCAAATCTTATTTTGATTGAGGTAGCAACCTCTCGTTTTCACTAGTTCTCATACCTAAGAGCTTTCTTGGCTAATCTTCCCCTATATGCAGAAATCTCAATACTCACTAAGAAAAGGTAGCGTTCTTGTGCTGATGTATTCCGTGCAGCAAGTTTAAGAATCTGTCCTTCCCGTATAAGCTCGTTTGAGGGGTGGACAATGTCTTCCTCCTCTCCCAACATCTCATAAACCTCCAATAGCTTCTTGAGATTCTCCTGGAAGAATAAAAATAATATAAGGTCAGATTAAGGTGGGTTCATTCATTTATTTGTATTTATTGAGCATTTACTGTGTGCAGAGCACTGTACTGAGCGCTTGGGAAGTACAAGTCGGCAACAGATAGAGACGGTCCCTACCCAACGACGGGCTCACAGTCTAGAAGGGGTGGGTTGTGGACGGAGAACCTGTCTACCAACTCTGTGGCATTGTATCCTTCCATGTGCTTAGCAAACACGTGTATTTACAGAAGCAGTGTGGCTCAGTGGAAAGAGCCCGGGCTTTGGAGTCAGAGGTCTTGGGTTCAAATCCCACTCCGCCAACCGTCAGCTGTGTGTCTTTGAGCAGGTCACTTAACTTCTCTGTGTCTCAGTTCCCTCATCTGTAAAATGGGGATTAAAGCTGTGAGCACCCCCCCCCGTGGGACAACCTGATCACCTTGTAACCTCCCCAGCGCTTAGAACAGTGGCTCAGTGGAAAGAGCCCGGGCTTTGGAGTCAGAGGTCAGGGGTTCGAATCCCAGCTCCACCACGTGTCTGCTGTGTGACCTTGGGCAAGTCACTTACCTTCTCTGAGCCTCAGTTACCTCATCTGTAAAATGGGGATGAAGACTGTGAGCCCCACGTGGGACAACTGGATCACCTTGTATCCCCCCCCCAGCGCTTAGAACAGTGCTCTGCACATAGTAAGCGCTTAACAAATGCCAAAAAACCCAGTGCTTTGCACATAGTAAATGCTTAACAAATACCATCATTATTATTATGCGCTTAGTACAGTGAGAGCTCAATAAAAGCCATTGACTGATTGACAGATTGATTAGTAAAGTAGGGACCGTCTCTATATGTTGCCAACTTGTACTTCCCAAGCGCTTAGGACAGTGCTCTGCACACAGTAAGTGCTCAATAAATATGATTGAATGAATGAATAAAGGAATCAGCATGGCCTAGTGGAAAGAGCATGGCCCTTGGAGTCAAAGGACCTGGTTTCGAATTCCCCCGCCACCACTGGCCTGCTGTGTGATCTTAGCCCTCGTTTGTAAAATGGAGCTTAAATACCTGTTCTCCCACCCGCTTAGACTGTGAGCCCCATGTGCCAATTTGTATTTCCCAAGCGCTTAGTACAGTGCTCTGCACATAGTAAGCGCTCAATAAATACGATTGATGATGATGATGTGGGACAGGGCCTATGTCTGAGCTGCCTATCTTGTATCTACCTAAGACCTCAGTACAGTGGTTGATATATGGTAAGCACTTAACAAATGTCACATTTTTTATTATTGTTAACTCCTCAATCCAACTTAGGAAAAATTGGGATATGACAAAACAATCCCATTTCCAACACAACACACCAGAAAGAAGTCCAGTCCCCGATAATGCTTCATCAGCAGTTAAATTAAATAATGAAATAAGCCTGACAGTCCTGGGAGAGGACCAGATTTATCTAAAGTAACCATTAATCTCTCCTAGGTATGACAGTTAATAAATTATTAATTGGCCGTTTGCTACGGCTGCTCAGCCGAATTTGATTTTCTTTGTCCGTGCTTCATACAAATAGGTGGATAAGCTATGGTAACAAGAAAAAAATTCAACCTCTCCCCCTCGTACCACTTACCATTTTTCGGATTGCACTATTGGAGTGGCTCGCTGCAGTAGAGATAATTTCAAGAGATTCTGTACGGGGAATAAAAAACAATGGATTCACAGAGTTACTCCACGTATTAATCGACAACTGGCTCCTAGACAAACAGCAGTAGGACTCTCAGATCCAAACCACAGCTTGGAAACAATTTATGAAAAAGGAAATGCCAATGAAGAATAATAGATTGTCTGGTTTATCTACTTTGACTCCTAAATCTGATTATAATTAGGAAGGAAAAAGGAAAAGAAAAGGCTATTTTGGGTGGTAGTACTAAATCAAGATATTCGAAGCGTTATTAAAACTAAAAAGTAAAGAGTCATTTAATTCTACCTACTGAGAAACAATAAACAAAACTCCCCACCCAACAAACACCTAAATCATTCATTCCAAACAGAGAATGACTATTTCTGGGAAATGTCCCTATCCTAAAAACAACACTTTCTTTCATCTGACCAAATGTCAGATTTATGTCGAATAAAATGGGCAAAAGTTTAATTGGGGTCATCTTAACTGTGTTACTCACTGTCTGAGTTAAATCAATGTAGGGATTGCATTGGGAGGCAGTGTGATCTAGTGGAAAGGCCTCAGAGTCAGAGGACCTGGGTTCTAATCCCAGCTCTGCCAGTTGTCTGCTATGTGGCCTTGGGCACGTCTCAACTTCTCTGTGCCTCAGTTTCCTCAAAGTAAAATGGGGATGCAAATCCCTGTTCTCCCTTCTGCTAAAACAGTCAGCCTCGTATGGAGCAGGGAATGTGACCAAACTGATAACTTGTACTTCCCACGCACTTAGTACAGTGCTCTGCACACAGTAAGTGCTCAATAAATACGATTGATTGATTGATTGATAATAATAATAACAATAATGATGGTACATTGAGAAACCATCATTACTTGCTTACACTGAGAAACAGTGTGGCTCAGTGAGAAGTAGTGTGGCTCAGTGGAAAGAGTCCGGGCTTTGGAGACAGAGGTCATGGGTTCTAATCCCGACTCCGCCAATTATCAGCTGTGTGACTTTGGGCAAGTCACTTAACTTCTCTGGGCCTCAGTTGCCTCATCTGTAAAATGGGGATTAAGACTGTAAACCCCATGTGGGACACCTGATTACCTTCTATCCTCCCCAGCGCTTAGAACAGTGCTTTGCACATAATAAGCACTTAAAAATGCCATCATTATTATCATTATCATTATGTTCTAAGCGCTGGACAACTTACATCTGCCCAGCGCTCAGAAAAATAATAATAATGTTGGTATTTGTTAAGCGCTTACTATGTGCAAAGCAATGTTCTAAGCGCTGGGATACGTACAAGGCAATCAGGTTGTCCCTTGTGGGGCTCGCAGTCTTCATCCCCATTTTACAGATCTGAGGTAACTGAGGCACAGAGAAGTGACTTGCCCAAGGTCACACAGCTGACACAAGGCGGAGCCGGGATTAGAACCCATGACCTCTGATTCCCAAGCCCGGGCTCTTCCCACTGAGCCACGCTGCTTCTTGAAGAAGCAGCGCTTGACATATAGTAAGTGCCTAATAAATACCATAATAAATAAATAAATGGTAAAGTTCTTTAATGGTTCTTTAAATGGTAAGTTCTTTAAATGGTAAAGTCTTTAAATGGTAAGTTCTTCTTGACAGAAGAGTGCTTGACACATAGTAAGTGCCTAATAAATACCATAACAAATTAACAGAGGGTAAGTTCTTTAAGGGCAGGGATCATGTCTAACAACTCTATCGTAAAGTACTCACCCAGGCACTGAATCATAAAGTAAGCGCTCAATACATGCCATTGATTGATTCGGTGAGGAAAGCACTGTACTAAGTGCCTGAGGGATTCCAACAGAAATCAGGAGATTTGAGTCCAGCCCCTCAGGGTGCTTACAAAATTGCGGGAGGAAGGACACGTAAATTAAAGGGAGGAGAAAGTATTAATAGACTACAGAGATATAGACTTAAGTACAGCGTTCTGTTAGTACCTAAGTGTTTAGCTGATGCTGAAGCGCTGAACGTGGGAAGACTTTGAAGCTGGAAGAAGATATGAGGGATTACCCAGGAAAGCCCTCCTGGATGTGACTTCTGGAGGGCTTTGAAGATGGAGAGAAATGGTTGTGTAAGTTGTGAAGGAGGGAGAGAGCTGTAAGCAGAAGGGAGCATGTGAGGAAGAGGTTGGTGACAGGAGAAAGAATGAGGTCTAATGAGTAGGTTGGCTTGAGGGGGAATGAGTTGTGAATTGGGCTGTAGTGGGAGAGGAGTAAGGATAAGTACAGGGGAGAAAGATAACTGAGTGCCTTAAAACTGATATTCATTCATTCATTCATTCATTCAAACGTATTTATTGAGCGCTTACTATGTGCAGAGCCCTGTACTAAGCACTTGGGAAGTCCAAGTTGGCAACATATAGAGACGGTCCCTACCCAACAGCAGGCTCACAGTCTAGAAGGGGGAGACAGACAACAAAACAAAAAAAGGAAAAAGGTGTCAAAAATGTTAGAATAAATAGATTTATAGCTATATGCACATCATTAACAAAATAAATAGAATAGTAACTATGTACAAGTAAAATAGAGCAATAAATCTGTACAAACATCTATACAGGTGCTGTGGGGAGGGGAAGGAGGTAGGGCGGGGGGGTGGGGAGGAGGAGAGGAAGGAGGGGGCTCAGTTTGGGAAGGCCTCCTGGAGGAGGTGGGCTCTCAGTAGGGCTTTGAAGGGAAGAAGAGAGTTAACTTGGTGGATGTGTGGAGGGAAGGCATTCCAGGCCAGGGGTCGATGGCGGGACAGGCGAGAACGAGGCACGGTGAGGAGATTCGCGGCAGAGGAGCGGAGGGTGCGGGCTGGGCTGGAGAAGGAGAGAAGGGGGGGAGGTAGGAGGGGGCGAGGAGATGGAAAGCCTTGATAGAAGTTTCTGTTGGATATGGAGAGGAATTGGTAACCATCGGAGGCTTATTTGAGGAGTGGGGAGATGTGTGCAGAGTGATGTTTTAGAAAAATGAGCCAGGCAGCAGAGTGAAGTAC
The DNA here is from genome assembly GCF_015852505.1 of Tachyglossus aculeatus. Classification (NCBI taxonomy): domain Eukaryota; kingdom Metazoa; phylum Chordata; class Mammalia; order Monotremata; family Tachyglossidae; genus Tachyglossus; species Tachyglossus aculeatus. Next base: position 145,250,615 of record NC_052067.1, on the reverse strand, counting down.
GAATTGGAGTAGGGAGAGACAGGAGGCAGTGAGGTCAGAGATGAAGGTTTGTGCACTAGTCAAGGAGGAACATGAAATTGCCTGACCCACAGGGTAGCAGGAGAGGAAAACGGTGGATTGTGGAATCATTGTGGAGGTACAAACAAGAAGCGGTATATGGCCTAGTGGATACAGCCTGGGCTTGGGAGTCAGGAGGACCCGGGTTCTAATCCTGGCTCCGCCACTTGTCTGCTGGGTGACCTTGGGCAAGTCACTTAGCTTCTCTGTGCTTCAGTTACCAAGCCTGTGAGCCCCAGTTGGGACATGGACTGTGTCTAACCTGCTTGTCTTGTATCTACCTCAGTGCTTGCTCATTTATTTATTGATCTATTCATTCATTTATATTAATGTTTGTCTCTCCCTCTAAATTGTGAACTTCTTGTGGGCAGGAATACATCTGTTTGTTGTCATACTGTACTCTCCCAAGCGCTTAGTACGGTGCTTTGCGCACAGTAAGTGCTCAATAAATACGACTGAATGAATGAATGCTTATTTATTTATTTATTATGAATTCTATTTATTTTATTTTGTTAATATGTTTTGTTTTGTTCTCGGTCTCCCCCTTGTAGACTGTGAGCCCACTGTTGGGTTGGGACCGTCTCTATATGTTGCCAACTTGTACTTCCCAAGCGCTTAGTACAGTGCTCTGCACACAGTAGCGCTCAATAGATATGATTGATTGATTAGTACAGTACCTGGCGAATAGTAAGCACTTAACAAATACCATAAAAAAAGTTCCAGAAATCTTCAAAGGCTAGGTGGTTCTGGTGCTTTGATAGTGAAATATTGCTAATACCCACATCCTTACAACTAATTTTAGTCATTATCCCTTATTAGGAAACCAGCAAAATCAACATTCGATTTTTTTTATCTATTAATCTTATGACCCCCCTCATTTAAATCAGTATCTAAACCCTTCCAAGGGCTAGCTTGGCAATTTAACCATCAAGGCACAATATACGAAAACTTGGCTTACTCTTAGCGTCGTTCCAGTCTGGGGATTCGGGGGGAAGTTTCCTCAGATAGTCTTTAAGGAGCATCTCGTAGCGGGGAATGCGCTGAACGGGTTCTAGCATGTGATGCTGCAGTGTGAGATGACCGCACACCTTCTGTTTCTGGAGAGAGAGAGAGAAACACTTTTCAGACACATTTCCCTTCAATCAGTTTGTCCCCAGAAGCCCCACGAGGCCCTGCTTTGCTATGAAGTAAAATTAACGGACCAGGCCGGGAAGAAAATTATGAAAGTGTACAGTTTCCAATTTCTAACAATTTTTGACCATAAAGTCCTTTTCAGAGACTTGCGGCAAGTATGAGCTCATGAATGACGTGCTTTGACCACCAGTCTGGGTTGATTTTCGCTGGAGTAAGCAGAAACCATTTCATGATCAGACACCCCAAAATAGCAATGCGTGTGCAACTGAAATGAGACACTAATTTCTGGGTTGCAAAATCTGAACAACTTCAGCTGACAGGAAACTCTTAATCATCAAGGCATTCCTCTCCATTAGATGCTAGCCAGGATCTTTTAGACTGTGAGCCCACTGTTGGGTAGGGACTGTCTCTATATGTAGCCAACTTGTACTTCCCAAGCGCTTAGTACAATGCTCTGCACACAGTAAGCGCTCAATAAATACGATTGATGATGATGATCTTAAGGCAACATCAGACCCATTTTCAATATATAACTAATGAACAGAATGATGAAACAAGATAGAATCAGTGTGGTCTAGTGGAAAGAGCACGGGCCTGGGAGTTGGAAGAACCTGGGTTAAAGAGTTCCGGCTCTGCCACTCGCCTGCTGTGTGACCTTGAGCGAGTCACTTAACTCCTCTGTGCTTCAGCTCCCTCATCTGTAAAATGGGAATTAAGACGGTGAGGCCCATGTGGGACAAGGGCTGTGTCCCATCTGATTAGCTTCTATCTACCCCTGAGCTTAGAACAGTGCCTGACACATAGTAAGTGCCAAGCAAATACCATAAAAAGTCTGCTCAGGTCCATAAGAACATAGGGGCTGTTGAATGCTTAATAACATTATGATTACATGCAAGAGTTCTTGAGCAAAAACTGCAGAGGATTTTCTTCAAAACAGAGAGGAGGAATTTGGGTGACCTAAAACAGACCATTTAACTGATGCAAAAAAGGCATTAAGATCAGAGCTTCCCCAAATTTTCACACCCAAGCCCTTTTTTTGCTAACCGCCTTAATCTTATATTCATGCGTCTTCCCTTCCTTATTTCCCCACTGTCATGTTTTCTTTTCCCTAACCCAATCTCCATATCTTTCTTTCCTTTCAAATATTTATTATCAATATTCTTTCCAATCCCTTCATCATCATCAATGGTATTTATTGGGTGCTTCTTATGCACAGAGCACTGTACTAAGCACTTGGGATAGAACATACAACAGAGTCCGCAGATGCATTCCCTAACCCGCAACAAGCTTACAGTCTACAGGTGGAGACAATATTATAAATAAATAATTCATACGCTTCTGGTCCTCGTACATCTCCCCCACCATCTTGGGAATCATTAATTTAGTAAGGACATTCATTAAGGAATCAAGGATTAAACCACAGGGCGCTCAGAAAAAGATTAGACTACAATTCCGTAACAGGGGATTAACTGTCTCTGTACTGCTAATGGCTTGCTTCCTCTTCGGTATCAGTTCTCAGTTGAAAACCTGTTTCAAATCTGCTTATTTTTCAAAATATGCAAGGCTGGCAAGCAGATTAGTTTAAATACATTAGAGCAAATCTAATCATGGAGAAATTGGTCCTTTTTAACAAACGTGCAAAAAGTTCCTTGATGCACTGAGAAGAAACTAAGAAACAGTTTCCTTCTTAAATGGCAGTACTTATGATCTGGTGGTCCATACAGCAATTTAAAAGGGGTCAAAACCACCATCAACATTTCTTCTTCTTCAAATGCCGTCGAGTCATTTCCGACACACAGCGACTCCATGGACAAACCCTCTTCAGAACATCCCATCTTCTGTCAAAGTCGTTCCGGTACTTGTATCCATAGAGTTTTCTTGGGAAAGATGTGGAAGTGGCTTATCATTGCCTTCCCCTCAACATTTGGTACGGGAAAAATTTCAAGAGGTTGGGGATCAAATTCTCTTTCTATTTCTTAATAATTTCTTAACACTATAAAGCATAGGACACTGTGTAATAGCCCATTAAATAAAACACTCACGACGTGAATGGAAACCACCTTATTACCTGAATATCTTCGATCACTGATTTGAACTGAGGAGTCCTTTCCATCATGGTTTTCACCAATTCCATTGCGTGGTCAAAGCCTTTCACGTATTCTCCGTACATCTTGAGGAAAGGAGCCAATTTCTGTAGGATGTCACCAATTCTGGGAGTTGTTGCCCTAAGCAGTGATGGAGGGTAGACCGTTAAAATCGACCGCGTTCGTTCACTCGTTCATTCAGTCGTATTTATCGAGCGCTTACTGTGTGCGGAGCACTGTTCTAAGTGCTTGGGAGATTACATTAACACAATAAACACATTCCCTGCCCGCAATGGGTTTACAGGCTACAGGGGGAGAGACAGACAGCAATGCAAATTAAAAAAAATTACAGATATGTGCAAAAGTGTCTTGGGGCTTGGAGGGGGGAAGAGGAAAGAGAGCAAGTCAGGGGGACGCAGAAGGGAGTGGAAGATGAGGAAAAGTGGGGCTTAGCCTGGGAAGGCCTCTTGGAGGAGACGGGCCTTCATTCATTCATTCATTCAATTGTATTTATTGAGCGCTTACTGTGTGCAGAGCACTGTACTAAGCGCTTGGGAAGTACAAGTTGGCAACATACAGAGACGGTCCCTACCCAACAGCGGGCTCACAGTCTAGAAGGGGGAGACAGACAATAAAACAGATTATAACATATGACCTCAGACTCCCAAGCCTGGGCTCTTTCCACCGAGGCACGTTGCTCAGTGGAATGAATGGAGGTATTCATTCATTCGGTCAATCGTATTTACTGAGCGCTTACTGTGTCTGCAGATGACTATACTGAGCACCAGGGAGAGTACGATTTAACAACGAGCACTCGATAAACGCCATTGATGGCTCGGTTAAGTAAGGCTTTGTTTGGAGGATTTGAGGAGGGAAGGCGTTCCAGGCCAGAAGCAGGACATGGGCTAGGGCTCGACGCTGAGATAGATGAGATAGAGAAGCAGCATGGCTCAGTGGAAAGAGCCTGGCCTTGGGAGTCCGAGGTCATGGGTTCAAATCCCGGTTCTACCAATTGCCACCTGGGTGACTTTGGGCATGTCACTTCACTTCTCTGTCCCTCAGTTACCTCACCTGTAAAATAGGGTGAAGACTGTGAGCCCCCCGTGGGACTGCCTGATCACCTTGTAACCTCCCCAGCGCTTAGAACCGTGCTTTGCACACAGTAAGCACTTAATAAATGCCATTATTATTATTATTATTATTATTGAGGCCCAGTGAGAAGGTGAGCACTAGAGGAGTGAAGTGTGAGGGCTGGCTTGTAAAAGGAGAGAAGTGAGTGAGGTAGGAAGGCGTAAGGTGGTGAACTGCTTTAAATAATAATAATAATAATGGCATTTATTAAGCGCTTACTATGTGCAAAGCACTGTTCTAAGTGCTGGAGAGGTTACAAGGTGATCAGGTTGTCCCACGGGGGGCTCAAAGTCTTCATCCCCATTTTACAGAGGAGGGAACTGAGGCCCAGAGAAGTGAAGTGACTTACCCAAAGTCACACAGCTGACAATTGGCAGAGCTGGGATTTGAACCCATGACCTCTGACTCCAAAGCCCAGGCTCTTTCCACTGAGCCACGCTGAAGCCAATGGTGAGGAGTTTTTATTTGATGCGGAGGTGGATGGGCAACCACTGGAGTTTTCTGAGGAGCGGGATGACATGTCCTGAACGTTTTTGTACAAAAATGTACCGCATGATCAGGCAATTCACAGAACTCACAAAAATTCAACCTCTCCTCTTCTTTTGTTTTCTTTCTATTGCCACCCTGGACTAACGTCCCGGAATCGTCATCATCGTTATTATCAATGGTATTTACTGAGCGCTCATTTTGTGTGGAGCACTGTATTCATTCATTCATTAAATCGTATTTACTGAGCGCTTACTGTGTGTAGAGCACTGGAGTAGGCACTTGTGAGAGTGCACTATAACATTCATTCATTCATTCATTCATTCAATCATATTTAGTGAGCGCTTACTGCGTGCAGAGCACTGTACTAAGCACTTGGGAAGTACAAGTCGGCAACATATAGAGAATAAATAGAATTATAGCTATGTACACATCATTAATAAAATAAATAGAATAGTAAATATGTACAAGTAAAATAAATAGAATAGTAAATATGTACAAGTAAAATAAATAGAGCAATAAATCTGTACAAACATATATACAGGTGTTGATTATAACAATAAACAGACACATTCCCTGCCCACAATGAGCTTACAGTCTGGAGAGGGAAACAGACATTAATATAAATACGTGAATTACAGATCTGGACATTAGTGTTGTGGGGCTGAGAGAGGGGGTTCATTCATTCATTCATTCATTCAACCGTATTTATTGAGCGCTTACTGTGTGCAGAGCACTGTACTAAGCGCTTGGGAAGTCCAAGTTTGCGACATATAGAGACGGTCCCTACCCAACAGCGGGCTCACAGTCTAGAAGGGGGAGAATAATAATAATAATAATAATAATAATAATAATAATAATGATGGCATTTATTAAGCACTTACTATGTGCAAAGCACTGTTCTAGTGCTTGGGAGAGTGATACAACAGAGCTGGCAGGCACACGTTCCCTGCCCACAATCAGTTTACAGTCTAGGGGGACGGTGGTTTTGGGGAGGGGGCAGAAGAAGCGTCACTGTGACTCGCTGGTGTCTAGCAGCGACCCTCAATTACTTTTCCACAAGGAAAAAAGAAGTGATGTTAAGTGTCCACAATGTCCAAAACAGAACTCCAAATTTTCCCACCTAAATTCTATCATCCTCCTGATTTTCCTGTCACTGTAGCAGCGTGGCTCAGTGGAAAGAGCTCCGGCTTGGGAGCCAGAAGTCATGGGTTCTCATCCCGCCTCCGCCACTTGTCAGCTGTGTGACTCTGGGCAAGTCACTTCACTTCTCTGGGCCTCAGTTCCCTCATCTGTAAAATGGGGATTAAGACTGTGAGCCCCCCGTGGGACAACCTGATCACCTTGTATCCCCCCAAGTGCTTAGAATGGTGCTTTGCACATAGTAAGCGCTTAACAAATGCCATTATTAATATTATTATTATTACCACCATCCTTCTTTTCTTACAAGCTTGAAACCTTGGCGTTATCCTTGACTCCTCTCTCTCAACACACGTAGTCAACCCATCACAGAGAATAATAATAATAATGATGGCATTTCTTAAGTGCTTGCTATGTGCAAAGCACTGTTCTAAGCGCTGGGGAGGATACAAGGTGATCAGGTTGTCCCACTTGGGGCTCACGATCTTCATCCCCGTTTTACAAATGGGGTAACTGAGGCCCAGAGAAGTGAAGTGACTGCCCAAGGTCACACAGCTGATAAGTGGCGGAGCCAGGATTAGAACACACGACCTGTATATATGCATATATGTATATATGTTTGTACATATTTATTACTCTATTTTACTTGTACATATTTATTCTATTTATTTTATTTTGTTAATATGTTTTGTTTTGTCGTCCGTCTCCCCCTTCTAGACTGTGAGCCCGCTGTCGGGTAGGGACCGTCTCTAGATGTTGGTGACTTGGACTTCCCATGCACTTAGTACAGTGCTGTGCACACAGTAAGCGCTCAATAAATACGATTGAATGAATGAATGAATCACCAAATCCTGTCAGTCCCACCTTCCCAACATCTCTAAGACTGTCTCTAGGTGTTGCTGATTTGGACTTCCCATGCGCTTAGTACAGTGCTGTGCACACAGTAAGCGCTCAATAAATACGATTGAATGAATGAATGAAACACCAAATCCTGTCGGTCCCATCTTCCCAACATTGCTAAAATCCGCCCTTTCCTCTCCATCCCAACTGCAGCCACGTTACTGCAATCCCTAATCCTCTCCCACCTGGATTACCATATCAGCCTCCTTGCTGACCTCCCAGCCTCCCGTCTCTCCCAACTCCCAATTCAAATCCCGACTCCGCCACTTGTCAGCTGTGTGACTTTGGGCAAGTCACTTCACTTCTCTGGGCCTCACTTCCCTCATCTGGAAAATGGGGATGAAGACTGGGAGCCCCCCGTGAGACAACCTGATCACCTTGTAACCTCCCCAGTGCTTACAACGGTGCTTTGCACATAGTAAGCACTTAATGAATGCTATCATTCAGACTTTTAGCCTGTGAGCCCACTGTTGGGTAGGGACTGTCTCTATATGTTGCCAACTCGGACTTCCCAAGCGCTTAGTACAGTGTTCTGCACACAGTAAGTGCTCAATAAATATGATTGACTGATTGATTGATATTATCATCATCATCAATCGTATTTATTGAGCGCTTACTATGTGCAGAGCACTGTACTAAGCACTTGGGAAGTACAAATTGGCAACATACAGAGACAGTCCCTACCCAACAGTGGGCTCACAGTCTAAAAGGGGGAGACAGAGAACAAAACCAAACATACTAACAAAATAAAATAAATAGAATAGATATGTATTGATATCATAAAACTCCGGTCCATACTTCACTCTGCTGCCCGGATCATTGTTCAACCAAAACATTCGGTCCATGTTTCCCCGCTCCTCAACAACCTCCAGTGGTTGCCCACCAACCCGTTTCAAACAAACTCCTCACCATTGGCTTTGGAGCAGTCAATCACCTTGCCCCCATCTTCTCTCGCACCCAGCTCTCACGCTTCGCCCCTCTAACGCCAACCTTTTCACCGCAGCTTGATCTCGTGTATCCCGCTGTCGACCTCTCGCCCACGTCTCTTCATCTCCACCAGACAATCACTCTCTCCCCCTTCAAAACCTTATTGAAGGCCCATCTCCTCCAGGAGGCCTTCCCTGACTAATCCCTCCTTTCCTCTTCTCCCACTCCCCTCTCCATCACCCTGATTCTCTCCCTTTATTCACCACTACTCGGCCCGCCCGAGAGCGCTTATGTACATATCCACAATTTATACGATTGATTGATTGTCGATCACCTGTATATATGTTTGTTCGTATTTATTACTCTATTTATTTATTGATTCTACTTGTACATATCTATTGTATTTATTTTATTTTTGTTAATATGCTTTGTTTTGTTCTCTGTCTCCCCCTTCTAGACTGGGAGCCCACTGTCGGGTAGGGACTGTCTCTAGATGTTGCCAACTTGGACTTCCCAAGCGCTTAGTCCAGTGCTCTGCACACAGTAAGCGCTCAATAAATACGATTGATTGATTGATTGTCTGCTGTGTGACTTTGGGCAAGTCACTTCACTTCTCTGTCTCCCCCTTTTAGACTGTGCGCCCACTGTTGGGTAGGGATCATCTCTATATGTTGCCAACTTGTACTTCCCAAGTGCTTAGTACAGTGCTCTGCACACAGTAAGTGCTCAATAAATACGATTGATTGATTGATTTATATTAAGAGAAGCAGTGTGGCTCAGTGGAAAGAGCACGGGCTCGGGAGTCAAAGGTCAAGGGTTCTAATCCCAGCTCTGCCACTTGTCTGCTGGGTGACCTCGGGCAAGTCACTTCACTTCTCTGGGCCTCAGTTACCACACCTGTAAAATGGGGATGAAGACTGTGAGCCCCCCCGTGGGACAACCTGATCACCTTGTATCCTCCCAGCGCTTAGAACAGTGCTTTGCACATAGTAACCACTTAATAAATGCCATCATTAGTATTATTATTATATTAATGTCTGTCTCCCCCTCTAGACTGTAAGCTCGTCGTGGGCAGGGAATCATCATCATCATCAATCATATTTACTGAGCGCTTACTATGTGCAGAGCACTGTACTAAGCGCTTGGGAAGTACAAATTGGCAACATATAGGGATGGTCCCTACCCAACAGTGGGCTCACAGTCTAAAAGGGGGGAGATGGAGAACAAAACCAAACATACTAACAAAATAAAATAAATAGAATAGATATGTACAAGTAAAATAAATAAATAGAGTAATAAATATGTACAACCATATATACATATATACAGGTGCTGTGGGGAAGGGAAGGAGGTAAGATGGGGGGGATGGAGAGGGGGACGAGGGGGAGAGGAAGGAAGGGGAACGTGTCTACCAATTCTATTTCGTTGTAATCTACTCGCCCAAGCGCTTGAGACAGTGCTCTGTAGACAGTAAGCGCTCAATAAGCAGCAGCGTGAGAAGCAATGAGAAGCAATGAGAAGCAGCATGGCTTAGTGGAAAGAGCCCGGGCTTTGGAGTCAGAGGTCATGGGTTCAAACCCCAGCTCTGCCAAATGTCAGCTGTGTGACTTTGGGCTAGTCACTTAACTTCTCTGTGCCTCAGCGACCTCATCTGTAAAATGGGGATTAAGACTGTGAGCCCCCCGTGGGACAACCTGATCACCTTGTAACCTCCCCAGCACTTAGAACAGTGCTTTGCACATAGTAAGCACTTAATAAATGCCATCATTATTTGTTATTTATTTATTTATTTAGTGGAAAGAGCACGGGCTTGGGAGTTAGAAGTCACGGGTTCTAATCCCAGCTCCACCACTTGTCAGCTGTGTGACTTTGGGCAGGTCACTTCACTTTCAGAGAAGCAGCGTGGCTCAGTGGAAAGAGCCCGGGCTTTGGAGTCAGAGGTCATGGGTTCAAATCCTGGCTCCCACCACTTGTCAGCTGTGTGACTTTGGGCAAGTCACTTCACTTCTCTGGGCCTCAGTTACCTCATCTGTAAAATGGGGATTAAGTCTGTGAGCCCCACGTGGGACAACCTGATTACCTTGTATCTACCCCAGCGTTTAGAACAATGCTTTGCACACAACCTGATTACCTTGTATCTACCCCAGCGCTTAGAACAATGCTTTGCACATAGTAAGCGCTTAATAAATGCCATTATTATTAAAATTATTATTATTATTCTCTGTGCCTCAGTTATCTCATCTGTAAAATAGGGATTATGACTGTTAGCCCCGTGTGGGACACCCTGATTACCTTGTATCCACCCCAGTGCTTAGAACAGTGCTTTGCACATAGTAAGCGCTTAATAAATGCCATTACTATTATTCTCTGTGTCTCAGTTATCTCATCTGGAAACTGGGGATTATGACTGTGAGCCCCACGTGGGACACCCTGATTACCTTGTATCCACCCCAGTGCTTAGAACAGTGCTTTGTACATAGGAAGCGCTTAATAAATGCCATTATTATTATTATTCTATGTGCCTCAGTTATCTCATCTGTAAAATGGGGATTATGACTGTAAGCCCCGCGAGGGACACCCTGATTACCTTGTATTAACCCCAGTGCTTAGAATCAATCAATCAATCAATCGTATTTATTGAGCGCTTACTGTGTGCAGAGCACTGTACTAAGCGCTTGGGAAGTACAAGTTGGCAACAGATAGAGACGGTCCCTACCCAACAGTGGGCTCACAGTCTAAAAGGGGGAGACAGAGAACAAAACCAAACATACTAACAAAATAAAACAGAATGGATATGTGCAAGTAAAATAAATAAATAAATAGAGTAATAAATATGTACAAACATATATACATATATACAGGTGCTGTGGGAAGGGAAGGAGGTAAGATGGGGGGGATGGAGAGGGGGACAAGGGGGAGAGGAAGGAAGGGGCTCAGTCTGGGAAGGCCTCCTGGAGGAGGTGAGCTCTCAGTGCTTGGCACATAGTAAGCGCTTAACAAATTCCAGCCAATCCCCTGCAAAAAATAGGATTGATTGAATGATTGATTGAAGCAATTCAACTGCCCCATCTATCTGTCTCCCACTCCTCCCTCCTCCCCTAACTCTCCGTCTCCAGTTTTCTATAGGTCACTGCCATTCCTACTTGCTCCCCAAATGCCACCTGCTCACTGTGTCATGATCTCAAGCGCTTAGTACAGTGCTCTGCACACAGTAAGCGCTCAATAAATATGACTGATGATGATCTATCCCGCTGCCGAACTCTCGCCCACATCCTGCCTCCGGCCTGGAATGCCCTCCCTCCTCACACTCGGCAGACGGTCCCGCTTCCCACCTTCAAATCCTTATTGGATCCCCAAAGTCTCTTCCCCCCCTTTCTCCAACCCCCCGGCTCTCAACACTCTCTGCTACTCTCCCATCCTTCCCAGCGGTATCCTCAGAGGAACTCTCCTCCCTCCTCTCAAGTGCTACTCCGGCCACCTGTGCTTCTGACCCCATTCCCTCTCATCTTATGAAATCTCTCGCTCCATCCCTTCTCCCCTCCTTAACTTCCATCTTCAACCGCTCACTCTCCACTGGTTCCTTCCCCTCTGCCTTCAAACATGCCCATGTCTCTCCCATCCTAAAAAAACCCTCTCTTGACCCCACCTCACCTTCTAGTTATCGTCCCATCTCCCTCCTACCATTCCTTTCCAAACTCCTTGAACGAGTTGTCTACACGCGCTGCCTAGAATTCCTCAACACCAACTCTCTCCTCGACCCCCTCCAGTCTGGCTTCCATCCCCTTCATTCCACGGAAACTGCCCTCTCAAAGGTCACCAATGACCTCCTGCTTGCCAAATCCAACGGCTCCTACTCTGTCCTAATCCTCCTCGACCTCTCAGCTGCCTTTGACACTGTGGACCACCCCCTTCTCCTCAACACGCTATCTGACCTTGGCTTCACAGACTCCGTCCTCTCCTGGTTCTCCTCTTATCTCTCCGGTCGTTCTTTCTCAGTCTCTTTTGCAGGCTCCTCCTCCCCCTCCCATCCTCTTCCTGTGGGGGTTCCCCAAGGTTCAGTGCTTGGTCCCCCTCTGTTCTCAATCTACACTCACTCCCTTGGTGACCTCATTCGCTCCCACGGCTTCAACTATCATCTCTACGCTGATGACACCCTGATCTACATCTCTGCCCCTGCTCTCTCCCTCTCCCTCCAGGCTCGCATCTCCTCCTGCCTTCAGGACATCTCCATCTGGATGTCCGCCCGCCACCTAAAGCTCAACATGTCGAAGACTGAGCTCCTTGTCTTCCCTCCCAAACCTTGTCCTCTACCTGACTTTCCCATCTCTGTTGACGGCACTACCATCCTTCCCGTCTCACAAGCCCGCAACCTTGGTGTCATCCTCGACTCCGCTCTCTCATTCACCCCTCACATCCAAGCCGTCACCAAAACCTGCCGGTCTCAGCTCCGCAACATTGCCAAGATCCGCCCTTTCCTCTCCATCCAAACCGCTACCCTGCTCATTCAAGCTCTCATCCTATCCCGTCTGGACTACTGCACCAGCCTTCTCTCTGATCTCCCATCCTCGTGTCTCTCTCCACTTCAATCCATACTTCATGCTGCTGCCCGGATTATCTTTGTCCAGAAACGCTCTGGACATATTACTCCCCTCCTCAAAAACCTCCAATGGCTACCGATCAATCTGCGCATCAAGCAGAAACTCCTCATCCTGGGCTTCAAGGCTGTCCATCACCTCGCCCCCTCCTACCTCACCTCCCTTCTCTCCTTCTACTGCCCAGCCCGCACCCTCCGCTCCTCCACCACTAATCTCCTCACCGTACCTCGCTCTCGCCTGTCTCGCCATCGACCCCCGGCCCACGTCATCCCCCGGGCCTGGAATGCCCTCCCTCTGCCCACCCGCCAAGCTAGCTCTCTTCCTCCCTTCAAGGCCCTGCTGAGAGCTCACCTCCTCCAGGAGGCCTTCCCAGACTGAGCCCCTTCTTTCCTCTCCCCCTCGTCCCCCTCTCCATCCCCCCGTCTTACCTCCTTCCCTTCCCCACAGCACCTGTATATATGTATGTATGGTTGTACATATTTATTACTCTATTTGTTTATTTATTTATTTATTTATTTTACTTGTACATTTCTATCCTACTTATTTTATTTTGTTGGTATGTTTGGTTCTGTTCTCTATCTCCCCCTTTTAGACTGTGAGCCCACTGTTGGGTAGGGACTGTCTCTATGTGATGCCAATTTGTACTTCCCAAGCGCTTAGTACAGTGCTCTGCACATAGTAAGCGCTCAATAAATACGATTGATTGATTGATTATTGAAGGCCCACCTCCTCCAAGAGGGCCTTCCCTGGCCAAGGCTTCATTTCCTCTTCTCCCTCTCCCTTCTGGGGCACTCTTCGTTCAGTCAATCAATCAATCAATCAATCAATCAATCAATCAATCGTATTTATTGAGCACTTACTGTGTGCAGAGCACTGTACTAAGTGCTTGGGAAGTACAAGTTGGCAACATATAGAGACGGTCCCTACCCAACAGTGGGCTCACAGTCTTGAGTGCTTACTGCGCGCAGAACACCCAACTAAGCACTTGGGAGAGTGCTTAACTTCCCTGTGCCTCAGTTACAGCGTGGCTTAGCGGAAAGAGCCCGGGCTTTGGAGTCAGAGGTCGTGGGTTCAAATCCCGGCTCCGCCATTTGTCAGCTGTGTGACTTTAGGCAAGTCGCTTCACTTCTCTGGGCCTCAGGTCCCTCATCTGGAAATTGAGGATGAAGACTGTGAGCCCCACGTGGGACAACCTGATCACCTTGTAACCGCCCCAGTGCTTAGAACAGTGCTTTGCACATAGTAAGCACTTAATAAATGCCATTATTATTATTATCTGTAAAATGGGGATTAAGATTGTGAGACCCACGTGGGACAACCTGATCACTTTGTATCCCCCCAGCATTTAGAACAGTGCTTTGCACATAGTAAGCGCTTAACAAATACCATCATTATTATTGTTACAAGCCTAGACTATTGGCAAGACCATGGGCTTGGGAGTCAGAGGACGTGGGTTCTAACGCCAGTTCTTCCACTCGTCTGCTGTGTGACCTTGGGCTAGTCACTGAACTTCTCTGGGCCCCAGTTACCTCATCTGTAAAATGGGGATTAAGACTGTGAGCCCCATGTGGGACAGGGACGGTGTCCGACCTGATTACCTTGTATCAACCGCAGGGCTTAGAACAATGCTTGGCACATAATAAGCTCTTAACAAATATCATAATAATAATTATTATTACAATATAATAATAACAGACATATTCCCTGCCCTCGAGTTGACAGTTTTGCACACTTTATTCCCCCCTCTTTCAGCCCCACAGCACTTAGGAGGCCTTCCCAGACTGAGCCCCCTCCTTCCTCTCCCCCTCATCCCCTTCTCAATCCCCCCGTCTTACCTCCTTCCCTTCCCCACAGCACCTGTATATATGTTTGTATATATTTATTACTCTATTTATTTATTTGTACATATTTATTCTATTTATTTTATTTGGTTAATATGTTTTGTTGTGTTCTGTCTCCCCCTTCTAGACTGTGAGCCCACTGTTGGGTAGGGACCGTCTCTATATGTTGCCAACTTGGACTTCCCAAGCGCTTAGTACAGTGCTCTGCACACAGTAAGAGTTCAATAAATACGATTGATTGATTGATTATGTACATATCCGTTATTAATCTGCATTCATGTTTGCCTACACTTCTAGACTGCAAGCTCGCTGTGGACAGGGAATGTGCCGATCAACGCTGTTATACTGTACTTTCCCAAGGGCTTAGTACAGTGTTCTGCACACAGTGCTCAGGAAATATGACTGATTTACCGATTGGGTGAATAATAATGATAATAATAATGATTATTAATGATAATAATGATAATGTTTATAATAATAATGATTATTATCAGGAGGCCTTCCCAGACTGAGCCCCCTCTTTCCTCTCCCCCTCCTCCCCCTCTCCATCCCCCCACCTTACCTCCTTCCCCTCCCCACAGCACCTGTATATATGTATATATGTTTGTACATATTTATTACTCTATTTATTTGTACATATTTATTCTATTTATTTTATTTGGGTAATATGTTTTGTTTTGTTCTGTCTCCCCCTTCTAGACTGTGAGCCCACTGTTGGGTAGGGACCATCTCTATATGTTGTCAACTTGTACTTACCAAGCGCTTAGTACAGTGCTCTGCACACAGTAAGCGCTCAATAAATACGGTTGAATGAATGAATGAATAATGATGTTATTTGTTAAGTGCTACGTGCCAAGCACCGTTCTAAGCACTATGTGCCAAGCATTCATTCATTCAATCATATTTATTGAGCACTTACTGTGTGCAGAGCACTGTACTAAGCGCTTGGGAAGTACAAGCACTGTTCTAAGTGCTAGGGAAGATACGAGGTAATCAGGTTGTCTCAAATGGGGCTC
Organism: Tachyglossus aculeatus; assembly: GCF_015852505.1. Classification (NCBI taxonomy): domain Eukaryota; kingdom Metazoa; phylum Chordata; class Mammalia; order Monotremata; family Tachyglossidae; genus Tachyglossus; species Tachyglossus aculeatus. The sequence continues at coordinate 145,235,304 of NC_052067.1, read as the reverse complement.
AGTCTTAATCCCCATTTTCCAGATGAGGTAACTGAGGCCCAGAGAATGATAATAACGATAGCATTTATTAAGCGCTTACTATGTGCAAAGCACTGTTCTAAACGCTGGGGAGGTTACAAGGTGATCAGGTTGTCCCGCGGGGGGCTCACAGTCTTAATCCCCATTTTCCAGATGAGGTAACTGAGGCCCAGAGAAGTTAAACGACTTGCCCAAGGTCACACAGCAGACAAGTGGCGGGGCCGGAATTAGAACCCACGGCCTGCGAGTCCCAAGCCCGGGCTCTTGCCATTAGGCCACGCTACTTCCAACAACAACAATTTAGAGAAGCGGTGCAACCTTGTGGAAAGAGCATAGATCTGGGAAAGTCAGAGGACCTGTGTTCGAATCCTAGCTCCGCCACTTGTCTGCTGTGATCTCTCATCTGCAAATTGGGGTTCAATACCAGTTCTTCCCCTATTTGGACCTTGAGTCCCACGCGGGACCTGATGAACTACTCAGGGCTTAGTACAGTGCTCGGCATATAGCAGGCGCTTAAAACTACTACGATTATTATTATTAATTTATGGCAAGAAGAAACGGAGAGCAAAATACACATTTCTTTTCACTAGCCTGGAGTTCCCTCTCCCTCCATATGATAATAAGAATAATAATGATGGCATTTATTAAGTGCTTACTGTGTGCAAAGCGCTGGGGAGGTTAACAAGGTGATTAGGTTGTCCCACGGGGGGCTCACAATCTTCACCCCCATTTTCCAGATGAGGGAACTGAGGCCCAGAGAAGTGAAGTGACTTGGCCAAAGTCACAGCTGATAAGTGGTGGGGTCGGGATTTGAACCCAGGACCTCTGACTCCAAAGCCCGGGCTCTTTCCACTGAGCCATGCTGCTTCTCCACCGCGCCAGACCGCCATTCTCGCAACCTTCAAAGCACTACTAAGGTCACACCTCCTCCAAGAGGCCTTCCCCGATTAAACCCTCTTTTCCCCACCTCCCTCTCCCTTCGGTAACATCTGTTAGACTTTTAGACTGTGAGCCCACTGTTGGGTAGGGACTGTCTCTATATGTTGCCAATTTGTACTTCCCAAGCGCTTAGTACAGTGCTCTGCACATAGTAAGCGCTCAATAAATACGATTGATGATGATGATGATGATGATCTGTTCACAAGGATCTCTAACTTTTGGGCATTTGATATTCACCTCACCCTCAACCCCACATCACTTCTAAACATATCTTTAAATCAAAATTTGATAAATTATTTATTCATATTAGCAGCGGTCTCCCCATCTAGACTTTAATCCCAGCTCCGCCACTCGTCTACTGTGTGGCCTTGGGCCAGTCTTGTACATATTTACTATTCTATTTATTTTATTTTGTTAATATGGTTTGTTTTGTTCTCTGTCTCCCCCTTCTAGACTGTGAGCCCGTTGTTGGGTAGGACCCGTCTCTATATGCTGCCAACTTGTACTTCCCAAGCGCTTAGTACAGTGCTCTGCACACAGTAAGCGCTCAATAAATACGACTGAATGAATGAATCTAGATTTTAATCCCAGCTCCGCCACTCGTCTACTGTGTGGCCTTGGGCAAGTCTTGTACATGTTTACTATTCTATTTATTTTATTAATATGTTTTGTTTGTCTCCCCTTTCTAGACTGTGAGCCCACTGTTGGGTAGGGACCGTCTCTTTATGTTTCCGACTTGTACTTCCCAAGCACTTAGTACAGTGCTCTGCACACAGTAAGCGCTATTTATTTTATTTTGTTAATATGTTTTGTTTTGTTCTCTGTCTCCCCCTTCTAGACTGTGAGCCCACTGTTGGGTTGAAACCGTCTTTATATGTTGCCAACTTGTACTTCCCAAGTGCTTAGTACAGTGCTCTGCACACAGTAAGTGCTCAATAAATGCAATTGAATGAATGAATGAATGAACAAACACGATCGAATGAATGAAGTCACTTCATTTCTCTGGTCCTCAGTGACCTCATCTGTAAACTGGCATTTATTAAGCGCTTACTATGCGGAAAGCACTGTTCTAAGCGCTGGGGAGGTTACAAGGTGATCAGGTTGTCCCACGGGGGGCTCACACAGTCTTCATCCCTATTTCACAGATGAGGCAACTGAGGCACAGAGAGGTGAAGTGACTTGCCCAAAGTCACACAGCTGACAATTGGCAGAGTCGGGATTTGAACTCATGACCTCTGACTCCAAAGCCCGGGCTCTTTCCACTGAGCCACACTGCTTCTTGAGACTATGAGCCCCACGTGGGACAGGGACTGTGTGCAACATGATCTGCTCATGTCCACCCCAGCGCTTAGTACAATGCCTGGCATGTAGTAAGGGCTTAATAAATACCCTTATTATTATCATAAGGGTAGGGAATGTGTCTATCAACTCTTTTATACTGTACTCTCCCCCTCCTCCCCCTTCCCATCCCCCTTGCCTTACCTCCTTCCCCTCCCCACAGCACCTGTATATATGTATATATGTTTGTACAGATTTATTACTCTATTTATTTATTTTAATATTTATTCTATTTATTTTATTTTGTTAATATGTTTTGTTTTGTTCTCTGTCTCCCCCTTCTAGACTGTGAGCCCGCTGTTGGGTAGGGACCGTCTCCATATGTTGCCAACTTGGACTTCCCAAGCACTTAGTACAGTGCTCTGCACACAGTAAGCGCTCAATAAATATGATTGAATGAATGAATGAAGCGCTTAGTCCCGTGCTCTGCACATAGTAAGCGCTCAAGGAATTCAAATGATGATGACATGGATAATGATGCTCTGTCAGATGGCAATCAATAAAAAGTAGCAAAAGCTCAAACGTTGCTTTAAGGGGATGAAAGCGTAAGAACAAATTTTAGAAGTCTATTGGAAAGTGACAATCACGGAAGTCATCTAGAGGCCAAGTTTTTCATTCCATCATTCATTCAATCGTATTTATTGAGCGCTTACTGTGTGCAGAGCACTGTACTAAGCGCTTGGGAAGTGCAAATAGACATCATATAGATACGGTCCCTACTCAACAACGGGCTCACATGATTTCTTAGTCTTGAGACGCATTAGACTCATTTATATTAATGCCTGTTTATTCATAACAATGTCTGTCTCCCCCTCTAGACCGTAACCTCCTTGTGGGCAGGGAATGTGTCCACTAATTCTGTTCATTCATTCAATCGTATTTATTGAGCGCTTACTGTGTGCAGAGCACTGTACTAAGCGCTTGGGAAGTCCAAGTTGGCAACATAAAGAGATGGTCCCTACCCAACAGTAGGTTGGGAGTCAGAAGGTCATGGGTTCTAGTCCCAGCACCCCCACTTGTCTGCTGAGTGACCTTGGGCAAGTCACTTCACTTCTCTGGGCCTCAGTTACCTCATCTGGAAAATGGGGATTGAGGCCGTGAACCCCAGGTGGGACAAAGGAGTGTATCTAATCTAATTAACTTGTATCCACTCCAGTGCTTAACTTAGTACAGTGCTTGGCACATAGTAAATGCTTAACAAATACCACCATTACTATTATTATTATTACTCTCCCAAGTGCTTAGGACAGTGCTCTACATATAGTGAGCACTCAATAATAATAATAATGATGGTATTTGTTCATTCAATTCATTCAATCATATTTATTGAGCGCTTACTGTGTGCAGAGCACTGTACTAAGCGCTTGGGAAGTACAAGTTGGCAACATATAGAGACGGTCCCTACCCAACAGTGGGCTCACAGTCTAGAAGGACTGTTAAGCACTTATTTTCATCATCATCATCATCATCATCAATCGTATTTATTGAGCGCTTACTACTTATTATGCGCAAAGCACTGTTCTAAGCATTGGGGGGTGATACAAGGTGATCAGGTTGTCCCACATGGGGCTCACGGCTTTAATCCCCATTTTACAGATGAGGTCACTGAGGGAGAGACTAGTTGAGTGACTTGCCCACAGTCACACAGCTGAGAAGCAGCGGAGCTGGGATTAGAACCCATGACCTCTGACTCCCAAGCCTGTGCTCTTTCCACCGAGCCACACTGCTTAAATACCTTTGAGTACAGAGTACAGTGCTCTGCACATAGTAAGCGCTCAATAAATACGATTGATGATGATGACTGACTCATTGATTCCATTCCCTACACCTGAATCCGTCTGGTTCCCTCGTTTTCCGTTCACTCTGGTCTGTAGAAGAACCACCGCGAAGGGAATACAGTCTCCCGGAGGCTGACAATGCGCTGACGATCAGTCGATCGTATTTATTGAACGCTTACTTTGTGTAGAGCCCTGTACTGAGCAGTAGGGAGAGTCCAACAGAACATTATAACAGGCACACTGCTCCAGTAAGCGCTCAATAAATACGATTGATTGATTATAACAGGCACATTTCCCGCCCTCAACGAGTTTACAGCCTAAAGGGGAGACAGACATTAACGGGCCCATGACCACGGGCCTTCGGGAGGTTTCACAAATCGCGCTCTTACCATTCTTGCATTCGTTTCTCCAGCTCCGGCAGCAAGAATTTAGTATGGAAGACATTAATGGAGGAAATGTTGGAAAAGATCTTATTCACCATCTCCGCTGGAAACGAGCCCCGGTTGGCTTCTTCCAAGAGCTTACAGTAAAATACCTGAAACAGAATCGGATTTTGCAGGGTCAAAGGAAGTGCTTAACATTTCAAGTAGTAAAATGCATTTTGGGGGGGGGGGAATGGGAGTTTACATAAAGAAATAACTGCAGTAAGATGAGAAGATCGGTTCACACCGTAGTATGGTTAACAGCAACAAAGAAAGGGTTGGGGGGGACGGTCCTAAGAACTCAAAACAATTTCTCGTCCAGGGCCAGAGCAAAGCTGGAAAAAGCTAAAATACTTTTTTTTCCAATTGCATAGACTCAGAGATACGCGTACGAATCAAATGATCCTAATGTGCATTAATCTCTCAGAGGCCAGTCTCTGGATCGCTGGTTTCACACCAGAGCAAATTATTTTTTTACCTCAAAAATTCACAGCTACCAAGGCGGATTTGCATGGGTGCAGTTTTGCCAATCACGAGCAGAAAATAGAAAAATATCTCGTACTGTGGTCTTTGAATTTGGCACTCTTGGTGCAGTAGAAGGAAGTACTATTGTTGTTTCTGGTACACTGCCCTCTCTTCCCCAATTTCCAGGATAGATGCTCCCCAGCCCACCTCCAAGCTGAACCTTGCTTTCTGATCTCTATTTATTTATTTATTTATTCATTTATTTTACTTGTACATATCTATTCTATTTATTTTATTTTGTTAGTATGTTTGGTTTTGTTCTCTGTCTCCCCCTTTGAGACTGTGAGCCCACTGTTGGGTAGGGACTGTCTCTATATGTTGCCAACTTGTACTTCCCAAGCGCTTAGTGCAGTGCTCTGCACACAGTAAGCGCTCAATAAATACGATTGATTGATTGATTGATTGATCTCCCGCCTCCACCCCCTCACTCACGGTCTTCCTCTGGGTTAATAATAATAGTAATAATAATAATAACCCACTGTTGGGTAGGGACTGTCTCTATATGTTGCCAATTTGTACTTCCCAAGCGCTTAGTACAGTGCTCTGCACATAGTAAGCGCTCAATAAATAGGATTGATGATGATGATGATGATGATGAATAACAATAGTACTTGTCAAGCGCTTACTATGTCTCAGCACTGTTTTAAGCGCCGGGGTGGATACAAATCAGTCAGGTTGGATGCAGTACCTGTCCCGCATGGGGCTAACAGCTTTAACCTCCATTTTACAGATGAGGGAACTGAGGCCCAGACAATTTCAGTGACTTGCCCGAGATCACAAAACAGAGAAGTGGCGGAGACGGAATTAAGGCCCAGGACTGGTGATTCCCAGGCCTGTGTTCTTTCCCCTAAGCCACGCTGCTTCCATATGCATATATTCCTGCTCGTTTATTTACTTTGACCACTCTAGTAATAAATGTTTTTCTGTTTGCCTCACACATTAGAACGTGTCCTTGTGTTTCCCCACGGGCAGGAAACATGCCACTCTGTTCCACAACAGGGAAAAAGATGGTTTTGACTTCACTGGAAGTAAACTTTTCATGCCATCCGTCCACGCTGTCCTGAGTTGGCGATCAAGGGAACTCAGCCTCCCCTCACCCATTTCCTGCCCCAGGCTCTGGCAATCAGGGGAACTCACCCTCCCCACACCCATTTCCTTCCTCATGCACTGCTCATCCCTCCTAACACTCACTTCACTTCCCTGGGCCTCAGTTTCCCCATAATAATAATAATAATGGCATTTATTAAGCGCTTACTATATGCAAAGCACTGTTCTAAGTGCCGGGGAGGTTACAAGGTGATCAGGTTGTCCCACGGGGGGCTCACAGCCTCATTCCCCATTCTACAGATGAGGGAACTGAGGCCCAGAGAAGTGAAGTGGCTTGCCCAAAGTCACATGGCTGACAAGTGGCGGGGCCGGAATTTGAACCCGTGACCTCTGACTCCAAAGCCCGGGCTCTTTCCACTGAGCAACGCTGCTTCTCATCTGTAAAATGGGGATTGAGACTGTGAGCCCCATGTGGGACAGGGACTGCGTCCAACCCGACTTGCCTGTAACCACCCCAGGGCTTAATATAGTCTCAGGCACATAGTAAGCGCTTATCAAATACCACAATTATTATCATTATCTCCCCCTCAGAGCAGCTTTCAAAATTGTTTTCCTGTTTCCTTGCAGCTCTGATGCCTTCCCTTTTTTTTTTTTCTTTTAATGCATTTGTTAAGTGCTTACTATGTGCCAGGCACTGTACTAAGTGCTGGGGTAGATACAAGGTTTGAATACAGTCCCTGCCCCACGTGGTCTCACATTCTTAATCCCCATTTTACAGATGAGGGAACTGAGACACAGAGAAGTTAAGTGACTTGCCCAAGGACAGACGGCAGACAAGCGGCGGCGCCGGGATTAGAACCTAGATCTTTTGGAATCCCGGGCCCCTGCTCTATAATAATAATAATAATAATAATGGCATTTATTAAGCACTTACTATGTGCAAAGCACTGTTCTAAGCGCTGGGGAGTTTACAAGGTGATCAGGTTGTCCCACGGGGGGCTCACAGTCTTCATCCCCATTTTACAGATGAGGTAACAGGCACAGAGAAGTTAAGTGACTTGCCCAAAGTCACACAGCTAATTGGCGGAGCCGGGATTTGAACCCATGACCTTTGACTCCAAAGCCCGTGCTCTTTCCCACTGAGCCACGCTGCTTCTCTATCCACTGGGTTATGATACTTCCCTTCCCACTGCACCTGTGGTTTAGTGGAAAGAGCATTATCTCTCAGACAATAAAATAAAACATGTGAACAGGTGTCATCAGAATAAATAGAAGTAAAGCTAGATGCACATCATTAAGCAGCTTGGCTCAGTGGAAAGAGCGTCGGCCTTGGAGTCAGAGGTCATGGGTTCAAATACCGGCTCCGCCAATTGTCAACTGTGTGACTTTGGGCAAGTCACTTCACTTCTCCGGGCCTCAGTTCCCTCATCTGTAAAATGGAGATTAAGACTGTGAGCCCCCTGTGGGACAATCTGATTACCTTGTAACCTCCCCAGTGCTTGGAACAGTGCTTTGCACATAGTAAGCACCTAATAAATGCTATTATTATTATCATTAACAAAATAAAATAAATAGAATAGTAAATATGTACAAGTAAAATAGAGTAATAAGCAGCGTGACTCAGTGGAAAGAGCCTGGGCTTGGGAGCCAGAGGTCATGGGTTCAAATCCCAGCTCCGCTGCTTGTCAGCTGTGTGACTCTGGGCAAGTCACTTCACTTCTCTGTGCCTCAGTTACCTCATCTGTTAAACGGGGATGAAGACTGTGAGCCCCACGTGGGACAACCTGATCACCCTGTATCCTCCCCAGCGCTTAGAACAGTGCTCAGCACATAGTAAGTGTTTCACAAATACCAAAATTATTATTGAGAAGCAGCGTGGCTCAGTGGAAAGAGCCCGGGCTTTGGAGTCAGAGGTCATGGGTTCAAATCCCAGCTCCGCCAATTGTCAGCTGTGTGACTTTGGGCAAGTCACTTCACTTCTCTGTGCCTCAGTTACCTCATCTGTAAAATGGGGACTGACTGTGAGCCCCCAGTGGGACAACTTGATCACCCTGTATTCCCTCCCAGCGCTTAGAACAGTGCTTTGCACATAGTAAGCGCTTAATAAATGCCATTATTATTATTATTATTATTATATCCAGGTGCTGTGGGGAGGGGAAGGAGGTAGGTCCGGGGGGGATGGGGAGGAAGAGAGGAAAAAGGGGGCACAGTGTGGGAAGGCCTCCTGGAGGAGGTGAGCTCTCAGTAGGGCTTTGAAGGGAGGAAGAGAGCTAGCTTGGCGGATGGGCAGAGGGAGGGCATTCCAGGCCAGGGGGAGGACGTGGGCCGGGGGTCGATGGCGGGACAGGAGAGAACGAGGTACGGTGAGGAGATCAGCGGCAGAGGAGCGGAGGGTGCGGGCTGGGCTGGAGAAGGACAGAAGGGAGGGGAGGTAGGGGGGGCGAGGGGACGGACAGCCTTGAAGCCGAGAGTGAGGAGTTTTTGCCTGATGCTTAGGTTGACTGGTAGGTACTGGAGATTTTTGAGGAGGGGAGTAACACGCCCAGAGCGTTTCTGCACAAAGATGATCCGGGCAGCAGCGTGAAGTATAGACTGAAGTGGGGAGAGACAGGAGGATGGAAGGATAAAGGAGGATAAAGCCTTACTGAAGGCCCATCTCCTTCGAGAGGCCTTCCCAGACTAAGCTCCGTTTTTCCTCCTCTCCCACTCCTTCTGCATCTCCCTGACTTGCTCCCTTTATTCATCCCCTCTCTCCCAGTCCCACAGCACTTATGTCCTTATCTGCCATTTATTTATTTCTATTAATGTCAGCGTGGCTCAGTGGAAAGAGCCTGGGCTTTGGAGTCAGAGGTCATGGGTTCAAATCCTGGCTCCGCCACTTGTCAGCTGTGTGACTTTGGGCAAGTCACTTCATTTCTCTGGGACTCAGTTCCCTCATCTGTAAAATGGGGATTAAGACCGTGAGCACCCCGTGGGACAACCTGATCACCTTGTAACCTCCCCAGCGCTTAGAACCGTGCTTTGCACATAGTAAGTGCTTAGTAAATGCCATCATTACTATTATTACTATTTCTCTCCCTCCAGAATGTAAGTTCACTGTGGGAAGGGAATGTGTCTGTTTATTGTTATATTGTACTCTCCCAAGCACTTAGTACAGTGCTCTGCACACAGTAAACGCTCAATAAATACAACTGAATGAACATGTTTGAACAAATGTATCAAAAATGATTTAAAAGGCATCCCCAGGGGGTAGGGAAGGAGAGAGCCAACTCAGGGGCACAGGAGTGCAGTGAGAAATAATGAAAAACTTCTCAGTGATGGAGTTAGGGAAGAAAACAGAGATGGCTTGCAATGTGGGGAGGAGATGGCTTACCTGATTATTGGTTCAGGGGATGCCAGGGTGGGAGGAGGCGACAATTTTGCCCTCAGTAAAAAGAAAGTCAGCTCCACTGTCACATTCTTGTGAGTGAACTTCAACTCATCAATATTTGATTCTTATTATTATCATATTATCTTATTGTATATGTATTAATATAATAATATTAAGAGTCAAATACTGGTTGAGTGCAAGTTCACTCACAAGAATATGTGTACATAAAAAATAATTACTGTAATTCTTAAGCACTTACTATGTGACAGGCACTGTGCTAAGCGCTGGAGTGGATACAAGCAAATCAATCAATCAATCATATTTATTGAGCGCTTACTGTGTGCAGAGCACTGTACTAAGCACTTGGGAAGTACAAGTTGGCAACATATAGAGACGATCCCTACCCAACAGCGGGCTCACAGTCTAGAAGGGGGAGACAGAGAACAAAACCAAACATATTAACAAAATAAAATAAATAGAATAGATATGTACAAGTAAAATAAATAAAAAGAGTAATAAATATGTACAAACATATATACATATATACAGGTGCTGTGGGGAAGGGAAGGAGGTAAGACGGGGGGGATGGAGAGGCGGATGGGGGGAGAGGAAGGAGGGGGGCTCAGTCTGGGAAGGTCTCCTGGGGGAGGTGAGCTCTCAGTAGGGCCTTGAAGGGAGAAAGAGAGCTAGCTTGGCAGATGGGCAGAGGGAGGGCATTCCAGGCCAGGGGGAATCCAGGGGGAATCCAGTCAGAGAGATGCAGAAGGAGTGGGAGAAGAGGAAAAAAAGGGCTTAGCCTGGGAAGCCCTCTCGAAGGAGATGGGCCTTCAGTAAGGCTGTATCCTCCTTTATCCTTCCATCCTCCTGTCTCTCCGCACTTCAGTCTATACTTCACGCTGCTGCCCAGATCATCTTTGTGCAGAAATGCTCTGGGCATGTTACTCCCCTCCTCAAAAATCTCCAGTAGCTACCAGTCAACCTAAGCATCAGGCAAAAACTCCTCACCCTGGGCTTCAAGGCTGTCCATCCCCTTGCCCCCTACTCCCTCCCCTCCCTTCTGTCCTTCTCCAGCCCAGCCCACACCCTCCGCTCCTCTGCCTCTCCTCCTCTCCTCTCCTCCTCTCCTCCTCTCCTCCTCTGCCACTGCTAACCTCTTCACTGGGCCTCATTCTCGCCTGTCCCGCCGTCGACCCCGGGCCCACGTCCTCCCCCTGGCCTGGAATGCCCTCCCTCCATATATACAGGTGCTGTGGGGAAGGGAAGGAGGTAAGCCGGAGGGGATGGAGAGGGGGACGAGGGGGAGAGGAAGGAGGGGGCTCAGTGTGGGAAGACCTCCTGGAGGAGGTGAGCTCTCAGCAGGGCCTTGAAGGGAGGAAGAGAGCTAGCTTGGTGGATGTGCAGAAGGAGGGCATTCCAGGCCAGGGGGAGGACGTGGGCCGGGGGTCGACGGCGCGATGGGCGAGAACAAGGCCCAGTGAGGAGATTAGCATCAGAGGAGCAGAGGGTGAGGGCTGGGCTGGAGAAGGAGAGAAGGGAGGTGAGGTAGGAGGGGGCGGGGGGATGGACAGCCTTGAAGCCCAGGGTGAGGAGTTTCTGCCTGATGCGCAGATTGATTGGTAGCCACTGGAGATTTTTGAGGAGGGGAGTAACGTGCCCAGAGCGTTTCTGGACAAAGACAATCCGGGCAGCGGCGTGAAGTATGGATTGAAGTGGGGAGAGACATGAGGATGGGAGATCGGAGAGGAGGTTGGGCACAGTCCCTGTTCTGTGTGGGGTTCACAGTCTCAATCCTCATTTTACAGATGAGGTAACTGAGGCACAGAGAAGTGACTGGCCCAAGGTCACGCAGCAGACATGTGGAGGAGACGGGATTAGAACTCATGACCTTCTGATTCCCAGGTCTATGCTCTATCGACTAGGTCATGCTTCTTCTCACATAAACAAAATGATAGTAATGATAATAATGATAAAAATAAATATGATTGAATACACTTAATAAATATGATTGAGTGAATGAATGAATGAATAAATAATAACAAGGGCATTTGTTAAACACTTACCATGTGCCAAGTCCCGAGCACTGGGTAGATTTAACATAATGCATTCGGTCTTATTCATTGAGCACTTATCGTGTGTACAGCACTGTACTAAGTGCTTGGGAGAGTACAATATAATGATAAAAGTCACATTCCTTACACACAACATGCTTACCGTCTAGAAGGGGAGACGGACAGTCTCTATCCCACATGGCGTTCACAGTCTAAACACAAGGGAGACCAGCTACTGAATCCCCATTTTACAGATGAGAAAGCCCGGAGAAGTGAAGTGACTTGCCCAAAGTCACACAGCAGACATGTGGCGGAGCCGGGATTAGAACCCATGACCTCTGACTCCAAAGCCCGGGCCCTTTCCACTGAGCCAAGCTGCTTCTGTCATGTGTTAATGCACAATACGGAGGAAAAAGGGAGTGTGGTAATGGATAGAATGTGGTCCTTTATTTACACGGAAGCTCTCAAATAGCCGATTTCACTAACAGTTCATTCCTTCATTCATTCAATTGCATTTATTGAGCGCTTACTGTGTGCAGAGCACTGTACTGAGCGCTTGGGACAATAGAGTACCACAACAAACAGACTCATTCCCTTCCCACAGTGAACTTTCTGCTGCCATCCTCCAGAGAAGGGAATACCTGTTGGCGAACCAACACTCGACACAAATACAATGCTCTTTTCACTAGATCTCACTGCTTTTCCACACCTTTCAGGACCCTCTCTATCAATCAATCCATGGTATTTATTGAGTGACTGTGTGGAGGTCACTGTACTAAGCGCTTGGGCAAGTACAATACAACAGAATTGGATGACGGTGAGGAAATTGAATGTTCAGTTACGGGGCCTGCGTGGCATGGCCTGACAAAAATCCAATCCTCCAAGAGGCTTTTCCCAACTAAATCCTAATCCCCCCATTCCTTCCTAATCCCCCCATTCCTTCTCCCTTCTGTGTTGTCTATGCACTTAGATCTTTTATACTGTTTTATTTATTTTAGTATTTATTTATTTATTTATTTATTTATTTATTTATTTATTTATTTATACTGTTTTATTTATTTATGCCTGGTGGCAAAAGCACTGCTCGGGAGTCAGAGGTTCTAATCCTGCCTCCACTACTTGTCTGCTGTGTGACCCTGGGCAAGTCACTTAGCTTCTCTGTGCCTCAGTTACCTCATCTGTAAATTGGGGATTGAGCCTGTGAAGCCCACATGGGACAACCTGATCACCTTGTATCTACCCCAGCGCTTAGAACGGTGCTTGGCACCTAATAAGTGCTTAACAAATACCATAATTATTATGATTGTTATGTCTGTCTCCCTGCTCTAGACTGTAAGCCTGCTGTGGGAAGCGATTGTCTCTCTTTATTCCTGTATTGTACTTTCCAAGCGCTTAGTACAGTGCTCTGCACACAGTAAGCGCTCAATAAATACGATCGAATGAATGAATCTCTACCCTTTAAGCTCGCTAGCCACTCCACTGTCAGCCCTAAGGTACTTATATGCGAGTCTGGAATTCATTCATTCATTCAATCGTATTTATTAATAATAATAATGGCATTTATTAAACGCTTACTATGTGCAAAAGCACTGTTCTAAGCGCTGGAGAGATTACAAAGTGATCAGGTTGCCCCACGGGGGCCTCACAGTCTTATTGAGCGCTTATTGAGCGCTTATTAAAGGCACAGTCTTTTTTGAGCGCTTACTGCGTGCAGAGCACTGTACTAAGCACTTGGAAAGTACAACTCGGTAACAATCTATAATTCTATTTATTTTGATGGTATTGACACTTGTCTAATTGTTCTGTTTTGCTGTCTGTCTCCCCCTTCTTGACTGTGCGCCCGTTGTTGGGTAGCGGCTGTCTCTATATGTTGTTGAATTGGACTTTCCAAGCGCTTAGTACAGTGCTCTGCACGTAGTAAGTGCTCAATAAATACCACTGCATGAACAAATAGAGACAATCCCTACCCAACGGGCTCACAGTCTAGAAGGGGGAAGACAGAGAGACAGACAACAAAACAAAACAAATGGACAGGCATTGGTAGCATCGATATAAATAATTTTAATGTCTGTCTCCCCTTCTAGACTGTAAGCTCCTTGTGGGTAGGGGAATATGTCTACCAACTCCGTTGTATTGTACTCCCCTAAGTGCTTAATACAGCACTATGCACACAGAAGACATTCAATAAATAACCTTGACTGACTGACTGATTACACATGGACCATTGGACCTTGGATTCATTTACCTGCATGGACCCAAGTTATTCAGTGATGGAGGTTGAAGACAAGTCGACGTCTATTTCTGGAGATGCCAATGACTGTATTTTTCTGATTATTTTCGGCTGTTTACCTTTCAGTGATTAGCCACTCCCTCTTTAACAAATACCACAATTATTATTATTATAATTATAATTATTATTATTATTATTAAAAGCCGATCAATTTGGACACAGTCTGTGTGTCACAGTTATTTTACAGACGAGGTAACTGAGGCCCAGAGAAGTGAATAATAATAATAATTGTGGTATTTGTTAAGCACTACAGAGAAGCAGCATGGCTCAGTGGAAAGAGCCCGGGTTTGGGAGCCAGAAGTCATGGGTTCGAATCCCAGCTCGGCCACTTGTCAGCTGTGTGACTTTGGGCAAGTCACTTCACTTCTCTGGGCCTCAGTTCCCTCATCTGTAAAATGGGGATGAAGACTGTGAGCCCCCCGTGGGACAACCTGATCACCTTGTAACCTCCCCAGCGCTTAGAACAGTGCTTTGCACACAGTAAGCGCTTAATAAATGCTATCATTATTATTATTATTACCAGGGGCTGATTTGTAAAAGAGTTTCACACTCAAACTCCTCACGCTTTCCTGTCAAGCAGGGAATCCTATACATAAATCAATCTCTTGAAATACCAAAAGCAAAAAAAAAAATTTTTTTTAATGCTTCCGCCGTTCATATTATTCCCAATACAAGAGAAAGACTTAAATATTTGTGAAAATAGGAAAGAAATTACCTGGTCTAATAGGTCAAGTCGGCTGACATACGCCCTTTCTGTAAGCAAAAGTTCATTGGCTATATTGTGAAGTTTCTGTTCATCGGTTTCCTGGAAAAAAAAGAACAGGTACACCCAAATAGGTATGTTAAGCAGGTTTGGTAAAGTTATAGCATTTATTTTTCACTTAATCACTTACTGGCCCATCCAAAAAATGTGCTAATTAGCTGCCATTCTCACTATTAAATTTAAGTTTAGTAAGTTTAAATAGTAAGTAATAGTTTGGTAATAGTGATAATTTAAGTAAATAGTAAGTTTAACTAGGGTTTCAATCCCAGCTGCGTGATTTTGGGCAAGTCACTTAACTTCTCTGTGCCTCAGTTATCTCATCTGGAAAACAGGGATTAATAATAATAATAATAATAATAATAATAATATTGATGGCATTTATTAAGTGTTTACTATGTGCAAAGCACTGTTCTAAGTGCTGGGGAGGTTATAAGGTGATCAGCTTGTCCCACAGCAGGGGGTCACAGTCTTAATCCCC
This sequence comes from Tachyglossus aculeatus, assembly GCF_015852505.1. NCBI lineage: Eukaryota > Metazoa > Chordata > Mammalia > Monotremata > Tachyglossidae > Tachyglossus > Tachyglossus aculeatus. The sequence continues at coordinate 145,220,288 of NC_052067.1, read as the reverse complement.
ATTAACAGATGAGGTAACTCAGGCACAGGGAAGTTAAGTGACTCGCCCAAAGTCACACAGCTGACATTTGGCGGAGTTGGGATTTGAACCCATGACCTCTGACTCCAAAGCCCAGGCTCTTTCCATTGAGCCACGCTGCTTCTAGGACAACCTAATAACCTTGTGTCTCCGCCAGCGCCTAGAGCAGTGCCTGGCACATAGTAAGCACTTAAAACAAATACCATTATTCTTCTTCTTATTATTATACGAATGGAATTGAAGATAAAATGGAGAAGCCTATTGAATCCAAGCTTCTGAATGGAATTAAAGATAAAATGGAGAAGCCTATTGAATCCAAGCTTCCAAATGTAATTAAAGATAAAATGGAGAAGCTTATTGAATCCAAGCTTAGGAACATTACTCACTAGAGGTGGGGGTAAAAATGGTTGTACATCTGTTACTTTCAGAACAGTCCCTGATGAGCTACTGTGCCAAAAATAGTTTCAAAAGACCCCTGACTCAGGGCATGCTCCGATGTTCCACGGCAAAACACAGATGCTTGGAAATTGTAATTCCAAAACACCTCCTTTCCCCATTGTACTTTAGACAATCCTCAGATTCAGACACGGCTGGGACTGCAACATTCACACTGAAGGGCAATAATTTCCTTGAAAGAAAAAAACAGATCTTAAGAGCTTAGTACCGTAAGTGCTCTATAAATACGACTGATTGTGCATCTTTGTACTTCCCCAAGTTCTTAGTTGGTAAAAATAACGATAGTAATAATAATTGCGGTATTGGTTAAGCGTTTACTATGTGCCAATCACTGTACTAAGCGCTGGTGTGGATACAAGCAAATTGGGTTGGACATAGTCCCTGTCCCACGTGGGGCTCACAGTTTCAATCCAGTGCTTAGAACAGTGCTTGGCACATAGTAAGTGCTTAACAATAGTTAACCTCCTTCCCTTCCCCAAACCACCTGTATATATGTATATATGTTTGTACATATTTATTACTCTATTTATTTATTTATTTTACTTGTACATATCTATTCTATTTATTTTATTTTGTTAGTAAGTTTGGTTTTGTTCTCTGTCTCCCCCTTCTAGACTGTGAACCCACTGTTGTGTAGGGACTGTCTCCATATGTTGCCACCTTGTACTTCCCAAGCGCTTAGTACAGCGCTCTGCACACAGTAAGCACTCAATAAATACGATTGATTGATTGATTGATTAACAAAGCGTGGCTCAGTGGAAAGAGCCCGGGCTTTGGAGTCAGAGGTCATGGGCTCTAATCCTGGCTCCGCCACTTGTCAGCTGTGTGACTTTGGGCAAGTCACTTCACCTCTCTGTGCTTCAGTTCCCTCATCTGTAAAATGGGGATGAAGACTGTGAGCCCCCCCGTGGGGCAACCTGATCACCTTGTAACCTCCCCAGCGCTTAGAACAGTGCTTTGCACATAGTAAGTGCTCAACAAATGTCGTTATTATTATTATTATTAACCAACTCCATTATTATTATTGTTAGTACAGATGAGAGAACTGAGGCCCAGAGAAGTGAAGTGACTTGCCCGAGGTCACACAGCGGACAAGGGGCGGAGCCGGGATGAGAACCCACGACCTCTGACTCTCAGTCCCTGCTCTACTCATTGCACTGTCCTGCTTCTCTAGTTCAGTGGATTCCCCCATCACTACTCATCATCATCATCAATCACATTTATTGAGCGCTTACTATGGTGCAGAGCACTGTACTAAGCGCTTGGGAAGTACAAATTGGCAACATATAGAGACAGTCCCTACCCAACAGTGGGCTCACAGTCTAAAAGGGGGAGACAGAGAACAAAACCAAACGTACTAACAAAATAAAATAAATAGAATAGATATGTACAAGTAAAATAAATAAATAAATAGAGTAATAAATATGTACAAACATATATACATATATACAGGTGCTGTGGGGAAGGGAAGGAGGTAAGATGGGGGGGATGGAGAGGGGGACGAGGGGGAAGACTACAAGACTATCCATCACTCAATCAGTGATACTTATTGAGTGCTTACTGCGTGCAGAACACTGTACAGAGCACTCAGGAGAGTACAGCAGAACAGGATAGGTAGACACTTTCCCTGTCCACAATGAGCTTACAGTCTAGAAGGACTGTAATATAATGAATAAATTGAATTACAGATCTGTACATAAGTGCTATGGGGCTGGAGGGGGTGAATAAAGGCTGCAAATCCAAGTGCCAGGGTGACGCTGAAGGGAGTGGGAGAAGAGGAAAGGAGGGCTTAGTCTGGGAAGGCCTCCTGGAGGTGATGTGTAGCAGCGTGGCTCAGTGGAAAGAGCCCGAGCTTGGGAGTCAGAGGTCATGGGTTCAAATCCCCGCTCCGCCACTTGTCAGCTGTGTGACTTTGGGCAAGTCATTTAACTTCTCTGTGCCTCGGTTCTCTCATCTGTAAAATAGCGATTAAGACTGTGAGCCCCACGTGGGACAACTTGATCACCTTGTATCCTCCCCTGCGCTTAGAATAGTGCTTTGCACATAGTGAGCGCTTAACAAATGCCATTATTATTATTATTATTATTAATAAGGCTTTGAAGGTGGGAGAGAGTGAACATCTGACCGTTATGAGCTTTAAGCTCATTGTGGACAGGGAATGTCACTGTTTGTTGCTGTGTTGTACTTCCCCAAGGGCTTAGTACAGTGCTCTGCACACAGTAAGCGCTCAATAAAACGATTGGATGAACGAATGAATATAAACAGGGAGGAAGTCTTAGGCCAGAGGCAGATTTTTTTTTTTTGATGGCATTTATTAAGCGCTTACTATGTGCAAAGCACTGTTCTAAGCGCTGAGCAGTGTTCTAAGAGCTGAATTTGAGGACAAGGGGTCAGGGGAGAGACAGACGAGAAAGAGGTTCAGAGAGTAGGTTAGCATTAGAGGAGCAAAGTGTGCGGGATGGACTGTAGTAAGAAATCAGGGACGTAAGGTAGGAGGGGACAAGAGATCGACGGCTTTAAAGCCGATGGGGAGGAGGCCGATGGGGAGGAGGCCGATGGGGAGGAGTTTCTGTTTGACGTGGAGGTGGATGGGCAACCACTGGAGGTTCCTGAGGTGGGGGGAAACATGGACTGAACAGTTTTGTATTAAAAAGATACAGGGAGAGAGGAGTGAAGTATGGACTGGAGTGGGAAGACACAGGAGGATGGGAGGTCAGCAAGGAGGCTGATGAAGTCATCCAGGCAGGATAGGATTAAGTGCTTGGATTAATGCGGTAGCAGTTTGGAAGGGAGGAATGCACAGATTTTAGCGATGTTGTGAAGGCTAAACTGACAGGATTTGGTGACAGACTGAATGTGGGTGTTGAATGAGAGAGATGAGTTGAAGTCATTGTGCGCAGAGAATATATCTGTTTATTGTTATATTGTAATCATCATCATCATCATCATAATAATGATGACATTTGTTAAGCATTTAATATATGCCAAGCACTGTTCTAAACACTGGGGGGGATACAAGACAATCAGGTTGTCCCACATGGGGCTCACAGTCTTAATCCCCATTTTCCAGATGAGGGAACTGAGGGCCAGAGAAGTGAAGTGACTTGCCCAAAGTCACCCAGCTGAAAGCGGCGGAGCCGGGATTAGAACCCATGACCTCTGACTCCCAAGCCCGGGCTCTTAGGACAGCGCTCTGCATACAGTAAGCGCTCTATAAATATGATTGAATGAATGAATGAAAGTTAATCCCAGTGTTATTCATTCAATCGTATTTATTGAGCGCTTACTGTGTGCAGAGCACTGGACTAAGTGCTTGGGAAGTCCAAGTTGGCCACATCTAGAGACGGTCCCTACCCAACAACGGGCTCACAGTCTAGAAGACAGATGATAGAACTGAGGCTCACAGAAGTGAAGTGACTTAATAAAAATAATGATGGCATTTATTAGGTGCTTACTATGTGCCAAGCACTGTTCTAAGCGCTGGGGAGGTTACAAGGTGATCAGGCTGTCCCACGGCGGGCTCACAGTCTTCACCCCCATTTGACATTCATTCATTCAATCATATTTATTGAGCGCTTACTGTGTGCGGAGCACTGGACTAAGCGCTTGGCCACATCTAGAGACGGCCCCTACCCAACAACGGGCTGACAGCCTAGAAGGGGGAGACAGACAGCAAAACAAAACACGTGGACAGGTGTCAAGTCATCAATCAATCAATCGTATTTATTGAGCGCTTACTGTGTGCAGAGCACTGTACTAAGCGCTTGGGAAGTACAAGTCGGCAACATATAGAGACGGTCCCTACCCAACAGTGGGCTCACAGTCTAAAACTGGGAGACAGAGAGCAAAACCAAACATACTAACAAAATAAAATAAATAGAATAGATATGTACAAGTAAAATAAATAGAGTAATAAATCTGTACAAACATATATACATATATACAGGTGCTGTGGGGAAGGGAAGGCGGTAAGGCGGGGGGGATGGAGAGGGGGACGAGGGGGAGAGGAAGGAAGGGGCTCAGTCATCATCATCATCATCAATCGTATTTATTGAGCGCTTACTGTGTGCAGAGCACTGTACTAAGCGCTTGGGAAGTCCAAGTTGGCAACAAATAGAGAGAGTCCCTACCCAACAGTGGGCTCACAGTCTAGAAGGGGGAGACAGAGAACAAAACCAAACATACTAACAGTTCTCAGTGTGGGAAGGCCTCCTGGAGGAGGTGAGCTCTCAGTAGGGCCTTGAAGGGAGGAAGAGAGCTAGCTTGGCGGATGGGCAAGCTCATCAATCAATCAATCAATTGTATTTATTGAGCGCTTACTGCATGCAGAGCACTGTACTAAGTGCTTGGCACTCTACTAAGCGCTTGAAGCACTGTACTAAGCTCATCAGAAAACTGGGGAACGGTTCACGAATTTGCGCGTATTAATGGGGGCCACGGTGGGGGCGTCGAGGCCTGAGGTGACGACATTGCCTCCTCTCCCAGTTGGGGAACTGGAAGTGACATAGGGGAGGGATGGGGCAGGGGGAAGGAGCCCCCCAACTAACAGCTTGTGGGACAGGGAGAATGGTGGTGGGAAAGTCACGGGGAGGACAGGGTTTGGATGGGACGATGAGGAGCTCTGTTTTGGACAGGTTAAGCTTGAGGTGATGGTGGGACATCCAAGTAGAGATGTCCTGAAGGCAGGGGGAAATACGAAATGGCAGGAGGGAGAGATAATCACTACATAGCTGCGGTCTGAAATGCCTTGACCAGCCTGGGGTCATTTTGGATGGAAAGGGCAGAGCAAAACCATGAAATATTGAGGAGGAAAAGCAGACAGGAATCTGTGACTTAGGTTTCAACTAACAAGAGACATAATCAAGAGGCTGGATATACATCACCCAACCAGTGGTATTAACTGAGTGCTTGCTGTGGGCGGAATGTTGTACTAAGCACTTGGGAGAGTAAAATACAACAATTACAGAAATAGTAGACAAAAACAATGGTATGACCCTACTCTACAGAACTCACAATCGAAACAGTGTGTCCTCGTGGACAGAGCACAGGCCTGGAAATTGGAAAGACCTAGGTTCTAATCCCAGCTTCACCACGTATCTGCTGTGTGACCTTGGACAAGTCACTTCACTTTTCTGGGCCTCAGTTACCTCACCTGTAAAATGAGGACTAAGACTGTGAGCCCCATGTGGGACAGGGACTTTGCCCAAGATGACTTGCTTGTATTCACCCTAGCGCTTAGTACAGGGTCTGGCACATAGTGCTTAAAAAATACCACAATTATTATTATTATTCACTCCTCTGTGCCTCAGTTACCTCATCTGTAAAATGACTGTGACACACAGACTCTGTCCAAACTGATCGGCTTTTAATAATAACAATAATAATAATAATAATAACTGTGGTATTTTTTAGTTGCTGATTATGTGACAGGCACTGTACTAAGCGCTGAGGTGGATACAAGCAAATCAGGTTGGACGTAGTCCCTGTCCCACCTGGGGCTCACAGTCTCAATTCCCATTTTACAGACGCGGTAACTGAGGCACAGAGAAGTGAAATCCAAGACTGAGCTCCTTATCTTCCCCACCAAACCCTGTCCTATCCCTGACTTTCTGTCTCTGTGGACGGCACTACCATCCTTCCCGTCTCACAAGCCCGCAACCTTGGTGTCATCCTCGACTCCGCTCTCTCATTCACCCCACACATCCAAGACGTCACCAAAACCTGCCGGTCTCACCACCACAACATCGCCAAGATCCGCCCTTTCCTCTCCATCCAAACCGCTACCTTGCTGGTTCAATCTCTCATCCTATTCCAACTGGATGACTGCATCAGCCTCCTCTCTGATCTCCCAACCTCCTGCCTCTCCCCACTTCAGTCTTTACTTCTCGCTGCTACCTGAATTATCTTTCTACAGAAACGCTCTGGGCATGTCACTCCCCTCCTCAAAAATTTCCAGTGGTTGCCTATCAACCTTTGTATTAAGTAAAGACTCCTCACTATTGGCTTCAAGGCTGTCCATCACCTCCCTTCTCTCCTTCTCCGGCCTAGCCCGCACCCTCCGCTCCTCTGCCACCGCTAACCTCCTCACTGGGCCTCGTTCCCTCCCGTCCCGCCGTCCACCCCCGGCCCACGTCCTCCCCCTGGCCTGGAATGCCCTCCCTCTGCCCATCCACCAAGCTAGCTCTCTTCCTCCCTTCAAAGCCCTACTTAAAGCTCACCTCCTCCAGGAGGCCTTCCCAGACTGAGCCCCCCTTTTTCTCTGCTCCTCCTCCCCATCGACCCTACTCCCTCCCTCTGCTCTACCCCCTTCCTCTCCCCACAGCACTTGTGTATATTTGTACCTATTTATTATTCTATTTATTCTATTAATGATGTATATATATCTATAATTCTAGTTACCTATTTTAATGCTATTGATGCCTGTCTACTTGTTTTGTTTTATTGTCTGTTTCGCCCCTTCTACCTTTGAGCCCATTGTTGGGTAGGGACTGTCTCTAGCTGTTGCCGAACTATATTTTCCAAGCACTTAGTCCAGTGCTCTGCACACAGTAAGTGCTCAATAAATACGATTGAATGAATGAATGAATAAAATGACTTGCCCGAGGTCACACAGCAGACAACTGGCGGTGCCGGAATTAGAACCCATGACCGTCTAACTCTAAGGCCCCGTGCTCCATCCACTATGACATGTTGCTTATACCCCAGCGCTTAGTACAATGCCTGGCACATAGTAAGCCCTTAAATCCCATAAAAAATAGTAGCAGCCTTCCTTCAGAAGTATAGCACTGTCCTAAAATAAAACTCTTCAAGTTTTAGATAAGCTTCATAAACAGTAAGCACTTAAAAAATACGACTGAATGAATGAATGAATGAACCAATGAGCTACAGCTTGGAGAAGCAGCGTGGCTCAGTGGAAAGAGCCCGGGCTTTGGAGTCAGAGGTCATGGGTTCAAATACCGGCTCTGCCAACTGTCAGCTGTGTGACCTTGGGCGAGTCACTTCACTTCTCTGGGCCTCAGTTCCCTCATCTGTAAAGTGGGGATTAAAACTGTGAGCCCCCAGTGGGACAACCTGATCACCCTGTAACCTCCCCAGCACTTAGAATTGTGCTTTGCACATAGTAAGAGTTTAACAAATACCATCATTATAATTATAATTATTATTATTATCATTATTATTATTATTATTTTTATACAGATATCCATACTGGGTAAAGAATGTAGTAGCATCCTTGAACATCAGAGAGTTCTTAGTTACGTTCTTCAGTATAAACAACACCGTTTCTTACAATTCTCAATTCTCTGTATAGTTGAAAGGTTGCTTGATATTGCCTACCAGTTACAGCATAAATTCCTTATTGCAGGTAACCAGTAAGAAGGGGGAAAGCAGTAACCTAAAAACATAAAACTATAAACCCTTCCATAACATAATTCCCTGCCTTACCTCCTTCCCCTCCCCACAGCACCTGTATATATGTTTGTACAGATTTATTACTCTATTTATTTTACTTGTACATATTTACTATTCTATTTATTTTGTTAATGCTGTACATCTAGCTTTTTTTCTATTTATTCTGATGACTTGACACCTGTCCACATGTTTTGTTTTGTTGTCTGTCTCCCCCTTCCAGACTGTGAGCCCGTTGTTGGGTACAGTGTTGCCAACTTGTACTTCCCAAGCGCTTAGTCCAGTGCTCTGCACTCAGTAAGTGCTCAATAAATACGACTGACTGACTGACTGAATAATAATGATACTATTCATTAAGGGCCTGTTATATGCTTAGCTCTGTGGGAAATACAAGATTATCAGAGTGGACACAGTCCCTGTCCCACTGTCCATGGGAGAGAGAGGAAATGGGTATTTTATTCCTATATTACAGATGAGGAAACTGAGGTGCAGAGAAGTCAAGTAACTCGTCCATGGACTGGTAGCAAGCAGGGGGCAGAGGCAGGACAAGAATCCGAGACTCCTGACTTCCAGTAAGGAATTCCTTTTCTCCTTCCCAACATGGCGGTGGTTTTGACTGTGATGGGAAAGTTGGGTGGAAGAGGGGATTTGGGAGGGAAGATGAGGAAGGACAGATTTGGCCATGTGGGTAATAATAATAATGACGGTACTTGTTAAGCACCTACCATGTGCCAAGCACTGTTCTAAACGCCGGGGTAGATACGAGTTAATCAGGTTGTCCCACGTGGGGTTCACAGTCTTAATCCCCACTTTACAGATGAGGGAACTGAGGCACAGAGAAGTTGAGTGACTTGCCCAAAGTCACACAGCTGACAGGTGGCGGAGGTGGAATTAGAACCCACAACCTTTGACTCACAAATCTGGGCTCTTTCCACTAAGCCACTTGAGTCCCTGGTGGGATACATATGGGGATACGTATGAAGAAATGCAAGATTGCAGAGGAGACGGTTTCCAAGCTTCCAGAAAATGATGTACAATAATGGACTATATCCAAGTTTTCATTTCCTGAAATTGAAGTCTAATGCCTTCGAGATCCTTTCCACATAATAATAAAAATAATAATGGCATTTGTTAAGCGCTTACTATGTGCAAAGCACTGTTCTAAGCACTGGGGGGGATAAAAGGTGATCAGGTTGTCCCACGAGGGGCTCCCGGTCTTAATCCCCATTTTACAGATGAGGTAACTGAGGCTCAGAGAAGTTAAGTGACTTGCCCAAGGTCACACAGCAGACATGTGGTGGAGTGGGATTAGAACCCATGACCTCTGGACTCCCAAGCCCGGACTCTTTCCATTAAGCCACAAACTCCTGACCTTTGACTTGAAAGCCTTTCCATGACTCTTTCCCTCTTACCTAAAAGCTCTTTTCTTCCACTACCCTCTCACCTTTGTTCCTCTGATTCTAATAAGAATCAATAATTATGGTATTTGTTAAGCGCTTACTATGTGCCAGGTACTGTACTAAGCACTGGGGGGGAATAAAAGCAAATTGGGTTGGACACAGTCCCTGCCCCATGTGGGGTTCACAGTCTCAATCCCCATTTTACAGATGAGGTAACTGAGGCACAGAGAAGTCAAGAGACTTGCCCAAGATCACACAGCATGTGCATATAGCTATAATTCGATTTGTTCGGACGATTTGGACACTTGTCTACATGTTTTGTTTTGTTGTCTGTCTCCCCCTTCTAGACTGTGAGGCCACTGTTGGGTAGGGACCGTCTCTATATGTTGCTGATTTGTACTTCCCAAGTGCTCAGTCCAGTGCTCTGCACACAGTAAGCGCTCAATAAACACGACAATGAATGAATGAAAGTGGCGGAGCTGGGATCAGAACCCATCAATCAATCAATCAATTGCATTTATTGAGCACTTACTGTGTGCAGAGCACTGTACTAAGCACTTGGGAAGAACAAGTTGGCAACATATAGAGATAGTCCCTACCCAACAGTGGGCTCACAGTCTAAAAGGGTGAGACAGAGAACAAAACCAAACTTACTAACAAAATAAAATAAATAGAATAGATATGTACAAGTACAATAAATAAATAAATAGAGTAATATTCATGATCTTCTGAATCCCAGGCCCGTGCTCTATCCACTACGCTACGCCGCTAGCCCTTACTACGTGCTAAGCACTATTCCTAGCGCTAGGGTAGATACAAAGAAATCAGACTGGATTCAGTCCCTGTCCCACGTGGGGCTCACAGTCTTCATCCCCATTTTACAGATGAGGTAGCTGAGTCTTAGAGAAGTGAAGTGAATTGCCCCAGGTCACACAGCATTCACGTGGTGGAGCCAGGATTAGAACCTACATCCTCCGACTCCCAAACCCAGGCTCTGACCACTAAACCATGCTGCTAAATCTCGCTGGGCCCCCGTAACCCCTCACTCTATCCTTCCTCTTGGCTAGAACTCCCTCCACACAATTTTCCTCCTTCAAAGCCCTCCTCCTCCAGGAAGGATTCCCCGATTCCCTGATCCAGCTTCCCAGGTTTGCCCATCCAACTGAATTATTACTCACTGCTCTTTGAGCCTTAACACCTGTTTTTGACTCACATTAACTTCTATTTATCTATCTAGCCTCCATACCCAATCTGCCTTCCCTTGATGACCAAACTGATGCTTTCTTCCAGACTGTGAGCCTACTGTTGGGTAGGGACCGTCTCTATATGTTGCCAACTTGTATTTCCCAAGCGCTTAGTACAGTGCTCTGCATACAGTAAGCGCTCAATAAATACGATTGATTGATTGATTTCAACACCACCCTCTCTACTGAGCTCAACTCAGTCGCTCTCCTCTCCTCTGGTCTATCTCATACCACTAACCCCCATCCCTGGATTACCCCACAATCTGCCTCCACTCTTGTGAACGAACCACAGAGCGCTGCTGGAGGAAATCCAGATATCGGGCCTACGTTGACCGTTTCAAGTTTATCCTTGCATGCTTTAACTCTGCCCTCTCCTCTGCCTGGCAAAATTATTTCTCCATCCTTATTAACACCCATGCCCATCACCCTGGTCAGTTGTTCTACACACACTTAACTCCCTCTCCTCAAACCCCCATCCCTTGCCCCTAAAGACCTGGCCACCTACATTATTGAGAAAATTGAGACTATCAGGCTAAAATCCTCCCTGCCCCTCCCCAGTCTCTCCCGCCTCCTGCCACTTCTTCAACTCTCCCATCTTTCTCAACAGTATCTCAAGAGGAGAGCTCCGGCCTTCTCTCCAAATCCACCGCCTCCACCTGCATAGTCAATCCCATCCCTTTGCACCTTATCGAAGCACTCGTCCCCCGCTTCAAATGTTCCTTCTCCAATGGCTTCTTCCCCACTGCTTTCGAACACGTCCATGTCTCCCCCATCCTAAATAAAACCCTCCCTTGACCCCTCAGCTCCTTCCAGTTATCTCAATTCTTCTCCAAACTCCTTGATCGAGTTGTCTACACCTGCTGCCTCCACTTCCTCTCCTCCAATTCTCTCTCTGACCCCCTCCAACTGGGCTTCCATTCATTCATTCATTCATTCATTCATTCATTTATTCATTCATTCACTCAGTTGTATTTATTGAGTGCTTATTGTGTGCAGGGCACTGTACTAAGCACTTGGAAAACACAATTCAGCAACAGAGACAATCCCTGCCTTCAAACGGCTCACGGTCTAGACGGGGGGGGGAGGCAGACTTCAAAACAAGTAAACAGGCATCAATAGCATCAATATAAATAAATACAATTGTAGATATATAATAGATATAATATAGATATAATAGATATAGATAATAGATATACAGAGAGAAGCAGTGTGGCTCGGTGGAAAGAGCACAGGCTTTGGAGTCAGAGGTCACGGGTTCAAACCCCGGCTCTGACAATTGTCAGCTGTGTGACTTTGGGCAAGTCACTTCACTTCTCTGGGCCTCAGTTCCCTCATCTGTAAAATGGGGATGAAGACTGTGAGCCCCCAGTGGGACAACCCGATCACCTTGTAACCTCCCCAGCGCTTAGAACAGTGCTTTGCACATAGTAAGCGCTTAATAAACGCCATTATTATTATTATTACTATATATACACATCATTAATAAAATAAATAGAATTATAAATATGTACAGATATACACACAAGTGTTACGGGGCAGGGAGGGGGGTGAAGCAGAAGGAGGGAGTGGGGCGATGGGGAGGGAGAGGGAGCCTAGGAAAAGGGGCACTTAGTCCATGAAGGCGTCCTGAAGGAGGTGAGTTTTCAGTAGGGTTTTGAAGGGGGGAAAGTGTGCTCGTTTGGCAGATTTGAGGAGGAAGGGCATTACAGGCCAGAGGTAGGACGTGAGCCAGGGGTCTACGGTGGGACAGGCGAGAACGAGGCCCAGTGAGAAGGTTAGCACCAGAGGAGCTTCCATCCCCTTCACTCCACAGAAACCACCCTGTCAAAGGTCACCAATCAATCAATCAATCAATCAATCATATTTATTGAGCGCTTACTGTGTGCAGAACACTGTACTAAGCGCTTGGGAAGTACAAGTTGGCAACATATAGAGACAGTCCCTACCCAACAGTGGGCTCACAGTCTTAAAGATGATCACCAATGATCTCCTTCTTGCCAAATCCAATGGCCTCTACCTCTCAGCTGACTTCGACACTGTCATCCTCCCTTTTCTCCTGGCAACATTATCCAAGCTCGACTTCACTGACACTGTCCTCTCCTGGTTCTCCTTCTAACTCTCTGGCAGCTCATCCCCAGTCTCTTTTGTGGGCTCCTCCTCTGCCTCCCACTCCCTAACTGTGGGGGTCCCTCAAGGCTCAATTCTGGGTCTCCTTCTATTCTCCATCTACACCCACTCCACTGGAGAACTCATTCGCTCCCATGGCTTCAATTACCACCTCTATGCAGGTAATTCCCAAACCCACATTTCCAGCCCTGATATCTCTCCCTCCCTGCAGTCTTGCATTTCCTCCTGTTTTCAAGGCATCTCTACTTCCTTCTACTTCCTCCCATCACCTCATATTTAAGACGTCTAAAGCAGAACTCCTTATGTTCCCCCCAAACCCTGTCCTCCCTGTGACTTCGCCATCACTGAAGATGGCACCACCATCCTTCCTGTCTCACAAGTCCCTAATCTTGGCATTATCCTTGACTCCTGTCTCTCATTCAACCCATATATTCAATCCATCACTAAATTGTGTTGGCCCCACCCTCACAACATCGCTAAAACCTGCCCTCACCTCTCCATCCAACTACTACGTTGGAAGCAGCGTGGTTCAGTGGAAAGAGCCCGGGCTTTGGAGTCTGAGGTCATGGGTTCTAATCCCGGCTCCACCACTTGTCAGCTGTGTGACTTTGGGCAAGTCACTTCACTACTCTGTGCCTCAGTTACCTCACCTGTAAAATGGGGATTAAGTCTGTGAGCCCCACGGGGGACAACTTGATTACCCTGTATCTACCCCAGCGCTTAGAACAGTGCTTTGCACATAGTAAATGCTTAATAAATGTCATTATCATTATTATTATTATTACAACTGTGAGCCCACTGTTGGGTAGGGACCATCTCTATATGTTGCCAATTTGTACTTCCCAAGCGCTTAGTACAGTGCTCTGCACACAGTAAGTGCTCGATAAATACGATTGAATGAATGAATGAATGAACTGTGTTAATCCAAGCACTTACCCTATCCCACCTTTGATTACTGTATCAGCCTCCTTGCTGACTCCCAGCCTCCTGTCTCTCCCTACTCCAGTCCATCTTTATTTATTTATTTATTTTCCTTGTACCTATCTGTTCTATTTATTTTATTTTGTTAGCATGTTTGGTTTTGTTCTCTGTCTCCCCCTTTTAGACTGTGAACCCGCTGTTGGGTAGGGACCGTCTCTATATGTTGCCAACTTGTACTTCCCAAGCGCTTAGTACAGTGCTCTGCACACAGTAAGCGCTCAATAAATACGATTGATTGATTGATTGATTGATATCACTCTGGTGGCTGGATCGTTTTTCTACAAAAATATTCAGGCCACATTTCCCCACTCCTCAAGAACCTCCAATGGTTGCTCATCCACGTCCACGTCCCAAATAACCTCCTTACCATGGCTTTAAAGCACTCAGTCACCTTACCCCTGTACCTCACCTCATTATTCTCCTACTACAATCCATCCAGCATCCTGTAAATCTAACCTTTTCACTGTACCTCCATCTCATCTATCTCCTCGATGACCTCTCGCGCTCGTCCTGCCTCTGGCCTGGGACGCCCTCCCTCCTCCAATCCAACATCATCATCATCATCAATCGTATTTATTGAGCGCTTACTGTGTGCAGAGCACTGGACTAAGCGCTTGGGAAGTACAAGTTGGCAACATATAGAGACGGTCCCTACCCAACAGTGGGCTCACAGTCTAAAAGGGGGAGACAGAGAACAAAACCAAACATACTAACAAAATAAAATAAATAGAATAGATATGTACAAGTAAAATAAATAAATAAATAGAGTAATAAATATGTACAAACATATATACATATATACAGGTGCTGTGGGGAAGGGAAGGAGGTAAGATGGGGGGATGGAGAGGGGGACAACAGACAATGACTCTCCCCCTCTTAGTGCTTTGCACATAGTAAGCGCTTAACAAATGCCAATTATTATTATTATTATTATTATTATTGAAAGCCTTACTGAAGGCCCATCTCCTCCATGAGGCCTTCCCTAACTAATCCTTCCTTTCCTCTTCTCCCACTCCCTTCTACGTTGCCCTAACTTGCTCCCCTTGTTCTTGCCCCCACCCGGCCCCACAGCACTTATATCCATATCTATCATTTATTTATTTATATTAATGTCTGTCTCCCCCACTCTAGGCTGTAAGCTCACTGTGGGCAGGGAATGTGTCTGCTTATGGTGGCACTGTATTCTTCCAAGCGCTTAGTACATGCTCCGCACACAGTAAGTGCTCAATAAATATGACTGACTGATTGACAGACAAGGACTGTGTCCAACCTGATTACTTTGTATCTACCCCAGCGTTTAGAACAGTGCCCGGCACACAGTCCGGGCTTTAACGAATACCAGTAAAACAACTGTAAAATTCATTCAATCATATTTACTGAGCGCTTACTGTGGGCAGAGCACTGGACTAAGCGCTTGGGAAGTACAAGTTGGCAGCATATAGAGCCGGTCCCTACCCAATAATGGTCTCACAGTCTAGAAGGGGGAGACAGATGACAAAACAAAACAAAACATATTAATATATGTTAATATATATTAATTATAATTATATATATAAATAATTATAATTATATTAATAACATATTAACATATTAAAATGAATCTTTTCTCTTCCTTGGATGATTCCAGCCCAAGACTAGTGCCACATTCCTTCGCCACTACCTTGCAAAACTGCTCAGTGCTATATTAAGCGCTTAGTACAGTGCTGTGCACACAGTAAGTGCTCAATAAATACGATTGAATGCATTTGGCCCAATTCTTCTTCCCAGCTCCAAACGGCCCCACGTGGGCACTTTTGGGTGAGAGTTCTACCTATTTTCCCATGTCTTCACATTCCACCTCTTTTCCAACACCTTTTCAGCAGGACCCTTCCATGTAATAATCATAATAATAGTACTTGTTAAGCGCTTACTATGTGCCAAACACTGGGGTAGATTCAAGTTAATCAGGTTGGACAATCAATCAATCAATCATATTTATTGAGCGCTTACTGTGTGCAGAGAACTGTACTAAGCACTTGGGAAGCACAAGTCGGCATGTCCCTGTCCCACACTGGGCTCACACTCTTATCCCCACTGTTTACAGATGAGGTAACTGAGGCCCAGAGAAGTGAAATGACTTGCTCAAGGTCACACAACACACAAGTGGCAGAGCAGGGATTAGAATTCATGACCTTCTGACTCCCAAGCCTGTGCTCTGTCATTCATTCATTCATTCAATCGAATTTATTGAGCGCTTACTGTGTGCAGAGCACTGTACTAAGCACTTGGGAAGTACAAGTTGGCAACATATAGAGACGCTCCCTAGCCAACAGCGGGCTCACTTTCCACTACACCGCTCTGCTTCTCTACTAGAGAAGCAGCGTGGCTCAGTGGAAAGAGCCCAGGCTCTGGAGTCAGAGGTCATGGGTTCAAATCCCGGCTCTGCCACTTGTCAGCTGTGTGACTTTGGGTAAGTCACTTCACTTCTCTGGGCCTCAGTTACCTCATCTGTAAACTGGGGATTAAGACTGTGAGCCCCCCGTGGGACAACCTGATCACCTTGTAACCTCCCCAGCGCTTAGAACGGTGCTTTGCATATAGTAAGTGCTTAATAAATGCCATCATTATTATTATTATTAACTGGCTGGCTATTCCTTGGGACCCTAGAAACGCGAGCACGTAAAGTCCGATTCTCCTCAAATCTACTAACTAAAGGAGTAGGCATTTCAGGAATGGTGTCCTTGATTATCCCGATAAGAAAGATGATGATGGTATTTGTTAATAATAATAATAATAATAATAATGATGGCATTTGTTAAGCGCTTACTATGTGCAAAGCACTGTTCTAAGCGCTGGGGGGGATACAACGTGATCAGGTTGTCCCACATGGGGCTCACAGTCAATCCCCAATTTACAGATGAGGTAACTGAGGCTCAGAGAAGTTAAGTGACTGGCCCAAGGTCACACAGCAGACATGTGGCGGAGTCGGGATTCAAACCCAAGACCTCTGACTCCAAAGCCCGGGCTCTTTCCATTGAGCCACGAAGCACTTACCATATGCCAAGCACTGTTCTAAGCATTGCGGGGGGAGATATAAGGTAATCAGGTTGTCCCACGTGGGGCTCACAGACTTAATCCCCATTTTACAGTTGCGGGAACTGAGGTACAGAGAGGTTAAGTGACTTGCTCAAAGTCACACAGCTGACAAGTGGCAGAGCCGGGATTAGAACCCATGATTCTGATTCCCAACTCCGTTCTCTTTCCATTGAGCCATGCACACTAGTTGTTTTGTTTGGTGTCTGTCTCTCCCTTCCAGACTGTGAGCCCGTTGTTGGGTAGGAATTGTCTCTATCTGTTGCCGAACTGTACTTCCCAAGCGCTTAGTACAGTGCTCTGCACATAGTAAGCGCTCAGTAAATACGATTGAATGAATGAATAAATGATGATATATGTTAAGCACTTCCTACGTGTCAAGCACTGTTCTAAGTACTGGGGTAGATAAAGTTCATCGAGTCAGTCATAGTCTGTCATGGCTCCATCACTTGTCTGCTGTGTGACCTTGGGCAAGTCATTTCACTTCTCTGGGCCTCAGTTACCTCATCTGTAAAATGGGGATGAAGACTGTGAGCCCCATGTGGGACGGGGACTGTGTTTGACCCGATTTGCTTGCGTCCACCCTAGCGGCTTAGAACAGTGCCTGGCACATAGTAAGCGCTTAACAAATGCCACCATCATCATCATAATAATAATGGCATTTATTAAGCGCTTACTATGTGCAAAGCGCTGTTCTAAGCGCTGGGGAGGTTACAAGGTGATCAGGTTGTCCCAGGGGGGCTCACCGTCTTAATCCCCATTTTACAGATGAGGCAACTGAGGCACAGAGAAGTGAAGTGACTTGCCCAAAGTCACACAGCTGACAATTGGCGGAGCTGGGATTTGAACCCATGACCTCTGACTCCAAAGCGTCACACAGCTGACAATTAGCGGAGCTGGGATTTGAACCCATGACCTCTGACTCCAAAGCCTGGGCTTTTTCCACTGAGCCATGCTGCTTCTCTAATTATATACGTTGTGTTGGTTCAATTGTATGTTCAGTTCATTCATTCATTCATTCGTATTTATTGAGCGCTTACTGTACGCAGAGCACTGTACTAAGCGCTTGGGAAGTCCACCTTGGCAACATCTAGAGACGGTCCCTACCCAACAGTGGGCCCACAGTCTAGAAGGGGGAGACAGGCAACAAAACAAAACATATTAACAAAATAAAATAAATAGAATAAACATGTACAAATAAAATAAATAAATAAATATAGTAATAAATACGTACAAACATATATACATATATACAGGTGCTGTGGGGAGGGGAAGGAGGTAAGGCAGGGGGGATGGGGAGGGGGCTCAGTCTGGGCGCTTAACGAGTACCATAATTATTATTACTGAGCGCTTCCTATGTGCAGAGCACTGACCTAAATGCTTAACAAATACCATAATCATTATTTAGCGCTTTCAATGCACAGAGCGTTTAACAAATACCATAATTGTTATTATTGAGCACTTCCTATTATCATCATCATCAATCGTATTTATTGAGCGCTTACTATGTGCAGAGCACTGTACTAAGCGCTTGGGAAGTACAAATTGGCAACATATAGAGACAGTCCCTACCTAACAGTGGGTTCACAGTCTAAAAGGGGGAGACAGAGAACAACACCAAACATACTAACAAAATAAAATAAATAGAATAGATATGTACAAGTAAAATAAATAAATAGAGTAATAAATATGTACAAACATATATACATATATACAGGTGCTGTGGGGAAGGGAAGGAGGTAAGATGGGGGGATGGAGAGGGGGACGAGGGGGAGAGGAAGGAAGGGGCTCAGTCTGGGAGCTCAGTCTCATCATCATCAATCGTATTTATTGAGCGCTTACTGTGTGTAGAGCACTGTACTAAGCGCTTGGGAAGTACAAGTTGGCAACACATAGAGACAGTCCCTACCCAACAGTGGGCTCACTGACCTAAATGCTTAACAAATACCATAATCATTATTGAGCGCTTCCTATGCGCAGAGCATTTAACAAATACCATAATTATCATTACTGAGCGCTTCCTATGTGCAGAGCACTGACCTAAGCGCTTACTTGGCTTACTTCAACTGTTAATATCTTTATATCTGTCTTCCCCATTGAATTGTCAGCTCTTCAGAGGGTTACGCTGTACTCTCCAAACACCTGGGTACTGTGCTAAGTGCTCAATAAGTTATGACTGGTGGACTGAGTGATGTTATTTTATCCCTTCTATAATTACAATTGTATTTAGTCCAAGGTAGCAGAACAAAACAAAGAAAAAAAGAGATAGATTTCCTGCTTCCTATAATTCAGGTTTCCTGTGCCATTTGGCCATTCCAAACTCCTATATCCTCCAACTGATTTGCCATTTTATTAATAGAATTGGAACAATTGTTCTTTTTATGTAAGCTACTTTGAGTCGCGACTACGATAAGGTCAAAACAGCAATTAAAAATCCAACACCTGCATGAGATAATTAAGCCAGTTAGGCTGGACTTATTTTACAAAGCTGAAGTTCCATCTGTTTCCTGTTTTCCTTATTCTGAAGCGTAAGAAAGCCTTTGTCCCCCTATTACTATTTTGTTCACTAATCACAGGTGGGATTTAAACTTTACCACCTAAAATCATTTGTATTGTAGTCACCGTTACCCTGTAACGAGGAGTTTATACTAGTCGTTTGATTGTAATTGAGGAAAGAGAGTAGTACCACCTTGCCATCATCATCATCATCAATCGTATTTATTGAGCGCTTACTATGTGCAGAGCACTGTACTAAGTGCTTGGGAAGTACAAATTGGCAACATATAAAGACAGTCCCTACCCAACAGTGGGCTCACAGTCTAAAAGGGGGAGACAGAGAACAAAACCAAACATACTAACAAAATAAAATAAATAGAATAGATATGTACAAATAAATTAAATAAATAAATAGAGTAAAAAAAATATGTACAAACATATATACATATATACAGGTGCTGTGGGGAAGGGAGGGAGGTAAGATGGGGGGATGGAGAGGGGGACGAGGGGGAGAGGAAGGAATACAAATTGCCATTTGTATAATGTTTCACAAAAATAAGTGAGGTTGTTCTAATTCAGTAAGAGTTCAATAAATACCACTGACTGAGTGATATGTATTTTATACGCTTGTCCCTCACATTAGAAGCACTTTGCTTCAGTTCCCTCATCTGTAAAATAGGGATGAAGACTGTGAGCCCACCTTGGGACAACCTGATCACCTTGTAACCTCCCCAGCGCTTAGAACAGTGCTTTGCATATAGTAAGCGCTTAATAAATGCCATCATTTTCCAGCAATTAGAACAGTGCTCTGCACATAGTAAGCGCTTAACAAATGCCATTATTATTATTATTATTAGAAGACGGCAGTCAATCGATGGTATTTACTGAAAGCTTACCATGTGCAGAGCATCATAATAAGCAGTTGGGTGAGTATAATGCATTAGAGTTGATGCGAATATCATTCACATCAACATTTATATTATTTATTTATTTTATTTGTGCATATTTTTTCTATTTATTTTATTTTGTTAATATGTTTTGTTGCCTGCCTCCCCCTTCTAGACTGTGAATATGTGAATTGTGGCTGAAAAGGCCCTGACTGGAGCCTCACTGTGCACCTCAAGAAGCTTTCAAGCCCCCCTTTCCTCTTCTCCCACTCCCTTCTGCATCGCTCCAACTTGCTCCCATTATTCATTCATTCATTCAATCGTATTTATTGAGCGCTTACTGTGTGCAGAGCACTGTACTAAGCGCTTGGAAAGTACAATTCGGCAACAGACGGAGACAATCCCAACAATGGGCTCACAGTCTAGAAGGGGGGAGACAGACAACAAAACAAAACAAATAGGCTTCAATAGCATCAAAAGAGAAGCAGCGTGGCTCAGTGGAAAGAGCATGGGCTATGGAGTCAGAGGTCATGGGTTCGAATCCCGCTCCACCACATGTCTGCTGTGTGACCTTGGGTAAGTCACTTAACTTCTCTGAGCCTCCGTTACCTCACCTGCAAAATGGGGATTAAGACTGTGAGCCCCATGTGGGACAACTTGATCACCTTATAACCCCCCCAGCGCTTAGAACAGTGCTCTGCACATAGTAAGCGCTTAACAAATGCCATTACTATTATTATTATTTTCAAAATAAATAAACAGAATTACAGATATATACAAATCCAGCCCCCGTTCCTACTCCCCCGCCTTACCTCCTTCCCCTCCCCACAGCACCTGCATATATGTATAGATGTTTGTATGTATTTATTACTCTATTTATTTCTTTATTTTATTTGTCCATATTTATTCTATTGATTTTATTTTGTTAATATGCTTCGTTTTGTTCTCTGTCTCCCCCTTTTAGACTGTGAGCCCACTGTTGGGTAGGGACCGTCTCTATATGTTGCCAACTTGGACTTCCCAAGCGCTTAGTACAGTGCTCTGCACACAGTAAGCGCTCAATAAATACGATTGAATGAATGAATGAACGGCCCTTAAGTCCGTATCTGTCATTTATTTATTTCTATTAATGTCTGTCTCCCCCTCTAGACTGTAAGCTCGTTGTGGACAGGGATTGTGTGTTTATTGTGATACTATAGTCCCCTAAGCATTTAGTACAGTGCTCTGCACACATGCGTGCAGCGTGGCTCAGTGGAAAGAGCCCGTGCTTGGGAGTCAGAGGTCATGGGTTCGAATCCAGGCTCTCCCATGTCTGCTTTGTGACCTTGGGCAAGTCACTTCACTTCTCTGGGCCATAGTTCCCTCATCTGCAAAATGGGGATGAAGACAGTGAGCCCCCCGGGGACAACGTGATCACCTTGTATCCTCCCCAGCACTTAGAACAGTGCTTTGCACACAGTAAGTGCTTCACAAATGCCGCCATCATCATCATCATTAAGCTCTCAATAAGTACGATTGACTGACTGACTGACTTTCCATTGTTGCGTGACAATTTTTAAAGTTGGCAGTTTTCTCTTTTGCCTCCTTGTCTCCTGTTCCAGATGAAATTTTTTTTTTATGGCATTTGTGAAGCGCTTACTATGTGCCAGCATTCTAACCGCTGGAGTAGACAGTGCTTACAACAGTCCTTGGCACATAGTAAGCGCTTAACAAATACCATCATCATCATCATCATCATACAAGTTCATCAGATTGCACACAGTCCCTGTCCCGCCTGGGGCTCACAGTCATTCATTCGTGCATTCAATCATCATCATCATCATCATCATCATCATCAATCGTATTTATTGAGCGCTTACTATGTGCAGAGCACTGTACTAAGCGCTTGGGAAGTACAAATTGGCAACATATAGAGACAGTCCCTACCCAACAGTGGGCTCACAGTCTAAAAGGGGGAGACAGAGAACAAAACCAAACATACCAAACATTCAATCCTATTTACTGAGCGTTTACTGTGTGCAGTGAACTGTACTAAGTCAATCAATCAATCAATCGCATTTATTGAGCGCTTACTGTGTGCAGAGCACTGTACTAAGCGCTTGGGAAGGTACAATATAGCACTAAAGAGAGATGACCCTCTGCCCACAATGACCACACAGTCTTAATCCTTACTTTACAGAAGAGGCAACTGAGGCCCAGAGAAGTGAAGTGACTTGCTCAAGGTCACACAGCAGAAAAGTGGCTCAGAAGCAGCGCGGCTCAGTATAAAGAGCAGGGGCTTTGGAGTCAGAGGTCATGGGTTCAAATCCTGGCTCCGCCACATGTCTGCTGTGTGACCTTGGGCAAGTCACTTATCTTCTCCAGGCCATAGTTCCTTCAATCTGTAAAATGGGGATGAAGATTGTGAGCCCCCGGGGGGACAATGTGATCACCTTGCATTCAATCCTATTTACTGAGCGCTTATTGTGTGCAGAGAACTGTACTAAGTGTTTGGGAAGGTACAATATAACACTAAAGAGAGATGACCTCCTGCCCACAACAACCACACAGTCTTAATCCCTACTTTAGAGAAGAGGTAACTGAGGTCCAGAGAAGTGAAGTGACTTGTTCAAGGCCACACAGCAGACAAGTGGCTCAGAAGCCACTTGCCTTCTTCTAGACTGTGAGCCCACTGTTGGGTAGGGACCGTCTCTATACGTTGCCAACCTGTACTTCCCAAGCGCTTAGTATAGTGCTCTGCACACAGTAAGCGCTCAATAAATACGATTGAATGAATGAATGAAGCCAGCGTGGCTCAGTGGAAAGAGCCCGGGCTTTGGAGTCAGAGGTCATGGGTTCAAATCCCAGCTCCTCCACATGCCTGCTGTGTGACCTTGGGCAAGTCACTTAACTTCTCTGAGCCTCAGTTACCTCATCTGTAAAATGGGGATTAAGACTGTGAGCCCCACGTGGGACAACTTGATCACCTTGTGTCCCCCCCAGCGCTTAGAACAGTGCTTTGCACATAGTAAGCACTTAACAAATGCCATTATTATTATTATGTCTGCTGTGTGACCTTGGGCAGGTCCTTGATTTCTCTGAGCCTCAGTGACCTCATCCGTAAAATGGGGATGGCGACTGTGAGCCCCAAGTGGGACAACCTGATCACCTTGTATCCCCCCCACAGTGCTTTGCACATAGTAAGCGCTTAACAAATGCCATCATTATTAGCATTCAGTGGCAGGGGTGGGATTAGACTGTGAGCCCACTGTGGGGTAGGGACCATCTCTACACGTTGCCGACTTGTACTTCCCAAGCGCTCAGTCCAGTGCTCTGCACACAGTAAGCGCTCAATAAATACGACTGAATGAATGAATGAACTGAATTAGAACCCAGGTCTTTCTGACTCCCAGGCATGTGCTCTATCCACCAGGCCACACTGCTTCTAATAATAATAATAATGATGGCATTTGTTAAGCGCTTACTATGTGCAAAGCACTGTTCTAAGCGCTGGGGAAATACAAGGTGATCAGGTTGTCCCACGGGGGGCTCACAGTCTTAATCCCCATTTTGCAGATGAGGGAACTGAGGCTCAGAGAAGTGAAGTGACGTGCTCAAGGTCACACAGCAGGCATGTGGCGGTGCCGGGATTCGAACCCATGACCTCTGACTCCAAAGCCCGGGCTCTTTCCACTGAGCCACGCTGCTCAAAGAGAGCCCCTCCTTTCCTGACAGCAGTGCGCCGGGCTGGTCTAATTTCGGGGGGGGACGATTTGCCTGCCTCCCGGCGCGCTTTTGGGGGGTTGAGACTCTTCCTCTTTGCAACCTCTTCGCCTCCAGACAAGCCAAACATCTGGAAACGTCATTCATTCACTCATTCACTCATTCATTCATTCAATCGTATTTATTGAGCGCTTACTGTGTGCAGAGCACTGGACTAAGCGCTTGGGAAGGACAAGTTGGCAACCTATAGAGACGGTCCCTGCGACTGCATTTATGGAGCGTTTACTGCGTGCAGAGCACTGCACTAAGCCCTTGGGAGAGTAGAAGCAGCGTGGCTCAGTGGGAAAGAGCCTGGGGCTTTGGAGTCAGAGGTCATGGGTTCAAATCCTGACGCCGCCAATTGTCAGCTGGGTGATTTTGGGCAAGCCACTTAACTTCTCTGGGCCTCAGTTACCTCATCTGTAAAATGGGGATTAAGACTGTGAGCCCCACGTGGGACAACGTGATCACCTTGCAGCCTCCCCAGCGCTTAGAACAGTGCTTTGCACATAGTAAGCGCTTAACAAATACCATTACTATTATTATTAAGATCCTCTTCACCTCCAGCCGAGCCAAACATCTGGAAACGTCATTCTTCACTCATGCGATTGTATTTATGGAGTGTTTACAGCGTGCAGAGCACTGTACTAAGCCCTTGGAGAAGCAGCGTGGCTCAGTGGAAAGAGCACAGACTTTGGAGTCAGAGGTCATGGGTTCAAATCCCGCTCCGCCAATTGTCAGCTGTGTGACTTTGGGCAAGCCACTTCACTTCTCTGGGCCTCAGTTCCCTCATCTGTAAAATGGGGATTAAGACTGTGAGCCCCACGTGGGACAACCTGATCACCTTGTAACCTCCCCAGTGCTTAGAACAGTGCTTTGCACATAGTAAGTGCTTAATAAATGCCATCATCATTATTATTATTAGAAGCAGCGTGGCTCAGTGGAAAAGAGCCCGGGCTTTGGAGTCAGAGGTCATGGGTTCAAATCCCAGCTCTGCCAACTGTCAGCTGTGTGATTTTGGGCATGTCACTTCACTTCTCTGGGCCTCAGTTCCCTCATCTGTCAAATGGGGATGAAGACCGTGAGCCCCCCGTGGGACAACCTGATCACCCTGTAACCTCCCCAGTGCTTAGAACAGTGCTTTGCACATAGTAAGCGCTTAATAAATGCCATCATCATCATTATTATTATTATGTGTGCCCACCGTGCTGGGTGATGACAGCTGCTGTTCCCAGACTGAGCCCCCTTTTCCTTCTCCTCCTCCCCATCCCCCCCACCTTACCTCCTTCCCCTCCCCACAGCACCTGTATATATATTTGTACAGATTTATTACTCTATTTATTTTACTTGTACATATTTACTATTCTATTTGTTTTGTTAATAATGTGCATCTAGCTTTATTTCTATTTATTCTGGTGACTTGACACCTGTCCACATTCATTCATTCATTCATTCAATCATATTTATTGAGCGCTTACTGTGTGCAGAACACTGTACTAAGTGCTTGGGAAGTACAAGTTGGCAACATCTAGAGACGGTCCATACCCAACAGTGGGCTTTGTTCTGTTGTCTGTCTCCCCCTTCCAGCCTGTGAGTCCGTTGTTGGGTAGGGACCGTCTCTAGATGTTGCCGACTTGTAATAATAATAATAATAACAACAATAATAATAATAATGGCATTTGTGAGCCCGTTGTTGGGTAGGGACCGTCTCTAGATGTTGCCAACTTGTAATAATAATAACAACAATAATAATAATAATAACAATAATGGCATTTGTGAGCCCACTGTTGGGTAGGGATTGTCTCTATATGTTGCCAGCTTGTACTTCCCAAGCGCTTAGTACAGTGCTCTGCACACAGTAAGCGCTCAAAAAATACGATTGATTGATTGATTGATTAAGCGATTCTTATGTGCAAAGCGCTGGGGAGGTTACAAGGTGATCAGGTTGTCCCATGGAGGGGCTCACAATCTTCACCCCCATTTTACAGATAATAATAATAATAATAATAACGGCATTTATTAAGTGCTTACTATGTGCAAAGCACCGTTCTAAGCGCTGGGGAGTGTACAAGGTGATCAGGTTGTCCCATGGGGGGCTTACAGTCTTAATCCCCATTTTACAGATGAGGGAACTGAGGCCCAGAGAGGTGAAGTGACTTGCCCAAAGTCACCCAGCTGACAATTGGCGGAGCCGGGATTTGAACCCATGACCTCTGACTCCCAAGCCCGGGCTCTTTCCAGTGAGCCACGCTGCTTCTCTAAGTTTTAATCCCCATTTTACAGATGCGGTAACTGAGGCCCAGTCACGTGCCCAAAGTCACCCAGCTGACAACTGGCGGAGCTGGGATTTGAACCCATGACCTCTGACTCCCAAGCCCGGGCTCTTTCCACTGAGCCACGCTGCTTCTGAGGCCCAGAGGAGGGAAAGTGACTTGCCCAAAGTCACACGGCTGACAACTGTGCTTCCCAAGCGCTTAGTCCAGGGCTCTGCACACAGTAAGCGCTCAATAAATACGATTGAATGAATGAGTGAATGCTGTTCCGCCTTCTTAGCCACTCTCCCCCTCCAGCAGGGCAAAACATCTGGTATCAATCAATCAATCAATCAATCGTATTTATTGAGCGCTTACGGTGTGCAGAGCACTGGACTAAGCGCTTGGGAAGGACAAGTTGGTATCTGCTGCAGCCTCCTCTCACTGCAAATGGCTCAGCTCGACCCTTTCCCCTTCCCCTTCCCCCCCCCACCCAACCCACCCCACCCAAGGCCCCCCCGGCCTGCCTCAAGGGGGTTCTCATTCTAGCCCCCCCATTTTTCTGCTGTGTGACCCCCCCAATGGGCAAGTCCACTTCCCTTCTCTGGGCCTCAGTTCCCTCATCTGCAAAATGGAGGTTCATTCACCCATTCATTCATTCAATCGTATTTACTGTATATATGTATATATGTTTGTACATATTTTTTTTACTCTATTTATTTATTTATTTAATTTAAATTAGTTGTACATATCTATTCTATTTATTTTATTTTGTTAGTATGTTTGGTTTTGTTCTCTGTCTCCCCCTTTTAGACTGTGAGCCCACTGTTGGGTAGGGACTGTCTCTGGATGTTGCCAATTTGTACTTCCCAAGCGCTTAAGCGCTCAATAAATACGATTGATGATGATGATGATTTACTGAGCGCTTACTGTGTGCGCATTTCTTACTCCAGTTATTTATTTATTTATTTTACTTGTACATATCTATTCTATTTATTTTATTTTGTTAGTACGTTTGGTTTCGTTCTCTGTCTCCCCCTTTTAGACTGTGAGCCCGCTGTTGGGTAGGGACTGTCTCTAGATGTTGCCAATTTGTACTTCCCAAGCGCTTAGTCCAGTGCTCTGCACGTAGTAAGCGCTCAATAAATACGATTGATGATGATGATGATGATGATGATTTACTGAGTGCTTACTGTGTGCGCATTTCTTACTCCAGTTATTTATTTATTTATTTTACTTGTACATATCTATTCTATTCATTTTATTTTGTTAGCATGTTTGGTTTCGTTCTCTGTTTCCCCCTTTTAGACTGTGAGCCCGCTGTTGGGTAGGGACTGTCTCTAGATGTTGCCAATTTGTACTTCCCAAGCGCTTAGTCCAGTGCTCTGCACGTAGTAAGCGCTCAGTAAATACGATTGATGATGATGATGATTTACTGAGCGCTTACTGTGTGCGCATTTCTTACTCTAGTTATTTATTCATTTTACCTGTACATATATATTCTATTTATTTTATTTTGTTAGTATGTTTGGTTTCATTCTCTGTCTCCCCCTTTTAGACTGTGAGCCCGCTGTTGGGTAGGGACTGTCTCTATATGTTGCCAATTTGTACTTCCCAAGCGCTTAGTCCAGTGCTCTGCACGTAGTAAGCGCTCAGTAAATACGATTGATGATGATGATGATGCAGAGCACTGGACTAAGCGCTTGGGAAGTACAGGTTGGCAACATCTAGAGCCGGTCCCTACCCTACAGCGGGCTCACAGTCTAGAGGGGGGAGACAGACAACAAAACAAAACATATTCACAAAATAAAATAAATAGAATATGTAGAATATGTTAGACTATAGAATAGTTGGAATATGTTAAGTACAATATGTAGATTGTAGAATATGTAGAATGTAGAATATGTTAAAATATAGAATAGTTAGAATATGTTAAGTAGAATTTGTAGATTGCAGAATATGTCAGAATATAGAATATGTTAGAATATGTTTAGACTGTGAGCCCCATGCGGGACAGGGGCTGTGTCCAACTTGATTAGCTTGTGTCTACCCCAGAGCTTAGTAGAGTGGAGTCAGAGGTCATGGGTTCAAATCCCGCTCCACCAACTTACCACACAGAGTAAGCAGCGTGGCTCAGGGGTGTACTTCCCAAGCGCTTAGCACAGTGCCTTGCACACAGTAAGCGCTCAATAAATACGACTGAATGCATGAAAGAGCCTGGGCTTGGGAGTCAGAGGTCACGGGTTCTAATCCCGGCTCCGCCAATTGTCAGCTGTGTGGCTTTGGGCAAAGTACTTCACTTCTCTGAGCCTCGGTGACCTCATCTGTAAAACGGGGATGAAGACTGTGAGCCCCACGTGGGACAACCTGATCACCTTGTATCCCCTCCAGCGCTTAAAACAGTGCTTTGTACATAGTAAGCACTTAATAAATGCCATTATTATTATTATTAAATACCATAAAAAACGTGGCTCAGTGGAAAGAGCCCGGGCTTGGGAGTCGGAGGTCGTGGGTTCTGATGCCGGCCCTGCCACATGTCTGCTGTGTGACCTGGGGCAAGTCACTTAACTTCTCTGAGCCAAAGTTCCCTCATCTGGAAAATGGGGATGAAGACTGTGAGCACCATGTGGGACAACCTGATCACATTGTATCATCCCCTCCAGTGCTTAGAACAGTGCTTTGTATATAGTAAGCACTTAATAAAGGCCATTATTATTATTATTATTATTATTATTATTATTAAATACCATAAAAAACGTGGCTCAGTGGGAAGAGCATGAGCTTGGGTGTTGGAGGTCATGGGTCTTCTAGACTGTGAGCCCACTGTTGGGTAGGGACCGTCTCTATATGTTGCCAACTTGTCCTTCCCAAGCACTTAGTACAGTGCTCTGCACACAGTAAGCGCTCAATAAATACGATTGATTGATTGATGGGTTCTGATCCCGGCTCTGCCATGTGTCTGCTGTGTGACCTTGGGCAAGTCACTTCACTTCTCTGAGGCTCAGTCACCTCATCTGGAAAATGGGGATGAAGACCGTGAGCCCCACGTGGGACAAACTGATCACCTTGTATCCCCCCCAGCGCTTAGAACAGTCCTTTGCACATAGTAAGCGCTGAGCAAATGCCATCATTATTATTTTAAAAAACCCCCAAATCCTGAATAAACTGACATTCATTCAGTCGTATTTATCATATTTCCTGGCAGCTGCTTCCCGCTGCACCACTAAGGAGACCCCATTCTATCCTGTTTTCCAATGTCCTGGTGGGAAAAAGAATAGCTTCTGCAGCATGAGGCCACTTTAATATCTCAGGAAAGATGATGTCTCTGGTATCCACTGCTGTGGCACAGGATAATAATAATAATAATAATAATAATAATAATAATAATAATAATAATAGCATTTATTAAGCGCTTACTGTTCTTAGCACTGGGTTAGATACAAGGTGATCAGGTTGTCCCACGTGGGGCTCACAGTCTTAATCCCCATTTTACAGATGAGGGAACTGAGGCACAGAGAAGTGAAGTGACTTGCCCAAAGTCACACAGCTGATAAGTGGGCAGAGATGGGATTAGAACCCACAACCTCGGACTCCCAAGCCCGGACTCTTTCCACTAAGCCATGCCTGGAGTCTGAATCTTCCCAAGCGCTTAGTACAGTGCTCTGCACACAGTAAGCGCTCAATAAATACGATTGAATGAATGAATGAATGAATCGCCAGGAGCCGGAAATTCTGCTCCTCAAGCCACAGCTCCATACTGATTTTTGTTTATTGTTTATTTTTTTTAATGGCATTGTTTATTTTTTAATGGCATTTATTAAGCCCTTACTATGTGCAAAGCGCTGTTCTAAGCGCTGATTTGATCTTGTGTCTTATGAGGTTTCAATAATTTATTGCTTCGTTGATTCCTATGTCTGTCTCAAGACTTCTCCCCAAGAAGCAGCATGGGCTAGTGGATAGAGCACGGGCCTGAGTGTCAGAAGACCCTGGGTAATAAAAATAATAATAATAATAATAGCATTTATTAAGCGCTTACGATGTGCAAAGCACTGTTCTAAGCGCTAGAGAGGATACAAGGTGCTCAGAATGTCCCACGTGGGGCTCATAGTCTTAATCCCCATTTTACAGATGAGGGAACTGAGGCACAGAGAAGCTAAGTGACTTGCCCAAGGTCACACAGCCGACAATTGGCGGAGCCAGGACTTGAACCCATGACCTCTCACTCCCAAGCCCGGGCTCTTTCCATTGAGCCACGGGTACTAATCCCGGCTCTGCCACTTGTCGGCTGTGTGACCTTGGGCAAGTCACTTCACTTCTCTGTGCTTCAGTTATCTCATCTGCAAAACAGGGATTGAGACTGTGAGCCCCACGAGGGATACAAGGTGCAACCCAATTTGCTTGTATCCACCCCAGCGCTTAGTACAGTGCCTGGCACATAGTAAGCACTTAAATATCATTTTTATTATTGTTATTATTATCATTATTATTCATTTATTCCTAGATTGTGAGCCTCTCAAAGGAAAGGGTCCATTTCCAATTCCCTTTTGCATACTCTTTCTCAGAGCTCAGTACTGTGCTCCGCACACAGTAAATGCTTACTAAATACTATTAATAATAATAATAATAATGGCATTTATTAAGTGCTTACTAGGTGCAAAGCACTGTTCTAAGCACTGACTTCTACTACTAATAATAATCGATTCCCACTTTTCAGCTGGGACACAGCACTGCCTGAGGGAAAAAATTTCATCTGTCCACTTTGCTTTTGACTTTCCCATTTCCGCTCTTTGTACAACAGTTTATTGGACACCCTATTGTTTATCATTCCCCCCGTCACAAAGCAGCGTGGCTCAGTGGAAAGAGCCCGGGCTTTGGAGTCAGAGGTCATGGGTTCAAATCCCACCTCCGCCACTTGTCAGCTGGGTGACTTTGGGCGAGTCACTTCACTTCCCTGGGCCTCAGTCACCTCATCCGTAAAATGGGGAGCCCCCCGTGGGACAGCCTGATCACCTTGTAACCTCCTCAGCGCTTAGAACAGTGCTTTGCACATAGTAGGTGCTTAATAGATGCCATTATTATTATACTCTGTAGCTCAGTTAAGATGACCAAAGCTTCAATGCTAGGAGATTGCCTAGATCAATCAATCGTATTTATTGAGCGCTTACTACGTGCAGAGCACTGTACTAAGCGCTAGATTCCAGAACTTCAATGTTTGTGATCTCCGCTGCCCTTGTGAAAATGAGAACTGCCCATCCGTGACACCGCGGTCCAAAGTGTCACATCCGGGAGCATCAGCTCAACGGGGTAATAATAATAATTATGGTATTCCGGAAGCACCAGCTCAACGGGGTAATAATAATAATTATGGTATTTGTTAAGCGCTTACTAGGTGCTTAAATACGATATTTTATAGAGCCAATCCAAGAAGGTTCTAGCTATCTTCCTTTATGTTGCCAACTTGTACTTCCCAAGCGCTTAGTACAGTGCTCTGCACACAGTAAGCACTCAATCAATCAATCAATTAATCAATCAATCGTATTTATTGAGCACTTACTGTGTGCACAGCACTGTACTAAGCGCTTGGGAAGTCCAAGTTGGCAACATCTAGAGACGGTCCCTACCCAACAGTGGGCTCACAGTCTAAAAGTCAATAAATACGATTGATTGATTGGTGATTCCCTCTGAACCATAAGGTTTATCGTGCGCAGGGAATGTGTCTACCAACTCTGTTGGACTGTACTCTCCCAAGTGCTTATTAATTAACTGATTAATGGTATTTGTTAAGCACTTACTATGTGCTAAGCGCTGGGGTAGATACAAGGTAATTTAGGTTGTCCCACGTGGGGCTCACAGTCTTAATGCCCAATTTACAGCTGAGGTAACTGAGGCTCAGAGAAGTGAAGTGACTTGCCCAAAGTCACACAGTTGATAAGTGCAGCAGCCAGGATTAGAACCCATGACCTCTGATTCCCAAGCCCGGGCTCTTTTCACTCCGCACACGATAAGCGCTCAATAAATACCACGACTTGATGGACGGAGAGCCATGAGCTACCTCGATTATGACCGCAACCTGATTTTTCGCATTTCATCTTGAAGACGGTAATGATGGTGGCCTAATGATAATAATGATGGCATTTGTTACGCGCTTTCCTATGTGCCAACTTGAAGACGGTAACGATGGTGGCCTAATGATAATAATGATGGTATTTGTTACGCGCTTACTATGTGCCAAGCACTGTCCTAAGAGCTAGGCTAGATACAAGCTATTCAGGTTGTCTCCCGTGGGGCTCCCAGTCTTAATCTCACAGAGAAGCAGCGCGGCTCAGTGGAAAGAGCCCGGCCTTTGGAGTCAGGGGTCAGGGGTTCGAATCCCGGCTCTGCCAACTGTGTGACTTTGGGCAAGTCACTTCACTTCTCTGCGCCTCAGTTCCCTCATCCGTAAAATGGGGATGAAGACTGGGAGCCCCCCGTGGGACAACCTGATCCCCTTGTAACCTCCCCAGCGCTTATAACGGTGCTTTGCACATAGCACTTAATGAATGCCATTATTAGTATTATTAATCCCCATTTTACAGATGAGGGAACTGAGGCATAGAGAAGTGACACAGCAGACAAGTGGTGGAGCCGGGATTAGAACCCACATCCTCTGATCCCAAGCGTGGGCTGTATCCATTACGCCACGCTGCTTCTTCTCCAAGGCATCTTGGAGTTCCTGTGGCAGCCCGCTGTTGGGTGGGGACCACCTCTATATGTTGCCAACTTGGACTTCCCAAGCGCTTAGTACAGTGCTCTGCACACAGTGAGCGCTCAATAAATACGATTGAATGAATGAATGAATTTCCTCAATGGTCCATATGTTGAAGAAGAGTTTCTGCAATTTTGTACCTAGGGTGTACCCTCCATGTTTTAACACCTCAGCAGCATGGCCTAATGGCTAGAGCCCAGGCTTGGGAGTCAAAGGTCCTGGGTTCTAATCCCGCCTCCGCCACTTGCCTGCTGTGTAGCTTGGGCAAATCTCTTCACTTCTCTGTGTCTCAGTTCCCTCATTTGGAAAACGGGGGGTTAAGATAATAATAATAATGATGGCATTTATTAAGCGCTTACTATGTGCAAAGCACTGTTCTAAGCGCTGGGGAGGTTACAATAATAATAATAATGATAGCATTTATTAAGCGCTTACTATGTGCAAAGCACTGTTCTAAGCACTGGGGAGGTTACAATAATAATAATAATGATGGCATTTATTAAGCGCTTACTATGTGCAAAGCACAGTTCTAAGCGCTGGGGAGGTTACCATGATAATAATAATGATGGCATTTATTAAGCGCTTACTATGTGCAAAAAGTACTGTTCTAAGCACTGGGGAGGTTACCATGATAATAATAATGATGGCATTTATTAAGTGCTTACTATGTGCAAAGCACTGTTCTAAGCACTGGGGAGGTTACCATGATAATAATAATGATGGCATTTATTAAGTGCTTACTATGTGCAAAGCACTGTTCTAAGCACTGGGGAGGTTACAATGATAATAATAATGATAGCATTTATTAAGCGCTTACTATGTGCAAAGCACTGTTCTAAGCGCTGGGGAGGTAACAAGGTGATCAGGTTGTCCCATGGAGGGCTCACAGTCTTCATCCCCATTTTACAGATGAGGTCACTGGGGCACAGAGAAGTGAAGTGACTTGCCTAAAGTCACACAGCTGACAATTGGTGGATCCAGGATTTGAACCCATGACCTCTGACTCCAAAGCCTGGGCTCTTTCCACTGAGCCACGCTGCTTCCAAGTCATACATACTTACATACATACATACATACATACATACATACATAAGGAGTTTGGTACCAGCAAACTCCAGCCCTGGTGCACTTATTTATACCCAACATGAGCTGTAGAAACCTTGGCATTCTTTGGGGATGATCATCATCATCATCATCATCATCAATCATATTTATTGAGCGCTTACTATGTGCAGAGCACTGTACTAAGCGCTTGGGAAATACAAATTGGCAACACATAGAGACAGTCCCTACCCAACAGTGGGCTCACAGTATAAAAGGGATATGTACAAGTAAAATAAATAAATAAATAAATAAATAAACAGAGTAACAAATATGTACAAACATATATACATATATACAGGTATACAAATATACAGGTAGACATGGATGTGGGGAGGGAGGGCATTCCAGGCCAGGGGGAGGATGTTGGCCGGGGGTCGATGGCTGGACAGGCAAGAACGAGGCCCAGTGAGGAGTTGAGCGGCAGAGGAGCGGAGGGTGCGGGCTGGGCTGTAGAAGGAAAGAAGGGAGGTGAGGTAGGAGGGGGCGAGGTGATGGCGAGCCTTGAAGCCGAGAGTGAGGGGTTTTTGCCTGGTTAGTAAAACCTCACATATATTCTGGTCCTCTTCCTTTCCAGGGTGAAACCTGGCATCTCTCCACTCTGTGTGAAATGAGGACAGTTGCATTCTACCTTAATCAGATCAAATTAGGGCAGGTGATAACCCCTGCAGGCAACATAATTATGAAAAATGTTTGTGTTCAATACAAATTGTTATTCCATCCTTACAACCTAATCGGACGTCATATTTAACCGGTGATTCACAGTGCATCAATATACATTCTCTCTTTATCCCCTGTGGATGAAAGCTAAATTTCAAGTCAGGATGTGAGGAAGCTATGTCGCTCAGCCCAGGAATAATTCCAATAACATTTTTATAAGACTTAGCAATCCACTATAACAACTAGTGATTGTGCTGTGTGCTAATAAAACCATGACATGCAATGAAAATACCGGGTCTATAATTCTGTCGGCGAGAAAACTTGGAAAATAATCTCCAAACCCCAAAACCCCAAAAGTAGAGGATTAAGCTTTTTCCTGAGTTTTCTGTCATAACCTGCCCTTCCTCTCTAATGGAACACATGCAGTGAATAGCCGGCTAACTGATTTGACATAAACTGAAAATTGGATGCAAAAGTTCATTCTACATTACTGGGATAAT
Organism: Tachyglossus aculeatus; assembly: GCF_015852505.1. Classification (NCBI taxonomy): domain Eukaryota; kingdom Metazoa; phylum Chordata; class Mammalia; order Monotremata; family Tachyglossidae; genus Tachyglossus; species Tachyglossus aculeatus. The sequence goes on along the minus strand of NC_052067.1, from coordinate 145,185,201 downwards.
ACACCTAGTTTCATTTAGAATATTACTCTTCAGAAGACACCCCAAGCGCCGCAATGACAAATGCTATATCAAAGATGCACTCGGCAGCAAATGCGGTACGAGGCTCCGTGGGGTGATTTTTCAGTGTGTCAGAATTATAATATCACTCCATGGAAACAAATTAAGTGGCACAAGCTTGGCTGTTGGGATGACTTTGTTAGTGATGCAGTGGTATTTCATAAAGAATGCATTGCTTCAGATCTGTCAATGGAATGTCAAAGATGGCCCATCCATTTTTATGAAGTCCAATTTATTATTTGGAATGGGGAAAAAAAGAATGCACTTAGCATCCGGCTCCATTTCTACAATATTTAAACTCTGACTGAAATATAGTGGGTTTTTTTTAGTTCTTTTTGCTCTTTACCTTTGGTCCATTTTCCACTTCTAATTTTATGTTAAGGATGAAGTCCCTTAGGAAGCAGTTAAGGAAAACACTGCTTATGATACTTATAGGTCTTTTGTTAAACCCACTGATACCTGAGGGGGAAAATGACATTTTATTGAATGAATTCAACATGATATTGATCATTGTGACGTGTCTGCTAATCCTGTTGTGCTGTACTCTCCCAAGTGATTAGTACAGTTCTCTGCAAGTGGTAAGCACTCAATACATATGATTGAATGATTGCTATATACCAACCTATGCACTCCCTGCAAACTGAAAGCTCCTCGTGGGCAGGGATGACATTTAACGACTCTATATGTTGCCGACTTGTACTTCCCAAGCACTTAGTACAGTGCTCTGCACACAGTAAATGCTCAGTAAATATATGTGGATGGTATGCAGTCCCTATCCCTTATGGGGCTTGTAGTCTAAGGAAGGAGAAAACAGATATTTCATCGCCATTTTGCACATGAGGAACCTGAGTCACAAGAAGCTAAGAGACTTGCCCAAGGTCACCCAGCAGACATGTCGGCATACTGAACACCTATGCTAGGTATATTTTATTTTAACTGTGGGCACTGATTCACCTCATACTGGGAAAACACTTTGCTGTACATTTAATCCATCACTCCGATTTATTGAGCTCATGTGAAGAGCACTGTATTAAGCACTTGGGAGAGCACAGTATAACAGAATTAACAGGCACATTTTCTGCCCACAAAGAGCTTACAGTCTAGAAGGGACAACAGACCTGAATAAATGGTATGACGATAAATAAATATGAATATGAATGAATAGATAACTTGTGCTGTGGGATTGGGGCAGGGGGAAGGGAATATAAAATATCCAAATGTCACAGATCCAAGTGAACTGATGATAAAGAAGGGAGAGCTGCCTGGGGAAAAGGGGGCTTAATCAGGGAAGGCCTCTTGGAGGAGATGCTATGAAGGATGGGAGAGTAATGGTCTGGCACGTATGCAGGGGGAGGGAGTTTCAGACTAGGTGGAGGATGCGGGAAAGGGGTCAGTAGCGAGAGAGACGAGAATGGGGCACAGTGAGTCAACTGGCATTAGAAGAGTGGAGTGTGCAGGCTGGGTTGTATAGGAGCTTATTGAGGTGAGGTACGAGGAGGGTGGCTGATTGAGTGTTTTAAAGCCAATGGTGAGGAATTTCTGTTTGATGCAGAGGTGAATAGGCAGCCACTGGAGGTTCTTCAGACGTAGGGAGACATGAACTGAACATGGTTGCTAATAAATAATTCATGCAGCAAAGTGAAGTATGGATTGGAGTGGTGAAAGACTGGAAGATGGGACGTGAGCAAGGAAGCAGATGCAGTAGTCCAGGCGGCACAGGATAAATGCTTGGATCAGCACGGTAGCAGTTTGGGTGGAGAGGAAAAGGAGGATTTTAGTAATACTGTGAAGGGAGTACTGACAGGATTTGGTGACAGGTGACTATGTGGGTGGGGTATGAGATGATTTGAGGACCGTGTCAAGTTAATGGATTTATGGTGTAGGAAGGATAGGGGTGTTGTCTATACATTAATGATGTAACAGTGATAGGAAAGATGTGGGGGAGGATGGGGTTTGGGTGGGAAGATAAGGAGTCCAGTTTTGAACAAGTCCAATTTGAGTTGTCGGTGGGAGGAAGTAGGAGGAAATGCGAGACCGCAGGGAAGGAGAGAGGTTAGGGCTGGAGCTGTAGATTTGGGAATTAACTGCATAGAGGTGAGAGTTAAAGTCATGGGAGGGAACGGGTGTACAGAGAAAATAGAAGGGGACCTAGAACTGAGCCTTGAGTGACTCCTACTGTCAGAGGAGCCCACAGAAGAGGCTGAGGAGTGGCCAGAGAGATAGGAGAAGAACCAAGAGGGGACAGTGCGAGTGAATCCAAGGTTGGATAAAGTTTCAAGAAGAAGGAGACGGTCTACAGTATTAAAGGCAGCTGAGAGGTCTAGAAGGATTAGGATGGAGTAGAGGCCATCAGATTTGGCGAGAAGATCATTGGTTACCTTAGAAGGGGGTGTTTCTGTGGAGTGAAGGAGGTGGAAGTCAGATTGGAGGGGGTGTAGGAGAGAATTGGAGGAGAGGAAGTGGAAGTGGAAACAATGGACATAAACTACTCTCTCAGGAAGTTTGGAGAGAAATGGTAGGAGGAAGATGGGGTGATAAATGGAGGGAGCCATGAGGTCAAGGGAGAGGGTTTTTTTAGGATAGAGGATACATAATCAACTTTGAAAGCAGTGGGGAAGAAGCCATTAGAAAGTGAACAGTTAAAGATGGCAGTCAAGGAAGGAAGAAAGGAGGGGGTGTTTCATAAAGGAATGAAGGGTCAGGGTCAGAGACCTGGGTGGAGGGGGTAGGTTTAGAGAGGAAGCTAGATATTTCATCCTGAGTTACTGCAAGGAACTTAGAGTCCAAGAGGGTCAAAGAGGTGGGGTTGGAGAGAAAAAGGGAAGAATTTAGGGAGATCACACCTGATGGTTTCAATTTTGATGATGAAGTATGTGACCAGGTCATTAGGGGAAAAAGACAGTGGGTGTTGGGGACGGACGGTTTGAGAAGGAAGTTATTTGTCTGGAACAGCAGGCAGAGGGGGAGTGGGTATGGGTGTGAATCCTCTCCTTTTACTAAATGTAGATTTTTCTTAGAAAAATAGGACTCCTGTAGCTCACGGGCTCATCAGTTTGTTCTTTGTATTCCTACCCAGAAGACACAATCTTCTGGGACTGCAACTATAGTCTTCTCTCTGGAACTGATTACAATGATGTTGGGCGATTGTGACTTCAAGAAAATGCTAAGCTATTTCAGCAAGTAAGCTCCTAAGAAATTAAGATCCCCCCTGCTTTTAGGGAGATATCGTTTTCAACATGAGAAATGAGAAACTCTGCACCATTATTATGAAGGAAAATGTTGTGCTTTCTAAATAAAATGGCTTCCCCATTCCCAGGGTTTTGCAAAACACATTGAAACTGCTTGCATCAACTGAAATAATATAGGCCTAATTGCTTTAAAGTTCAAGGTACATTTCTGCAGAGCAGATGGTTTAATGCTCCATTCATTCATTCATTCATTCATTCAATTGTATTTATTGAGCACTTACTGTGTGCAGAGCACTGTACTAAGTGCTTGGGAAGTACAGGTTGGCAACATATGGAGACAGTCCCTAGTCAACTCCTTGAACAAGTCATCTACACGCACTGCCTCGAATTCCTCAACACCAACTCTCTTCTCGACCCCCTCCAGTCTGGCTTCCGTCCCCTATATTCCACGGTAACTGCGCTCTCAAAGGTCACCAATGACCTCCTGCTTGCCAAATCCAACGGCTCCAACTCTATCCTAATCCTCCTTGACCTCTCAGCTGCCTTCGACACTGTGGCCCACCCCCTTCTCCTCAACACGCTATCTGACCTTGGCTTCACAGACTCCGTCCTCTCCTGGTTCTCCTCTTATCTCTCCGGTCGTTCATTCTCAGTCTCTTTTGCAGGCTCCTCCTTCCCCTCCCATCCTCTTAATGTGGGGGTTCCCCAAGGTTCAGTGCTTGGTCCCCTTCTGTTCTCGATCTACACTGACTCCCTTGGTGACCTCATTCGCTCCCACGGCTTCAACTCTCATCTCTACGCTGATGAAACCCAGATCTCCATCTCTGCCCCTGCTCTCTCCCCCTCCCTCCAGGCTCGCATCTCTTCCTGCCTTCAGGACATCTCCATCTGGATGTCTGCCTGCCACCTAAAACTCAACGTGTCCAAGACTGAATTCCTTGTCTTCCCTCCCAAACCCTGTCCTCTCCCTGACTTTCCCATCTCTGTTGACGGCACTACCATCCTTCCCGTCTCACAAGCCCGCAACCTCGGTGTCATCCTCGACTCCGCTCTGTCATTCACCCCCCACATCCAAGCCGTCACCAAAACCTGCCGGTCTCAGCTCCACAACATTGCCAAGATCCGCCCTTTCCTTTCCATCCATACCACTACCCTTCTCGTTCAAGCTCTCATCCTATCCCGTCTGGACTACTGCATCAGCCTTCTCTCTGATCTCCCATTCTCATGTCTCTCCCCACTTCAATCAATACTTAATGCTGCTGCCCGGATTGTGTTTGTCCAGAAACGCTCTGGGCATGTTACTCCCATCCTCAAAAATCTCCAGTGGCTACCAATCAACCTGCGCATTGGGCAGAAACTCCTCACCCTGGGCTTCCAGGCTGTCCATCCCCTCGCCCCCTCCTACCTCACCTCCCTTCTGTCCTTCCCCATCCCAGCCCGCACCCTCTGCTCCTCTGCCGCTAATCTCCTCACTGGGCCTCATTCTCGCCTGTCCCGCCATCGACTCCCCGCCCACATCATCCCCTGGGCCTGGAGTGCCCTCCTTCTGCCCATCCGCCAAGCTACCTCTCTTCCTTCCTTCAAGGCCCTACTGAGAGCTCACCTCCTCCAGGAGGCCTTCCCACACTAAGCCCCCTCCTTCCTCTCCCCCTCGTCCCCCCTCCATCCCCCCGTCTTACCTCCTTCCCTTCCCCACAGCACCTGTATATATGTATATATGTTTGTACAGATTTATTACTCTATTTATTTTACTTGTACCTATCTATTCTATTTATTTTATTTTAATATGTTTGGTTTTGTTCTCTGTCTCCCCCTTCTAGACTGTGAGCCCACTGTTGGGTAGGGACCGTCTCTATATGTTGCCAACTTGGACTTCCCAAGCGCTTAGTGCAGTGCTCTGCACACAGTAAGCGCTCAATAAATATGATTGATTGATTCTCTGGGCCTCGGTTACCTCCTCTGTAAATGGGGGATTGAGACCGAGCGCCCTACGTGAGACGGGGACTGTGTCCGACCCGATTTGCTTGTATCCACCCCAGCGCCTGGCACTTAGTAAGCGCTTAACAAACACCGTAAGTATTATTAAATTATTCAAAACTGCAATCCTTTGCCCATTACGTGTCAATCACCGCCACTCCCCCACCGACTAGCACGGGAGCCTTTTCACCTTGGCTTCAGCATGCTCATCTTGTCTCTCGAGCTCAACGGGGCTTTCTTCATCCGACTTCTCTTCTCGGGCGGCGACTGCTTCAGCGACGTCCCGCGCGGACCCGGCCTCTTCGCTTGCAATCCGGTCACCGTCCTTCACTACGTCTCCTTCGCCATCATCTCCAACAGACGAAGAAGGATCCGATAGAGTGGCTTCTCTCTCGCCGTTGACTAAGCTACTGTCACGGGACGACTTCGGAGGAGCAAGGGGGTGGAGAGGAGGGAATTCGCCCTCCGGGCCCTCCGTCGGGTTTTGGGTGACGACGACCACCCCGTTGGCTGTGTGTGTCTGTGCGTCCTGAGGTGGGCGAGGATGGCTTCCCCGCTTCTGGAGTGAATTTGGGGAAAGGAGTCTGGGCTGAGGTGGTTCGGTCGATCCATGCCTTCCTTGAGCTCGAACAGAAGAGTAGTCCTTCTTCAACTCCACGGCAGCAGGGGATGAGCTAAAAAAAAACAAACAAAATCAAAAGGCATCCTGAAAAATGAGGGCTGGAAACGCCCCAGTGGAATGGAAATGGTTCCCGTTAGAGAAGGGTGACTGTGTGACATACCCTACTGAAAACCGTTTTTTAATTCAATCTTGGAAGTTCGTTCATTCATTCATTCAATCGTATTTACTGAGTGCTTGCTGTGTGCGGAGCACTGTACTAAGCGCTTGGGAAGTACAAGTTGGCAACATATAGAGACGGTCCCTACATATAGACCTACATATATACATATGCACCCTACATATAGACGGTCCCAACATATAGAACATATAGAGCTGTTGTCCCTACCCAACAGCGGGCTCACAGTCTAGAAGAGGGAGACAGATAACAAAACAAAACACATTAACAAAATAAAATAAATAGAATAAATATGAACAAATAAATAAATATTCATTCATTCATTCAATCGTATTTATTGAGTGCTTACTGTGTGCGGAGCACTGTACTAAGCACTTGGGAAGTACAAGTTGGCAACATATAGAGACGGTCCCTACCCAACAACGGGCTCACAGTCTAGAAGGGGGAGACAGACAACAGATCAAAACATATTAACAAAATGAAATAAATAGAATAAATACGGACAAATAAAATAAATAAATAAATATTCATTCATTTATTCAATCGTATTTATTGAGCACTTACTGTGTGCACAGCAAATGTACTAAGTGCTTGGGAAGTACAAGTTGGCAACATATAGAGACAGTCCCTACCCAACAGTAGGCTCACAGTCTAGAAGGGGGAGACAGACAACGAAACAAAACATATTAACAAAATAAAATAAATAGAATAAATATGTACAAATAAATAAATAAATATTCATTCATTCATTCAATCGCATTTATTGAGTGCTTACTGTGTGCACAGCATTGTACTAAGCACTTGGGAAGTCCAAGTTGGCAACATATAGAGACAGTCCCTACCCAACAGCGGGCTCACAGTCTAGAAGCGGGAGACAGACGACAAAACAAAAGATATTAACAAAATAAATAGAATAAATATGTACAAATAAAATAAATAAATATTCATTCATTCAATCGTATTTATTGAGCACTTACTGTGTGCACAGCACTGTACTAAGCACTTGGGAAGTACAAGTTGGCAACATATAGAGACGGTCCCTGCCCAACAGTGGGCTCACAGTCTAGAAGGGGGAAACAGACAACAAAACAAAAGATAGTAACAAAATAAAATAAATAGAATAAATATGTACAAATAAAATAAATAAATAAATATTCATTCATTTATTCAATCGTATTTATTGAGCACTTACTGTGTGCACAGCACTGTACTAAGCGCTTGGGAAGTACAAGTTGGGAACATATAGAGACAGTCCCTACCCAACAGCGGGCTCACAGTCTAGAAGGGGGAGACAGACGACAAAACAAAACATAACAAAATAAAATAAACAGAATAAATATTTACAAATAAAATAGAGTAATAAATACATACCAACATATATACATATATACAGGTGTGAGACTCGATCTCTATCCTAATCCCTTTGTCCCCTGAGGCCCTATTTATGTTTTTAAAAAATCTCATGGGATTACTGCCCAGTATTTTTAAAAAAAGCTTCTGGACCATTTTGCCACACTGTGAACCCATGTCTTGATAATGAAGGCCCCTGTCAGGACAGACCTGAAGGGATGAAAAGTTGTGAGCAAGAACAAAGAGTATGACGAAGTTGACTCCTCTTCAAAAGAGGCCATTTTTAGTAAACTCTGGTACAAATTAATCCGGGGGCCAAACTGACATAATTTAACCACTCTTTTTGACGGAACTGATGGACGAATGCAAATTCATTCCTTCATTCATTCATTCAATCGTATTTATTGAGCGCTTACTGTGTGCAGAGCACTGTACTAAGAGCTTGGGAAGTACAAGTTGGCAACATAGAGAGATGGTCCCTATCCAACAGCGGGCTCACAGTCTAGAAGGGGGAGACAGATGACAAAACAAAACATATTAACAAAATTAAATAAATAGAATAAATATGTACAAATAGAGTGATAAATACATACAAACATATACACATATTTGCAGGTGTATATATACACCTGTGTTATAATTTGTTATGGTACTTGTTAAGTCCCTATTATGTGTCAAGCACTGGTCTAAGTGCTGAGGTAGATGCAAGTTGATCAGTTGAAGGGACTGGGGTAGGGACTGTCTCTATATGTTGCCAATTTGTACTTCCCAAGCGCTTAGTACAGTGCTCTGCACATAGTAAGTGCTCAAAAAATACGATTGATGATGATGATCAGTTAATCAGGTTGGACAATGTTACTGTCCCACATGGGACTCAAAATCTAAATAGGAGAAAAAACAGGTATTTTATTTCCATTTTACAGATGAGACATCTGAAGCATAGTGAAGTGACTTGCCCCAAGGTCATACCACAGACACATGGCCGAGGCAGAATTAGAACACAGATCCTCTGATCCACAAAGCCTGTCTTCTTTCTACTAGGCCACACTACTTCTCGAATGTTTCTTATCCTATTAAACACCAATTCATGTAGAGACCTCCCTATTTTTCTGTGTGCCTATCTAGATGGTTGTTACTTCTCTCTTTCTACTAAAATTTATACTCAATAAATAACATTTATTCTCACTAATATATAAATTTATTTATATTGATGTCTCTTACTCTCTAGACTCTAAGCTTATCAAATCCAACCAAAAATGACAACCAGGCCGGACCGTGGAAGATGCGTCCAAAGACATGCTCACTGTGGGCAGGGAATGTTGTCTGTTTATTGTAGCATCCTCTCCCAAGTGCTTAATACAGTGCTCTGCGCACAGTAAGCGCTCAACAAATACGACTGGATGAATGAAATGTCATACACAGAAATAGCACAATTGAGTGAAGGGTAAAGTAAATGGTGGAAAGGAGACAGGACTAGTCCCTGACACGGAATCTCTTGAAGATATCGGCCGGTGAGCCCAGGAGGAAATGAGACTTTGCGACCGAGAACCTCCAAGAGGGGACTGATTTTAATAATAATGATGACATTTATTAAGCGCTTACTACGTGCAAAGCACTGTTCTAAGCGCTGGGGAGGTTACAAGGTGATCAGGTTGTCCCACGGGGGGCTCACAGTCTTCATCCCCATTTTACAGATGAGGGAATTGAGGCCCAGAGAAGTGAAGTGACTTGCCCAAAGTCACACAGCTGACAGTTGGCGGAGCCAGGGTTTGAACCCATGACCTCTGACTCCAAAGCCCGGGCTCTTTCCACTGAACGGGCTCCACGCACAAACTCTCTTTTTCCTGCCAGTGGTGTTTATCAATCAATCAATTCTATTTAATGAGTGCTTACAATGTGCAGAGCACTGCACTAAGCGCTTGGGAGAGTACAATACAACGGAGTTGGTAGACACATTCCCTAGACTGCAAGCTCCTTGTGGGCAGGGAATGTGTTTGCTTATTGTTATTTTGTACTCTCCCGAGAGCTTAGTACAGTGCTCTGCACACAGCAAATGTTCAATACATACAACTGAATGAATGAATGAATGAATGAAAGGCTTACAGTCTAAATGGGAGACAGGCATTAACATCAATGAATGAATTATGGGTTCATTCATTCATTCATTCAATCGTATTTATTGAGCACTTACTGTGTGCAGAGCACTGTACTAAGCACTTGGGAAGTACAAGTTGGCAACATATAGAGATGGTCCCCACCCAACAACGGGCTCACAGTCTAGAAGGGGGAGACAGACAACAGAACAAAGCGTAGATATGTACCTGAGTGCTGTAGGCCTGATGGAGGGGGATTCATTCATTCAATCGTATTTATTGAGCGTTTACTGTGTGCAGAGCACTGTACTAAGTGCTTGGGAAGTACAATAATAAATAATAATAATTTTGGTATTTGTTAAGCACTTACTATGTGCCAAGCACTGTTCTAAGTGCTGGCGGGATACAAGGTGATCAGGTTGGCCCACGTGGGGCTCACAGTCTTCATCCCTAATTTACAGATGAGGGAACTGAGGCCCAGAGAAGTGAAGTGACTTGCCCAAAGTCACACGGCTGAGAAGTGGCGGAACCGGGATTAGAACCCACAATCTGTAACTCCCAAACCCGGGCTCTTTCCACTAAACCACGCTGCTTCTGTACAAGTCAGCAACATATAATAATAATAATAACAATAATAATAATAATAATAATAATAACAATGATGGCATTTATTAAGCGCTTATCTTATTTTGTTAATATGTTTTGTTGTCTGTCTCCCTCTTCTAGACTGTGAGCCCACTGTTGGGTAGGAACTGTCTCTATATGTTGCCAACTTGTACTTCCCAAGCACTTAGCACAGTGCTCTGCACACAGTAAGCGCTCAATAAATACAATTGAATAGAATAGAATGTGCAAAGCACCATTACAAGGTGATCAGGTTGTCCCACATGGGGCTCACAGTCTTCCTCCCCATTTTACAGATGAGGTAACTGAGGCCCAGAGAAGTGAAGTGACTTGCCCAAAGTCACACAGCTGACAATTGGCAGAGCCGGCATTTGAACCCGTGACCTCTTTTCCACTAAGCCACGCTGCTTCGCTCTATATAGAGATGGTCCCTACCCGACAAGGGGCTCACAGACTAGAAGGGGGATGAATAAAGGGAGGAAATCCAAGTGCAAGGCCGATGCAGTAGGGAGTGGGAGAAGAGAAAATTCCTTCAATCGTATTTATTGAGTGCTTACTGTGTGCAGGGCACTGGACTGAGCGCTTGGGAAGTCCAAGTTGGCAACATATAGAGACGGTCCCTACCCAACAGTGGGCTCACAGTCTAGAGGGAAATGAGGATTTGGGCAGGGAAGGCCTCTTGGAGGAGATGGGCCTTCAGTAAGACTTTGAAGGGGGGGACGAGTCATCGTCTGGAGGATATGGAGAGGGAGGGCGTTCCAGGCCAGAGGCAGAACCGGGATAATAATAACAATAATAATAATAATAATAATAATGATGATGATGTTGGCATTTGTTGAGCGCTATGTGCAAAGCACTGTTCTAAGCGCCGGGGGGATACAAAGCCATCAGGCTGTCCCACGTGGGGTTCACAGTCTTAATCCCCATTTTCCAGATGAGGTCACTGAGGCTCAGAGAAGTGAAGCGACTTGCCCAAGGTCACAAAGCAGACATGTGGCAGAGCCGGGATACGAACCCACAACCTCTGATTCCAAAGCCCGAGCTCTTTCCACTGAGCCACGCTGCTTCTCTAGACTGTAAACTTCTCTGGGCCTCAGTTTCCTCATCTGGAAAATGGGGATTAAGACTGTGAGCCCCCTGTGGGACAATTTTTTTTACCTGTATATATGTTTGTACATATTTATTACTCTATTTATTTATTTATTTATTTATTTATCTTACTTGTACATATCTATTCTATTTATTTTATTTTGTTAGTATCTTTGGTTTTGTTCTCTGTCTCCCCCTTCTAGACTGGGAGCCTGCTGTTGGGTAGGGACTGTCTATTTATTTATTACTCTATTTATAAAATTTATTACTCTATTTATTTATTTATTTATTTTACTTGTACATTTCTATCCTATTTATTTTATTTTGTTGGTATGTTTGGTTCTGTTCTCTGTCTCCCCCTTTTAGACTGTGAGCCCACTGTTGGGTAGGGACTGTCTCTATGTGTCGCCAATTTGTACTTCCCAAGCGCTTAGTACAGTGCTCTGCACATAGTAAGCGCTCAATAAATACGATTGATTGATTGATTGATTGATTGACTGTCTCTATGTGTTGCCGACTTGTACTTCCCAAGCGCTTAGTACAGTGCTCTGCACACAGTAAGCGCTCAATAAATACGATTGATTGATTGATTGATTGATTCTCTAGTACAGTGCTCTGCACATGGGAGGAGAGGTCGGCGACGAGACAGACGAGACTGAGGTACAGTGAGAAGGCGGGAGTTCGAGGAGTGCAGTGTGTGGGCTGGGGTGTAGCGGGAGAGCTAACCTCTCACCGGGGCACGCAAAATGACCGGTCAGTCAGTCAGTCTATCCTATTTATTGAGCGCTTACTGGGTGCTGAGCACCGTACTAAGCTCTTGGGAAGTTCTTCCTCTCCCCCTCGTCCCCCTCTCCATCCCCCCCATCTTACCTCCTTCCCTTCCCCACAGCACCTGTATATATGTTTGTACATATTTGTTACTCTATTTATTTATTTATTTATTTGTAAAATGGGGATTAAGACTGTGAGCCCCCTGTGGGACAATTTTTTTTACCTGTATATATGTATATATGTTTGTACATATTTATTACTCTATTTATTTATTTATCTTACTTGTACATATCTATTCTATTTATTTTATTTTGTTAGTATGTTGGGTTTTGTTCTCTGTCTCCCCCTTTTAGACTGTGAGCCCCCTGTTGGGTAGGGACTGTCTCTATATGTTGCCAATTTGTACTTCCCAAGCGCTTAGTACAGTGCTCTGCACACAGCAAGCGCTCAATAAATACGATTGATGATGATGATGATGATGACAGTACAACGATAAACAGACACAGTCACTGCCCACCACGAGCTTACAGTCTAGCAGGGGAAGACTGAGCCCCCACCTTCCTGTCCCCCTCCTCATCCCCCCTACCCTACCTCCTTCCCCTCCCCACAGCACCTGTATACATGGATACTTGTACTTCCCAAGCGCTTAGTACAGTGCTTTGCACACAGTAAGCGCTCAATAAATATGACTGATTGTATATGTTTGTACGGATTTATTACTCTATTTATTTATTGGGTAGGGACCATCTCTACATGTTGCCAACTTGTAATAATAATGACGGCATTTCCTAAGCGCTTACTACGTGCAAAGCACTGTTCTAAGCGCTGGGGGGGATACGAGGTGATCAGGTTGTCCCGCGTGGGGCTCACAGTCATCATCATCAGCTAGACTGTGAGCCCACTGTTGGGTAGGGACCATCTCTATATGTTGCCAACTTGGACTTCCCAAGCGCTTAGTACAGTGCTGTGCACACAGTGAGCGCTCAATAAAATACGATTGAATGAATGAATATTTATTTATTTTATTTGTACATATTTATTCTATTTATTTTATTTTGTTAATATGTCTTGTTTTATTGTCTGTCTCCCCCTTCTAGACTGTGAGCCCACTGTTGGGTAGGGACCATCTCTATATGTTGCCAACTTGGACTTCCCAAGCGCTTAGTACAGTGCTGTGCACACAGTAAGTGCTCAGTAAATACGATTGAATGAATGAATATTTATTTATTTATACATATTTATTCTATTTATTTTATTTTGTTAATATGTCTTGTTTTGTTGTCTGTCTCCCCCTTCTAGACTGTGAGCCCACTGTTGGGTAGGGATCGTCTCCATATGTTGCCAACTACTACTTCCCAAGCGCTTAGTACAGTGCTCTGCACATAGTAAGTGCTCAATAAATACGATTGATGATGATGATGAATGAATGAATATTTATTTATTTATTTTATTTGTACATATTTATTCTATTTATTTTATTTTGTTAATATGTTTTGTTTTGTTGTCTGTCTCCCCCTTCTACACTGTGAGCTCACTGTTGGGTAGGGACCTTCTCTATATGTTGCCAACTTGTACTTCCCAAGCGCTTAGTACAGTCCTCTGCACACAGCAAGGGCTCAATAAATATGATTGATTGAATGAATGAATGAATGAAGTGTTTGCCAAGCGCTTACTTAGGTGCCAGGCACTGTACTAGGAGAAACAGTGTGGCTCAGTGGAAGGAGGACGGGCTTTGGAGACAGAGGTCATGGATTCAAATCCCAGCTCTGCCAACTGTCAGCTGTGTGACTTTGGGCAAGTCACTTCACTTCTCTGGGTCTCCGTTCCCTCAGCTGTAAAATGGGGATGAAGACTGTGAGCCCCCATGTGGGACAACCTGATCACCTTGTAACCTCCCCATTGCTTAGAACGGTGCTTTGCACACATAGTAAGCACTTAATAAATGCCATTATTATTATTATTACTAAGCACTGAGCTAGATTTAGGATCATCAGGCTGGACCCAGTCTCCGTCCCTCATGGGGCTCACGGTCTTAATCCCCATTTTTACAGAGGAGGGAACCGAGGCCCAGAGAAGTGAAGTGACTTGTCCAAGGTCACACAGGAGGAACGTGGAGAAGCCGGGATTAGAAACCCAGGCCCTTCTGACTCCGAGGCCCGGACTCTAGCCACTGAGGACGTGGGCGGGGGTGCGCACATTATGAAGGACACGGAAGCAGCGTGGCTCAATGGAAAGAGCCCGGGCTTGGGAGTCAGAGGTCATGGAGGTCACGGGGCTTAGGTCAGTGCCTGATACAGAGTAAACGCTTAACAAATACCATTATTATTGCAGCGTGGCTCAGTGGAAAGAGCGCGGGCTTTGGAGTCAGAGGTCATGGGTTCAAATCCCGGCTCTGCCCATTGTCAGCTGTGTGACTTTGGGCAAGGCACTTCACTTCTCTGTGCCTCAGTTACCTCATCTGGAAATAATAATAATAATAATGGCATTTGTTAAGCGCTTACTATGTGCAAAGCACTGTTCTAAGCGCTGTGGGGGATACAAGGTGATCAGGTTGTCCCAAGTGGGACTCCCAGTCTTCATCCCCATTTTACAGATGAGGGAACTGAGGCTCAGAGAAGTTAAGTGACTTGCCCAAGGTCACACAGCAGACACGTGGCGGAGCCGGGATTCGAACCCATGACCTCTGACTCCCAAGCCCCGGCTCTTTCCACTGAGCAACGCTGCTTCTCTATAATAATAGCATTCATTAAGCACTTACCATGTGCAGAGCACTGTTCCAAGCGCTGGGGAGGTTACAAGGTGTTCAGGTTGTCCCAAGGTGGGCTCACAGTCTTCATCCCCATTTTACAGATGAGGGAACTGAGGCTCAGAGAAGTGAAGTGACTTGCCCAAAGTCACACAGAAGAGAATTGGTGGAGCCGGGATTCAAACCCATGACCCCTGACTCCAAAGCCCGGGCTCTTTCCACTGAGCCATGCTCTCGGGGCGACGTGGAGGGGAGGGGGAGCTGGGATGTAGATTGGGCGGAAGAATTGGAGAAGCAGCGTGGCTCAGCGGAAAGAGCCCGGGCTTTGGAGTCAGAGGTCATGGGTTCAAATCCCAGCTCTGCCAACTGTCGGCTGTGTGACTTTGGGCAAGTCACTTAACTTCTCTGGGCCTGTCACCTCATCTGTAAAATGGGGATTAAAACTGTGAGCCCCCCGTGGGACAACCTGATCACCTTGTAACCTCCCCAGCGCTTAGAACAGTGCTTTGCACAGAGTAAGCGCTTAATAAATGCCATCATTATTATTATTATTATTACAACATAAGTCCCAGCTATTATTTTTGCGAACTTGTGGAGGACCGAAGATAATCTTGAGGATTGGAAAGCAAAACAAGAACAGGAAGACCTGCTAATAATAGGTCAGTCAGTTTGGGAAGAAGCAAATTATCAAGCCCCAAATTTGCTCCCAAACAGAACATCACAATCAATCAATCAATCAATCAATGGTATTTATTGGGTGCAAATGCACTGTGGTCAGGGAGCATTTCTAACAACTCTGTTATATTCTCTCAAGTGCTTACTAATACCATATTAATACCATTGATCGATTGAGTACTTACTGGGTGCAGAGCCCTATAGTAAGCGCTTGGAAAGTACAATTCATAATAAAGACAGACAATTCCTGCCCACTCCGGGTTTACAGTCTAGAAGGGGGAAACAGACACCAAACCAAGTGTACAGGCATCAATATAAATAAACAGAATTACAGATATATGAACTTCAATACAAGTAAACAGGCATCAATATAAATAAATAGAATTACAGATATATACACTTCAAAAAAAGTAAACAGGCATCAATATCAATAAATAGAATTATAAATATGTATATATACACAAGCGCTATGGGGCAGGGAGAGGTGGGTAGATCACAGGGAGTGAGTCGGGGCGACGTGGAGGGGAGGGGGAGCTGGGATGTAGATTGGGCGGAAGAATTGGAGAATCAGCGTGGCTCAGCGGAAAGAGCCCGGGCTTTGGAGTCAGAGGTCATGGGTTCAAATTCTAGCTCCTCCAACTGTCGGTTGTGTGACTTTGGGCAAGTCACTTCACTTCTCTGGGCCTCAGTTACCTCATCTGTAAAATGGGGATTAAAACTGTGCGCCCCCCGTGGGACAACCTGATCACCTTGTAACCTCCCCCGGGCTTAGAACAGTGCTTTGCACATAGCAAGTGCTTAAAACGTACCATCATTATTATTATTATTATTATTAATTACGGTGTCGAGTCATTCATTCATTCAATCGTATTGATTGAGCACTTACTGTGTGCAGAGCACTGTACTAAGCACTTGGGAAGTCCAAGTTGGCAACATATAGAGACGGTCCCTACCCAACAGTGGGCTCACAGTCTAGAAGGGGGAGACAGAGAACAAAACAAAACACATCAACAAAATAAAATAAATCGAAAAATATGGACCGCTTCACGAATTTGCGTGTCATCCTTGTGCAGGGGCCTTGTAATCTCTGTATCGTTCCAATTTTAGTATACGTGCTGCCGAAGCAAGCACAGGAAAAGGGGGGCTCAGTCTGGGAAGGCCTCCTGGAGGAGGTGAGCTCTCAGTAGGAAAGCACGATACGACAATAAACAGTGACATTCCCTGCCCATAACGAGTCCACAGTCGAGAGATAATGATGGCATTTGTTAAGCTCTTACTATGCGCCAGGCACTGTACTAAGCGCTGGGGTGGATACAAGCAAATCAGATGGGATACAGCCCCTGTCCCACGAGGGCCTCCGTCTCAATCCCCATTTTCCAGATGAGGTAACTGAGTCCCAGAGAAGTGAAGTGACTTGCCAAAGGTCACTCGGCAGACATACGTCTAGTACGGGAGACGGGATGGGCTGAGGGGCCCAGGCGAACTCCAAACTAACCACCGATTGTATTTACTGAGTCCAGAGAAGAGAAATCCAGGAATGTTTCAATAACCATTTTCCAACATCGGAGGGTTTTAAAAGGAAGAAGGACGAACAGTTCTCTCCCCGTCTGCGGGGAACTGCAAGGGAGGGAAGGGGCCGCGATGAAAACAGCGGAGATTTCCTTTGGGCACGGGAAGGGCTTCCGGACCGAGAGGGTGATCAAACGCCGGAATAGGCTTCCGAGGGAAGTTTTGGAGCCTCCGTCCCCGTGGGGGATCTCGAAGGTTGGAACAGAAACCCATCTGTCCTGGATGGTTTAGTCATCCCCCTGCTCTGAGGGCGGGCCTCCGGATCGGATAATGTCCGGCGCTCCGCTTTTATGCCTGCTGAATTGCTACACCAACCTTTTCCATGGGCAAGAAAAGCTGATTTATCGCTGTGACATGGGAAGCTTTGTCTCAGTACAAAGGCCTCAGTCATAGAAGGTTAAAATCCCCTCGTGGAGTCTAACATTCATCTCCCACCTGACCCAAATCAATCAATCAATCGTATTTATTGAGTGCTTACTGTGTGCAGAGCACTGTACTAAGCGCATGGGACGTACAAGCTGGCACCAAAAATGAGGCTTTACCCTTAAAGTCCCCTGAGGGGACCCTGAAAAGCAGGGTGGTGGGCCTTAGAACGAGTCCATGCCTGGCCTCTGTTTTCAGAATGGAAAGTCAGCGCTTCCCGCTGACTTCCAGGCACTCAGTAGCCAGTTACAATTTGGAAGCGACGAGGACTAGTGGATAAAGCAGGGGCTCGGGACTCGGAGGACCTGGGTTCTAATCCCGCCTCCGCCTGCTGTGTGACCTCGAACGAGGCACTTGGCTTCTCCGTACTTCAGTTTCCTCATCTGGAAAATGGGGATTGAGAAGGAAGCGTGGCGGAGTGGACGGAGCCGCGTGGCTCAGTGGAAAGAGCCCGGGCTTTGGAGTCAGAGGTCATGGGTTCAGATCCTGGCTCCGCCGCTTGTCAGCTGGGTGACTTTGGGCAAGTCACTTTACTTCTCTGTGCCTCAGTTACCTCATCTGGAAAATGGGGATGAAGACTGTGAGCCCCCGCCATGGGACCACCTGCTTTGCACATAGTAAATGCTTAACAAATACCATTATTATTATTATTCTCTGGGCCTCGGTTCCTTCATCTGTAAAATGGGGATGAAGACTGTGAGCCCCATGTGGGACAACCTGATCATCTTGTAAACTCTCCAGCACTTAGAACAGTGCTTTGCACATAGTAAGCGCTTAATAAATACGATTGAATGAATGATCACCTTGTAACCTCCCCAGTGCTTAGAACAGTGCTTTGCACATAGTAAGCGCTTAATAAACACCATCATTATTATTATTAAGCGCTTAGTACAGTGCTCTGCACATAGTAAGCGCTCAATAAATACGATTGATGATGATGGAGCCCAGGCCTTAGAGTCAGAAGGACTTGAGTTTGAATTCGGACTCTTACACTTGTCTGCTGCGTGACTTCGGCCGAGTCACTTCACTTGTCTGTGCCTCAGTTACCTCACTGGTAAAATGGAGATTAAGACTGTGAGCCCTATGTGGGACAGGGACGGTGTCCAACCTTAATACTTAATACTTAATGATGGCATTTGTTAAGTGCTTACTATGTGCAGAGCACTGTTCTAAGCGCTGGGGGGGGGATACAAGGTGATCAAGTTGTCCCACGTGGGGCTCACAGTCTTAATCCCCATTTTACAGATGAGATAACTGAGGCTCAGAGAAGTTAAGTGACTTGCCCAAGGTCACACAGCAGACACGTGGCGGAGCTGGGATTCGAACCCATGACCTCTGACTCCAAAGCCCGGGCTCTTTCCACTGAGCCATGCTGCCTCAAACCTGATTTGCTTGTATCCATCCGAACACTTCGTGCGTGGCACATAGTAATGGTTTAACAAATGCCATTCATTCATTCGATCGTACTTATTGAGCGCTTACTGTGTGCAGAGCACTGTACTAAGCGCTTAACGTGGCTCAGCGGAAAGAGCCCGGGCTTTGGAGTCAGAGGTCTTGGGTTCGAATCTTGGCTCCACCACAAGTCTCCTGTGTGACCTTGGGCAAGTCACTTAACTTCTCTGAGCCTGTTACCTCATCTGTAAAAATGGGGATTAAGACTGTGAGCCCCACGTGGAACAACTTGATCACATTGTATCCCCCCAGCGCTTAGAACAGTGCTTTGCACATAGTAAGTGCTTAACAAATGCCATCATTATTATTATTATTATTATTATTGGAAAAATCAGCAACAGCAAATCAGCAAAAATCAGCAACAAAGAGAGAAAATCCCTGCCCACAACGGGCTCACGGTCTAGAAACGGACTCACAGTCTAGAATTCTTATCATCATCATATGTTCCCAACTTGTACTTTCCAAGCGCTTAGTACAGTGCTCTGCACACAGTAAGCGCTCAATAAATATGACTGAATGAATGAATGAATCATTATTATTACTACTATACGCCTTAAACAGTAAGAGGGGGACAGGGACTGTGTCTGACTTAATTATCTTGTATCTACCCCAACGCTTAGTACAGTCCTGGGCACACAGACTAGACTGAATGCCTGTTGTCGGCAGGGAACGTGTCTACCAACTCTGTCACGCTGTACTCTCCCAAGCACTTAGTACATATTTATTCTATTTATTTTATTCTGTTAATATGTTTTGTTTTGTTCTCTGTCTCCCCCTCCTAGACTGTGAGCCCACTGTTGGGTAGGGACCGTCTCTATATGTTGCCAACTTGTACTTCCCAAGCGCTTAGTACAGTGCTCTGCACACAGTAAGCGCTCAATCATCATCAATCGCATTTATTGAGCGCTTACTATGTGCAGAGCACTGTACTAAGCGCTTGGGAAGTACAAATTGGCAACATATAGAGACAGTCCCTACCCAACAGTGGGCTCACAGTCTAAAAGACTCAATAAATACGACTGAATGAATGAATACAGTGTACTGCACACAGTTAGCACTCAGTACATACAATCGATTCCTCGATGGCAAGACATTAACGCCACAATTATCATCATTATCATAATTATCTTTATAATAATGATTATTAACAGGGCCAGCTGCCTTGCCCAGATCCTTGCAGAGAAGCAGCATGGCGTAGTTGACAGAGCCTGGGCCTAGGAGTCGAAAGGTCACGGGTTCTAATCCCGCCTCTGCCACTTGCCTGCTGTGTGACCCTGGGCAAGTCACTTCACTTCTCTGTGCCTCAGTTCCCTCATCTGGAAAATGGGGATGGAGACAGTGAGCCCCACATGGGACAGGGACTGTGTCCAACCCGATTTGCTTGTATCCCCCCAGCGCTTAGCACGGCACCTAGCACATCGTAAGCGCTTCAGAAATACCACAATTATTATCATTATTATTGCAGGAATTTTGTCAAGCTCCTGTGATCCTCTAAACATCTGCCAGTTGGAAAGCTGAGAAACGGGTGACAAGAAGAAGCCTCCACATCTCCCGTCTCACTGGGGTGCTATGGAAACCCGCCCCTCGCCAGCCTCATCCCACGCTCAGCTACCCACGGGGCATCGCTTTTTAAAGAAGTCTATGCAATAATAATAATAATGATGGTATTTGTTATGCGCTTACTATGTGCAAAGCACTGTTCTAAGAGCTGGGGGGATACAAGGTGATCAGGTTGTCCCACGTGGGGCTCACAGTCTTAATCCCCATTTTACAGATGAGGGAACTGAGGCACAGAGAAGTGAAGTGACTTGTCCAAAGGCACACAGCTGACAATTGGCGGAGCCGGGATTGGAACCCATGACGTCTGACTGTAGCTAGGCAAGAGTCTATTTCCAAATCGGCACCCAAATGAAATTCCCGGCTCCGCCAATTGTCAGCTGTGTGACTTTGGGCAAGTCGCTTCACTTCTCTGGGCCTCAGTTACCTCATCTGGAAAATGGGGATTAAGACTGTGAGCCCCCCGTGGAACAACCTCATCACCTTGTAACCTCCCCAGCGCTTAGAACAGTGCTCTGCACGTAGTAAGTGCTTAATAAATGCCATTATTATTATTATTATTAAGCACAGGCAGAGTGGCCTAGTGGACGGAGCCCAGGCCTGGGTTCTAATCCCGGATCTGCCACATGTCTGCTACGTGACCTTGGGCAAATCACTTCACTTCTCTGGGCCTCAGTTACCTCATCTGTAAAATGGGGCCTGAGACTGTGAGCATCATGTGGGACAGGGACTGTGTCCAACCCGATTTGCTTATATCCACCACAGAGCTTAGTATAGTGTCTAGCACATAGTAAGTACTTAATAACTACCACAATTGTTATCATTATTACCTTCCCAAGTTCTTAGAACAGTGCTTGACACACAGTAAACACTTAACATGCACCATGAAGAAGTGTGGCTTGGAGGAAAGAGCACGGGCTTGGGACTCGGAGGTCGTGGGTTCTAATCCTGGCTCCGCAACTTAATAATAATAATAATGATGTTATTTGTTAAGCGCTTACTATGTGCAAAACACTGTTCTAAGCGCTGGGGAGGTTACAAAGCGATCAGGTTGTCCCACGCGGGGCTCCCAGTCTTAATCCCCATTTTCCAGATGACGTAAGTGAGGCACAGAGAAGTGAAGTGACTTGCCCAAGGTCACACAGCTGACAGTTGGCGGAGCCGGGATTTGAACCCACGACCTCTGACTCCAAAGCCCGGGCTCTTTCCACTGAGCCACGCAGCTGTGTGACTTTGGGCAATTCACTTCACTGTGCCTCAATTACCTCTTCTGTAAAATGGGGATTAAGTCTGTGAGCCTCACATGGGACAACCTGATTACTTTGTATCTACCTCAGGGCTTAGAACAGTGTTTGGCACATAGTAAGCTTAACAAATACCATTGTTATTATCATTATTATTATTATATTAGAGTATGGATAGCATTGATTTGATTGCACGGAGTTTTCCGCAAAACATCAGAATTTAAGCTTGAATTAATTATAGTCAGGATAGCTTGGATCTAATGAATTCAATGCTAAACAACATATTTTAAAGCTATGGCACACAACTGATAGTTTTAGCAGATTTCTGAAAATATTTTCATTCCCCTTCATAGAAGGAGGCTTGCTTCTAAGCTACTTTTCAATCATCTTCTTTCCTCTTTCTTTTCCAAGACGTAATCCAAAACAGATTTTTGGAATCACACAAAAGAGCTTAGTAAAACAGACTAAGATATAAATAAATAAAATCACAATACTTGTCTGTATTCAGGGCATAATACCCTGAATTTTATGTAACACTTTTTGTTTCCACAGCCCTTTTCACATTTCTTATCTCATTTTGTCCTCACAACATCCCTGTGAGGTAGGGAAAGACAGTTAGTATTATCACCCGCTATACAGATGATAAAATTGAGGCACAAAGAGGTTAAGTGATTTGCCAAGGCCACACAGTAGACCAAGGGCAGAACTGAGTGCAGAACCCAGGTCCACTGATTCATAAACCAGATTACGCAGCATCACTAAAATATGAAAAATCAGAATAATTTTTGAAATTATTCAAATTTCCAATTGGAAATTTTGGGATGAAAATGATTTTTCTATGAAGAAGTCAAGCACACCACTTATATCTGTGACATATGCAGGGAGCTGCTATTACCATCTTGGAGAAGCAGCGTGGCTCAGTGGAAAGAGCCCGGGCTTTGGAGTCGGAGGTCATGGGTTCAAATCCCGGCTCCGCCAACTGTCAGCTGCGTGACTTTGGGCAAGTCACTTCACTTCTCTGGGCCTCAGTTACCTCATCTGTAAAATGGGGATTAAAACTGTGAGCCCCCCCGTGGGATAACCTGATCACCTTGTAATCTCCCTAGAGCTTAAAACAGTGCTTTGCACATAAGCGTTTTAACAAATACCATTATTATTGTTATTATCTTATTTATCAGATGGAAACACAGAAGTGCTGCAGTGCCTAAATGGTCAATGAGGGGATTAAGACTGAAGCTAAAATTCTTCACTGCTTATCTGCTGGCCCATTCAATGTCCCCTTTCTCACCCAAAATAATAAGATTTCATAGCAATTCACCGCAAAAGAAAAATAAGAGATTCAACGAACCCCTGAACATTTCCTTCCAGTAATATGATCTCCCAAATCATTATGAGGAGTGAACCACTGAATAAGTAGTTAAATCAACGAAAGACCTTCGGGAAAACTAGTCTCATTCTGATCATCCTGAATTATGACATTGCGGAGTGAAATGGTTAACAGAAACAAGGGAATAATGAAGTTGAAATTCTGAAATCTGTTCAATTTTAATTATGGAAAAGCTTTTTCAGTCATAGCTTGGCAACTGACACTAGAACATCATTTTAAACCAATCACAACATAATGCTTGCAAACTTCAAAAATGTTTCATTCTCCTCCAAAGCACTTCTCCCTACCCACCTTTCAACTAAAACAGATCTCTCTCACTCTCTCCCCCTCTCATTTTTACAGGCCGTTAAATTTATTCTTTCAATAGTTTAACCTCAATTAATTTGGAGATAATACATTTATGTATAAATCTCTTAATATAACATTAGATTGCAAAAATTGAAGTTCCTTTCACCCCCCCCCCCCAAAACATTATAAATTAGCTACTCACCTGCCTCCTTCAAAGCGACTGATGAGATCCGATATCTTATTGGGTTTTTCCTTGGAGACACAGGAGGGAAAGGCAGGTTTAGCTTCGTCCATCCTTGGTTTCACACTCGATAAAGCTTTTTGCCTGGGGGTTTGGTGTTTATCGGATGTCGGTATATTCTGCAGATGTAATGGCTTTGGAGGCACTGTAAAGCAAATTAATAAGAATGGCAGCATTTCACTGATCTGCTTTCAATACCAGCAGTTGCGATTCCGGCGGCACAACATGAGAAAGTTTTTGCGCATCTCAAAATAGTAGCTGCTCTCATTTGTACTTGACCGTGACCAAACGACGCTTAGCATTAACTTGGCACACTGAATCCTCTCTAGACTGCAAGCTTGCCCTCTGGGTTGGTAGCTCGTTTTGAGGGGGGAATGTGTCTGTTCATTGTTATACCACACTCTGCCAAGTGCTTAGTACAGTTCTTTGCACACAATAAGCGTTCAATAAATACGACTGATTTCTGCACACAGTAAGCGCTCAATGAATCCGACAATGAACGGATGAATAAATGAAGTTTTGTCGCCAAGCTCTGACATGACTTTGCAGATTCCACGACATCTCATAAAGCAGTTCCTTTCCCAGGCTAACCCATGTGCTCTTCGTTGAATTTATCATTAGTGTAATCAGCCTTTGCGTACGATTTTTAAATTGGGTTCTAATTCCAGCTCCACAACTTTTCTAGACTGTGAGTTCGCTGTGGGCGGGGAACGTTTCAAACAACTCTCTTATATTGTACCCTCCCAAGCGCTTAGTATGGTGTACTGTACACAGAAAGCCCTCAATAAATACAATTGATTGACTGATTGTTGTGTGACCTTGGGAAGGAGACGAGCAATAATCATAATAATTGTAACATTTGTTAAGGGCTTACTCTGAACCAAGCACTGCACACTGAGGAGATAGAAGATAATCACGTCCCACATGGGGCTCACAGTCTAAGTAGGAGGGAGAACAGGGACTGACGCCCCATTTGCAGTAGAGGAAATGGGGACAGAGAGGTTAAGTGACTGCCTAAGGTTACAAAGCAGGTCGTGTCTAGATTAGAACTCACATCCCTTGGCTCCCAGGTCTCCGTGTTTTATCCACCAGGCCATGCTGCTTCCCACAGCCTCTTGGAAAGTGCCCGGGCCGGGGAAACAGAGGACTTGGGTTCTAATCCTGGCTCCGCCAACTTCTCTGTGCCTCGATTTTCCCGTTCTCCCTCCTACTTATAATGTGAGCCCCATGTAGGGCAGGAACTGTGTCCAAACAAATCAACTTGTATCTACTCCAATGCTTAAAACAGTGTTTGGCACATAGTAAACACTTAACAAAGACCATTAACAAAAGTCACTTAACTTCTCTGTGCCTTAGTTCCTTCTCCTAAATCCTAAATCTAAATCCTCCTCCCCCGATTTAGACTGTGAGCCCCATTTGAGACATGGACCGCGTCCTAACTGATTATCTTGTATCTACCCCAGTGCTTACAACAGTGCTTGATTAACAAATACCATCATCGGAGAATCAATCAATCAATCAATAGTATTTATTGAGCGCTTACTATGTGCAGAGCACTCAGCATGGCTCAGTGGAAAGAGCCCGGGCTTTGGAGTCAGAGGTCATGGGTTCAAATCCCCGCTCCAACTGTCAGCTGTGTGACTTTGGGCAAGTCACTTCACTTCTCTGGACCTCAGTTCCCTCATCTGTTAAATGGAGATTAAAACTGTGAGCCCCCCGTGGGACAACCTGATCACCTTTTAACCTCCCTAGCACTTGGAACAGTACTTCGCACATAATAAACACTTAATACATGCCATTATTATTATTATTACTATTCTTTCACACCTTCATTCATTCATTCAATCGTATTTATTGAGTGCTTACCGTGTGCAAAGCACTGTACTAAGCACTTGGAAAGTACGATTTGGAAACATATAGAGACAGTCCCTACCCAACAATGGGCTCACAGTCTAGAAGGGGGAGACAGACAGCAAAAGAGAACAAGTAGGCTATCAAATAGTGGGTTCTAATTCCGGCTCTGCCACTTGTCAGATGTGTGACCTTGGGCAAGTCACTTCACTTCTCTGGGCCTCAGTTCCCTCATCTGTAAAACGGGGATGAAGACTGTGAGCCCCACGTGGGTCAACCTGATTACCTTGTATTTACCCTAGTGCTTAGAACAGTGCTTGGCGTATAGTAAGCGCTTAATACCAACATTATTAACATTATTAAATACCATCAAAATAAATAGAATTATGGATTCATTCATTCATTCAATCGTATTTATTGAGCACTTACTGTGTGCAGAGCACTGGACTAAGCGCTTGGGAAGTACAAGTTGGCAACATATAGAGACGGTCCCTACCCAACAGTGGGCTCACAGTCTAGAAGATACACCTCATTAGATACACCTCATTAATAAAATAGAGTAATAAATATGTATAAATATTCAAATGCAGGCCCCATAGGCTTGGTATGTTTTAAGGGCCCAACAAGTTTACTACATCCGCCTCCCTCTTCCCCCAACCTCTTTCTTATTCCCCTTTTCGGGAGTGAGCAGGTTTTGACACCTGTCTCCATGTTTTGTTTTGTTGTCTGTCTCCCCCTTCTAGACTGTGAGCCCGCAGTTGGGTAGGGACCGTCTCTATATGTTGCCGACTTGGACTTCCCAAGCGCTTAGTACAGTGCTCTGCACACAGTAAGCGCTCAATCAATACGATTGGATGAGTGAATTTATCCAGGCAGCAAAAAATAGGGATAAAGGGTTTCTCTGCTAGCCGCTCCTCCGACCTTATCATGACTCTTGAGTGCCAGGAGATATTTTGGGGGATGCTTGCATTGAGAGAGGGTTATGGTAGGACCACTTAAATAAACCGAACTTTGGACGTGTGATTTACAGTTATTTTTTTACTTCCCTTATCTATTCACGAGTGAAATTTTATGGTCACAGTCTTCTAGACTTTAAGCTCACTGTGGGCAGAGAATGTGTCCGTTTATTGTTACATTGTACTCTGTCAACTGCTTAGGAAGCAGCCCGGCCTAATGGATAGAGCATGGGCCTGGAGTCAGAAGGTCACGGGTTCTAATCCCACTCTGCCCCTGGTCTGCTGTGTGATCTTGGGCAAGTCACTTCACTTCTCTGGGCCTCAGTTCCCTCACCCGTAAAATAGGGATTAAGACTGTGAGCCCTATGATGTACAGGGACTGTGTCCAAACCGATTATGTTATATCGGTTTTAGACTGTGAGCCCACTGTTGGGTAGGGACTGTCTCTATATGTTGCCAACTTGTACTTCCCAAGCGCTTAGTACAGTGCTCTGCACACAGTAAGCGCTCAATAAATACGATTGATTGATTGATTGATATCTACCCTGGGGCTTAGAACAGTGCCTGGCTCATAGCAAGTACTTAACAAATACCATAATTGTTATTATTAGTGTTACAGTGCTTTACACACAGTAAGCGCTCAATAAATACAATCAATCAATCAATCGTATTTATTGAGTGCTTACTGTGTGCAGAGCACTGTACTAAGCGCTTGGGAAGTACAAGTTGGCAACATATAGAGACGGTCCCTACCCAACAGTGGGCTAAATACAACTGAGTGAATGAACAGGTGAATGGCTGAGAAGCAGCGTGGCTCAGTGGAAAGAGGCTGGGCTTTGGAGTCAGAGGTCATGGGTTCAAATCCCGGCTCTGCCAACTATCAGCTGTGTGACTTTGGGCAAGTCACTTCACTTCTCTGTGCCTCAGTTACCTCATCTGGAAAATGGGGATTAAGACTGTGAGCCTCCTGTGGGACAACCTGATCACCTTGTAACCTCCCCAGTGCTTCGAACAGTGCTTGGCATATAGTAAGTGCTTTATAAATGCCATTATTATTATTATTATTATTATGTCAAACCAGTGATGCACTGTTTTTTTTTTTTTTTGGCGAGGGAAAACATAATTTTCTTTCCAGCACTTTGCTCTCGACTCTTCTACCTACAACCTGGAACTTCTTCCCCCTTCCAATATATCAGACCCGAGTCACCCCATCTTCAAAGAACTGTTCAAAGACCATCCCCTCCAGGAGGCCTTCCTCGACAAATTTCCACCTGCCCAAGTCATTTTATTCACATAACTATCCTTGGCATTTCTGCGTAAATTGCTTTATTTATTCCATTTAGTCCTTTTGTTTTTCTGTATTCACTTTTTCCCCAGGCAGTTACCAACTGAATCTATGCTTTTCCCACACCTCCCACTGTATGTATCCAATTTTAGCTGCCTGTTTGCCTTCCCCCACCCACATCAGGATGAAAACTCCCCAAGGACAGGGAACCATCTATTTTATTTCTATTTTGTTGGTCTCAGTCCTGAAGTCTCATAATCAAAGGTCCTCGGTTGTTACTGATGGGCGACTCAATCGTCACATTCCCAACCGCTTAATACACTCGATAAATACAACGAACTAACAAAACACCATTAGAGAAATTTCCAGAGTACAATAATTACAGTCCAGCCATCTCTAAGAGAAAAACAAAGACACTTACACACCACCCATTTCTGCAAGGAAGTAATGCCATTTATTCATTCAATCATCTTCATTGAGCACTTACTGTGTGCAGAGCACTGTACTAACCTCTTGGGAGAGTACATTATAATAATTAAACACATCCCCTGCCCACAATGAGCTTACAGTCTAGAGAAACTCTGAACCTAAATTCCAGTCATTAATAAGCAACTAATGCCCTGAGAATCCTGCCTAGAGATTTCAGCAAATTGGCTGCTATCCTTCGATGACATGGTGGGGAAAGGGGAAAGGGATGGGACCATAAAAATTCATGAAGCATTCTATATTTTTGTTTATTTGTACTGATGTATGTCCTCCCAACCCCCCACACTGTGAGCTCGTTGTGGGCAGGGATTCATTCATTCAATCGTATTTATTGAGCATTTACTGTGTGCAGAGCACTGTACTAAGCATTTGGGAAGTACAAGTTGGCGACATATAGAGACGGTCCCCACCCTACAGCAGGCTCACAGTCTAGAAGGGGGAGACAGAGAACAAAACAAAACATGGAGACAGGTGTCAAGTAGTCAGAACAAATAGAATTAAAGCTAAATGCACATCATTAGCAAAATAAATAGAATCGTAAATATGTACAAGTAAAATAAATAGAGTAATAAATCTGTCCAAACATATATACAAGTGCTGTGGGGAGGGGAAGGAGGTACGGCGGGGAGGATGGGGAGGAGGAGAGGAAAAAGGGGGTTCAGTGTGGGAAGGCCTCTTGGAGGAGGTGAGCTCTCAGGAGGGCTTTGAAGGGAGGAAGAGAGCTAGCTTGGCGGATGTGTAGAGGGATTGTCACTCTTTATTGTTATATTGTGCTTTCCCAAGTGCTCAGTACAGTGCTCTGCACACAGTAAGCACTTAATAAATACGACTGAATGATTGAATAATAATAATAATAATGATGGCATTAAGCACTTACTATATGCAAAGCACTGTTCTAAACGATGGAGAGGTTTCAAGGTGATCAGATTGCCCCATGGGGTAACTGAGGCACAGAGAAGTGAAGTGACTTGCCCAAAGTCACACAGCTGACAGGTGGTGGAGCCAGGATTTGAACCCAGGACCTCTGACTCCAAAGCTCGGGCTCTTTCCATTGAGCCACGCAGCTTCCATTATTACACACATGCACACGTGCACCGTGTCCACCTAGAAGATGGCGGTCACGTTCTCAAAGAATCTTCCCACAAAGGTAAACTCACACAGGACTGTAAACTGTGGGTATGAAGTGTGTCTGTTAAATTGTTCTACTGTTCTCTCCCCAGCGCTTAGTACAGTGCTCTGCACCCAGTAAGCACTCAGTAAATATGACTGACTGGCACGTGGCATGATCCAGTGTGCCATGTGCTTGTTACCGGTGTTGGAATAATAATAATAATAATAATAATGTTGGTATTTGTTAAGCGCTTACTATGTGCAAAGCAAGGTAATGAGGTTGTCCCAAGTGGGGCTCACAGTCTTCATCCCCATTTTACAGATGAGGGAACTGAGGCCCAGAGAAGTGAAGTGACTTGCCCAAAGTCACACAGCTGACAAGTGGCGGGGCCGGGATTTGAACCCACGACCTCTTGACTCCAAAGCCCGGGCTCTTTCCACTGAGCCACGCTGCTTCTCTAAACATCGCTAAAATCGACAGCGGCCTATCTGAAATACATCAGTTGAAACACGAATCTGG
The DNA here is from genome assembly GCF_015852505.1 of Tachyglossus aculeatus. Taxonomy (NCBI): domain Eukaryota; kingdom Metazoa; phylum Chordata; class Mammalia; order Monotremata; family Tachyglossidae; genus Tachyglossus; species Tachyglossus aculeatus. The sequence goes on along the minus strand of NC_052067.1, from coordinate 145,155,465 downwards.
AGAAATGTATCTGTATTTGCTCTTCCTTATCTCATCTTTCAGGTCAGTGGTTCCCAGTCCCTGTGGCCCGAGACCACGGTGTCGTCATGTCTGATTTTCCTGTACATGCTGGGACAGGTGCAGGCGTGTGTAATGTGACCCGGGGGACGCAACAAAGGCGTTCAGAGAAGCAGCGTGGCTCAGCGGAAAGAGCCCGGGCTTTGGAGTCAGAGGTCATGGGTTCAAATCCCGGCTCCACCACCTGTCAGCTTGGGCAAGTCACTTAACTTCTCTGTGCCTCAGTTACCCCATCTGGAAAATGGGGATTAAACCTGTGAGCCCCCCGTGGGACAACCGGATCACCTTGTAATCTCCCCAGTACTTAGGACAGTGCTTTGTACATAGTAAGCGCTTAACAAATACCACCATTATTAATAATACTAATGATAACTGTGGCATTTCTTAAGTGCTTACTATGCGCCAGGCACTGTACTAAGTGCTGGGGTGGAAACGAGCAAACCGGGTCGGACACAGTCCCTTTCCCACATAGGGCTCACGGTCTTAATCCCCATTTTCCAGATGAGGGAACTGAGGCCCAGAGAAGTGACATGCCCAGGGTTATACAGGAGACAAGTGGTGGAGCCAGGATTAGAACCCAGGTCCTTTCGGACTCCAAGGCCCGCAGTCTCTCCACTAGGACACGCTGCTTCTCGTGTGTGTGTGTGTGTGTGTGTGTGTGTGTGTGTGTGTGTGAGTTTATTCAATCAGTGTCCTCATCTGTAAAATGGGGATTGAGATTGTGAGCCCCATGTAGAAAAGGGCCCGCCTGCAACTCAATTTGCTCATATCCACCCCAGGGCTTAGTATAGTAGATGGTACACAGTAAGCACTTAACAAATACCATAATAACTATTATCATTACAAAGCCAAAGTTGTGTTCTCAGATCATCTCACGGAAAATTGGGTTCTAGTTACCGCTGAGTCAACGGGTAATCAGCGCTTAGAACAGTGCTCTGCACACAGTAAGCACTTAATACAATTGATTGACTGATTGACTGGGAGCCCCCCGTGGGATAACCTGATCACCTTGTAACCTCCCCAGTGCTTAGAACAGTGTTTTGCATATAGTAAGTCCTTAATAAATGCCATTAATAATAATAATAACAATAACAATAATAATAATACTAATAAATGCCATTATTATTAACGGATTATTATGAATAATAAGAGTAATAATAATAATAATGATAAGATGATGCTACTGGGGGCTTTCAGCCCTAAATCCTGGTTGAAAAAGCCCCCGGGGACACTGTAATCAATCAATCGTATTTACTGAGCGCTTACAGTGTGCAGAACACTGTACTAAGCGCTTGGGAAGTCCAAGTTGGCAACATATAGAGACGGTCCCTACCCAACAGCGGGCTCACAGTCTCGAAAGAGGCCCTGGATCCCAGTCAACCTCTGTTTGGCCCTGAAGTCCTTCTGTTTCTCATTCTCCTACCGCAGAACAACTGCAATCTCCTACCGCATTCTCCTACCGCGGGTTTTGGGGCAATGCTACTCAGTGCCCGCCAAACCCTCGCACCCCTCTTTCAGCCACCGCTCTGCAGCTGAATCCCAGGCGTCCAATCTGCTCTTCCCAGGCTAGCTGGCTGCAGAAAACCCACGGGCAAAACGCTTCTGAGTCTGTAAGCTCCCCAGATTGGTCATTCATTCGTTCAATTTACTGAGCGCTTATCGTGTGTAACGCACTGTAGTAAGCATTGGGAGAGTAGAAGAGGAGAATAAGTGGACACATTCCCTGCCCACAATGAGCTCACAGTTTCAGGTGGCTTCCCAGTGCCCAGGGGCGGTTCTCCCCTCCCCATTCCACGGGCAAGATCTGGAATTTGCAGCTGTATCTGTCACCTTCAGTCCCTTTTATTAGGGTCCATGTGTTCCAAAAGTGACTCCTGGGGACTCTCCCGGAGGGGATTTGGGGCTGAAAACTCTCCAGTAACGTCACATTACTACATAGGAGCTAGGTAGGGCACCAGCCTGCCAGTCAGAAGGTCATGGGTTCTTATCCCGGCTCTGCCACTTAATAATAATAATAATAATGATGGCATTTATTAAGCGCTTACTATGTGCCAAGCACTGTTCTAAGCGCTGGGGAGGTTACAAGGTGACCAGGTGGTCCCACAGGGGGCTCACAGTCATAATCCCCATTTTCCAGGTGAGGGAACTGAGGCACAGAGAAGTGAAGTGACTTGCCCGAAGTCACACAGCTGACAGTTGGTGGAGCCCGCTTGTCTGCTGCGGGACTGTGGGCAGGTCACTTCAGTTCTCTGGGCCTAAGTTACCTCATCTGTAGAATGGGGATTGAGATTGTGAGCCCCACGTGGGACAGAGACTGTGTCCAACTGGATGGGAAGCAGCGTGGCTCAGTGGAAAGAGCCCGGGCTTTGGAGTCAGAGGTCATGGGTTCAAGTCCTGGCTCTGCCAACTGTTAGCTGTGTGACTTTGGGCAAGTCACTTCACTTCTCTGGGCCTCAGTTACCTCATCTGGAAAATGGGGATAAAGACTGTAAGCCCTCTGTGGGACAACCTGATCACCTTGTAACCTCCCCAGTGCTTAGAACAGTGCTTTGCACATAGTAAGCGCTTAACAAATACCATCATTATTATTATTATTATTTGCCTGTATCCACTCCAGCACTTACTACAGCGCCTGGCACAGAGTAAGCACTTAACATTTATTATTATTACTATTACTATTATTACCAACACCACTAGCAGTATGGTGTAGTGGCAGTTGGAAGGTCGTGGGTTCTAATTCCTGCTCCGCCACTTGTCTGCTGCATGACCTTGGGCAAGTCACTTCACTTAGTGACTGGGCTTTAGTTATCTCATCTATGCAATGGGAATTGAAACTGTGAACCCCCGGTGGGGCAGGGACTGTGTCCAACCTGATTAACTTGTATCTACCCCTGTGCTTAGTACAGTGCCTAGAACACAGTAAGCCATTAAAAATAGCATTATTATTATTATTACTATTAGTCAACGGCTTCACCAATTAGGGCAGGGGCCCCTGGGCTAAAATAACTTGCGGTACCATTCCCTAGACCTGGAGAGTTTCCAGTCCTCTGCCAGTCTCGGCTCTGGGAGGGAGAGTCCCAGAGTTCAAGGCCCTACTGAGAGCTCACCTCCTCCAGGAGGCCTTCCCAGACTAAGCCCCTTCCTTCCTCTCCCCCCTCCATCCCCCCATCTTACCTCCTTCCCTTCCCCACAGCACCTGTAGATATGTATATATGCTTGTACATATTTATTACTCTATTTATTTATTTATTTATTTTACTTGTACATATCTATTCTATTTATTTTATTTTGTTAGTATGTTTGGTTTTGTCCTCTGTCTCCCCCTTTTAGACTGTGAGCCCACTGTTGGGTAGGGACTGTCTCTATATGTTGCCATCTTGTACTTCCCAAGTGCTTAGTACAGTGCTCTGCACAAAGTAAGCGCTCAATAAATACGATTGATTGATTGATTGAGAGTCAAGCAGAGGCCCACCCATTCCATTCCTAGCTTGGCCAGTGGCTAGCGAGTGGAAGGCCATCTGCAACAAACCAAAACTCCTCCGTGCTGGGCAGCAGCAACATCATCATCATCAATCGTATTTATTGAGCGCTTACTATGTGCAGAGCACTGTACTAAGCGCTTGGGAAGTACAAATTGGCAACATATAGAGACAGTCCCTACCCAACAGTGTGCTCACAGTCTAAAAGTCTAAAAGCAACATGGGAGAGAGTCAAGGGCAGAGACTCAAGATTACTGCGTGGAAGGAGGCAATGGTAAACCACTTCTGGATTTTTACCAAAAAACTCTTGTGGATCCACTACCAGGATGATTGCAGACGGAGGTGGGGCGTTCTGGGAGAGATGTGTCCGTGGCGTCGCTATGGGTTGGAGATGACTCAACGGCATAAGACAAGACCATTCCCTAGCTGGAGGTGGAGGGGGTGTTAGAGAGAGCAGATGACCACAGAGCGGAAAATTCAAAACCTACATTCCACAAAAAATACCAACTCTAGCATCCAGGATAGGGAGGGAGAGACGGAGGGGTTTAGAAGTATGGAACCAGGAAAGCAGCCGGATCCTTTCCGTAAGAGCCCCGTCCCGAGGACCGCGCTTAAAATTTTCTGTCCGAAGAACAGATTAAGCATTCTGATCCTGAAATAGAATTGGCTAATAGAGGGCTGCCAAAGAAGACTTCAGTGGTTCCCCTGGAAACCACCGAGAAGCAGCAAGGCCAAGTGGGTAGAACACAGAATTGGGAGTCAGAAGGACCTGGATTCTAGTCCTGGCTCTGCCACCTGTCCGCTATCATCATCAATCGTATTTATTGAGCGCTTACTATGTGCAGAGCACTGTACTAAGCACTTAAAGAGGCCGCTATGTGGCCTTGGGCAGGTCACTTCATTTCCCTGGGCCTCAGTTACCTCACCTGTAAAATGGGGATGAAGACTGTGAGCCCCATGTGGGACAGGGACCGTGTCCAACCTGATTAGCTTGTATCTAAACCAGTGCTTAGAACAGTGCCTGACACATAGTAAGCACTTAACAAATACCATAAAAAAATGACACATAGTAAGCACTTAACAAATACCATAAAAAAAACACACTGCCTTCCAATGAGCCAAGGAAAAGCACGGCCAACATGCTACGGTCACTGCGTATTAAAAACTCTCTGCGCATCAGTCCTGCTCATCTTCTCACTGGTTGCCATCCAAGTGCGAGTAAGAGAGGGTGAGTGGTTCTATCACTATAATTTATTTGTTCAATTGATTTCCACATAGTCTCTCCTCAGGGGAGGTAGAGGTGGGCTAGTGAAAAGATCATGGAACTTGAAGTAAGGAGATAAAGGTTCTAGTATTGGCTCCGTCCCTGTCCTGTTGGGTGATCTCAGACAAGTTACTTCACCTCTTTGGGTCTCAGTTTCCTCATCTATTAAATGGAGGGATAAAACTGCTGTTCTCCATCCCTCTTCAATTTCTAGGCCTGCTTGGGACACGAAGCCTTACTGAAGGCACATCTCCTCCAAAAAGCCTTCCCAGACTAAGCCTCACTTTTTCTCATCTCCCACTGCCTTTTGAGTGGCCCTGACTTTTTTTCCCTTTGCTCTTCCCTCCTCCGAGCCCCACAGCCCTTAAGTATATATCTGTCATTTTATTTATCTGTATTGATGTCTGGTCTCCCCACCTCTAGACTGTGAGCTTGTTGTGGGCAGGGAATGTCACCGTTTATTGTTGCATTGTACTTTCCCAGGTGCTTAGTACAGTGCTAAGCACACAGTAAGTGCTTAGTAATACGACTGAATGAATGAAGTTCCTTGTCAGAGGGAATAGAGTCTACCAATTCTGTTAGAGAAGCAGCATGGTCTAAAGGATTCTCAGTTTCCTTTGTGGGCTCCTCCTCCCCCTCCCATCCCCTTACTGGAGGGGTACCTCAAGGGTCAGTTCTTGGTCCTCTTCCGTTCTCCATCTACACTCACTCTCTTGGAGAACACATTCGCTCCCACGGCTTCAACTATCATCTCTACACTGATGACACCCAAATCTACATCTCTGCCCCTGCTCTCTCTCCCTCCCTCCAGGCTCGGGTCTCCTTCTGCCTGCAGAACATCTCCATCTGGATGTCTGCCCACCATCTAAAACTCAACATGTCCAAGACTGAGCTCCTTATCTTCCCTCCCAAACCCTGTCCTCTCCCTGAATTTGCCATCACTGTGGACGGCACTATCATCCTTCCAATCTCACAAGCCCGCGACCTCGGTGTCATCCTCGACTTTGCTCTTTCATTCACCTCACACATCCAATCCGTCACCAAAACCTGCTGGTCTCACCTCCACAACATCGCCAAGATCCGCTCTGCACTCTCCATACCAACCGCTACTTTGCTGGTTCAATCTTTCATCCTATCCCGACTGGATTACTGCATCAGCCTCCTCTCTGATCTCCCATCCTCCTGTCTCTCCCTGCTTCAGTCTATTCTTCCCTCTGCGGCCCGGATTATCTTTGTACAGAAATTCTCTGGGCATGTCACTCCCCTCCTCAAAAATCGCCAGTGGTTGCCTATCAACCTCTGAATCAAGCAAGAACACCTCACACTCAGCTTGAAAGCTGTCCATCCCCTCACCCCCTCCTACCTCCCCTCCCTTCTCTCCTTCTCCAGCCCAGCCCGCACCCTCCGCTCCTCTGCCGCTAACCTCCTCACTGGGCCTCGTTCCCTCCTGTCCCACCATACACCCCTGGCCCACGTCCTCCCCCGGGCCCGGAATGCCCTCCCTCTGCCCATCCGCCAAGCTAGCTCTCTTCCTCCCTTCAAAGCCCTACTGAGAGCTCACCTCCTCCAGGAGGCCTTCCCTGAATGAGCCCCCTTTTCTCTCTCCTCCTCCTCCTCCCCTCCCCATCACCCCCCTCCCTCCCTCTGCCCTACCCCCTTCCCCTCCCCACAGCACTTGTATATATTTGTACATATTTATTACTCTATTTTATTTGTACATATTCACTATATTTATTTTATTCATGATGTGCATATAGCTATAATTCTGTTTAGAGAAGCAGCGTGGCTCAGTAGAAAGAGCCTGGGCTTGGGAGTCAGAGGTCATGGGTTCAAATCCCGGCTCTGCCGCTTGTCAGCTGTGTGACTTTGGGCAAGTCATTTAACTTCTCTGGGCCTCAGTTACCTCATCTGTAAAATGGGGATAGACTGTGAGCCCCACATGGGACAACCTGATCACCTTGTATCCTCCCCAGCGCTTAGAACAGTGCTTTGCACATAGTAAGCATTTAACAAATACCAAAATTATTATTATTATTATTATTTATTCTGATGGTATTGACACCTATCTACTATTTTTTTTTTTTTTTGTCTGTCTCCCCCCTTCTAGACTGTGAGCCTGTTGTTGGGTAGGAACCCTCTCTATATGTTGCCGATTTGTAGTTCCCAAGCGCTTAGTACAGTGCTCTGCACACAGTAAGCACTCAATAAATACGATTAAATGAATGAATAAAAGATAGAGCACAGGCCTGGGAGTCATAAGAACTTGGATTCTAATCCCGGCCTGCCACTTGTTGGCTGTGTGACCTTGGACAAGTCATTTCAGTTCTTGAGGCCTCAGTTACCTCATCAGTAAAATGGGGGTTAAGACTGTGAGCCCCCCGTGGGACAACCTGATCACCTTGTAACCTCCCCAGCGCTTAGAACAGTGCTTTGCACCTAGTAAGCGCTTAACAAATGCCATCATCACCATCATCATGTGGGACAGGGACTGTGTCCAACCTGATTAGCTGGTATCTGTCCCAGCTCCTAGTAATAATAATAATAATAATAATGGCATTTATTAAGCACTTACTATGTGCAAAGCACTGTTCTAAGCGCTGGGGAGGTTACAAGGTGATCAGGTTGTCCCACGGGGGGCTCACAGTCTTAATCCCCATTTTACAGATGAGGGAACTGAGGCACAGAGAAGTGAAGTGACTTGCCCAAAGTCACACAGCTGACAATTGGCAGAGCGAGGATTTGAACCCATGACCTCTGACTCCAAAGTACAGTGCCTGGCACATACCAAATCTATCCATATTGTATTATACTTTCCCAAGTGCTTAGTACATCATTCTGCAAACAGTAAGTGCTCAATGAATACTACTGATTGACAGTAATAGTCACTGGGGTATTTATTAAGGGCTTACTATGTGCCTAACTCTGTTCTAGGCACTGACAGATATGAAATCATCTATCCATGTCCTAATAATTGTGGATCTATCCCAGTCCTGGGCACAGCACTTGACAGACAGTATGCCTTTAATATAAACACCATCATTGTCATCTTGCTGTTCCAAGTTTTATCTTTTTCATTTTTTAATTCTATATAAATACAATAATTATATATAAAAATATATTTATTTTTTCTTCACACTCGCCCTGAATGCACACAATTTATGTCTGTCTGACAGCTCAATTAGATTATAATGATGATTATAATGATAGCATTTATTAAGCGCTTACTATGTGCAAAGCACTGTCTATTAAGGGCTTACTATGTGCCTAGCGCTGCAGACTGGGAGCCCGTTGTTGGGTAGGGATCATCTCTATATGTTGCCAGCTTTTACTTCCCAAGCGTTTAGTACAGTGCTCTGCACACAGTAACTGCTCAATAAATATGATTGAATGAATGAACACAAGGTAATCAGATTGCCCCACATGGGGCTCCCATTCTTAATCCCCATTTTACAGATGAGATAACTGAGGCACAGAGAAGTGACGTGACTTGCCCAAAATCACACAGCAGACAGGTGGAGGGGTCGGGATTAGAACCCATGACCTCGGTCTCCCAAGCCCGGGCTCTTTCCATTGAGCCACGCTGCTTCTCAAGCTCTTTGAGAAAATGGATTATGTTTTTACTTCTTTGTACACCCCCAAACCTAGTTCGGTCCCTAATAGATGCTCAATAAACATTACTGAATAAGTGTATGTATATATGTTTGTACATATTTATTACTCTATTTATTTATTTATTTTACTTGTACATATCTATTCTATTTATTTTATTTTGTTAGTATGTTTGGTTTTGTTCTCTGTCTCCCCCTTCTAGACTGTGAGCCCACTGTTGGGTAGGGACTGTCTCTATATGTTGCCAACTTGTACTTCCCAAGCCCTTAGTACAGTGCTCTGCACACAGTAAGTGCTCAATAAATACGATTGATTGATTGATTGATTGATTTCCTCATTTTGAAAAATTCAGAATTACAAAAAGAGCTACTCTGTCTAATAAAACATGGCGTTTTCAAGGGCACAATTTTATTCCCCCATGGACTCGGCTGTTTAAGTTTTCACAAATGCTTAGCATTGAAGTGGAAAGATTCTGCTCCCCGGGAGCCTCTGCCCATCAAGGAGATTCCCAAGCCCAGCAGAAATCTGATTTCATAGACAAAAGCCTTACTTGATTGTATAATCTCAGTGTAAATGCTTTTCAGTCACTCCACGCAGCTTCAAACAATTCCCTTCGCAGACAATCCACTTTCATGACATTGAAAATGAGTTACCTTAAAGCCATTGAGAAACATAAATCCTGCAGGATTTTTCTTAAGATGTGCACACTTGACTACTATGTGATCCTAGCCGCTCAAGAACAAAAGGATTTTATTTGAGCTATTAGTCCACTGCAGAATAATGCATCTCATTTACAATAATAATAATTTAATAATAATTTAGGTATTGGTGAAGCGCTTACTATGTGCAAAGCACTGTTCTAAGCACTGGGGAGGATACAAACTGATCAGGTTGTCCCATGTGGGGCTCACAATCTTAATCCCCATTTTACAGATGAGGTAACTGAGACACAGAGAAGTTAAGTGTATATATGTATAGGTATATGTACTGTACTTGTACATACCTGTATATATGTTTGTACATATTTATTACTCTATTTATTTATTTTACTTGTACATATCTATTCTATTTATTTTATTTTGTTAGTATGTTTGATTTTGTTCTCTGTCTCCCCCTTTTAGACTGTGAGCCCACTGTTGGGTAGGGACTGTCTCTATATGATGCCAACTTGTACTTCCCAAGCGCTTAGTACAGTGCTCTGCACACAGTAAGTGCTCAATAAATACGATTGATTGATTGATTGATTAAGTGACTTGCCCGAAGTCTCACAGCTGACAAGCGGAGGAGCTGGGATTTGAACCCATGACCTCTGACTCCCAAGCCCATGCTCTTTCCACTGAGCCACGCTGCTTCTATTTCAATCATTCGATCGTATTTATTGAGCACTCACTGTGTGCAGAGCACTGGATTAAGCATTTAGGAGTGTACAAAATAACAGAGTTGGTAGTCATGTGCTTAGTACAGTGCTCTGCACATAGTAAGCGCTTAATAAATACGATTGAATGAATAAATGGTAGTCATGTTCTTGCCCACAAGAAGTTTACCATTTAGAAGGGGATACAGACATTTATATATACATATATATGTACACGTTTCAGATATGTACATTTATACATATATGTATATGTATACACGTATATATATATATATATGTATATATACATATATACACATTTCAGATATGTACATAAGTACTGTGGGGCTGAGGGAGGGGTGAACAGCCCAGGCTTTGGATCAGAGGTCATGGGTTCAAATCCCAGCTCTGCCAATTATCAGCTGTGTGACTTTGGGCAAGTCACTTCACTTCTCTATGCCTCAGTTCCCTCATCTGTAAAATGGGGATGAAGACTGTGAGCCCCTCGTGGGACAACCTGCTCACCTTGTAACCTCCCCAGCGCTTAGTACAGTGCTTTGCACATAGTAAGCGCTTAATAAATGCCATCATTATTATTATTATTAAGTGCAACGGCGATGTGGAAGGGAGTGGGAGAAGAGGAAAGGAGGGCTTAGTCAGGAAGGCCTCTTGGAGGAGATGCGTTTTTGAATAATCAATCAATCGCATTTATTGAGCGCTTACTGTGTGCAGAGCACTGTACTAAGCGCTTGGGAAGTACAAGTTGGCAACATATAGAGACAGTCCCTACCCAACAGTGGGCTCACAGTCTAGAAGAATAAGCCACAACTTCAAATAGGCTAGTTTTACTGTTCCTTCTATAAAGTCTCTGATCCTTGCATTCTGCACAGTCTTTTAGACTGTGAGCCCACCGTTGGGTAGGGACTGTCTCTATATGTTGCCAACTTGTACTTCCCAAGAGCTTAGTACAGTGCTCTGCACACAGTAACCGTTCAATAAATACGATTGATTGATTGATTGATTGCAGAGGAGTTCACAGCCCTCCTAAAATCCCACCTCCTCCATCACACCACCCCTGATTAACTCCCAATCACGCCATCAACCCATCACGCATCTCATCTAGCTGACAGTCACCTCACAACTTTGTTTATCGTCGTGTCCACAGTTGTGCAGTCAATTATTTATTCTGATTACCCTAGCTGGGGATTTTTTTTTTATGATGGTCTCCCCTGGATGAACCAATCAATCAACCAGTGGTATTTACTGATCCCTTACTGTGTACAGAGCAATGTGCTAAGTACTTGAGAGAGTACAATTCAACGGAGTTGGTAGGTGAGTTCCCTGCCGTCAATGAGCATCCAGTCTAGATCTATCAATCAATCAATCAATCGTATTTATTGAGCGCTTACTGTGTGCAGAGCACTGTACTAAGCGCTTGGGAAGTACAGAGACAGTCCCTACCCAACAGTGGGCTCACAGTCTAGAAGGGGGGGGGCAGAGAACAAAACCAAACATACTAACAAAATAAAATAAATAGAATAGATAGGTACAAGAAAAATAAATAAATAGAGAAATAAACATGTACAAACATATATACAGGTGGGGAGACAGGCATCACAATAAATTATGGGAATGTACAGAAGTGCAGGGGAACTAAGAATGGAATATCAAGTGTTTAATGGATAGAGATCCAATTGCACAGATGGCTCATTCAGTTCATCGTCTTTATTGAGAGCTTCCAGTGTGCAGAGCACTGTACTAAGTGTTTGGGAGAGGACACTATAGTAATAAACAGACACATCCCCTGCCCACAAAGAGCTTACAGTCTACAGGGGGAGGTGGACTTTGCTATAAATAAATAAAATGACAGATAAGGACGTAAGTGCTGTGCAGTTGGGAGGGGGAATGAATCAAGGGAGTGAGTCAGGGCGACGCAGAAGGGAGCGGGAGAAGAGGACAGGAGGGTTTAGTCGGGGAAGGCCTCTTGGAGGAGATGTGATTTTAATACGGCTTTGAAAGTGGGGAAAGTGGTGGTTTGTTGAATAGGAAGGGAGAGAGTCGTTCCAGGCCGGAGGGAAGAAGTGGATAATGGGTCAGCGGCAAAATGGGTGAGGTAGGGATACAGTAACTAGGTTGGTGTTAGCAGGGCAAAGTGTGTGGGCTGGGCTATAGTAATAATAATAATAATAATTATGGTATTTGTTAAGTGCTTACTATGTGCCACGCACTGTACTAAGTGTGGGGTGGATACAAGCAAGTCAGGTTGGACACAGTCCCTGTCTCACATGGGGCTCACAGTCTCAATTCCCCATTATGCAGATGAGGTCATAGAGGCCCAGAGAAGTGTAGTGACTTTCCCAAGGTCACACAGCAGACAAGTGGCGGAGCAGGGATTAGAACCTCTTCCTCCCTTCAAGGCCCTATTGAGAGCTCACCTCCTCCAGGAGGCTTTCCCAGACTGAGCCCCTTCCTTCCTCTCCCCCTCGTCCCCCTCTCCATCCCCCCCGTCTTACCTCCTTCCCTTCCCCACAGCACCCATATATATGTATATATGTTTGTACAGATTTATTACTCTATTTATTTTACTTGTACATATCTATTCTATTTATTTTATTTTGTTAATATGTTTGGTTTTGTTCTCTGTCTCTGCCTTCTAAACTGTGAGCCCACTGTTGGGTAGGGACTGTCTCTATATGTTGCCAACTTGGACTTCCCAAGCGCTTAGTACAGTGCTCTGCACACAGTAAGAGCTCAATAAATACGACTGATTGATTGATAGAACCCGTGACCATCTTACTCCTAGGACCAGGCTTGATCCACTATGCCATGCTGCTTCTCTACGTAAAGTAAGTGCTCAATAAATACCATTGATGGAGAAGCAGCATGGCTCAGTGGAAAGAGCCCGGGCTTTGGAGTCAGAGGTCATGGGTTCAAATCCCGCTCTGCCAATTGTCAGCTGTGTGACTTTGGGCAAGTCACTTCACTTCTCTGTGCCTCAGTTCCCTCATTTGTAAAATGGGGATTAAGACTGTGAGCCCCCCGTGGGACAACCTGATCACCTTGTAACCTCCCCAGCGCTTACAACAGTGCTTTGCACATTGTAAGCTCTTAATAAATGCCATCGTTATTATTATTATTGAGCCACTGAATAATTTCCACAAGGAAATTTGTTTGGATCACAAATTCCTCCATAAAATGGGGTGAAGTGTCCAAGGAACACTTGAAGCTGCAAGGAAATACTTGGACCGAGTCTGCCACTTTCATTCATTCAATCGTATTTATTGAGCGCTTACTGTGTGCAGAGCACTGTACTAAGCGTTTGGGAAGTACAAGTTGTCTGCCGTGTGACCTTGGCCAAGTCACTTCACCTCCCTGTGCCTCATCTGTAAAATGGGGATTGAGACCGTGAGCCCCACGAGGGACAGGGACTGTACCCAACTCAATTTGCCTGTACCCACCCCAGCGCTTAGTACAGTGCTAGGCACACAGTAAGCACTTAAGAAACACCACCATCATTATTATCATTATTATTATTGGACCTTGCTTGGAGACGATCGGCCATTATTTCTGTGGTTTGCGATTTCCATGGGCAAAAGCAGCAGCGTCTGAACTTACCTTGTGGCTTTGGGTTTGCAGCTGAACGTGGCAACTGTTTGACTGTCGTTTTTCCATTTATTCCCTGAGCCTTTTCATCACCTGTATCCTGATCGACCAAATTGTTGGCACTGTCTTGACTGCGCAGTGGTGAGACTATAATGAACTTTGGACAGGAACTGCCTAGAAAAATAAAAAAAGAAAGGATAAGAAATATCATTTTATTATATGTATACAATATATCATTATATTATCTTTATATATATATACATTATATTATATTATATTATTATATTATATTATACATATACATGCATATATATATACTAGTTATTTATTTTATTTGTTATTTATTTTATTTGTACATATCTATTCTATTTATTTTATTTTGTTAGTATGTTTGGTTTTGTTCTCTGTCTCCCCCTTTTAGACTGTGAGCCCACTGTTGGGTAGGGACTGTCTCTATATGTTGCCAATTTGTACTTCCCAAGCGCTTAGTACAGTGCTCTGCACATAGTAAGCGCTCAATAAATACGATTGATGATGATGATGACATATACTATACATTATATATAGTAATAGTAATAACAATAATAATAATGATGGTATTTGTTGAGCACTTACTATGTCCAGAGCACTGTACTAAGCGCTGGGGTAGGTACAAGGTAATCTGGCTGTCCCATGTGGGGCTCACAGTCTTAATCCCCATTTTACAGATTCATTCATTCGTTCAATCGTATTTATTGAGTGCTGTGTGCAGAGCACTGTACTAAGCGCTTGGGAAGTACAAGTTGGCAGATGAGGTAAAATTTTATTAACCCCAATACTATCTGCAGTCGCCCTGCCTACTGATCATTAAGTGAGGTTACTAGGGTTAGTAGTTTTAGAAGATAATAGCAACAACAATTATGGTACTTGTTAAGCACTTACTATGTGCTAAGCACTGCTCTAAGCAAAACAGCATGGCTCAGTGGAAAGAGCCCGGGCTTGGGCGTCAGAGGTCATGGGTTCAAATTCCGGCTCCGCCGCTTGTCAGCTGTGTGACTTTGGGTAAGTCACTTCACCTCTCTGTGCCTCAGTTCTCTCAACTGTAAAATGGGGATTAAGACTGTGAGCCCCACGTGGGACAACCTGATCATCTTTAACTTCTCTGGGCCTCAGTTGCCTCATCTGGAAAATGGGGATGAAGACTGTGAGCCCCACGTGGGACAACCTGATTAGCTTGTATCTACCCCAGCGCTTAGAATAGTGCTTGGCACATAGTAAGCGCTTAACAAATGCCAACATTATTATTATTATTACAAGCTGATCAGATTGGACACAGTCCCTGTCCCACATGGGGCTCACAGTCTTCATCCCCATTTTTTTTTAATGGCATTTATTAAGCGCTTACTATGTGCAAGACACTGTTCTAAGCGCTGGGGTAGATACAAGGTAATCAGGTTGTCCCACGTGGGGCTCACAGACTTAATCCCCATTTTCCAGATGAGGGAACTGAGGCCCAGAGAAGTGAAGCGACTTGCCTAAAGTCACACAGCTGACAAGTGGCGGAGCCAGGATTCGAACCCATGACCTCTGACTCCAAAGCCCGGGCTCTTTCCACTGAGCCAGGCTGCTTCTCTGTTCCCTCATTTTACAGATGAAGGAACTGAGGCCCAGACACATTAATGTGACAGAGCTGGGATTAGAACCCAGGTCCTTCTTACTCCCAGGCCCTTGCTCTATCCACTGAGCCACACTGTTTCTTCACGAAGATGACTTGGAAAAACATGCCTTAGATCGATATATTTTTTCAAGAAATTGGAATCTCTTCCTATTAGAAATCTCGGATCTGTTCCCTGGGCCTGGGCCTCCAAACGGAAATGTATAAATTGTATATTATGAATTTATTATTAATTCTAGTTATATTCTATTTATAATTATTTTACTACATATATTATTATATTATTTATTGTATCTCCCTCTAGACTGTAAGCTCATTGTGGGTAGGGAATGTGTCTGTTATATTGTTGTGTTGTACTCTCCCAAGAGCTTAGTATTCATTCATTCAGTCAGTCAATCGTATTTATTGAGCGCTTACTGTGTGCAAAGCACTGTACTAAACACTTGGGAAGTACAAGTTGGCAACATCTAGAGACGGTCCCTACCCAACAGCGGGTTCACAGTCTAGAAGGGGGAGACAGACAACAAAACAAAACACATTAACAAAATAAAATAAATAGAATAAATATGTACAAGTAAAATAGAGTAATAAATATGTACACACATATATACATATATACAGGTGCTGTGGGGAGGGGAAGGAGGTAAGGCGTTCGGCACATAGTAAGCACTTAATAAATATGATTGATTGATTGATTATTATTGATATTAACGTCTGTTTTACCCTCTAGACTGTAAACCTGTTATTGGCAGGGAATATATCTGCTAATTCTGTTATACTGTCCTCTCCCAACTGCTTAGTACAGTGTTCTGCACATAGTAAACACTCAGTAAATAAGACTGATTGATTATTATTGATATTATTCACTCATTCATTCAATCGTATTTACTGAGCACTTAAGGTGTGCAGAGCACTGTACTTAGCGCTTAGAAAGTACAATTTGGTAACAGATAGAGACAGTCCCTAACCAACAACGGGTTCCCCCTAGACTGTAAGCTCATTATGGGCAGGGAATGTGCCTGCTAATTCTGTTTTATTGTACTCTCCCAAATGCTTAGTACGATCCTCTGCACGTAGTTAAGTGCTCAACAAACACCACTGATTGATTGATTATTGACATATTAATGTCTGTCTTCTCCTCTAGGCCGTAATCCTTAACAAATACCACACATTATTATTACATCAGCCCCCAGTTCCATCATCATCAATCGTATTTACTGAGCGCTTACTGTGTGCACAGCACTGTAGTAAGCGCTTGGGAAGTACAAGTTGGCAACATATAGAGACAGTCCCTACCCAACAGTGGGCTTACAGTCTAGAAGGGGGAGAAAGAGAACAAAACGGAACATACTAACAAAATAAAATAAATAGAATAGATATGTACAAGTAAAATGAATAAATAAACAGAGTAACAAATATGTACAAACATATATACATGTATACAGGTGCAGTGGGGAAGGGAAGGAGGTAAGATGGGGGGATGGAGAGGGGGATGAGGGGGAGAGGAAGGAAGGGGCTCAGCCTGGGAAGGCCTCCTGGAGGAGGTGAGCTCTCAGTAGGGCCTTGAGTACCAGTACCCAGAGGGCTTGAAATCGATACTGGGGACTAAGATAGTTTCACGAATGCGACTGTGAATGGTGTTTTATGCCCTCCTGACTTTGGTGTTGAGCTGTGTTAAACTTCCCAGCGTGGCTCAATGGGAAGAGCCCGGGCTTGGGAGTCAGAGGTCATGGGTTCAAATCCCAGCTCCGCCAATTGTCAGCTGTGTGACCTTGGGCAAGCCACTTCACTTCTCTGGGCCTCAGGTCCCTCATCTGTAAAATGGGGATGAAGACTGTGAGCCCCACGTGGGACAACCTGATCACCTTGTATCCCCCCGGCACTTAGAACAGTGCTTGGCACGTAGTAAGCACTTAATCAATCAATCAATCGTATTAATTGAGCGCTTACTGTGTGCAGAGCACTGTACTAAGCGCTCGGGAAGTACAAGTTGGCAACATATAGAGACGGTCCCTACCCAACAGTGGGCTCACAGTCTAGAAGGGGGAGACAGAGAACAAAACAAAACATATTAACAGAATAAAATAAATAGAATAGATATGTACAAGTAAAATAAATAGAGTAGTAAATATGTACAAACATATATACAGGTGCTGTGGGGAAGGGAAGGAGGTAAAGCGGGGGGGATGGAGGGGGGAGGATGGGGAGAGGAATAATAACGATGATGGCATTTATTAAGCGCTTACTACGTGCAAAGCACTGTTCTAAGCGCTGATGTGATATAGGGGATATAGGGGGAGGTAGGCATCATTATCCCCATTTTACAGAAGAGGAAAATAAGGCACAGAGAGGCACAAGAGTAATTTCCCAGGCGGAGCGGCGTATCGGGTTGCTCCTTTTCCCACAGTAGGCCTTGTCGAGATGGCGGCAATAGCCATCACAAAAGCTCGACTACAAACCATGCCCTCATCTGTGTTGCCAATCATATTTGAACTCAATCAATCAATCAATCGTATTTATTGAGCGCTTACTGTGTGCAGAGCACTGGACTAAGCGCTTGGGATGTCCGAGTCGGCAACATGTAGAGACGGTCCCTACCCAACAGCGGGCTCACAATCTAGATCTTTGTGATTTCAAAAAAAAAAAACAAACCCCAACTCACTCTAATCGGCATGGGTGATATTAGAAAGTTTACATCTTAATAAAATGTTATTTTCGAACAAATAAGCTGCAAATATAGAGCGAGGGAAAATTTTGAGATAGATTGTGAGCCACCCAGGGGACAGGGACTGTGTCTAATTAGGAGAAGCAGCGTGGCTCAGTGGAAAGAGCCCGGGCTTGGGAGTCAGAGGTCATGGGTTCGAGTCCCGGCTCCGCCAATTGTCAGCTGGGTGACTTTGGGCAAGCCACTTTGCTTCTCTGGGCCTCAGTTCCCTCATCTGTGAAATGGGGATGAAGACTGTGAGCCCCACGTGGGACAACCTGATCACCTTGTATCACAAATGCCATCATTATTATTATTATTACGCTTGTTTTGGGCACGGAGCATTTCCGCTGATTGGGTCGTACTGTACTCTCCTAAGTGCTTAGTACAGCGCTCTGCACATTGTAAGCTCTCAGCAAATACCGCTGACTGATTGCAGGAGAGTGAGGTCACTGCCCCCGGGTGTGACACGAAAGGGCTGCGGGTGCCCACCACAAATGGGGTGGCAGCGGACGTGCCAATGCCACACGGGGGGATGGGGACGGGGAGAGGAAAAAGGGGCTCAGTGTGGGAAGGCCTCCTGGAGGAGGTGAGCTCTCACTAGGGCTTTGAAGGCAGGAAGAGAGCTAGCCTGGCGGATGTGCGGAGGGGGGGCATTTCAGGCCAGGGGGAGGTCATGGATTCAAGTCCCAGCTCCGCCAATTGTCAGCTGTGTGGCTTTGGGCAAGTCACTTCACTTCTCTGCGCCTCAGTTACCTCATCTGTAAAATGGGAATTAAGACTGTGAGCCCCACGTGGGACAACCTGATCACCTTGTAACCTCCCCAGCTCTTAGAACAGTGCATTGCACACAGTAAGCGCTCAATGAATGCCATTATTATTATATCATTATAGAAGGGGGAGACAGACAACAAAACAAAACAGGTAGACAGGTGTCAATACTATCGGAATAAATAGAATCATAGCTACATACACATCGTTAATAGAGTAAATATTTAAGAATAAAATAAATGCAGTAATAAATATGTACAAATATATACAAGTGCTGTGGGGAGGGGAAGGGGGGGCGATGGGGAGGGGAGAAGGAGGAGGGGAGGTAAAAGGGGGGCTCAGTCTGGGACGGACTCCTGGAGGAGGTGAGCTCTCAGTAGGGCTTTGAAGGGAGGAAGATTCATTTTTTGCCCCCAAATAAGAACAACATAATCTTTAGTTACTAGGAGATGAGGGCTCAGAGTCAACCAGGAACAGTTCAAGTACGGACTCGGAGCCTAAGATTGGTTTCTTCTACCTTGATGGACTCAGGGAAAGATAAGAAGCAAAATGCTACCTTACATGTTTTGTTTTGTTGTCTGTCTCCCGCTTCTAGACTGTAAGCCCACTGTTGGGTAGGGACCGTCTCTATATGTTGCCAAACTTGTACTTCCCAAGTGCTTAGTACAGTGCTCTGCACACAGTAAGTGCTCAATAAATACGACTGAATGAATGATATGCAGGTGGGAATAGCACCAGCTAATTGCTAGGATTGCTCAATGCAAGCCAGATAAGCAGTGTGGCCCAGTGGATAGAGCTTGGGCCTGGGAGGTGGAGGAACTGTGTTCTAATCCCAGCTCTGGTTATGTGACCCTGGGCAAGTCGCTTCACTTCTTTGTGCCTCAGTTACCTCCTCTGTAAAATGGGGCTTCAATCTTACTCACTCCAACTTAGATTGTAAACCCTCTGTGAGAGAGGGACTGGGTCCACCCTGATTAAGTTCTATCTACCCCTGCGCTTAGAACAATGCTTGGCACGTAGTAAGTGCTTAACAGATTCATCCAATCGTATTTATTGAGTGTTTACTGTGTGCAGAGCACTGTGCTAATAATGATGGCTTTCGTTAAGCACTTACTATGTGCCAAGCACTGTTCTAATCGCAGGGGGGGGATACAAGGTGATCAGGTTGTCCCACGTGGGGCTCCCAGTCTTCATCCCCATTTTACAGATGAGGTAACTGAGGCATGGAGAAGTTAAGTGACTTGCCCAGAGTCACACAGCTGACAAGTGGCAGAGCGGAATTAATAATAATAATAATAATAATAGTAATGGCATTTATTAAGTGCTTACTATGTGCAAAGCACTGTTCTAAGCGCTGGGGAGTTTACAAGGTGATGAGGATGTCCCCTGGGGGGTTCACAATCTTAATCCCCATTTTACAGATGAGGTAACTGAGGCAACGGAGAAGTGAAGTGACTTGCCCAAAGTCACACAGCTGACAATTGGTGGAGCCGGGATTTGAACCCATGACCTCTGACTCCAAAGCCCTCCCTCTTTCCACTGAGCCACGCTGCTTCTCCCAATACCATTATGATCATTATTACTATTATTATTATTATTGTGAAGAAGAATAATGACCCTGAAAGTACATAGATACAGTATTCAAGTTTCAGTTTCTCTTTGGAGGCAGGGAACCAGTCTGTCATCAGTGAAGAGAGTGAAGAGCACTCTCCCAAGAGCTTAATACATTGCTCTTCACAGAGTAAGCCCTCAATAAATACAATTGATTCATTGATTTCTCTCTCTACATATATATTTTGTAAGCCAGAGCTGCTGAATCATTTAGGAACACCAAGAAACACAAGCCCAACTCTCAGTTAAACCACATAACAGGAAATGAGGCTTCTCTGCATCTACTAGCTAAAAAAAAATCCGGTGTTTAGAAGACACCGGTAAATCTTGGGTTCGTTTTCAAGTACCAAGCTCAGTGGAATTCCGGTTTATGGTGCGGGACCAGATCTTTGCCTTACAATCCTTACAATCCCTGTTGACACAAAGGGAGAGGTGGGAGAGGGAAGGAGGACGAAGAGGTAAAGGGGGAGAGGAGAGCGGAGATGGAGGTGGGAAGGGAGACGGAGATGGGAGCCGGG
Organism: Tachyglossus aculeatus; assembly: GCF_015852505.1. Lineage (NCBI taxonomy): Eukaryota > Metazoa > Chordata > Mammalia > Monotremata > Tachyglossidae > Tachyglossus > Tachyglossus aculeatus. The sequence goes on along the minus strand of NC_052067.1, from coordinate 145,134,841 downwards.
AGAGGAAAGGGACATAAGAAGGGAATCCGGAGGGAAGAGAGAGGCGGAGAAGGGGAGGGAAAAAGAGAAGGAGAGGGGAAGCAGGGGGAGGAGAAGGGGAAACAGAGGGAGAAGGAGTAAAATCAGAAAGGGGATGGGGTAAAGGGCGAAGAGGGTAGGAGGGAGAATAAAGAGGATAGGAAATCTAGACTGTGAGCCCGCTATTGGGTAGGGACTGTCTCTATATGTACCAACTTGTACTTCCCAAGCGCTTAGTACAGTGCTCTACACACAGTAAGCCCTCAATAAATATGATTGAATGAATGAAAGGGAGAGCAATCCCTTGGCGGTGTGGGGGACACATTTCACCCTCAACTGGATTCATTCCACCAGTACTAAAGTCATGATAATGACTCCCTCATTCATTCAATCGTATTTATTGAGCACTTACGGCGTGCAGAGCGCTTGGGAAGTACAAGTTGGCAATATATAGAGACGGTCCCTCCCCAACAGTGGGCTCACAGGCTAGAAGATGATGATGATAAAAATAATAACGATCATACTACTACTACTAATAATAATGATGGGATTTGTTAAGCGCTTACTATGTACAAAGCACTGTTCTAAGCACTGGGGAGGTTACAAGGTGATCAGGTCGTCCCACAGGGGTCTCACAGTTTTAATCCCCATTTTACAGATGAGGTAACTGAGGCACAGAGAAGTTAAGTGATTTGCCCAAAGTCACACAGCTGACAGTTGGCAAAGCCAGGATTTGAGCCCATGACCTCTGACTCCAAAGCCCATGCTCTTTCCACTGAGCCACGCTGCTTGCCCACTGTTGGGTAGGGACTGTCTCTATATGTTGCCAACTTGTACTTCCCAAGTGCTTAGTACAGTGCTCTGCACACAGTAAGTGCTCAATAAATATGATTGATTGATTGATTATTTGTTAAGCGCATGTTATGTGCCAGGCACCATACTGAGCATTGGGGTAGATACTAATTAATCAGGTTGGATACGGTGTCTGTCCCGCATAGGGAGCTTGTTGTGGCAGGGAATGTCACTGCTTATTGTTGTATTGTACTTTCTCTGCCCACAGTAAGCGCTCACTAAATCCAACTGAATGAACAATCTTAATTCCCGTTTTACAGATGAGGTAACCGAGGCACAGAGAAGTGAAATGACTTGCCCAAGGTCACCCATTGGCAACTTCAATCATTCAATCGTATTTACCGAGCACTTACTCGGTATAGAGCACTGCACTAAGCGCTTGGGAAGTACAAGTCGGCAACATATAGAGACGGCCCCTACCCAACAACGGGCTCACAGTCTAGAAGGGGGAGACAGACAACAAAACAAAACGGGTAGACAGGTGTCAAAATCGTCAGAACTAATAGAATTAAAGCTAGATGCACATCATTAACAAAATAGCTATGTCACGGAGCTGGGATTTGTATCCAAGAAGGAAGGAAGGGAGGAAGGGGGAGGAAGGGAGGAATCATTCATTCATTCAATCATATTTACTGAGCGCTTTCTGTGTGCAGAGCACTGGACTATTTGCACATATCTATTCTATTTATTTTATTTTGTTAGTATGTTTGGTCTTGTTCTCTGTCTCCCCCTTTTAGACTGTGAGCCCACTGTTGGGTAGGGACTCTCTCTATATGTTACCAATTTGTACTTCCCAAGCGCTTAGTGAAGTGCTCTGCACATAGTAAGCGCTCAATAAATACGATTGATGATGATGATGGACTAAGCGCTTGGGAAGTACAAGTTGGCAACATATAGAGACGGTCCCGACCCGAGACAGAGACAAAGAGAGAGAGAGACAGAGAAAGCATGCCTGGGAGTGGAGAGGCAGCTAGACCTGGAAAAGAAGACTAAGAGGGAGTAGAGTGAGACTGAAGGGAGGAGTCAGGAGTCAGAGCGGTGCTATCACTCTTGGACTAAAGGGGCAGCTTATGTTGGGGACTGACCACTGCCCATTTTACAGAGGGGAAGGGGCTCAGGGAAACCCACCCTTACGGGAAGACATGTCAATCAATCAATCAATCAATCAACCAATCAATCGTATTTATTGAGCACTTACTGTGTGCAGAGCACTGTACTAAGCGCTTGGGAAGTACAAGTCGGCAACACATAGAGACTGTCCCTACCCAACAGCGGGCTCACAGTCTAGAAGGGGGAGACAGAGAACGAAACCAGACATACTAACAAAATAAAATAAATAGAATAGATATGTACAAGTAAGATAGAGTAATAAATATGTACAAATATGTATATATACATATTTATATACATATAAATATGTACATGTCAGTAGCAAGGGGTTAAACCATCATCATCAACGGCATTAACCGAGTGCTCACTGTGTGCAGAGCACTGGACTAAAATACAAGTGAGTCAGACACGGTCCCCTAGTTACTGGAACAGAGAAACAGTGTGGACTAGGGGCTAGAGCCTGGGAGTTAATAATAATAATGATAATGATGGCATTTGTTAGGCGCTTACTATGTGCAAAGCACCGTTCTAAGCGCTGGGGAGGATACAAAGTGATCAGGTTGCCCCACATGGGGCTCCCAGTCTTCATCCCCATTTTACACATGAGGTAACTGAGGCACAGAGAAGTGAAGTGACTTGCCCAAAGTCACACAGCTGACAACTGGCGGAGCCAGGATAAATGTATATATCTGTATATAACCTGTATATATGTATTTATTAATCAATCAATCACATTTATTGAGCACTTACTGTGTGCAGAGCACTGTACTAAGCACTTGGGAAACACAAGTTGGCAACACAAGTTATTACTCTATTTATTCATTTTATTTGTACATATTTATTCTATTTATTTTATTTTGTTAATATGTTTTCTTTTGTTGTCCGTCTCCCCCTTCTAGACTGTTAGCCCACTGTTGGGTAGGGACCGTCTCTATATGTTGCCAACTTGTACTTCCCAAGAGCTTAGTCCAGTGCTCTGCACACAGTAAGCACTCAATAACTATGATTGAATGAATGAATGAATGAAATATGAGCTCTAATCCCAGCTCCACCACTTGTGTACTGTGTGACTTTGGGCAAGTCAATTCACTTCTCTGGGCCTCAGTTACCTCATCTCCAAAACGGGGATTGCGACTGGGAACCCCATGTGGGACAAGGGACTGTGCCCAACCTAATTTGCTTGTTTCCACTCCAGGGCTTAGTACGGTGCCTGCCACATGGTAAGTGCTTAACAAATACCATGATTATTATTATTAATATTATTTACCCCCTCTGTTCCTCAGTTACCTCATTTGTACAATGAGTGTGAGCCCCATGTGGGATAGGAACTGTGTCCAACTTGATTAACTTGTATGTGCTTAGAACAGTGCCTGGTACACAGAAACGTTTAATACTATTATTATTATTATTATTATTAATATTATTATTATTACCAGCAAAACTTGTCTCTGCTTTCTGAAGCCCCAGGATGACTTTGTGGTGACAAGAGCAATGAGTGGTGTTACACCCATGGCTACTGGTCAATGAGGGTCTTTTCTCCCAGTGAGACTGTAACCAAGTCTACCACCCCAACTTGGATTTTGATTTTATTTTTTATTCCTTTCTTCTGAGGCATTTATTTTAAGAAGTCGCAATTCTGCCATACATTTTCACATCAAAAAAGTCTCATTTACTTTGTCTCAATTTCGGGGGTCAGCTATTATATTCCTGTACCATCATAAGATCCTCCATGAATCTTTCCCCTAATTACATTTTCTGAATTGCTTCTCCTTAAATTTTTAACACCTTTGAAAAACCTCCCAGGGAACCTAACCCTAATTAAAACTGGCTGCTGAGCTCCAAATGGTTCTTATAAAAGGTCCTTAATCTGTTCTGTAGGCAGTAAAACTCTATCTCCCCCATCTTACCTCCTTCCCTTTCCCACAGCACCTGTATATATGTATATACGTTTGTACATATTTATTACTCTATTTATTTATTTTACTTGTACATATCTATTCTATTTATTTTATTTTGTTAGTATGCTTGGTTTTGTTCTCTGTCTCCCCCTTTTAGACTGTGAGCCCACTGTTGGGTAGGGACTGTCTCTATATGTTGCCAACTTGTACTACCCAAGCACTTAGTACAGTGCTCTGCACACAGTAAGCGCTCAATAAATATGATTGATGATGATGATGATGATGAAGAGCAGTGAGTGGTGTTACACCCACGGCTACTCGTCAGTGAGGGTCTTTGCCCCCAGTGAGATTGTAACCAAGTCTACCACCCCAACTTGGATTTTGATTTTATTTTTTATTCCTTTCTTCTGAGGCATTTATTTTAAGAAGTCGCAATTCTGCCATACATTTTCACATCAAAAAAGTCTCATTTACTTTGTCTCAATTTTGGGGGTCAGCTATAATACTCCTGTACCATCATAAGATCCTCCATGAATCTCTCCCCTAATTACATTTTCTGAATTGCTTCTCCTTACATTTTGAACACCGTTGAAAAACCTCCCAGGGAACCTAACTCTAATTAAAACTGGCTGCTGAGCTCCAAATGGTCCTTATAAAAGGTCCTTAATCTGTTCTGCAGGCAGTAAAACTCTATCTCCCCCATCTTACCTCCTTCCCTTCCCCACAGCACCTGTATATATGTTTGTACATATTTATTACTCTATTTATTTATTTTACTTGTACATATCTATTCTATTTATTTTATTTTGTTAGTATGTTTGGTTTTGTTCTTTGTCTCCCCGTTTTAGACTGTGAGCCCAATGTTGGGTAGGGACCGTCTCTATATGTTACCAACTTGTACTTCCCAAGCACTTAGTACAGTGCTCTGCACACAGTAAGCGCTCAATAAATACGATTGATTGATTGATTGAGCTCATTAACAGCTCACTCAAATAAACCCGTGGTTCAGTAAATAAAGTTTGCCAAGCGGAGGATTCATTTCAAGTTGCCTTCCAAGGAGGCCAACACAGACTTTTCTCTAGAATGTTTGGCTTCTACTACAAAAACTTTCCCTCTAAGGGCAAATGGCCAATATATTATTTCCATCTCTGTGACTCAGTCAGGCATTCACAAATAGTAGCCTAGCCAAGAATATACTGGACAACAAGTAGGTTTGAAAGAGAGCAGTAGGATTTAGAGGAAAAAAATGGACTTGGGAGTCAAAGGACCTGGGTTCAAATTCCAGCTCTGCCACTTGCCTCCAATGTGGCCTGGGGCAAGTCACTTAATTTCTCCGTGTCTCAGTCACCTCATCTATAAACTGGGGATTAAATCCTCCTGCCTCTGATTTAGACTGTGAGAGCCCCATGTGGGACAGGGACTATGTCCCTAGAGAAGCAGCGTAGCTCAGTGGAAGGAGCCCGGGCTTTGGAGTCAGAGGTCATGGGTTCAAATCCCGGCTCTGCCGATTGTCAGCTGTGTGACTTTGGGCAAGTCACTTCACTTCTCTGGGCCTCAATTCCCTCATCTGTAAAATGGGGATTAAAACTGTGAGCCCCCGATGGACAACCTGATCACCTTGTAACCTTCCCAGCGCTTAGAACAGTGCTTTGCACATAGTAAATACTTAATAAATGCCATTATTATGATCATTATTATGTGCAACCTTATGAACTTGTATCTACCCCAGTAGAGCTTAATAAGTACGACTGATTGATGATCTGCTTTTCCATGAGGGAAGTGGAAATGGGATCATATGGGAAATGTGATGCCAGTCTACTTGCTTTGTTTTGTTGTCTGTCTCCCCCTTCTAGACTTTGAACCCGCTGTTGGGTAGGGATTTTCTCTGTTGCTGAATTGTACTTTCCAAGTGCTTAGTACAGTGCTCTGCACACAGTAAGTGCTCAATAAATACGATTGAATGAATGAATGAATGATCATTTGGGGCAGGAGGACAGGGAACATGTCACCAGCTCTATTGTACTGGGGAAGCAGCGTGGCTCAGTGGAAAGAGCCCAGGCTTTGGAACCAGAGTTCATGGGTTTGAATCCCGGCTCCGCCAATTGTCAGCTGTGTAGTACCATTGCTTTGTCCAGTGCTCTGCACACAGTAAGCACTCAATAAATATGATTGTCTACGTGGTTAGTCAGTTGCATTTATTGAGCGCTTACTGTGTGCAGAGCACTGTACTAAATGCTTGGGAGAGTACAGTAGAACAATAAACAGACACCTGCCCACAACGAGCTTACCGTCCAGATGGGGAGATGGATATTAATATGCGTTTGTGATAGACTGTTTGGATTTCACTTTAGAAAATATATGCCCTCTGACTGAATTATTTGTGTTTCCAAAAGCGGTGCCTCGTGGGAGATAGGGAATGGGAGGAGAAATACAAAGGTCAAGGACTCAATCATATTAATTGAGCGCTTACTGTTTACAGAGCACTGTACTAAGTTCTTGGGAGAGTACAATATAGCAGCAGTCACATTCCCTGCCCACAGCGAGCCTTCCCTGCAGTCTCACATTTCCTCCCGCCTTCAAGACACATCTATTTGGATGTCCCGCCGAGACCTCAAATTAAACGTGTCCAAAACTGAACTCCTTGTCTTCCCACCCACACCCTGTCCTCCCCCTGACTTTCACTATCAATTAGAGAAGCAGCTTTGCACATAGTAGGCGCTTAATAAAAGCCATTATTATTATTATTATTATTACTGTATTCTCACAAACGCTCAGCTCAGTGTTCTGCACGCAGTAGGCATTCAATAAATACTACCGATTGACTAACTTGACTTTTCTTCCTGTAGAATTTTCCCTTTACCTCTCCTTACTTTGTTCTGGCAGATTTTCTATTTCCACCACTTAACAATAATAATAATGGTACTTGCTAAACACTTACTATGTGCCAAGCACTATTCTAAGTGCTGGGGTAGATACAAGTTAATCAGCTTGGACACAGTCCCTGTCCCACAAGGAGCTCTCAGTCTTAATCCCCATCTTATAGATGAGGAAAATGAGGCCCAGAGAATAATAATAATAATCATAGTGGTAGTTCTTAAGCACTATGTGCCAAGCACTGTTCTAAGCACTGGGAGAGATACAAGGTGATCAGGTTGTCCCACTTGGGGCTCACGGTCTTGATCCCCATTTTCCAGATGAGGTAACTAAGGCCCAGCGAAGTGAAGTGACTTGCCCAAGATCACACAGCAGACAAGTCATGGAGCCGAGATTAGAACCCATGACCTTCTGACTCAGGTCCGTGCTCTCTCCACTATGTCCTGCTGCTGCTCCTCTCCTTTTTTCCCAGCTGGTGAAACCTTTTGGATGTGGTGAACCCAGCTGTCTAATCCACTGTGGCGTTTTTTAGCTTTTGCTACCAGGCAGTTCCCCGATGTTACCTCTATATACACCTCCAACAGATATATCATCATCAATCGTATTTATTGAGCGCTTACTATGTGCAGAGCACTGTTCTAAGCGCTTGGGAAGTACAAATTGGCAACATATAGAGACAGTGCCTACCCAACAGTGGGCTCACAGTCTAATGAGAAAGTAGCAGTGATACTGCCTAATATGTGTACATGCGTATGTGCACACATACATGCACACATATATGACGAATATCTAACACCCTGTCTATATGGGAGATCGCTTTCACAGCCTTTCGAAGGACTGTCAACCACCATGTTCTAGTAATGATAATGATGATCATTGGGTTATTTGTTAAGCCTTTACTACATGCCAAACAGTGTATTAAGCGCTGGGGGTGGGGGGGGGAAGGAAGGTCATCAACTCTCACATGGAGCTCACAGTCTAATAATAATAATAATGATAATATTAATTATCATCTTATTTATTAAGCCTTTACTACGCGCCAAGCACTGTAATAAGCGCTGGAGGGGATGGAAGGTCACCAGCTCTCACATGGAGCTCACAGTCTAATAATAATAATGATAATATTCATTATCATCTTATTTATTAAGCCTTTACTACATGCCAAGCACTGTACTAAGCGCTGGAGGGGATGGAAGGTCAGCAGCTCTCACATGGAGCTCACAGTCTAATAATAATTATGACAATAATTATTATGTTACCTGTTAAGTGTTTATTACATGCCATCCCCCCCTTCCTACCACATCTGTATATATGTTTGTACAGATTTATTACTCTATTTTACTTGTACATATTTACTATTGTATTTATTTTGTTAATGATGTGCATTTAGCTTTAACTCTCTTTGTTCTGAAGACGTGATACCTGTCCACATGTTTTGTTTTGTTGTCTATCTCCCCCTTCGAGACTGTGAGCCCGTTGTTGGATAGGGACCGTCTCTATATGTTGCCAACTTGTACTACCCAAGCGCTTAGTACAGTGCTCTGAACACAGTAAGCGCTCAATAAATATGATTGAATGAATGAATGAATGTTCTCTGGGTAAGAAAGTCCACTACTCTTCCGCCTTCATAACGCTCTTAAAATCCATATCTCCTCTAAGAAGCCTTCCCGGATTAAGCCCTTTAGTTCCCCAATTTGCCCTCCTCTATGTAATAATAATAATAATGATGATGGCATTTATTAAGCACTTACTATGTGCAAAGCACTGTTCTAAGCGCTGAGGAGGTTACAAGGTGATCAGGTTGTCCCACGGGGCGCTCACAGTCTTCATCCCCATTTTACAGATGAGGTTACTGAGGCACCAAGAAGTGAAGTGACTTGCCCAAAGTCACACAGCTGACAATTGGCGGAGCCGGGATTTGAACCCATGAATTCTGACTTCAAAGCCCGGACTCTTTCCACTGAGCCACACTGCTTCTCTATCAACTATCTTCTGTATCAACTCTGCACTTGGTTATGCATCCCTTCAATCAATCAATCAATCAATCGTATTTACTGAACGCTTACTGTGTGCAGAGCACTGTACTAAGCGCTTGGGAAGTACAAGTTGGCAACATATAGAAGCAGCGTGGCTCAGTGGAAAGAGCCCGGGCTTTGGAGTCGGAGGTCATGGGTTCAAATCCCGGCTCTGCCAATTGTCAGCTGTGTGACTTTGGGCAAGTCTCTTAATTTCTCTGTGCCTCAGTTCCCTCATCTGTAAAATGGGGATTAAGACTGTGAGCCCCCCGTGGGACAACCTGATCACTTTGAAACCTCCCCAGCCCTTAGAACGGTGCTTTGCACATAGTAAGCGCTTAATAAATGCCATTATTATTATTATTATTATATAGAGACAGTCCCTACACAACGGTGGGCTCACAGTCTAGAAGGGGGAGACAGAGAACAAAACCAAACATATTAACAGAATAAAATAAATAGGATAGATATGTACAAGTAAAATAAATAGAGTAATAAATATGTACAAACTTATATATATATATATATATACACAAGAGATGAGCCTTCGGTAGGGCTTTGAAGGGAGGAAGAGTGACTGTTGGACATGAGGAGGGAGGGAATTCCAGGCAAGAGGCAGGACGTGGGTCAGGGATCAGCCGCGGGACAGGTGAGATGGAGGCACAGTGAGAAGGTTAACGCCATACTCTTTCCACTAGACCACACTGCTTCTCTGTTTATTTACTTCTCTTTATACTCAGTTGCTTCCCCTGCCTGTAACTGATTTTAATTCTAATCAATCAAATTTGCTCAACATCTACCATGCGCAGAGCACTGCACTATTCATTCATTCAGTTGTATTTATTGAGCGCTTGATGTGTGCAGAGCACTGTCCTAAGTGCTTGGGAAGTACAAGTTGGTAACATCCAGAGACGGTCCCTACCCAACAGCGGGCTCACAGTCTAGAAGGGGGAGACAGACAACAAAACAACACCTATTAACAAAATAAAATAAATAGAACAGTAACGCACCAAGCACTTGGGCGAGCACGACATCGCCAAGATCCGTCCTATCCTCTCCATCCTAACCGCTACCTTGCTGGAGTAATCCCGACTCCGCCACTTAGCTGTGTGACTTCGGGCAAGTCACTTAATTTCTCTGTGCCTCATATAGTTATCAAGAGTGTGAGCCCCAAGTGGGACAACCTAATAACCTGGTATCTATCCCAGCGCTTAGAATGGTGCTTGGCACATAGTAAGCGCTTAACAAATGCCATCATTATTATTATTAGTGGGGAAAATATCTAGTATCCAAAGGTCACAGATTGAAGTGCGTAGATGATTCATTCATTCATTCATTCCTTCAATTGTACTTATTGAGCGCTTACTGTGTGCAGAGCACTGTACTAAGCGCTTGAAATGGAAGGGAGAGCTAGCTGGGGAAATTAAGTCAGGGAAGACCTCTTGGAGGAGATGTGACCTTAGCAATGCCTGGAAGGTGGAGAGAGTGGTGGCCTGGCATAGATGGAGGGAAAGGGAGTTCTTGGCTATGGGGAGGACGTGGGACGGGGTCGGCGGCAAGATAGACGAGATTGGGGCCCACTGAGTAAACTGGTGAGAGCGGGGAGGAGTGTGAGGGCTGGGTTTTAGTAGGCGACCTCTGTGATGAGGTAGGACGGGGAGAGCTGATTGACCGCTTTAAAGCCGATGGTAAGGAGTTTTTGTTCGATGCGAAGGTGGATGGGCAGCCACTGGAGGTTCTTGAGGAGGGTGAAAACGTGAACTCAATATTTTTGTTGATAAACGATTCATTCAGCAGACTGAACTAAGGACTGGAGTGGGGAGAGACAGGAGGTCAATAAAGAGGCAGATGCAGTACTCAAAGAGGGACAGGAGAAGTGATAAGGATAAGGATAAGAGAAGCAGCGTGGCTCAGTGGAAAGAGCCCGCGGTTTGGAGTCGGAGGTCATGGGTTCAAATCCCGGCTCCGCCAACTGTCAGCTGGGTGACTTTGGGCAAGTCACTTCACTTCTCTGGGCCTCAGTTACCTCATCTGTAAAATGGGGATTAAGACTGTGAACCCCCAGTAGGACAACCTGATCACCTTGCAACCTCCCCAATGCTTCGAACAGTGCTTTGCACATAGTAAGCGCTTAGTCTCCCCCTTCTAGACTGTGAGCCCGCTGTTGGGTAGGGACCATCTGTATATGTTGCCAACTTGTACTTCCCAAGCGCTTAGTACAGTGCTCTGCACACAGTAAGCGCTCAATAAATACGACTGAATGAATGAATGAATAAATGCTATCATTATTATTATTATTATTAAGTGCTTGCACCAGGAGGGTAGCAGTTTGGCTGGAGAACCAACAGGATTTGGTGACAGACTGAAAATGTCTGTGGAATGAGAGAGGCGAGTCGAGGACAATGCCAAGACTACGGGCTTGTGGAGTAGGGAGGACAGTGGTGTTGTCTACAGAGATGGGAAAGACTGGGGAGGACAGGGTGTGGGTGGGAAGACAAGTTCAGTTTTGGACATGTTTAATTTGAGGTGACATCCAAATTGATATGTGGTCAAGGCAGGAGGAAACAGACTGGAAGGAAGGAGAGAGGTCAGGGCTGGAGACACAAACTGTACTCTCCCAGGTGTTCATTCATTCATTCAATCGTATTTATTGAGCGCTTACTGTGTGCAGAGCACTGTACTAAGCGCTTGGGAAGTACAAGTCGGCAACATATAGAGACAGTCCCTACCCCAAAACGGGCTCACAGCCTAGAAGGGGGAGACAGACAACAAAACACGTAGACAGGTGTCAAAACCGTCAGAATAAACAGAATTAGCGCTATATGCACATCATTAATAAAATAGAGTAGTAAATATGTACAAGTAAAATAAACAGAGTAATACATCTGTACTACAGTGCTCTACCAAAAGTAATGGCTCAATAAATACGATCAATTTATAGGAAGGTGGTCTCCTTCCGGTATCAATGATAGAAGGGAAGAGAAACTGAAAGATGTGTTTCCCTTTCCAAACTTCTTCCTTCCGTATCTGAGAACAGAACTCAACACAGTCCTGCTCTCCAGAGCACTGCTGCCATTATCCCACGGTGACCCCCTTAATCGATGGCACTTATTGAGCACTTTCTGTGTGCAGAGCACTGTATTAAGCGCTTGGGAGAGTACAATGCTGCAGAATCGGTAGACACACTCTCTGACCACAACCCCTCAATCCTGCAACCAGGTTTTTCGCACCCCGGCTCCTCAGAAGCCAACTTTCTTATTAAAAGTTGTAGAGAAGCAGCGTGGCTCAGTGGGAAAAGCACGGCCTTTGGAGTCAGAGGTCATGGGTTTGAATCCCGCCTCCACCAACTGTCAGCTGTGTGACTTTGGGCAAGTCACTTCACTTCTCTGTGCCTCAGTTACCTCATCTGTAAAATGGGGATTAAAACTGTGAGCCCCCCGTGGGACAACCCGATCACCCTGTAATCAATCAATCAATCAATCAATCGTATTTATTGAGCACTTACTATGTGCAGAGCACTGTACTAAGCGCTTGGGAAGTACAAATTGGCAACACATAGAGACAGTCCCTACCCAACAGTGGGCTCACAGTCTAAAAGGGGGAGACAGAGAACAGAACCAAACATACCAACAAAATAAAATAAATAGGATAGAAATGTACAAGTAAAATAAATAAATAAATAAATAAATATAGAGTAATAAATATGTACAACCATATATACATATATACAGGTGCTGTGGGGAAGGGAAGGAGGTAAGATGGGGGGATGGAGAGGGGGACGAGGGGGAGAGGAGGGAAGGGGCTCAGTCTGGGAAGGCCTCCTGGAGGAGGTGAGCTCTCAGCAGGGCCTTGAAGGGAGGAAGAGAGCTAGCTTGGCGGAGGGGCAGAGGGAGGGCATTCCAGGCCCGGGGGATGACGTGGGCCGGGGGTCAACCTCCCCAGCTGTAACCTCCCCAGCGCTCAGAACAGTGCTTTGCACATAGTAAGTGCTTAATAAATGCCATTATTATTATTATTATTTCCTAAATTAATATGGTCAAGTGCTAGGAACTATTGCCCTCTCTACCCAGATTATTTTACAGCTTCATGTAGGTTTGAATCTGACCCTAGCTGTAAGAATGAAGGTGAAAAATTCATTACTCCTTTGCATACTTCTTTCAGTGCTCAAAATATCTGGCTTTTGAGGCACATAATCTTTGAATGTTTCTAAGCATTCATTCATTCAATCGTATTTACTAAGTGCTTACTGTGTGCAGAGGACACTGAACTAAGCGCTTGGGAAGTACAAGTCGGCAACATAGGGAGACAGTCCCTACCCAACAACCGGCTCACAGTCTAGAAGGGGGAGACAGACAACAAAACACGTAGACAGGTGTCAAAACCGTCAGAATAAATAGAATTACAGCTCTATGCACATCATTAACAAAATAGAGTAGCAAATATGTACAAGTAAAATAAATAGAGTAATAAATCTGTACAAATATATACAAGTGTTGCGGGGAGGGGAAGGGGGTAGGGCGGAGGGGATGGGGAGGGGGAGAGAAACAGTATGGCTCAATGGAAAGAGTCCAGGCTTTGGAGTCAGAGGTCGTGGGTTCAAATCTCGGCTCCGCTAATTGTCAGCTGGGTGACTTTGGGCAAGTCATTTAACAGTGCTTCGCACATAGTAAGCACTTAACAAATGTCATCATTATTATGATTATTATCTCATCTGTAAAATGGAGATGGAGACTGTGAGCCCCATGTGGGACAACCTGATCACCTTGTATCCTCTCCAGCGCTTAGAACAGTGCTTTGCACATAGTAAGCGCTTAACAAATGCCATCATCATCATTTAACTTCTCTATGCCTGTTACCTCATCCGTAAAATGGGGATTAAGACTATGATTATGATAGTCTTAAGACTATGAGCCCCCCGTGGGACAACCTGATCACCTTGTAACCTTCTCAGCACTTAGAACAGTGCTTTGCACATAGTAAGCACTTAATAAATGTTATCATTAATTATTAATTAAAAAGGGGGGCTCAGTCTGGGAAGGCCTCCTGGGGGAGGTGAGCTCTTAGTAGGGCTTTGAAGGGAGGAAGAGAGCTAAGCATATTCCTGAACAGATTTCTTAATACAGGTTCTATCCCGTAACAGCTTGATTTTTTCTTCTCCCTTTCTCCTTCCACAGAGGATGCTTTTGAGGAGCAAAAAGAAGGTATTTGAGGACTCATGAAACCATCTTTACCTGCCCCAATTTTGGAATTTCCTTTCTAATGGGCCTTCTCAAATACCTCTATATTTTCACCAAAACTGGCTTCCATCATTTTACTGATAGCAAAAGCTTGCATCATGACTAATCAATCAATCATATTTATTGAACACTTACTGTGTGCAGAGCACTGTACTAAACGCTTGGGAAGTACATGTTGGCAACATATAGAGACGGTCCCTACCCAACAGTGGGCTCACAGTCCTGAAGGGACTAAGTAGCATGAAACTTGTTGGAAGACAGGGAAATCGATCAATTAATGGTAATTTTTCAGTGCTTACTATGTGCATCACTTTGCGCAAGTGCTTAGGAAAGTACAGTAGAGTAAGAAGCCACTCTCTCTACCCTTAAGCGACTTTAGGGGATGAAAATGATGATATTGATAATGTTTCAGTACAGGTATAGGTAATAGTGTAGGTTGTGGGGCTAGGATACTGTCTAGACTGTAAGCTCCTTGTAGGGAGGGAATGTGTTTACCAGTTCCGTTATATGGCATTCTCCCAGGTGCTTTGTACAGTGCTCTGCACAAAGTCAGCGCTTGATAAACACCGCTGATTAATTGCGAGTGTTCGAAGTAGGACCACCACCCAAAGATCTCATGTCTTCTCACTCTACTGGATGAAACACAACTTTCAGGCATCTGAATGATAGCACTGATTAATTGATAATAATAATGGCATTTATTAAGCGCTTACTAAGTGCAAAGCACTGTTCTAAGCACTAGGGAGGTTACAAGGTGATCAGGTTGTCCCACGGGGGGCTCACAGTCTTAATCCCCACTTTACAGATGAGGTAACTGAGGCCCAGAGAAGTCAAATGACTTGCCCAAAGTCACACAGCTGATAATTGGCGGAGTCAGGATTTGAACCCATGACCTCTGACTCCAAAGCCCAGGCTCTGTCCACTGAGCCACGCTGCTTCTCTAATTGATAGTGAAAGTCAGGGGGAGGACAGGGTGTGGGTGGGAAGACAAGGAGTTCAGTTTTGGACATGTTTAATTTGAGGTCTCGGTGGGACATCCAAATAGATAATAATAATAATAATGACGGCATTAATTAAGCGCTTACTATGTGCAAAGCACTGTTTTAAGCGCTGGGGAGGTTACAAGGTGATCAGGTTGTCCCACGGGGGGCTCACAGTCTTAATCCCCATTTTTACAGATGAGGTAACTGAGGCCCAGAGAAGTGAAGTGACTTGCCCAAAGTCACACAGCTAACAACTGGCAGAGCCGGGGTTTGAACCCATGACCTCTGACTCCAAAGCCCGGGCTCTTTTCCACTGAGCCACTCCACAAAGATGTGCCCTGAAGGCAGGAGGAAATGTGAGACTGCAGGGAAGGCTCGCTGTGGGCAGGGAATGTGACTGCTGCTATATTGTACTCTCCCAAGAACTTAGTACAGTGCTCTGCAAACAGTAAGTGCTCAATCAATCAATCAATCAATCAATCGTATTTATTGAGCACTTACTGTATGCAGAGCACTGTACTAAGCGCTTGGGAAGTACAAGTTGGCAACAAATAGAGACAGTCCCTACCCAACAGTGGGTTCACAGTCTAAAGGACTCAATTAATATGATTGAGTCCTTGACCTTTATATTTCTCCTCCCATTCCCTATCTCCCACGAGGCACCGCTTTTGGAAACACAAATAATTCAGTCAGAGGGCATATATTTTCTAAAGTGAAATCCAAACAGTCTATCACACACGCATATTAATATCCATCTCCCCCTCTAGACTGCAAGCTCGTTGTGGGCAGGTGTCTGTTTATTGTTCTATTGTACTCTCCCAAGCATTTAGTACAGTGCTCTGCACACAGTAAGCGCTCAATAAATACAACTAACTACGTAGACAATCATATTTATTGAGTGCTTACTGTGTGCGCAGCACTGGACTAAGCAATGGTACTAAACTATAAATAAAGCTCACAAACCAAGCACGATGATGAAGAATACGGAGTGGGTGGATATACTTGATAATGGAGTGGGGGAAAAAAAAGAACAATTTAATTGCAAGGAGAAGTTTGAAAGATTCAAAATAAACCTGTGGGCTTTGTTGGGGGTTTTTTTCTGCCTACTTACCAAAATAAACATACACGCCATAATTAAAAATGCTCCTGTCTGTTGCATTGTTTCAATACTGCTTTCACACCTGAAAATGGTCGAGCTACTTAATTTTTGGTATTCTTGACCTCTGTATCTTCTGCAAATGATATTTATCTGTGTGTCAGATGGATCCTCTCCATACACGTGTGACACTGATGCTCATGTTAATTTAGAAACGACTTTCTACACCGAAAGAACGACGGAGAAATTCAGTATGCCACTCAGAATAAATTGCAGATACCGTTCGTGAACTGAATATCGTTTTTGATGATGGCAAAGGGCATTGTAGACTTCAAATTGTGTGAATCAATCAATCAATCAATCATATTTATTGAGCGCTTATTGTGTGCAGAGCACTGAACTAAGCGCTTGGGAAGTACAAGTTGGCAACATATAGAGACAGTCCCTACCCAACAGTGGGCTCAGGGGACAGAGCAGTATTTATTATGTTCAAATTCTAAATAAAATGGTTATGAATGCAAGGTTAGATCAGAATAATAATGATGGCATTTATTGAGTGCTTACTATGTGCAAAGCACTGTTCTAAGCACTGGGGAGGTTACAAGGTGATCAGGTTGGCCTACGGGGGCTCACAGTCTTAATCCCCATTTTACAGATGAGGGAACTGAGGCACAGAGAAGTTCAGTGACTTGTCCAAAGTCACACAGCTGACAATTGGCAGACCCGGAATGACAAGTTAGATGACGTGTCTGTGTCAAACTACTGCTAAAATGGTCAACTGGGGTTCTGAAAACCACGGAGGACTGAGTAGCAACGTGGCCTACAGGATAAAGCAGAAGGACCTGGGTTCTAATCCTGGCTCCGCCACTAGTCTGCTGGGTGACCTTGGCCAAGTCACTTCTCTTCTCTGACCTCAGTTCCCTCATCTGTAAAATGGGGATTGAGACTGTGAGCCCCATGTGGGACATGGACTGTGTTCAACCTGAATAACTTGCATCCGCCAATTGTCAGCTGTGTGACTTTGAGCGAGTCACTTAACTTCTCTGGGCCTCAGTTTCCTCATCTGTAAAACGGGGACTAAGACTGTGAGCCCCACGTGGGACAACCTGATCACCCTGTATCCCCCAGCGCTTAGAACAGTGCTTTGCACATAGTAAGCGCATAACAAATACCATCATCATTATTATTATTATCTAATTGCCACTCTTAGTACAGTGCCTGGCACATAGTACGTGCTTAACATATACCATTTACAAAAATAAACAAAAAAAATACTTCAAAACCCTGGAGCTTTATCCAGTTTGTATATGATTCAGGTTCATTCAATTCAATCATATTAATTGAGCGCTTACTCTGTGCCAAGCACTGAACTAAATGCTCGGGTCAGGGCTTCACCTCCCGCTTCTTAACTCACTCCATTTTTGCTACTTCGAAGATCAGTGACAGTATTCTTTTAGACTGTGAGCCCACTGTTGGGTAGGGACTGTATATGTTGCCAACTTGTACTTCCCAAGCGCTTAGTACAGTGCTCTGCACACAGTAAGCGCTCAATAAATATGATTGATTGATTGATAGATTATTCCAATCTCTGTCAGTTCCCTAATCCCCACTCACTAAGTGATGAGCCTCGGAGAATTTAAGAAGAGATGGTTTTGCCTTCTAAATGAAAACCGTTCCATAACTGAATTCGATCCGATTTTTCATTATCTTGATTCATTTTCCCTATCATTTTTATGTAACGGTTATACGACGAAGCGGCCCGCGATCAGCCTGACATCTGGGTCCAATTTTCAGTTTGGTACCGGCTGGCTAAACCCAGCTGCAGACTTCTAATTACATTTTGATAAACGATGCTCGAATTTTCGACACCCAACACGTCGCTGTGAGGCTTTGCTGGTGTTGAAAGCTGACTCACATTCTGTGTCCTAAATTTAACAGCGCTTCTCTGAAGGATTTAGCAAATTATATATGGAGCCTGAAAATCACTTGTGATCCATAACAAAATCACTTATGTTGCCAACTTGTACTTCCCAAGCGCTTAGTACAGAGCTCTGCACACAGTAAGCGCTCAATAAATACGATTGATTGATCCGTCTTCCCCTATAGACTGTAAGCTCACTGTAGCCAGTGAACCAATCTACCAATTCTGTTGCATTGTACTCTCCCAAGCCCTTAATACAGTACTCAGTGAGAAGCAGCGAGAAGTACGAGAAGCAATGTGGCTCAGTGGAAAGAGCCCGGGTTTGGGAGTCAGAGGTCGTGGGTTCTAATCCCGGCTCCACCTCTTGTCACAGCTGTGTGACTTTGTGCGAGTCACTTAATTTCTCTATGCCTCAGTTACCTCCTCCGTAAACTGGGGATTAAGACTAGAAACCCCACGTGGGACAACCTGATTACCTTGTATCTCCCCCAGTGCTTAGAACGTGCTTGGCACATAGCAAGTGCTTAACAAATACCATTATTATTATTACTCAGCACACAGTAAGTAATAATTATGGTATTTATTAAGCACTTACTAAGCGCTGGGGTGAATACAAGCAAATCGGGTTGGACACAGTCCCTGTCCCACATGGGGCTCGCAGTTTCAATCCCCATTTAACAGATGAGGGAACTGAGACAAAGAGAAGTGAAGTGACTTACCCAAGGCCACAAGGCCAACAAGTGGATGAGCTGGGATTGGATCCCGGGACGTTCTCACTCCCAGGTCCGTGCTCTAACCACTAGGCCACACTCGAAATCAATCAATCAATCATATTAACGGTGTGCAGAGCGCTTGGAGAGTACAAGAGAAGAGAGTTGGTAAGCACTTTCCCTGGCCACAGTGAGCTGGTTGATTGGTCCAAAAATCCGTATGGGAGTGTATCCCTGTATATATTTTTGTACGTATGTATGTATGTATGTATTTATTTATTTATTTATTCTTTCCAATGAGCCAAGCTGCTTCTCTAACAATAGACATTCCTCATACCCCTCCCCACGGCTTTTATGCCCATATCCTATGCTCTTAAATGTCATTCACGTCAATACCCGTCTCCCCCGCCAGATTGGAAGATCCTTGAGGGGAGGGATAGTGTTTCCTTGCCCTACTTTACTGTCCAACACTTCAACCAAAGTAAGTGCTGACTAAATACCTCTGATTGGGGTAATCGAAAGATTTCAACAAGAGGGATCTCTCTCCACCTGCAGCAGGGTCAGAGGACTCCCAGGGGGACAGCACATTTGCCAGGCAACGGCCACCTCAGTAATGGATAATAATAACAATACATGGCATTTGTTAAGCGCTTACTATGTGCCCGGCACTGTACTAGGCACTGAGTATCCACCATGTGCAGACAGTTGGAAACATTCGACAATAACGTCAGTCCATGTTTCCCCACTCCTCAATAACCTCCAGTGGTTACCCATCCACCTCTGCATCAAAGAGAAATTCCTTGCCTTTAGCAATCACTTTGCTCGCTCCTATCTTACCTCCCTGATTTTCTAATACAACCCAGCCCATACCACCATCAATCGTCTTTATTGAGCGCTTACTGTGTGCAGAGCACTGTACTAAGCGCTTGGAAAGTACAAATTGGCAACATATAGACACAGTCCCTACCCAACAGTGGGCTCACAGTCTAAAAGACAGTCTAAAAGCCCATACGTATTTACTATTCTATTTATTTTATTTTGTTGATATGTTTTGTTTTGTTCTCTGTCTCCCCCTTCTAGACTGTGAGCCCGCCGTTGGGTAGGGACCGTCTCTATATGTTGACAACTTGTACTTCCCAAGCGCTTAGTACAATGCTCTGCACACAGTAAGCGCTCAATAAATACAATTGAATGAATGAATGTATGCAGAGCACTGTTGTAAGTGCTTGTTCTTCAGGAATGTGAACCCCATATGATAGAGAATAGATTGTAGATAGCTTTAATTCTATTGGCTTAGCTCCTTCCCCTCCCCACAGCACCTGTATATATGTCTATATGTTTGTAGGTATTTATTACTCTATTTATTTTATTTGTACATATTTTTTCTATTTATTTTATTTTGTTAATATGTTTTGTTCTCTGTCTCCCTCTTCTAGACTGTGAGCCCGCTGTTGGGTAGGGACTGTCTATATGTTGCCAACTTGTACTTCCCAAGCACTTAGTACAGTGCTCTGCACACAGTAAGCGCTCAATAAATACGATTGAATGAATGAATGAATTTCGCTCCTCAAACGCCTACCTACACACTTTACATCAATCTCATCTCTCTCACCGCCGATCCCTTGCCCACATCCTGCCTCTGGCCTGGAATTTCCTCCCTGTTCATATCCATCAGATGTTCACTCTTCCCACCTTAAAAGCCTTATTAAAAACACGTCTCATCCAAGAAGCCTTTCCTGACGAAGCCCTCATTTCCTCCTCTCCCATTCCCTTCTATGTCACCATGGCAGTAAGACTTGCATCCTTTACCCAGCCCTTCCTCAGCCCCATAACACTAAATGTAGATATCCATAATTTAATTTATTTATTTCTACAGATGTTGGCATCCTCTACTCTGTAGTAATAATAATAATGATGGTATTTGTTAAGCACTGACTATGTGCGAAGCACTGTTCTAAGCGCTGGGGGGATACAAGGTGATCAGGTTGTCCCATGTAGGGCTCATAGTCTTACTGTCCATTTTACAGATGAGGGAACTGAGGCACAGAGAAGTTGTGACTTGCCCAAAGTCACAAAGCTGACAATTGGTGGAGCCGGGATTTGAACCCCTGGCCTCGGACTCCAAAGCCTGTGCTCTTTCCACTGAGCCACACTGTAAGCTCCTTGTGGGCAGGAAGTGTGTCTTCCAACTCTGTTAGAGAAGCAGCATGGCTCAGTGGAAAGAGTCCGGGCTTTGGAGTCAGAGGTCATGCGTTTGAATTCCAGCCCCGCCAATTGTCAGCTGGGTGACTTTGGGCAAGTCACTTCACTTCTCTGAGCCTCAGTTACCTCATCTGGAAAATGGGGATTAGGACTGTGAGCCCCCAATGGGACAACCTGATCACCTTGTAACTTCCCCAGTGCTTAGAACAGTGCTTTGCACATAGTAAGCGCTTAATAAATGCCATTATTATTATTATTATTTTGTACTCCTCCAGGCATTTAGTCATGCCCATGTCTCTCCCATGCCCATGTCTCTCCCATCCTAAAAAAACCCTCTCTTGACCCCACCTCACCTTCTAGTTATCGCCCCATCTCCTTCCTACCATTCCTTTCCAAACTCCTTGAACGAGTCGTCTACACGAGGCTGCCTCGAATTCCTCAACACCAACTCTCTCCTCGACCCCCTCCAGTCTGGCTTCCGTCCCCTACATTCCAGGGAAACTGCCCTCTCAAAGGTCACCGATGACCTCCTGCTTGCCAAATCCAACGGCTCCTACTCTGTCCTAATCCTCCTCGACCTCTCAGCTGCCTTCGACACTGTGGCCCACCCCCTTCTCCTCAACACACTATCCAACCTTGGCTTCACAGACTCTGTCCTCTCCTGGTTCTTGTCTTATCTCTCCAGTCGTTCATTCTCCGTCTCTTTTGCAGGCTCCTCCTCCCCCTCCCATCCCCTTACTGTAGGGGTTCCTCAAGGTTCAGTTCTTGGTCCCCTTCTGTTTCTCCATCTACACTCACTCCCTCAGTGACTTCATTCACTCCCACGGCTTCAACTATCACCTCTACGCTGATGACACCCAGATCTCCATCTCTGCCCCTGCTCTCTCCCCCTCTCTCCAGGCTCGCATCTCCTCCTGCCTTCAGGACGTCTCCATCTGGATGTCTGCCCGCCACCTAAAACTCAACATGTCCAAGACTGAACTCCTTGTCTTCCCTCCCAAACCCTGCCCTCTCCCTGACTTTCCCGTAATAACAATAATGATGGCATTTATTAAGCGCTTACTATGTGCAAAGCACTGTTCTAAGCGCTGGGGAGGTTACAAAGTGGTCAGGTTGTCACATGGGGGGCTCACAGTCTTCATCCCCATTTTACAGATTAGGGAACTGAGGCACAGAGAAGTTAAGTGACTTGCCCAAAGTCACACAGCTGACACTCGGCGGAGCCGGGATTTGAACCCATGACCTCTGACTCCAAAGCCCAGGCTCTTTCCCACTGAGCCACGCTGCTTACCATCACTGTTGACGGCACTACCATCCTTCCCGTCTCACAAGCCCGCAACCTTGGTGTCATCCTCGACTCCGCTCTCTCTTTCACCCCTCACATCCAAGCCGTCACCAAAACCTGCCGGTCTCAGCTCCGCAACATGGCCAAGATCCGCCCTTTCCTCTCCATCCAAACTGCTACCCTGCTCGTTCAAGCTCTCATCCTATCCCATCTGGACTACTGCATCAGCCTCCTCTCTGATCTCCCATCCTCGTGTCTCTCCCCACTTCAATCTATACTTCATGCCACTGCCCGGAGTGTCTTTGTCCAGAAACGCTCTGGGCATGTTACTCCCCTCCTCAAAAATCTCCAGTGGCTACCAGTCAATCAATCTGCGCACCAGGCAGAAACTCCTCACCCTGGGCTTCCAGGCTGTCCATCCCCTCGCCCCCTCCTACCTCACCTCCCTTCTCTCCTTCTCCAGCCCAGCCCGCACCCTCCGCTCCTCTGCCGCTAATCTCCTCACCAGGCCTCGTTCTCGCCTGTCCCGCCATCGACCCCGGGACTGGAATGCCCTCCCTCTGCCCATCTGCCAAGCTAACTCTCTTCCTCCCTTCAAGGCCCTACTGAGAGCTCACCTCCTCCAGGAGGTCTTCCCAGACTGAGCCCCCTCCTTCCTCTCCCCCTCGTTCCCCTCTCCATCCCCCCCTGTCTTACTTCCTTCCCTTCCCCACAGCACCGGTATATATGTATATATGTTTGTACACATTTATTACTCTATTTATTTATTTATTTTACTTGTATATATCTATTTATTATATTTTGTTAATATGTTTGGTTTTGTTCTCTGTCTCCCCCTTCTAGACTGTGAGCCCACTGTTGGGTAGGGAATGTCTCTATATGTTGCCAACTTGTACTTCCCAAGCGCTTAGTACAGTGCTCTGCACACAGTAAGCGCTCAATAAATATGACATTGATAAAGAGTGGTTAGAAATTTTCTCATAGACGCTTTTTAAAACAATCGACCAATGGTATCTCTTGAGCACTGTACTAAGCACTTGAGAGAGTACAATACGACAGAATTTGTAGACAACATCCCTGTCCACTAGGACCTTATAGACTAGAGGATGAGCCTGGTTTGGATATTATAATAATAATTACATGGCACTTGCTAAGCGCTTGCTATGTGCCAAGCACTTTCCTTATGTGCTGCGGTAGATACAAGCTAATCAGGTTGGACACATGAGGCTCATGGGGAGTAGAGTTTAATCCCCATTTTACAGAGGAGGAAACTGAGGCACAGAGGAGTTAAGTGACTCGCCCAAGAGTCACACAGCAGGCAAGTGGCAGAACGCACATTCGAACCCAGGTCCTTTGATTCCCAGGCCCGGGCTCTGTCCACAGGCCAGATTGCTTCCTCAAACTGATAGTCATAATAGCAAGCAAAATTTTCCACAAATCAGTTGGTAAATGGAAATCTCAAGGTTTTAAATGACATAAAATGCTGACACCTAAACACCCTCAATTTTTATACATAGTGGGGAATTTCCATAATGTTTCATAGGAAATTAAATCACAGAGTAGCATTTCATCATCCACTTATGATGTTTTGGGATAATAATAATAATAATAATGGCATTTATTAAGCGCTTACTACGTGCAAAGCACTGTTCTAAGAGCTGGGGAGGTTACAAGGTGATCAGGTTGTCCCACGGGGGGCTCACAGTCTTAATCCCCATTTTACAGATGAGGTAACTGAGGCACAGAGAAGTGAAGTGACTTGCCCAAAGTCACCCAGCTGACAATTGGCAGAGCGGGGATTTGAACCCATGACCTCTAACTCCAAAGCCCTGTGCTCTTTCCACTGAGCCACCCTGCTTCTCAGGGATACCTTTACGTTTCTCCTTGTCAGAAGCTTTCTGTGTCGGTCACCATCGCCGATTACGCCACTGATTTAAACCTCAAGTTTAAACCATTTGGCGATAGTGAGAAGCAGCGTGGCTCAGTGGGAAGAGCCCGGGCTTTGGAGTCAGAGGTCATGGGTTCGAATCCCGCCTCCACCACATGTCTGCTGTGTGACCTTGGGCAAGTCACTTAACTTCTCTGAGCCTCAGTTACCTCATCTGTAAAACGGGGATTAAGACTGTGAGCCCCACATGGGACAGCCTGATCACTTTGTATCCCCCCAGCGCTTAGAACAGTGCTTTGCACATAGTAAGTGCTTAACAAATCCCAACATTATTATTATTATTATTATTATAGTAACCCTGGAGTTATGGTTCCATAATTTTAAATAGGAAAAGATTCCATTTTCTCCAACTGACTGCTCAGCCTTGGCAGTCGTCGAGACAAAAACGGTCATGGTGGCCAGGATGGAACAATCTAGTCCAGCAAACGAGGCTTCTACAGTAAAAGTGACAGAAAAAAAGCACTGATTTAGTTTTGTCTACTGATAGCCGCCATGACTGTTCAGATCCAACCATTATATGGCTGTAAAGGGAAAGACGATGGGTCAGGTTCAAGTAACATTCAGAATTTCAAATAAATTGTGTAGTCAGTCAATCCTATTTACTGAGCACTCCAGGGCGCTTGGGAAAATACAACAGAAACATTCCCTGCCCACAAAAAGCTTACAGTCTACAATAATAATGGCATTTGTTAAGGGCTTACTATGGACAAAGCACTGTTCTAAGTGCTGGGTGATCAAGGTGATCAGGTTGTCCCATGTGGGGCTCACAGTCTTCATCCCCATTTTACAGATGAGGTAAATGAGGCCCAGAGAAGTGAAGTGACTTGCCCAAAGTCACACAGCTGACAAGTGGCGAGGCCGGGATTTGAACCCATAACCTCTCACTCTCAAGCCCGTGCTCATTCCACCGAGCCACGCTGCTTCTCTAAGGAACTTCAAACTATATGTGGTTTGTAGATTTCAAAGAAGCAGGTAACTGTAGGATTTGTTAAGTGCTTACTATGTGCCAGGCAGGGACTAGCGGATAGAGCATGGGCCTGGGAATCAGAAGGTCATGGGTTCTAATCCCGACTCTGCCACTTGCCTGCTGTCTGACCTTGGGCGAGTACTTCACTTCTCTGGGCCTCAGTTATCTCAACCATAAAATGGGGATTAAGACTGTGAGCCCAACATGGGACAGGGACTGTGTCCAACCCAATTTGTTTGTATTCCCCCCAGCGTTTAGTACAGTGCCTGGCACACAGTGGGGGCTTAATGAATACCACAGTTATTAAGTGCTGGGGTAGATACAAGCTAATCAGGTTGGGCACAGTCCCTGTTCCACACGGGGCTCAGAGTCTTAATCCCCATTGTACAGATGAGGTAAATGAAGCACAGAGAAGTGAAGTGACTTGCCCACGGTCACACAGCAGACAAGACGGGGTTAGAACCCAGATCCTCTGACTCTCAGGCCAGGGCTCTATCTACTAGGCTAGCAGCGTGGCTCAGTGGAAAGAGCCTGGGCTTGGGAGTCCGAGGTCACGGGTTCGAATCCCGGCTCTGCCACGTCTGCTGTGTGACTTTGGGCAAGTCACTTCACTGAGCCTCAGTTACCTCATCTGTCAAATGGGGATTAAGATTGTGAGCCCCACGTGGGGCAACCTGATCACCTTGTACCCCCCCAGTGCTTAGAACAGGGCTATGCACATAGTAAGCGCTTAACAAATGCTATCATTATTATTATTATTATTATTATTTCTCTTTCTCCAACCCACACAACAGTATTTCCTGAAGCTCTCAAAGAGAAGGCCCGCTCAAAGCTTAACCAGGAGCCCACTGTCATTTATTTTTAACTCGACTAATTGCAAGTAGTTGTGCGGGTATGTTCTTGGTCAACGGCCAACCTCAACCCTCCTACGCACAACCTATCAGCTACAGTCAAGTGGGACGAAACTCATCTCTTGGTCCGAGGCTTACACGGCTTTTCCTGTTGGGTCATTCGCTGTGATCTATTTATAAGCATTCTGCAAATCAGGCAAAAACTATTTGCTTATAAAAACCGTGAGGGAGAGTTGGTTTTTCCAGTTACCGAAGAAAAAAAGGAACCAGAGTAATGCAAATAATTTATGCTTCGGCAGGGGTTTAGCTTTTCTGCCTGGCACTTACGTGCTTAATGATGTTTTCTGTGGCGTCTGTGAGTCACTCGCTCTGTGCCGGGCATTGTACAAAGCGCTGGGGTAGATACAAGCTAATCGGATTGGACACAGTCCGATCCCGCGTGGGGCTCCCAGTCTTAATCCAACTTAATCCAATCCAAGTTGTTGCCAACTTGTACTTCCCAAGCGCTTAGTACAGTGCTCTGCACACAGCAAGCGCTCAATAAATACAATTGATTGATTGATTGATTAATCCCCATTTGACAGATGAGGGAACCCAGGCTCAAAGAAGTGAAGTGACACACATACAGCGGATAATTGGCAGACTCAGGATTAGAACTCAGGTCCTTTTGACTCCAGGGCCCAGACTCCAGCCACTTGGCCACAGTGTTCCCTGTGAGAAGGGACTCATTGACTTAGATCAATCCCAGTGCTTAGATAATAATAACGATAGCATTTATTAAGCACTTACTGTGTGCAAAGCACTGTTCTAAGCGTTGGGGAGGTCATAAGGCGATGAGGTTGTCCCACGGGGGGCTCACAGTCTTAATCCCCATTTTACAGATGAGGGAACTGAGGCCCAGAGAAGTTAAGTGACTTGCCCAAAGTGGCACAGCTGACAAGTGGCGGAGCCGGGATTTGAACCCATGACCACTGATTCCAAATCCCGGGCTCTTTCCACTGAGCTCTGCTGCTTCTCTCAAAAGTAATAAAAATGATGGCATTTATTAAGTACTTACTATGTGCCAGGCAATGTTCTAAGTGCTGCAGGGGATACAAGGTCATCAGGTTGCCCCACATGGGGCTCACAAAGTCCCCATTTGACAGATGAGGTAACTGGGGCCCAGAGAAGTTAAGTGACTTGCCCAAAGTCACACAGCTGACAAGTGGCGGAGCCGGGATTAGAACTCATGACCCCTGACTCCCAAGCCCGGGCTCTTTCCATTGAGCCACACTGTTTCTCTATTTGAAGATCAGTGCTTGACGTACAAATGAGCACTTAACAATATTAATAATTATAATAAATATAATAATAATCTTATTATTATATAATTAATAATAATTAATAACTTATTAATAATCATTCCGGCGGAGTAGGGCCAATTGGATCTGGTGAGGAGGAAGTCTGTGGTGACATTGGAGAGAGAGAGGTTTTAGTGGAGTCAGGCCTTTCCCCTCAATCCCTCTCCCCTGGGCAACACCCAGGCCCCCGGATCTGTACCCTTTAATCAGAGAAGCAGCGTGGCTCAGTGGAAAGAGTCCGGGCTTTGGAGTCAGAGGCCATGGGTTCAAATCCCGGCTCCGCCACTTGTCAGCTGTGTGACTTTGGGCAAGTCACTTCACTTCTCTGGGCCTCAGTTCCCTCATCTGTAAAATGTCGATTAAGACTGTGAGCCCCCCGTGGGACAACCGAATCACCTTGTAAACTCCCCAGCGCTTAGAACAGTGCTTTGCACATAGTAAGCGCTTAATAAATGCCATCATTATTATCATTATTACTGGAAATTCTCCCCACCCTCAGCCCCACAGCACTTATGTCCATTGGTCTTGTCTTCCGCCGTCGAGTCATTTCCAACCCAATAGCGACGCCAAGGACACGTCTCTCCCAGAACGCCCCCCTCTCTATCTGCAATCGTTCTGGTAGTGGATCCAGAGAATTTTCTTGGCCAAAATAAGGAAGTGGTTTAGCACTGCCTTC
The DNA here is from genome assembly GCF_015852505.1 of Tachyglossus aculeatus. Taxonomy (NCBI): domain Eukaryota; kingdom Metazoa; phylum Chordata; class Mammalia; order Monotremata; family Tachyglossidae; genus Tachyglossus; species Tachyglossus aculeatus. The sequence continues at coordinate 145,106,858 of NC_052067.1, read as the reverse complement.
TTCCACGCGGTAAACTTGAGTCTCGGCCCTTCATCATCATCATCATCAATCGTATTTATTGAGCGCTTACTATGTGCAGAGCACTGTACTAAGCGCTTGGGAAGTACAAATTGGCAACATATAGAGACAGTCCCTACCCAACAGTGGGCTCACATTCTAAAGGGGGGAGACAGAGAACAAAAACAAACATACTAACAAAATAAAATAAATAGAATAGATATGTACAAGTAAAATAAATAAATAAATAAATAGAGTAATAAATATGTGCAAACATATATACATATATACAGGTGCTGTGGGGAAGGGAAGGAGGTAAGGTGGGGGGATGGAGAGGGGGACGAGGGGGAGAGAAAGGAAGGAATGGAATGGACAGGCCTCTGCTTGACTCTCCCTCCCGTAGCCAAGACCGAAAGAGTACTAGAACCTCTCCAGGTGCCATCCTGAAAGGGGATTTATGTCCATACTCATCAACTTGTCCTTCCCAAGTGCTTAGTACAGTGCTCTGTGCACAGGAAGCGCTCAATAAATACGCTGGAATGAATGAATGGATGAGACTTCTAATCTCAGCTCCATCACTTGCCTGCAGCAAGTTACTCAACTCCTTTGTGCCTCAGTTTCCTCACAGGTAAAAATGGGGACGAGAGGCCTGTTTTCCCTTCCCCTTAGACTATGAGCCCCAGGTGGGGAAGAGACCGCGTCCAATCTGCTCATAACATATCATCCACCCCAGTTACGTTAGCTACAATTCTACGCATTCTGATGGTTTTGACACCTGTCTACATGTTTTGTTGTCTATTTATTACTGTTTGTACGTATTTATTGCTCTATTTATTTTACTTGTACATATTTCCCTGCTGATGGGTAGGGGCCGTCTCTATATGTTGCCAACTTGTACTTCCCAAGTGCTTAGTACAGTGCTCTGCACACAGTAAGCGCTCAGTAAATACGACTGAATGAATATTTGCTATTCTATTTATTTTATTTTGTTAATATGTTTTGTTTTGTTGTCTGTCTCCCCCTTCTAGACCATGAGCCCGCTGTCAGGTAGGGACCATCTCTATATGTTGCCGACGTGTACTTCCCAAGTGCTTAGTACAGTGCTCTGCACACAGTAAGCACTCAATAAATGACTGACTGAATGAATGACTAGTGCACCGGGTTGCTCAGAGGAAAGCTATAATGGTTACCCTCCTCAACAGTGCTCTGCACACAGTAAGCGCTCAATAAATACGATTGAATGAATGAATGAATGAGCGTCTGCCCAGTTAATGGTGGCACCAGGTAACATCCCTAACTTTCTCTACTTCCCTAACTTTCCCTCTAATAACTCGTCTGATCCTCACCGCAACCCAAAGCTAAATGGCAGTTCTACTCAACGTTCATCACTCCAGCGCTTAGAACAGTGCTTTGCACATAGTAAGCGCTAAACAAATACCATCATTATTATTATTTCTTTCATTTGAAACACTGCTCAACTAATATGCCCGGCTGAACACTAATGAACACTGCTACAATTGCATATTTTCATTATGTGGCATCTCTGATATCTTCAAAAAGACTCAACTAAAGAATTAACTGAGCCTTTTGGCTATTTCCATTGCAATTCTGAGGGGAACTTTTCCCCCATGGCTGTCACGATTTTTTTGATTCCTCCTTTCCCCCCACATTTTTTATGATATTTGGGGTAGATACAAGCTCTTCACGTTGGACACAGCGTGGCTTAGTGGAAAGAGCCCGGGCTTGGGAGTCAGTGATCATGGGTTCTAATCCCGGTTCTGCCACTTGTCAGCTGTGTGACTTTGGGCAAGTCAACTTCACTTCTCCGTGCCTCAGTGACTTCATCTGTAAAATGGGGATTAAGACTGTGACCCCATGTGGGACAACCTGATTACCCTGTATCTCCCCCAGCACTTAGAACAGTGCTTGGCACATAGTAAGCGCTTAAATACCATCATTATCAGTATTATTATTATTATTATATTGGGCTCACAGTCTTAATCCCCATTTTACAGATGAGGTAACTGAGGCACGGAGAAGTTAAGTGACTTGCCCAAGGCCACAGAGCAGACAAATGGTAGAGCTGGGATTAGAACCCACATCCTTCTGACTCCCGGGCCTGTGCGCTAACCACTAAGCAATGCTGCTTCTCGTGTGTGTGTGTGTGTATGTATTCACCATACACACTTGGCATTCACAGCACCTTGTATCCCCCCAGTGCTTAGAACAGTGCTTCGCACATAGTAAGCGCTTAACAAATGACATCATTATTATTATTATGTGTATAATAAGAAGCAGTGTGGCTCAGTGGAAAGAGCCCGGGCTTTGGAGTCAGAGGTCATGGGTTCTAATCCCGGCTCTACCAATTGTCAGCTGTGTGACTTTGGGCAAGTCACTTCAATTCTCCGGGCCTCAGTTACCCCATCTGTAAAATGGGGATTAAGACTTTGAGCCCCCTGTGGGACAACCTGATCACCTTGTAACCTCCCCAGCGCTTAGAACAGTGCTTTGCACATAGTAAGTGCTTAATAAATACCATTATTATTATTATTATTATACATATGTATATATACATATATGAAATTGAGTACACAAATTCATGCTGACATTTAACCATAAACATTTAGCACTCTCCTGTATTCATTCATTCATTCAATCATATTTATTGAGCGCTAACTGTGCTGAGCACTGTACTAAGCGCTTGGGAAGTACAAGTTGGCAACATATGCCACCCCTTTACCCATCTACTCCCTTCTGTATGGAATTCCCTCCCCCTTCATATCAGGAAGAACGCCATTCTTCTCCATCTTCCAAACCCTACCAAAATCTCCATTTTTATGCTATTTGTTAAGCACTTTCTACGTATAAAGCACTGTTCTAAGCAACGGGGTAGATACATGTTAATCAGAACAGATAAAGTCCCTGCCCCAAATGGGGCTCACAGTCAACTACGAGGGAGACCAGGTATTGGGTCTCCATTTTGCAGTTGAGGAAACTGAGGCACAAAGAAGTTAAGTGACTTGCCCAAAGTCACACAGCAGACAATATGTATATACGTTTGTACATATTTATTACTCTATTTATTTATTTATTTTACTTGTACATATCTATTCTGCTTATTTTATTTTGTTAATATGTTTGGTTTTGTTCTCTGTCTCCCTCTTCTAGACTGTGAGCCCACTGTTGGGTAGGGACTGTCTCTATATGTTGCCAACTTGTACTTCCCAAGCACTTAGTACAGTGCTCTGCACACAGTAAGCGCTCAATAAATTTGATTGATTGACTGACAAGTGATTGAGCTGGGATTAGAACCCAGGTCCTCTGTCTCCCAGGCCCAATCTTTAACCATCAAGCCATGATGTTTCCCTAACTAATCTTTCCTCTCCCTATTTCCCTCCCTAATAGATCCATCACCTAGGCACTGGGATCTCAAACCTTTCTCCCACGGTACTTAGGTATATATCTTTAAATTTGGTTGTTAAGCTGTAGTGTTCTCCCCCGTAAACTTCTTGAGAGTGGCACTGTGTCTACTCACTCTACTATCACCTCCCAAGAACTTAATTCAGTGCTCTGCACAGCATAAGACACAAGAAATGCCACTAACTGATTTAAATTTATTTTATTTTCTGCCTCCTCCCACTAGACTGCAAGCTCCCTGAAGGCAGGGATGGAGAAGCAACATGATGTAGTGGAGAGAGGTCATGAGTTCTAACCCCAGCTCTGCCACTTGACTGTGTAGTTTCGGGTAAGTCACTTCACTTCCCTGTGCCTCATTTACCGCATCTGTAAAATGGGGATTTAGACTGTGAGCCCCTTGCGGGACAGGGACTGCAGCCAACCCAATTTGCTTGTATTCACTCCAGCGTTAGTACAGTGCCTGGCACAAAGTACCACAATCATTATGAATGATTAGGGATCACATCTCCTAACTCGATGGCAGTCTCCCAAGCACGTAGGACAGTGCTCTGCACAAAGTGCTCAAAAACCACTGCTGATTGATTGATGGAGGAGTTCCAATCTAGTGGAACAGTATGACCGAGGAGACAGAAGTGGGAGGGTCAAAAATGAGGAACAGCTATGAGTTTGACTTGAGTGGAACGAAGACATCAAATTGGGGAAAGGCCAGGGTAGAAAGGTGAGATGAGGGGAGTTGGAGAATCCTGGAGCCGATCATGAAGGTTTGTTTGATGTCGGGGGGATCACGGAAGGGGATTTTGAGAAGGAGAGAGGGATGGGTCATGTAACACATCAAGAAGAAGATCCCATGCAGCAGTGGACAGGGCATTCGATTAGAGGGGAAAGAGGATGGAGGCAGAGAGACCAATAAGGAGGCTGAGACAAGAGTCTATCATCATCATCATCATCATCAATCGTATTTATTGAGTGCTTACTATGTGCAGAGCACTGTATTAAGCGCTTGGGAAGTACAAATTTGCAACATATAGAGACAGTCCCTACCCAACAGTGGGCTCACAGTCTAAAAGGGGGAGTCTAGCCGCAATGTGACCGAAATTTGTAACAGGGTAAGAGCAGCTGGGGTGTAGAGGAAGGGGCAGATTGGGGAGCTATTGTGTCAAAAGATCTGACAGGATTGGGCAGTAGGTTAATCACGACGATTGATCGACGGCGAAGAGTCGAGGGTGACACCGACATTGTGGACTTCTGGGCCAGGAGGGGTGGTGGCGCGATCGGTTGTCACGGGACGGTTAAGAGGAGGAGGAGGAAAAAATGAAGAGTTTGCATCCCTGGAATTCTAGATTCTGAGACATCCATTTGACCTAAGCCTCAAACTGGTGTTTTAAATAGCGTCCATGCTTCATTTATTCATTCATTCAATAGTATTTATTGAGCACTTACTGTTTGCAGAGCACCGTACTAAGCGCTTGGGAAGTACAATTTGGCAACAGATAGAGACAATCCCTACCCAACAACAGGCTCACAGTCTAGAAGGCAGGAGACAGACAACAAAACAGAACAAAACACTGTTGGACATAGTCTCTGTCCCACATGGGCTCACAGTCTTCATCCTTTTTTTTACAGATGAGGTAACTGGGCACTGAGAAATTAAGTGACTTGCCCAAGGTCACACAACAAGCATTGCAGAGCTGGGATTAGAACCCCGGTCCTCTGACTATCAGCCTGTGTTCTTTTCGCTGCTTCTTGTACAAACTGGCAACATATAGAGAAGGTCCCTACCCAACAATGGGCTTGAAAGTTATCTTCTTCTAATTAGTTTCCACTTTTTTCCCCCAGCCCGGGAGTTGGAAGGTCGTGGGTTCTAATCCAGGCTCCGCCACTTGTCTGCTGCACACAGACAAGGTCACAACCTTGGGCAAGTCACTTCACTTCTCTGGGCCTCAGTGAGCTCATCTGTAAAATGGGGATTGAGATTGTGAGCCCCACATGGGACAGGACTCTGTCCAACCCCATTTGCTTTTAGCACCTCAGCTCTTAGGACAGTGCCTTGCACATAATAAGCACTTAACAAATACCATAATAATAAATAATAACTTCACTTCTCTGCACTGCTCATCTGCAAAATAGGGATTGAGACTGTGAGCCCCACGTGGGACAGGGCCTGTGTCCAACTCAATTTGCTTGTATCCACTCCAGCTCTTAGTACAGTGCCTTGCACATAGTAAGTGCTTAACAAATACCATTATTACTATTATTATTAATTGAATACCTTCATCTTGGGGTAATTTTGGGTCTCCCCTCTCCCCAACAAGAATATTAATAAATCAGTGGTATTTCTTGAGTGGTTGTACTGTGCAGAGCACTGTACTAAGCATTTGGGAGACTATAATAGAGTAAGCTGGATAGCATCGCAGCCTCTATTGCAACAGGTCATTCCCACCTAGCCCACCTGGCAAGGCTGAGAACTAAATTCAATATAATATCGTCCCTTGTGGAGTCTAAGATTAGCCGCTGGAGAAAGTCACTTGTCCTACTCACAAATCTCATCTCCCATGTCCAGTCACCATGATTCATCCTGACGATCCATACAAGATAACTTAAGCCGCTCATTATGGCTACAGTCAAACAATCATCATCATCATCATCAATCGTATTTATTGAGCGCTTACTATGTGCAGAGCACTGTACTAAGCGCTTGGGAAGTACAAATTGGCAACATCTAGAGACAGTCCCTACCCAACAGCGGACTCACAGTCTAAAAGGGGGAGACAGAGAACAAAAGCAAACATAGAAACAAAATAAAATAAATAGAATAGATATGTACAAGTAAAATAAACAAACAGGGTAATAAATATGTACAAACATATATACAGGTGCTGTGGGGAAGGGAAGGAGGTAAGATGGGGGGATCATCATCATCATCATCAATCGTATTTATTGAGAGCTTACTATGTGCAGAGCACTGTACTAAGCGCTTGGGAAGTCCAAGTTGGCAACATATAGAGACGGTCCCTACCCAACAGTGGGCTCACAGTCTAAAAGGGGGAGACGGAGAACAAAACCAAACATACTAACAAAATAAAATAAATAGAATAGATATGTACAAATAAAATAAACAGAGTAATAAATATGTACAAACATATAGGGGGAGAGGAAGGAAGGGGCTCAGTCTTTGCAAAGAGACAGGAATCCGGCCCCTTTCCCCAACTTTCCCGAGCCCGACTCAGTGGAGGAGGGTGGCGGGTCAAACATGACAGCTGGAGCTGTATTTTGGAGGTGGAGGGGAGGACGGACTGATGCACTCTTCCTATGGAAGCTACACGGCTTAGTGGATAGAGCACGGGCCTGGGAATCCCGGCTTCGCCACTCGTCCGCTGTGTATGACCTTGGGCAAGTCGCTTCACTTCTCTGTGGCTCAGTTACCTCAACTGTAAAATGGGGATAAGGGTGTGAGCCCTGTGTGGCACAGGGACTATGTCCAACCTGATTAACTTGTACCCACCCCAGTGCTCAGAACCGTGTTTGACGCACATTTAGCGCTTAACAAGTACCATAATTATTATTAATTATTTTTATTCCATCAGCCACATGGGGGGCAACATACCCGTTCAGAATCCCCTCACCCACCAAGATCTTCACCTGCTGGCTCATGATATCCTCATGACCCACCTCATGAAAAGGTAATCAATCAATCAATCGTATTTATTGAGCACTTACTGTGTGCAGAGCACTGTACTAAGCGCTTGGGAAGTACAAGTTGGCAACTTATAGAGACGGTCCCTACCCAACAGTGGGCTTACAGTCTAGAAGGGGGAGACAGAGAACAAAACAGAACGTATTAACAAAATAAAATAAATAGAATAGATATGTACAAGTAAAATAAATAATAAATAAATAAATAAAAATAAATAGGTAAGAAGAGCAACACTGAAAATCACCAAGCCTCCGGGCTCCTCATTTGGGGAGGGTTAATAATACCATGAAACTGACAAAATGAAACAGTCCAGTCTAGTTTGTTTCTAAATATCCAGTTAAACGTCTTGGACCCTTTCAAATACGTCTTTGAACCGAAGCATAACTCCAATGTGCATCCCACAGCTCGGATGTCTGACATTTGAATTTCTTAAACATTTTCCTTGAATGCAGAGGGACATGTTTGCAACTCCCGCTAATGGTAAGTACCAGGCTTTGTGCCCTCGCTACTCATAATACTTGCTATTTCTATTACTGCTTCTAACATCAACAGGCACCATATTGATCTTATCGACTAAATTCCCCTCCAAAACCAAAGCAGTCACCATTTCCCTTCTTTGCACAATAACCTAGCTCTTTCATTTGATAAGCCAGGTGAAGTGGAGAACGTGAACAGCAATAGTAGAGTGAAACAAAAATAAAAATTCCTCTTTAGCCAGGGAAATTTTGGATCAATTAAGAGACTCTTTTCTCTTTCCTTATCTGGAAACCAAACTGCCCGATCTATAAGGAGCCTTGTTTTCTGAGGAGTAGCCCAGAAAATGGAATTAATTAAGAAAAGGCACTGCAGTTCCAAATGTTCTCAATGCAGCCTCGAAAAGAAACATAGTAGGCAACGAAAATAAGGCAACAATCAAAAGGCTTCATGCCACAGTCGGGAAGGACGCGGAACCTATCCATTTAAACGGCCAGACTTCAGCATTCCCCCATAAAGTTTGTATGTGGGCCATGATAAAAGCAGATTAAAACATGCCTCTAAGTATTCACTTCCATGCATTGCTCACCAAAGGCCACATGCTATTTCATCAGTATAAAAGAGACTCATGTTTAATCTCTGAACAATGGAAATGAAGAGGTGGATGGCTTTGGTTTATTTTAACCAACCTTTGGGTAAATGTACTTGCGCCCATCTGATAACACAAAATTCTTCCTGTCAGTTTCAACACAAGGGAAAGTAAAAGTACCTAGAGACTTGAACTTTTCCTTCCTCCGGAGCAAGGCAAATCCAAACAGATAAACACAATAATCCTAAAGAAACCCTACAGATTCTCAAGAGGAGCTAGTGAAATGACCAAGAGGAAACAGGGGTTGCTCTTTTTCATCTAGGGATTACACAAATTTTGTTCCTAATCTTGATAAAGCAATTTGCTTCGGTATTTTTTAAAAAGATCAGTTCTTTGAACTCTACAACTTGCCCGTCCCCCAGTTTATTAGCTGAGTTCTAAAATGAAAAGAACACCGGAAAGAGCTAATAAGACACAGTCAAAAAGAAAACCTTACCTTTGTCGGAGGACATGGTTTTACATTCGTTGCTGATACTAAAGAATCTATTCTTTTGGGGTGCCAAATTACTTGGTTTTATAAGCTTAAAGATCATGGGAAAGGATGAGAATTAATTTGGTAAACCAGAAATCAACAAGATCAAACGACAGCCCTGGCTATGCTTTGTTACAATCTTCAAACTTTCAGATAAAGTCATGCAGGCGTAATAACCCCTCCTCTCAAAGGAAGAGCTTATGAACATGTGTGGGAGGGAAGGAAACATTAGTATTATGATCAAACAATAACAAAAATCTCCTATTCTTTTTCAGCTTCAAGTGCAGCAGGAATACATTTTAGAAGTTTTGTTCATAATTGACCTATCATTTAACTATTACGGCAGTCTCTAAAAGCCATACTTTAAAGCAGTTTCTTTCCTTTTTATTTAGCATGAGCATAGAATTAGACTAATTGCAGAAGCAAAACTAAGTTCAGACTGTTGAAATATATTTCTCCTTTTTGTGAATGCTTGACTTCAGTGCCCTTGGCAAGCAATTTGAACATGCTACTGAGTGAATGAGAATGAGAGTGGAAACCTGTCTACACGTTTTGTTTTGTTGTCTGCCTCCCTCTTCTAGACTGTGAGCCCATTGTTGGGTAGGGACCGTCTCTATATGTTGCCAACTTGTACTTCCCAAGAGCTTAGTACAGTGCTCTGCACACAGTAAGCATGCGATAAATACGACTGAATGAATGAATGAACAGGCTTTAAAGATGTACAGCCATAAGAATTTCAAAAACACAAATACACAGAGCATTTTGTGTGCTGATTAAAGAAATGGTCTGAGTTTCCAAAGAGAGCCTTGAGCAATATAGGGTGAAAGGAATGGATAAATGAGAGTATCTTAAGGGAAACAGTATGAAAAAGCACAGGCCTGGGAGCTAGAAGGACCTGGGATCTAATCCCAGCTGTGCCATTTGTCTGCTGTGACACCATAGGCAATTTACTTCACTTCTCTGTGCCACAGTTACCTCATCTGTAAAATGGGGATTAAGACTGTGAGCCCCATGTGGAACATGGACTGTAACCAACTTAACTAATTTATACTGACTCTGGAACTCAGCACAGTGCCTGGCACATAGTAAGCGCTTATAATTACCACAATTATTATTATCTGTTTTTGAATTTTAAAAGGTATGTGGGGAAAGGTGAGATGTACTTTACAGAACAATTGACCTTGAGGTCATATTTATATATACCTACATTGAAAAGCATTAAAAACAATATTCACTCATTGAATAATATTTACTGTGCACTTACTGTTGCAGAGCACTGTACTTAGCACTTGGGAAAGTACAATACAACAATAAACAGTGACATTCCCTGCCCACAATTCATTCATTCATTCAATCGTATTTATCAATCAATCAATCAATCAAATCGTATTTATTGAGCGCTTACTGTGTGCAGCGCACTGTACTAAGCACTTGGGAAGTATTTATTGAGCACTTACTGTGTGCAAAGCACTGTACTAAGCGCTTGGGAAGTACAAGTTGGCAACATATAGAGACGGTCCCTACCCAACAACGGGCTCACAGTGTAGAAGGGACTAGAGCTCAATGAGCCCCACAAAGAGCTCATAGTCTAAAGTGGGGGAGACAGACATCAATACAAATATATCATCAATCGTATTTATTGAGCGCTTACTATGTGCAGAGCACTGTACTAAGCGCTTGGGAAGTACAAATTGGCAACTTATAGAGACAGTCCCTACCCAACAGTGGGACAGATATGGACATAAGTGCTTTGGGGCTGGAAAGGGGGAAGAGGAAAGGGAGCAAGTCAGGGCAACGCAGAAGAGAGTGGGAGATGAGGAAAAGTGGGGCTTAGTCTGGGAAGGCCTCTTGGAGGAGGTGGGCCTTCAATAAAGCCTTGAGGCGGGGGAGAGTGGTTTGTCTGTCGGATTAGAGGAGGGAGGGCGTCCAAGGCCAGAGGCAGGACGTGGGCTGGGGGTCAGCGGCGAGACGGGCGAGATGGAGGCCCAGTGAGAAGGTTAGCACTAGAGGAGCAAAGTGTGCAGGCTGGGTTGTAGAAGGAGAGAAGTGAGGTGAGATAGGAAGGGGCAAGGTAGAGTGCTTTGAAGCCAATAGAGAGGAGTTTTTGTTTGATACGGAGGTGAATGGGCAACCATTGCAGTTTTTTGAGGAGCGGGGCGATGTTTCCAGAATGTTTTTGTAGAAAAATGATCTGGACAGCATTGTGAAGTACGGACTGGCGTGGGGAGAGACAGGAGGCGGGGAGATCAGCAAGGAGGCTGATGCAGTCATCCAGGCGGGATAGGATGAGTGACGGAATGATTGAGCGATATCCACAATCATGGATCTTAACAGGATTACCTAACACGTTCGGATACTGGAAAAGCCTAAATATGTAACACTGCTTTGTATAAAATTCATATACTGCCACATAACTTCAATGACTAGTGAGACAAGCAATTACTAAAGATGGCAAAGGAGAAATCTGAATTATTCATCTCTTTTCTAACCGTGTGTGTGTGTGTGTGTGTGTGTGTGTGTGTGTTTAATGCCCAGTAGACAAACACCCCAGTAGTGTGAATTTAAATTTAAATCCAAAACCATCAGAGCAGGGCACATGAAAACATTTATAAATCTGGCTTACTTTCTTACAAACTTCTGGGCTTACAAAGCTTTAAAAGTAACATTCAAGTCATATCTTCAGACTTTTGTGGCCTACGCCCTTGTATCTGTACCCTCTAAGCACTTCATATTCACCCCACCCTCAGCCTGACAGCCTGTATGTACCCTGCCATTTCCCCTAAATGTATTTATTTCGGTGTCTGTCTCCCTCCATAGACAGCAAGCTCCTTGTAGGCAGGGATCATGTCTAACAACTCTGTTTTACTGTACTCTCCCAAGCACTTAGTACAGCGCTCTGCAGAGTAATTGCTCAGTAAATACCCTTGCTTGTTTGATTAAATAAATCCTCCTACAGTTAGCGCAGTCGCGTTTCAGGAACATGGTCTCGGCTCCTCCTCAGAACTGCTTTAACCACCGTCAGAGGGCAGAAGTATAATGAATAACAAGTCTCCAAGCCCAGACTTCTTCGTTCGGATTTGAAGAGCGTTCATTAGATGCCAGTTTGCAAATGATAATAATAATAATTTTGGTATTTGTTAAGCGCTTACTATGTGCCAACCGCTGTTCTATTATTCATCTCCATAATTCTCTATTATTCAGATAATAATAATAATAATGTTGGTATTTGTTGAGTGCTTACTATGTGCCGATCACTGTTCTAAGCATAGGGGTAGTAATAATAATAATAATAATAATGGCATTTGTTAAGCGCTTACTATGTGCAAAGCACTGTTCTAAGCACTGGGGGGATACAAGGTGATCAGGTTGTCCCGCACGGGGCTCACAGTCATCATCCCCATTTTACAGATGAGGTAACTGAGGCTCTGAGAAGTTAAGTGACTTGCCCAAGGTCACACAGCAGATGTGTAGCGGAGCCGGAATTTGAACCCACGGCCTCTGACCCCAAAGCCCGTGCTCTTTCCATCGAGCCACACTGCTTCTCTACAGCGTAGATACAAGGTAATCAGGTTGTCCCACATGGGGCTCACAGTCTTAATCCCCATTTTCCAGATGAGGTAACTGAGGCACCGAGAAGTTAAGTGACTTGCCCAAAGTCACACAGCTGATAAGTGGCTTCTCTATGCTCAAAGCCCAGCTTCCTAAGGAGCAAGTCCCAGGAGGAACTGAATTCCCTTGAAGAAATTCCTCCCCTTTTTTCCTTTCTGAGATGAGTGAGTCCCACCACGAAAAAGAGCTCAATGGATATGGGTAAAATTGAAACCCTCAAGTGTGATCTCCCGAAAATCTCTCCTGCTCCCCTCCGGTTCCTCCTCCTTCCTGCCCCTTCTTCGACTCTCCCACCTTTCCCAGCAGTATCTTAAGTGGAGATCTCCCGCCTCCTCTCCAAATCTATCCCCTCTATTTGTGCACCGGTCCCCATCTTTTCACACCTTATGGAAACCCTTGGTTCCTCCCTCCTTGTCCTCCATCTGCAACTGTTTGCTCTCCAATGGCTTCTTCCCACTGCTTTCAAACATGCTCATGTCTCCCCTATCCTAAAATACCTGAGGAGCGTGGCTCAGTGGCAAGAGCCCGGGCTTGGGAGCCAGAGGTTCTGGGTTCTAATCCTGGCTCCGCCACTTGTCAGTTGTGTGACTCTGGGCAAGTCACTTCACTTCTCGGTGCCTCAGTTCCCTCATGTGTAAAATGGGGATGAAGACTTTGAGCCTCAGGTGGGACAATGTGATTAACCTCTGTCTACCCCTACGCTTAGAACAGTGCTCAGCACATAGTAAGCACTTAACAAATACCAGCATTATTATTATTAGTATTATAATACCCTCCCTTGACCCCACGTTTCCCTCCAATTATCGCCCCATCTCCCTCCTACCATTCTTTCCAAACTTATTGAGCAAATTGCCAGCCCCCACTGCTTCCGTTACCTCTCTCCCTCGTTGACCTCCTCCAATCTAGCTTCCACCCCCTTCACTCCACAGACACCCCCTTCTCAAAGGTCACCAGTGATCTCCTTCTTGCCGAATCCAATGGCCTCTACTCCATCCTAATCCTCCTCTACCTCTCAGCTGCTTTTTTTTTCATTTTTTATGATATTTAGCTCATTATGTGCCACAAATTGTACTAAGCTCTGGGGTAGAAGTTAAGCTAATCAGGTTGATTAGCCTTCGACACTGTGGACAATCACCTTCTTCTGGAAACATTATCTAACCTTGCCTTCACTGAAATCATCCTCTCCTGGTTCTCCTCTTATCTCTCTGGTCGCTCCTTCTCAATCTCCTTTGTAGGCTCTTCATTCATTCATTCATTCATTCATATTTATTGAGCGCTTACTGTGTGCAGAGCACTGTACTAAGCACTTGGGTCTTCCTCTGCCTCCTATGCCTAAGTCTGTGGGAGTCCATATTCTCCATATACACCCATGTCCTTGGAGAACTCACTCATTCCCAAGGCTTCAACTACTATTTCTATTTATTCATTCTATCGTATTTATTGATCTCTACTTGGAAGTCCTGCAGACGACTGAAACTTAACACATCAAAAACAGAACTCCTCATCTTCCCACCCAAACTCTGTCCACCTGACTTTCCCATCACTGTAGACAGCACTACCATCCCCCCATCTCACAAGCCCATAATCTTGGCATTATCCCCAGTCAATCAGCTGTATTCATTAAATGTTTCCTGGGTGCAATGTACTCTACTAAGCGACTAAGCGACATATATGTTGCCAACTTGTGCTTCCCAAGTGCTTAGTACAGTGCTCTGCATGCAGTAAGCGCTCAATAAATATGATTGAATGAGTGAATGACTACAATACATCCAAGTTGGTAGACACATTCTCTACCTATAGTTAGGTTCAGTTACCTCAACTGTAGAATGGGGATTGAGACTGGGAGCCCCACGTGGGACTGGGTCCAACCCGAATAACTTGTATCCAGCGCTTACTACAGTGCCTGGCACATACTAAGTGCTTAACAAATACCGTAATTATTATTATTGATATAAATAAATAAATTACAGATATGTACATAAGTGCTGTGGGGCTGGAGGGGGGATGATTGAAGGGAGCGTGGAAATGAATGAAATGGAGATTAAGATTGAGTGCCAAGTAGGACATGGACTGTGTCCAATCTGATTATCCTGTATCTACTCTAGTGCTTTGTACAGTGACACAGCATGGTATAGTGGAAAGAGCATGATGATGATGATGATGGCATTTATTAAGCGCTTACTATGTGCCAAGCACTGTTCTAAGCGCTGGGGAGGTTACAAGGTGATCAGGTTGTCCCACCGGGGGGGCTCACAGTCTTAATCCCCATTTTACAGATGAGGTCACTGAAGCACAGAGAAGTGAAGTGACTTGCCCAAAGTCACACAGCTGACAGTTGGTGGAGCTGGGATTTGAACCCATGACCTCTGACTCCAAAGCCCGGGCTCTTTTCCACTGAGCCACGCTGCTTGGAAGCATGGGCTTGGAAGTCAGAGGACACGGGTTCTAATCCTAGCTCCACCATTTTTCTGCTGTGTGACTTTGAGCAAGCCACTTAACTTCTCTGTGCCTCAGTTACCTCAACTGTAAAATGGGGATTTAAGACTGTGAGCCTCACGTGGGACAACCTGATTACCTTGAATCTCCCCCAGCGCTTAGAACAGTGCTTGGCACATAGTAAGTGCTTAACAAATACAATAATAATAATAATAATAATACTGTGTAGGTGAGCCTCTCCTCAACAGAGAAGCATACATGGCATAGTGGATAGAGCATGGGCCTGGGGGTCAGAAGGTCATGGGTTCTAACCCCAGATCTGCTACTTGTCTGCTCTGTGACTTTGGGCAAGTCACTTCATTTCTCTGAACCTCAGTTCCCTCATCTGTAAAATGGGGATTCAGACTGGGAGCCCCATGTGGGACAGGGACTGTGTCCAACCCGATTTGCTTGTATCCACCCCAGAGCTTAGTATGCTGCTTGGCATATAATAATAATAATAATAATAATAATAATAATAATGGCATTTATTAAGTGCTTACTATGTGCAAAGCACTGTTCTAAGCGCTGGGGGGGGTACAAGGTAATCAGGTTGTTCCACCGGGGGCTCACAGGCTTCATCCCCATTTTACAGATGAGGGAACTGAGGCCCGGAGAAGTGAAGTGACTTGCCCAAAGTCACGCAGATGACAGTTGGTGGAGCTGGGATTTGAATCCATGACCTCTGACTCCAAAGCCCGGGCTCTTTCCACTGAGCCAATAATGGTATTTGCTAAGTGCTTACTATGTGCCAAGCACTGTTTTAAGCGCAAGCACATTTGTTAAGCACAGTTAGTGATTAACAAATACCACAATTATCATTATTAACTCATCTCTTTCATTCAATCCACATATACGACACCAAATCCTTTCCATTCTACCTTCACAACATTGCTAAAATCTGCCCTTTCCTCTCCACCCAAACTCATACATTAATACAATCCCTCATCCTATCCCTCCTTGATTACTGCATCAGCCTCCTTGCTGATCTCCCAGTCTCCTGTCTCTCCCCTTTCCAGTCCATATTTCACTCTGCACTCAGATCATTTTTCTCAAAAGAAAAAAGCATTCAGTCCATGTTTCCCCACTCCTCAAGAACCTCCAGTGGTTGCCCATCCACATCCAAATCGAACAGAAACTCCTTACCATTGGCTTTTTTATGGTATTTAAGTTTTTTATGGCATTTATTAAGCGCTTCTAAGCACTGGGGAGGTTACAAGGTGATCAGGCTGTCCCAAGGGGGGCTCACCGTCTTAATCCCCATTTTACAGATGAGGTAACTGAGGCCCAGAGAAGTGAAGTGACTTGCCCAAAGTCACCCAGCTGACAATTGGCGGAGCCGGGATTTGAGCCCACGACCTCTGACTCCAAAGCCCGGGCTATGTGCCAGACAATGTACTAAGTGCTGGGGCAGATACTGTTTAATCAGGTTGGCCATAGTCCCTGTCCCACATAGGGTTCACAGTCTTACTCCGCGATTTACAGATGAAGTAACTGAGGCCCAGAGAAGTGAAGTGACTTGCCCCCGGTCACACAGCAGATAAGTGGCAGAGTCTGGATTAGAACCCAGGACCTACTGACTCCCAAGTCTGATGCTTCTTCCAATCTTACCTCGCTGACTTCTTACTACAACCCAGGCCACGCTCTCCGTTCCTCTAAGGCCAAACTACTCACTGTCCCTTGAGCTCCTCTATCTCGCCACTGAGCCCTTTCCCACGTCCTGCCTCCGGCCTGGAAATCCTTTCCTTATCACATCCGACAATCAACTTTCGGGCATCAAGGTACCTGGGTTCTAATCCCGACTCTGCCACTCGCCCGCTCTATGACCTTGCTAAAGTCACTTAAATGGCCTCTGCCTTAGTTCCTTCGTCTGTCAAATGGGAATTAAAAACCTTTTTTAAAAAATGTTACCGTGTTAAGCACTTACCAAGTACTGTACTAAGCACTGGCATAGATATACAATAATTAGGTTGGACACAGTCATTCGTTCATTCATTCCAAGCCAGCCCTCTTCCTCCCTTCAAGGCCCTACTGAGAGCTCATCTCCTCCAGGAGGCCTTCCCAGACTGAGCCCCTTCCTTCCTCTCCCCCTCGGCCCCCTCTCCATCCCCCACATCTTACCTCCTTCCCTTACCCACAGCACCTGTATATATGTATATATGTTTGTACATATTAATTACTCTATTTATTTATTTGTTTTACTTGTACCTATCTATTCTATTCATTTTATTTTGTTAGTATGCTTGGTTTTGTACTCTGTCTCCCCGTTCTAGACTGTGAGCCCACTGTTGGGTAGGGACTGTCTCTATATGTTGCCAGCTTGTACATCCCAAGCGCTTAGTACAGTGCTCTGCACACAGTAAGCGCTCAATAAATACGATTGATTGATTGATTCATTCATTCAGTCGTATTTATTGAGCACTTTGTGTGCAGAGCACTGTACTAAGCGCTTGGGAAGTACAAGTTGGCAACATATAGAGACGGTCCCAACCCAACAACGGGCTCACAGTCCCTTACCCACAAGGGATTCACAGTCTGAAGTAGGAGCGAGAATAGGTACTGAATTGCCATTTTACAAATGAGGCAACTAAGGCACAGAGAAGTCAAGTGACTTACCCAAGGACACCCAATGGCAGAATTGAGGTCCTTTGATTCCCAGGTCTGTGCTCTTTCCACTGGGCTGGAACAAGGAGATGGTTCACTCAATCAATCAATCAATGGAGTTTATTGAGCATTTACTATGTGCACAGCATTAGTGCTTTCCCTAGTACAATAAAACAGAATTAGCAAAAGCGTTCCCTACCCTTAACGATTTTACAATCTAGAGGGACTCTGTCATAAAACTCCAGGGCCTAACGGAGTTGAGAAAAACTGTAGCTCAGCTTCTATGTATCCTGCCACTTCTCACCTCTAGCTCTCCTCTCCCCCAATCAATCAATCGTATTTATTGAGTGCTTACTATGTGCAGAGCACTGTACTAAGCGCTTGGGAAGTACAAATTGGCAACATATAGAGACAGTCCCTACCCAACAGTGGGTTCACAGTCTAAAAGGGGGAGACAGAGAACAAAACCAAACATACTAACAAAATAAAATGAATAGAATAGATATGTACAAATAAATAAATAAATAAATAGAGTAATAAATATGTACAAACATATATACATATATACAGGTGCTGTGGGGAAGGGAAGGAGGTAAGACGGGGGGGTGGAGAGGGGGTCGAGGGGGAGAGGAAGGAAGGGGCTCAGTGTGGGAAGGCCTCCTGGAGGAGGTGAGCTCTCAGCAGGGCCTTGAAGGGAGGAAGAGAGCTAGCTTGGCGGGTGGGCAGAGGGAGGGCATTCCAGGACCGGGGGATGACGTGGGCCACCCCACCGTCCCACGCTCTCAATCCTCCACTGTGACCTCCACCCTAAACTCATCCCTGCTCTCAAACGGAAGAGGCGACCCCCCTCTTCTCTGCACATTACATTTAATTCAGTGGTATTTATTGAGCGCTCTCCGTGAGCAGGACACTGTACCGTGTGCTTTGGAGAGGGTACAATACAAAAGAGATGGCAGACGCGGTAACACTTGCCCACAAGGAGCTTAGAGTTTCATTTATTTATATTAACGGGTGGGTCTCCGTCTCTGGACTGTAAGCTCCTTGTGGGAGGGGAAATAAATAATAAATAAATAATGTTGGCATTTGTTAAGCGCTTACTATGTGCAAAGCACTGTTCTAAGCGCTGGGGGGGATACAAAGTGATCAGGTTGTCCCATGTGGGGTTCACGGTCTTAATCCCCATTTTACAGATGAGGTAACTGAGGCTCAGAGATGTTAAGTGACTTGCCCAAGGTCACACAGCAGACATGTGGCGGAGTCGGGATTCGAACCCATGACCTCTGACTCCAAAGCCCGTGCTCTTTCCACTGAGCCAGGCTGCTTCTCGTGTGTCTAACAACTCTGCTACAGTCTACTCTTCCAAACGCCTAACGCATTGCTCTGCACGCAGAAAGCACTTGATGCTCAAGAAATATGACTGACGATGATCCTATATTTATCCACCAATCAGCTGGACGTGCCGCTGGACAGGCCCGGTGTCGGGATTCAAGGAAGGAAGCTCTTGGTGAGCATTAATCAATCAATCAATCAATCAATCGTATTTATTGAGCGCTTACTGTGTGCAGAGCACTGTACTAAGCGCTTGGGAAGTACAAGTCGGCAACACATCCTGTCCGCATACAGCCGATCCCGTTGCCGCTATCGTTTCCTTTCCGCGCTCTAGCAAGAATCGGACCGGCAAGAGAAGCAGCATGATCTAGCGGACAGAATACAAGCCCGGGAGTCAGAAGGACCTGGGTTCTAATTCCGCCTCTGCCCCTTTTCTGCTCTGTGACCTGGGGCAAGTCACTTCTCTGGGCCTCAGTTACCTCATCTGTAAAATGGGATCTAATTCTACGAGCCCTGTGTGGGGCAAGGACTGTGTCCAACCTACTTAGCTTGTAATAATAATAATGATGGCATTTGTTAAGCGCTTACCATGTGCAAAGCACTGTTCTAAGCGCTGGGGAGGATACAAGGTGATCAGGTTGCCCCATGTGGGGCTCACAGTCTTAATCCCCATTTTAGAGATGAGGGAACTGAGGCCCAGAGAAGTTAAGTGACTTTCCCAAGGTCACACAGCTGACAATTGGCGGAGCCGGGATTTGAACCCAAGACCTCTGACTCCCAAGCCTGTGCTCTTTCCATTGAGCCACGCTTACCCCAGCACTTAGTACAGTGCCTGGCACACAGTAAGCACTTAACAAATACCTTCCCAGACTAAGCCCCCCTCTTCCTCTGCTCCATCGCCCCGACTCCCTCCCTCTGCTCTACCCCCCTCCCGGCCCCACAGCACCTGTGTATATATGTACATATTTATTATTCTTTTCATTTTATTAATGATGTGCATATATCTATAATTCTATTTATTTATATTGATGCTACTGAAACCTGTTTACTCGTTTTGATATCTGTCTTCCCCCTTCTAGACTGTGAGCCCATTGAGCAGGGATTGTCTCTAACTGTTGCTGAATTGTACTTTCCAAGCGCTTACTACAGTGCTCTGCACACAGTAAGTGCTCAATAAATATGACTGAATGAATGAATGAAATACCATTCAAAAAGCAGTAGGGCTGTCCAAGCCACCAGCACTGATCAATCTATCGATGGTATTTACTGAGCACTTACTGTGTGCAGAGCACTTTATAAGTGCCTGGGAGCATGCAATACATGGGGAAGCAGGAAGGCGTAGTGGATAATAATAATAATAATAATAATAATGGTATTTCTTAAGCGTTTACTATGTGCAAAGCACTGTTCTAAGCACTAGGGAGGTTACAAGGTGATCAGGTTGTCCCATGGTGGGCTCATAGTCTTAATCCCCATTTTGCAGATGAGGGAACTGGGTCACAGAGAAGTGAAGTGACTTGCCCAAAGTCACACGGCTGACAATTGGCAGAGCCAGGATTTGAACCCATGACCTCTGACTCCAAAGCCCGGACGCTTTCCACTGAGCCACGCTGGATAATGCACAGGCCTGTGAGTCAGAAGGTTGTGGGTTCTAATCCCTGCTCTGCCACTTGTCTGCTGGGTGACCTTGGGCAAGTCACCTCACTTCTCTAGGCCTCAGTTCCTTCAACTGTAAAATGGGGATTGAGACTGTGAGCCCACACTGGGACGGGGACTGTGTCCACCCCAATTTGCTTGTGTCCACCCCAGTGCTTAGTACAGTGCCTGGCGCATAGTAAGCACTTAACAAATGCCATTATTAGTCATGATCCCTACCCACATGGAGTTTACAGACTAGAGGCGTGGACAGACAATAGTAATTGCGATACCTGTATATATGTATATATGTTTGTACATATTTATTACTCTATTTATTTATTTTATTTGTACATATCTATTCTATTTATTTTATTTTGTTAGTATGTTTGGTTTTTTTATCTGTCTCCCCCTTTTAGACTGTGAGCCCACTGTTGGGTAGGGACTGTCTCTATGTGTTGCCAATTTGTACTTCCCAAGCGCTCAGTACAGTGCTCTGCACATAGTAAGCGCTCAATAAATACGATTGATGATGATGATGATGATGATGATGAAGTGCTTACTATGTGTCACACACCGAACTAAGCACTGGGACAGATATGTTCAATTACAGTTGGTAATGTACATAAGTACATCAGCGCTTAGAACAGTGCTTTGCACATACTAAGCACTTAATAAATGCCATTAGTATTATTATAAGTGCTGGGCAGATGGGATGAAGTTTATAAAACCAAGTGCATGGATAATACACTGGAAGCAGCGTGGCCCAGTAAATACAGCCCGGGCCTGGGAATCAGAAGGACCTGGGTTCTAATCCTGGCTCTACCGCTTGTCTGCTCTGTGACCCGGGGCAAGTCCCTTCACTTTTCTGTGCCTCAGTTACCTCATCTGTAAAATGGGGATCAAAACCGTGAACCTCACGTGGACTACGTCCAACCTGACTAGCCTGTATCTACCCCGGTATGTAGTGCAGGGACTGGCAAATAGTCAACTCATAAATACTACAAAAAAAAAAGGGGAGGATAAATAAGGTAAATAAAGGAATCAATCAATCGTATTTATTGAGCGCTTACTATGTGCAGAGCACTGTACTAAGCGCTTGGGAAGTACAAGTTGGCAACATATAGAGACAGTCCCTACCCAACAGTGGGCTCACAGTCTAGAAGGGAGAGACAGAGATACCAAACATAAAACCAAACACATTAACAAAATAAAATAAATACATTTATTTATAAACATAAAAATAAACCAAACATAAAAACCAAACATATTAACAAAATAAAATAAATAGAATAGATATGTATAAGTAAAATAAGGGAAGTGACTCAGAGGGAGGACAAATGGGGGAAGTGAGGGATTTAATCAGGACCATAGGCCCTGACTAAGCCCTCAGTCAATTCCTCCATATGAGGGGTTTTTTTTATGGTATTTGTTAAGCGCTTACTATGTGCCAAGCACTGTTCTTGCTATCCCGTCATCTTGTCACCTTTCAGTGGAAAGAGCACTGGCTTGGGAGTCAGAGGTCATGGGTTCAAATCCCGGCTCTGCCGCTTCTCAGCTGTGTGACTTTGGGCGAGTCACTTCACTTCTCTGTGCCTCAGTTACCTCATCTGTAAAATGGGGATTAAGATTGTGAGCCCCACATGGGACAACCTGATCACCTTGTATTCTCCCCAGCGCTTAGAACAGTACTTGGCACACAGTAAGCACTTAACAAATACCCAAATTATTATTATTATCCTGAACTCTTAGGACTGGTGTTTGCCCACCTCTCCCTGTGGGGTTTACGGCAGTTTTACCTTGCACAGATTCAGTTCACAAAGTATTCTTGAACTTGCGCAATAGGTTTAGACACTTTCTAAAAATAATAGTTATGGTTTGGTTAAATAATAATAATAATGATGATGGTATTTGTTAAGTGCTATGTGCAAAGCACTGTTCTAAGCACTGGATAATGATGGCATTTATTAAACGCTATGTGCAAAGCACTGTTCTAAGCGCTGGGGAGTTTACAAGGTGATCAGGTTGTCCCACGGGGGGCTCACAGTCTTAATCCCCATTTTACAGGTGAGGGAACTGAGGCCCAGAGAAGTTAAGTGACTTGCCCGGAGTCAAACAGCTGACAAGTGGCGGAGCCAGGATTTGAACCCATGACCTCTGACTCCAAAGCCCGGGCTCTTTCCACTGAGCCACGCTGCTTCCCCTAATGCTTACTGTGTGCCAGGCACTGTACTAAGCACTGGGGTAGATACGAGGTAATCGGGTTGGACGCAGTCCCCGTCCCAAGTAGGGCGCACAGTCTTAATCCCCATTTTATGTATGCGGTAACTGAGGTCCAGAGAAGTGAAGTGACTGAACTCAGTGTACTCAGCTTGGGAAAGTACAATATAAGAGAGTTGGTAGACTCAGATCCTTCCCACAGGAAGCTTACAGTCTAGGGAGGGGAGATGGTCATTAATAAAAATAAATTATTGGATTCATTCATTCATACATATTTGTTGAGTGCTTACTGTGTGCAGGGCAGTGTACTAAGAGAGCTTGGGAGAGTACAATAGAACAATGAACAGATCATCATCATCATCATCAATCGTATTTATTGAGCGCTTACTGTGTGCAGAGCACTGTACTGAGCGGTTGGGAAGTACAAGTTGATACATTCCCTGCCCACAGCGAGTATGTACATGAAGGTGAGGCAAATAACGGGTGATGCTGATGATAATGATGATATTTGTTAAGCGCTTACTATGTGCCAAGCACTGTTCTAAGTGTGCGGTAGACACACGGTAATCAGGTTGTCCCACGTGCGGCTCGCAGTCTTTAATCCCCGTTTTACAGATGAGGTACCTGAGGCATAGAGAAGTGACTTGCCCAAAGTCACACAGCCGACAAGTGGAGGAGCCGGGATTAGAACTCACGACCTCTGACTCCCAAGCCTGGGCACTTTCGACTAAGCCAAGCTGCTTCCCCAAGAAGGATGACACGGAAGGGAGTGGGAGAAGAGGAAATGAGGGCATCAATGGGGAAGGCTTTTGGAGGGAGATGGGTTTTAATAAGGCTTTGAGGGTGGGGAGAGTGATCATCTGTCGGTTTTGAAGAGGGATGGATTGACGATGATGATGATGTACTTCCCAAGCGCTTAGTACAGTGCTCTGCACACATCCTTCCCTTCCCCACAGCACCTGTATATATGTATATATGTTTGTACATATTTATTACTCTATCTATTTATTTTACTTGTACCTATCTATTCTATTTATTTGATTTTGTTAGTATGTTTGGTTTTGTTCTCTGTCACCCCCTTTTAGACTGTGAGCCCACTGTTGGGTAGGGACTGTCTCTATATGTTGCCAAATTGTACTTCCCAAGCACTTAGTACAGTGCTCTGCACACAGTAAGCGCTCAATAAATACAACTGATGATGATGATGATGATGATGGGCTCAGGCTCCCTACCTCAGCACCGATTTTTCCTGTTTCATCATCTCTCCCCAGATCCAGTCATCAAAAGTATATCACCCAGACCGCTTGGCTTTTTCGGGGGCCGTCGGCCTGACGTGGGGATTATTCAAACCCTTTGCTTGAACTTCCTCTTGCTGTTTGGCAATCTTTCCTGCCTCTTTGACTACTCAGTAGCCTCCTCTGAGAGAGGGCTGGGGAGGAGTGTGGGCAGAGGGAGGGGATTTGAGGCGGGGAGAGACGGCCTAGTGGCATGATCAACACCCTCCACAAAAAAAAACCACACAACCCTCTTCATCATCATCATCATCAATCGTATTTATTGAGCGCTTACTGTGTGCAGAGCACTGGACTAAGCGCTTGGGAAGCCCAAATTGGCATCATATAGAGACAGTCCCGACCCAACAGTGGGCTCACAGTCTAAAAGGGGGAGACAGAGAACAAAACCAAACATACTAACAAAATAAAATAAATAGAATAGATATGGACAAGTAAAATCAATAAATAAATAGAGTAATAAATATGTACAAACATATATGCGTATATACAGGTGCCGTGGGGAAGGGAAGGAGGTAAGATGGGGGGGATGGAGAGGGGGATGAGGGGGAGAGGAAGGAAGGGGCTCAGTCTGATCACAGAACCCGACAAACCCAATGGGACGCTTTTTCTGGACTCCCAGAGCCGTCATCGCAATGTTTGTTCAGACACGCTGCCATTTTACAAGATCATTGTCAAGAAGCAGCTTGGTGTAGAGCAGGGGCCTAGGAATCAGAAGGTCATGGGTTCTAATCCCAGCTCCCCACAGCACCTGTATATATGTATATATGTTCGGACATATTTATTACTCTATTTATTTATTTTACCCGTACATATCTATTCTATTTATTTTATTTTGTTAGTATGTTTGGTTTTGTTCTCTGTCTCCCCCTTTTAGACTGTGAGTCCACTGTTGGGTAGGGACTGTCTCTATATGTTGCCAACTTGTACTTCCCAAGCATTTAGTACAGTGCTCTGCACACAGTAAGTGCTCAAAAAATACGATTGATTGATTGATTGATTGATTGATTGTCTGCTGCGTGACTGCGGGCAAGTCACTTCACCTCTCTGGGCCTTTCTGCAAAATGGGGATTGAGACTGTGAGCCCCACATGGGACGGGGACTGTGTCCAACTCAGTTTGCTTGTATCCACCCCAGCTCTTAGTATACTGCCTCAAACATAGTGTTTAATAAATACTATAATTATTATCATTTAAACAAAATCATCTGGACAGTGTGGATAGTCTGTAAACTCCTTGAGAGCACGGATCGGGCCTACTTTATCATACTTTCCCTTAGGACAGTGCTCTGTCCAGAGTAAGTGCTCAATAAATACCACCTGTGAGTAAACTGTAAGCTCACCCTCTGGGCTGTAAGCTCTTTGTGGGCAGGGAATGTGTCTGTTTATTGTTCTATTGTACTTTCCCAACTGCTTAGTACAGTGCTCTGCACACAGTAAGCGCTCAATAAATACGAATGAATGAATTTAACCAGCATATTTTAATTCTCTTGGTTCTCATTTAATTCTACAGTTAGGCATTCTGTCAGTTCTCTGAATATTTAGGAACTGCCGAGCTCTAAATGGCTTTCAGGACTGAACCTTTTCAGTGTTGCTAAACACACCTTTAAAAGGAGGAACTGATCAAGTTTGCTAAATGACTTGTGTCCTCTTGAAACGGCCCTTGTGGGGAAAGTCCTGTAAGCATTTCCCCTTCTCCAGCTCCCATTCTCCTTTTAATTTCATTTCTCCTGTTTACTCTAAAAGGTTTAGGCTTTGCCCTTGGTTCTTTTACTTGGAGAAATAAAATGAACTTGCCAGGTACCTAACTGGATTTCGAGTACTGAGCTAGATTTCCGGCTTGGGCTTTCTCCATCATGAAATTGTATCGTTTGTCGGGAAACTCTTAGGAGAACCAAGACTTAGAGCCTCACAATTCCCCCGCAACTGCACACATGCACACAATTTTAAACTCTTTTACTTCCTCTTGCCCCCATAATTTATTTTAGCATGTGTTCTCTTCTCCTTGCTGGCTCCTTCACAGCAGGGAATCCCATCTATCACTTCTATGGATTCTCCCAGATGCTTAGCACAGTGCTTAATATTAATAATAATAATAATAATAATGATGGCATTTGTTAAGCGCTTACTATGTACAAAGCACTGTTCTAAGCACTGGGGAGGATACAAGGTGATCAGGTTGTCCCGTGTGGGGCTCACAGTCTTAATCCCCATTTTCCGGGTGAGGTCACTGAGGCACAGAGAAGTGAAGTGACTTGCCCAAGGTCACACAGCAGACATGTGGCAGAGTTGGGATTCGAACCCATGACCTCCAACGCCAAAGCCCGTATTTGTTAGGCGCTTACCAGGTGCCAGGCACTGTACTAAGTGCTGGGTGGATACAAACAAATTGGATTGGACACAGTCCCTGGCCCACACTGGGCTCACAGTCTCAATCCCCATTTTACAGATGAGGGAACGGAGGCCCAGAGAAGTGAAGCGACTTGCCCAAGGTCACACAGCAGAGAAGTGGAGGAGCCGGGATTAGAACCCATGACCTTCTGATAACCAGGCTGGTGATCTAGACACTATGCTGCTTCTTAATAGAGAAGCAGCGTGGCTCAGTGGAAAGAGCCCAGGCTTTGGAGTCAGAGGTCATGGGTTCAAATCCCGGCTCCACCAATTGTCAGCTGTGTGACTTTGGGCAAGTCACTTCACTTCTCTGGGCCTCAGTTACCTCATCTGTAAAATGGGGATTGACTGTGAGTCCCCCGTGGGACAACCTGATCACCTTGTAACCTCCCCAGTGCTTAGAACAGTGTTTTGCACATAGTAAGCGCTTAATAAATGCCATCATTATTATAATAGGTGCCCAGTGGGCATTCAATAAATACTACTGATTGACAGAAAAGCACATCTCCTCCAAAAGGCCTTCCCAGACTTCCCTTCCCTCCTCCCCCTCCCATCCTCTTACTGTGGGGGTTCCCCAAGGTTCAGTACTTGGTCCCCTTCTGTTCTCAATCTACACGCACTCCCTTGGTGACCTCATTCGCTCCCACGGCTTCCACTATCATCTCTACGCTG
This sequence comes from Tachyglossus aculeatus, assembly GCF_015852505.1. Lineage (NCBI taxonomy): Eukaryota > Metazoa > Chordata > Mammalia > Monotremata > Tachyglossidae > Tachyglossus > Tachyglossus aculeatus. The sequence continues at coordinate 145,079,930 of NC_052067.1, read as the reverse complement.
ATGACACCCAGATCTCCATCTCTGCCCCTGCTCTCTCCCCCTCCCTCCAGGCTCGCATCTCCTGCTGCCTTCAGGACATCTCCATCTGGATGTCTGCCCGCCACCTAAAGCTCAACATGTCGAAGACTGAACTCCTTGTCTTCCCTCCCAAACCTTGCCCTCTCCCTGACTTTCCCATCTCTGTTGACGGCACTACCGTCCTTCCCGTCTCACAAGCCCGCAACCTTGGTGTCATCCTCGACTCCGCTCTCTCATTCACCCCTCACATCCAAGCCGTGACCAAAACCTGCCGGTCTCAGCTCCACAACATTGCCAAGATCCGCCCTTTCCTCTCCATCGAAACCGCTACCCTGCTCATTCAAGCTCTCATCCTATCCCATCTGGACTACTGTATCAGCCTCCTCTCCGATCTCCCATCCTCTTGTCTCTCCCCACTTCAATCCATACTTCATGCCGCTGCCCGGATTGTCTTTGTCCAGAAACGCTCTGGGCGTGTTACTCCCCTCCTCAAAAATTTCCAGTGGCTACCAATCAACCTGTGCATCAGGCAGAAACTCCTCACCCTGGGCTTCCAGGCTGTCCATCACCTCGCCCCCTCCTACCTCACCTCCCTTCTCTCCTTCTCCAGCCCAGCCCGCACCCTCCGCTCCTCCACCGCTAATCTCCTCACCGTACCTCGCTCTCGCCTGTCCCGCCATCGACCCCCGGCCCACGTCACCCCCAGGCCTGGAATGGCCTCCCTCTGCCCCTCCGCCAAGCTAGCTCTCTTCCTCCCTTCAAGGCCCTGCTGAGAGCTCATCTCCTCCAGGAGGCCTTCCCACACTGAGCCCCTTCCTTCCTCTCGCCCTCGTCCCCCTCTCCATTCCCCCCATCTTACCTCCTTCCCTTCCCCACAGCACCTGTATATATGTTTGTACATATTTATTACTCTATTTATTTATTTATTTTTTTGTACACATCTATTTATTTTATTTTGTTAGTATGTTTGGTTTTGTTCTCTGTCTCCCCCTTTTAGACTGTGAGCCCAATGTTGGGTAGGGACTGTCTCTATATGTTGCCAATTTGTACTTCCCAAGCGCTTAGTACAGTGCTCTGCACATAGTAAGTGCTCAATAAATATGATTAATTGATTGATTGATTCTACCAAGCGCTTACTACAGTGCTCTGCACACAGTAAGCGTTCAATAAATAAGGATGACTGAAGTGGGGGGGGGGGTGTAACGGGAAATGATAAAAAGTAAATTTTTATTAGTCCTTTTTGTGTTTCTGTAATGGATGAGGAGAAGGTTATTTGTTGTGCAGAGATTCCCTTGGGGCCCGATTTTTCAAACCATGTCAGGTCAATCAGTATAGTTGCCATATTTTGACTTAGGGAGAAATTTTGAGTTGGCATCACTTTAGAACCTCTTGGTTCAATTTCTATCAGCACCAAGTTAAACAGAGCCCAGACTACAAATCAACCGATCAATGACATTTATTGAGCACTTACTGCATGCAGAGCACTGTACTGAGCACTTGGGCGAGTACAGTGTAACAGAGCTCGTAGACACGTTCCTTGACCACGAGGAGCCGCAACTTAAAAATAACCACCTGAGCAACAGTGTGGGAAAACACAGACTAGTACCAATTAAAAAGACAACCAATCTAGGCCTATTTGACTGCAAATAATATTTTTAAAATGCTTATATTCATTTAATATTCCTACTCCTAGAACTACACAGCCTCCTCCACCTTTAAACTCTCCAAGAAATGTTTCAGACATTTAAGAGAACTGTGTTTTCTAACGTGCTGGAAGTTAGCCCGTACAAATGGGGGTACAACTGTCATTTATTTTGCCACTCTCCTATTTTTTGTTTTAGTTTCCTCAGCCTGTTGGTTTCCCTGGCCGACTCCCTTCTTCGTCACTCCATTTCCGCTACTGAGCTACATCTGCCCCTGCTCTATTTTCCAATTTTCCAGTGACTGACGCTATTAGCTCTCCCAGACTGGTTCCCAGATTTTTCCACCATCCCTGCAATTTTTTTAAGCCTTTCCATTTTCTGGCCCTTTTCACCTGATCAGCGGTGTCAGACCTGGGTTTCACGAATGGGGAACTGAAAAAGGTTCATTAAAGTCTAATTTCCTCCGCTGATCCCAGTTGCCAAGTGAAGCCTGACTTCAAACCCTGGAGACTGTAAGCTCGTGGTGGACAGGGAATGTGTCTGCTGAATTGTTATATTGTACGCTCCCAAGCGTTTAGTACAGTGCTCCACACATAGTAAGCGCTCAATAATACAACTGACTGACTGACAGGATCTCACTGACACTCTGCCGCCCTGGAGAGCGGTCTAAAAGGTTGTAGAGAGAATCAGGCAAACTTGAGGAACACATCATCATCAATCTTATTTATTGAGCGCTTACTGTGTGCAGAGCACTGTACTAAGCGCTTGGGAAGTACAAGTTGGCAACATATAGAGACAGTCCCTACCCAACAGTGGGCTCACAGTCTAAAAGGAACATGGAAAAGCAGGGTGGCCTAGTGGAAAGCGGGGGACCTGGGAGTCTAATCTCAGCTCCACTACTTGTCTGCTCTGTGACCTTGGACAAGTCACTTCCCTGCTTTGGACCTCAGTTACCTCACCTGTAAAATGGGGATTAAGATTGGGAGCCCCACTGGGGACATGGGCTGTGTCCGACCTCATCAGCTTGTATCTACCCCAGCATACAGTACAGTGCCTGGCACATAATAAGCACTTATGCATAATTTAAATAATAATAATAATAATGATAACAGTAATAATGATGGCATTTATTATGCCATCCCCCTCGTCCCCCTCTCCATCCCCCCATCTTACCTCCTTCCCTTCCCCACAGCACCTGTATATATGCATATATGTCTGTACATATTTATTACTCTATTTATTTATTTTACTTGTACATATCTATTCTATTTATTTTATTTTGTTAGTATGTTTGGTTTTGTTCTCTGTCTCCCCCTTTTAGACTGTGAGCCCACTGTTGGGTAGGGACTGTCTCTATATGTTGCCATCTTGTACTTCCCAAGCGCTTAGTACAGTGCTCTGCATACAGTAAGCGCTCAATAAATATGATTGATTGATTGATTGATTAAGCACGTACTATGCAAAGCACTGTTCTAAGCACTGGGGAGGGTTACAAGGTGATCAGGTTGTCCCACGAAGGGCTGTCACAATCTTAATTCCCATTTTACAGATGAGGTAACTGAGGCCCAGAGAAGCGAAGTGACTTGCCCAGAGTCACACAACTGACAATTGGTGCAGCCGGGATTCGAACCCACGACCCCTGACTCCCAAGACCATGCTCTTTCCACTGAGCCACGCTGCTTCTCAACTTAAAAGAAGTAGCAAGAAAGAAGAACTTAAAAGAAGTTAACAACTTAAAAGAAGTAGCAAGTAGAAGTAGAACTGAGAAGTAGCAGCGTGGCTTAGTGGAAAGAGCGCAGGCTTTGGAGTCAGAGGTCATGGGTTCAAATCCCACCTCTGCCACTTGCCAGCTCTGTGACTTTGGGCAAGTCACTTCACTTCTCTGTGCCTCAGTTACCTCATCTGTAAAATGGGGGTATAAGACTGTGAGCACCCCGTGGGACAACCTGATCACCTTGTAACCTCCCCAGCGCTTAGAACAGTGCTTTGCACATAGTAAGCGCTTAATAAATGCCATCATTATTATTATTATTTTAAAAAGTTTGTGAAGGACGTAAGGTTGAGAAACAGTCTTCAGAGTGTGTGAAAGAATATGGTTGTTGCACACCACATGTCATTTGTGTTATCATCATCATCATCATCAATCGTATTTATTGAGCGCTTACTTTGTGCAGAGCACTATACTAAGCGCTTGGAAAGTACAAATTGGCAACATATAGAGACAGTCCCTACCCAACAGTGGGCTCACAGTCTAAAAGGGGGAGACAGAGAACAAAACCAAACATACTAACAAAATAAAATAAATAGAATAGATATGTACAAGTAAAATAAATAGAGTAATAAATCTGTACAAACATATATACATATATACAGGTGTTATCGCACGGCATGGAAAAGGCTCTGCGCTACAGATCACAACCACTGTCCATAATGTCATCTTTGATGGGGTTTTTTATAGTATTTGTTAAGCGCTTACTATGTGTCAAACACCGTTCTAAGCCCTGGGGTAGAAACGAGTTAATGAGGTTGGACACACTCCCTGTCCCACAGACTAAGTGTCATTGTCAGAGAAGCAGCGTGGCTCAGTGGAAAGACCCCGGGCTTTGGAGTCAGAGGTCATGGGTTCAAATCCCAGCCCCGCCAAGTGTCAGCTGTGTGACTTTGGGCAAGTCACTTCACTTCTCTGGGCCGCAGTTACCACATCTGTAAAATGGAGATTAAGACTGTGAGCCCCCTGTGGGACAACCTGATCCCCTTGTAATCTCCCCAGCACTTAGAACAGTGCTTTGCACATACGAAGCACTTAATAAATGCCATCATCATTACTATTATTATTATTGTGACTGTTTAAGTAACATATGGAGGAATATAGTAAAAATTCTTAAGCTCAAGCCTCACTAATTTGGGATTCATAATGAGCCACGTAGTCCCTTCAATTGGTCTTGGGTTCTAATCCTGGCTCAGCCACTTACCTACCGTTTGACCTGTGCAAGTCACTAAAGTTCTGTGCCCCAGTTTCCTCACCTATAAATAGGGATTCAATCCCTGCTCACCCTCTTACTTAGACTGAGCCCCATGTTGGGTAGGGACTGTATATGTTGCCAACTTGTACTTCCCAAGCGCTTAGTACAGTGCTCTGCACACAGTAAGCGCTCAATAACGATTGAATGTATGAATGTGGAACCTATCTTGTACCCCAGTGCTCAGAACAGTGTTTGGCACGTAGCAAGCATTTAATAATAATAATTATTATTATTGTTATTTTGACGAGAGAGAGAAAACTTTCTGTGGAGATGGCTGGGGTTCAGGTTTCAGCCTCTACCCTCTTTGATTTCCTCAGCGTGGCTCAGTGGAAAGAGCCCGGGCTCTGGAGTCAGAGGTCATGGGTTCAAATCCCGGCTCCGCCAACTGTCAGCTGTGTGACTTTGAGCAAGTCATTTCACTTCTCTGTGCCTCAGTTCCCTCATCTGGAAAATGGGGATGAAGACTGTGAGCCCCACGTGGGACAACCTGATCACCTTGTAACCTCCCCAGAGCTTAGAACAGTGCTTTGCACATAGTAAGCGCTTAACAAATACCATCATTATTATTATTATTATAACCCTGGTTGCACTTTGTCTTCTCAGGCAAACCCCTCTGGAGCCTTGGAAATTTATTAATACCACTACTACTAATAATATTTAGGGTATTTGTTAAGCGAGCCCACTGTTGGGTAGGGACTGTCTCTATATGTTGCCAACTTGTACTTCCCAAGCGCTTAGTACAGTGCTCTGCACACAGTAAGCGCTCAATAAATATGATTGATTGATTGATTGCCAAGCACTGTTCTAAGAGCTGGGGTAGATACAAAGTAATCACTTTGGACACAGTCCCTGTCCCTCATGGGGCTCATAGTCTCAATCCTCATTTTCCAGATGAGGTAACTGAGGCCCAGAGAAGTGAAGTGGCTTGCCCAAGGCCACACAGCAGGCTAATGGTGGAGCTGGGATTCATCAACATCATCATCAATCGTATTTATTGAGCGCTTACTGTGTGCAGAGCACTGTGCTAAGCGCTTGGGAAGTACAAGTTGGCAACATCTAGAGACAGTCCCTACCCAACAGCGGGCTCACAGTCTAAAAGGGGGAGACAGAGAACAAAACCAAACATACTAACAAAATAAAATAAATAGAATAGATATGTACAGGTAAAATAAATAGAATAATAAATATGTACAAACATATATACATATATACAGGTGCTGTGGGGAAGGGAAGGAGGTAAGATGGGGGGGATGGAGAGGGGGATGAGGGGGAGAGGAAGGAAGGGGCTCAGTCTGGGAAGGCCTCCTGGAGGAGGTGAGCTCTCAGTAGGGTCGATACAAAGTAATCACTTTGGACACAGTCCCTGTCCCTCATGGGTCACAGTCTCAATCCTCATTTTCCAGATGAGGTAACTGAGGCCCAGAGAGGTGAAGTGGCTTGCCCAGGGCCACACAGCAGGCTAGTGGTGAAGCTGGGATTTGAACCCATGACCTTCTCACTCCCAGGCCTGTGCTCTCGCCACTTCACCATGCGGCTTCTCTAAATTTAGAGCTTCCACCTCTACCTGCCCTATCGCCAGTGTGAGGGAAGGAAGCTTGCTAAGCCTCCAAATGAACTTCCTTTGCCAGGAGCGGAAATCACAAATATTCCTCAGAGCAGAGTCCTGCTCTGATTCATCATCATCATCATCAATCGTATTTATTGAGCGCTTACTATGTGCAGAGCACTGTACTAAGCGCTTGGAAAGTACAAATTGGCAACACATAGAGACAGTCCCTACCCAACAGTGGGCTCACAGTCTAAAAGGGGGAGACAGAGAACAAAACCAAACATACCAACAAAATAAAATAAATAGGATAGATATGTACAAGTAAAATAAATAAATAAATAAATAGAGTAATAAATATGTACAACCATATATACGTATATACAGGTGCTGAGGGGAAGGGAAGGAGGTAAGATGGGGGGATGGAGAGGGGATGGCTGAGAGAGATTCCTCAGCCCCACACCACTCAGGTTCACACCCATAATGGATTTACTCCTATTAACGTCTGTCTCCCACTCTAGACTGTAAGCTCTCTGTGGGCAGGGGACGTGCCTACCAATTCTGTTTTTTACTATCTACCCTGGTGCTTAGAATGGTGTTTGACACATAGCAAACACTTAAACACCATTAAAGCAGCATGGCTCAGTGGAACGAGCCCGGGCTTTGGAGTCAGAGGTCATGGGTTCAAATCCCAGCTCTGCCAACTGTCAGCTGGGTGACTTTGGGTACGTCACTTCACTTCTCTGGGCCTCAGTTACCTCATCTGTAAAATGGGGATTAAGATTGTGAGCCCCCTGTGGGACAACCTGATCACCTTGTAACTTCCGCAGCGCTTACAACAGTCCTTTGCACATAGTGAGCGCTTAATAAATGCCATTATTATTATTACTCTACCAAGCGCTTAGTACAGTGTACTGCACACAGTAAGTGCTCAATAAATACTACTGTTTGACTGATAGTGCCAGGGACCACAGCTGTGTCCAATCTGATTACCTAGGGCTGGGCAAAGAGTAAAAGATTAATGAATATCATTACTAAAGAGCTCTAAGAGTTCAAAAAAATCAAACAGGTCAGTTTTATATCTGATTAGTAGTAATTCCTGCCTCTCCATCTGGATAGATGGGCAATTCATAATAATGATTATGGCACTTTTTAAGGGCTTACTATGTGCCGAGCACTGTTCTAAGCACTGGGGATAGACACAAGTTAATAATAATAATGACTATGGTATTTGTTAAGCGCTTACCATACACAGTCCCTTTCCCACATAGGGCTCACACTCTTATCTTAGAGAAGCAGCGTGGCTCAGTGGAAAGAGCCCGGGCTTTGGAGTCAGAGGTCATGGGTTCGAATCCCGGCTCCACCACAAGTCTGCTGGGTGACCTTGGGCAAGTCACTTAACTTCTCTGAGCCTCAGTTACCTCATCTGTAAAAATGGGGATTAAGACTGTGAGCCCCATGTGGGACAACTTGATCACACTCTATCCCCCCCAGCGCTTAGAACAGTGTTTTGCACATAGTAAGCGCTTAACAAACGCCATCATTATTATTATTATTATTCTTATCTGCATTTTACAATTGAGGTCACTGAGGCCCAGAGAAGTGAAGTGGCATGCCCGAGGTCACACAGCAGACAGGGAGCGGAGGTGGAATTAGAACCCGGGTCCTTCTGATTCTCAGGCCCGGGCTCTATCCACTAAGCTACGCTGACATCTCCCATCCCCGCCCGCCTTCCCACTTCCTTTGGGGTTTTCCTTTCCTGTTGGTGGCTTTCTTCTAAAGTTTTGCATCCTGAGGCCTGACTCCCGCCCTTCTTTTCACGTCTCTCTTTCTTGTTGTATGTTTGTGCCTCGGCCCCCGTTTCTTCATATTATTTCATGCGTCCTTTCATCTGAACAGATATCTGTTCTGACTCACGAGAAGGGACACGCAGAAGACACCTGAGGCATTCCCTGGCCCCGGACATGTGACAATTCAAGGGGACGACGAAATGACAAAAAGGAACAAAACAACAGTTATAAGGGCATGAGGCTGCTTAGAGAAGCGGCATGATTTAGTGGACAGAACATTAGCCTGAGAGAAGAATCTGGGTGCAAATCCTGGCTCCGCAACATGTTTATTTTGTTAATGATGTGCACATAGCTTTAATTAAATAACGATGGCATTTATTAAGTGCTTGCTATTTGCAAACTATCTTAGACTGTGAGCCCACTGTTGGGTAGGGACTGTCTCTATATGTTGCCAATTTGTACTTCCCAAGCGCTTAGTACAGTGCTCTGCACATAGTAAGCGCTCAATAAATACAATTGATGATGATATGTTGCCAACTTGTACTTCCCAAGCGCTTAGTACAGTGCTCTGCACACAGTAAGTGCTCAATAAATACGATTGAGTGACTGATTGATTGATTGATTGCAAAGCACTGTTCTAGGCGCTGGGGAGTTACAAGGTGATCAGGTTGTCCCACAGGGAGCTCACAGTCTTAATCCCCATTTTACAGATGAGGGAACTGAGGCACAGAGAAGTGAAGTGACTTGCCCAAAGTCACTTAAATTAGAGTTAAATAGAATTAAAGTCAATTAATTCTATTTGTTCTGATGATTTTGACACCTGTCTCCATGTTTTGTTTTGTTGTCTGTCTCCCTCTTCTAGACTGTGAGCCCGCTGTTGGATAGGGACTGTCTCTCTATGTTGCCGACTTGTACTCCCCAAGGGCTTAGTACAGTGCTCTGCACACAGTAAGTGCTCAATAAATACGATCGAATGAATGAATGAATAAGTGAATGTCTGCTGGGTAACTTAGGGCAGGTCGATTCACTTCTCTGGGCCTCGGTGACCTCATCGGTAAAATGGGGATTAGGAGTTCCAACTTGTACTTCCCAAGCGCTTAGTACAGTGCTCTGCACACAGTAAGCGCTCAGTAAATACGAATGAATGAATGAATGAATGAATGAATGAATGAGTGTGAGCCCCATGTGGGACAGGGACTGTGTCCAACCTGATTGACTTGTATCTACCCCTGCGCTTAGAGCAGGGCTTGGCACATAGTAAGTGCTTAACAAGTACGAAAACTAATCATTACATATGTTAAAAACAAAAATGGACAAGATAAACCACACAGACAGTTAGGGACTGCTTAGGTGGCTGGAGAGACGGGATGCTGGATATTTTACTTGAACATATTTACTATTCTCTTTATTTTGTTAATGATGTGCACTTAGCTTTAATTCTATTTGTTCTGACGTCTTGACACCTGTCCACATGTTCTGTTTTGTTGTCTGTCTCCCCCTTCTAGACTGTGAGCCCGTTGTTGGGTAGGGACCGTCTCTAGATGTTGCCAACTTGTACTTCCCAAGCGCTTAGGACAGTGCTCTGCACACAGTAAGCGCTCAATAAATACAATTGAATGAATGAATGAATGATTAATCCAGGATCACTTCCTGGGGGTGAACACTAAAAGTATTTTGTAGGAAGGGAAAGACTTGATTGGGGAGGGAGGTTCAGCCCAGAGAGATATCATAAAAAAGGGCTCAGAGGAAAGACAAAAAAGACCAAGAAGCAGCAGAGTCTAGCAGATAAACCCCGGGCCTGGGAGTTAGAAGGACCTGGGTTCTAATTCTCGCTCCAGAACTTGTCAGCTGGGTGAACTTGAGCAAGTCACTTCACTTCTCTGGGCCTCGGTTCCTTCATCTGTAAAGTGGGGGGTGAAAACGGTGAGCCCTATGTGGGACAGGGATTGTGTCCAATCTGATTAGCTTGTATTCATTCATTCAATCGTATTTATTGAGCGCTTACTGTATGCAGAGCACTGTACTAAGCACTTGGGAAGTACAAGCCGGCATCACATAGAGACTGTCCCTACTCAGCAACAGGCTCACGGTCTAGAAGAGGGAGACAGACAACAAAACAAAACATGTAGACAGGTGTCAGAACCGTGAGAATAAATAGAATTATAGCTATATGCACATCATTAACAAAATAAATAGAGTAGTAAATATGTACAAGTAAAATGAACAGAGTAATAAATCTTACAAATATATACAAGTGCTGTGGGGAGGGAAAGGAGGTAGGGCGGGGGGAGTGGGAGGAGGAGTGGGAGGTGAGCTCTCAGTAGGGCTTTGAAGGGAGGAAGAGAGCTAGCTTGGCGGATGGGCAGAGGGAGGGAATTCCGGGCCAGGGGGAGGACGTGGGCCGGGAGTTGACAGTGGGACGGGTGAGAACGAGGCCCAGTGAGGAGGTCAGCGGCGGCAGAGGAGCGGAGGGTGCGGGCTGGGCTGGAGAAGGACAGAAGGGAGGGGAGGCGGGAGGGGGCGAGGGGATGGACAGCCTGGAAGCAGAGAGTGAGGAGTTTTTGCCTGATGCGTAGGTTGACTGGCAACCACTGGAGATTTTTGAGGAGGAGAGTGACATGCCCAGACCATTTCTGTTCAAAGATAATCCAGGCAGCAGAGTGAAGTATCTACCCCAGTGCTTGATGCTTAGTAAGTGCTTAACAAATACGATAATAATAATTAATATTATTGTTACAGTAAGTAGGTCGGTGTTAGAGAAGCAAAGTGCACGGGCTAGGTTGTAGTAAGAAATCAGCAAGATTTGGTAGGAAGGAAATCAGCTAGGTGTCTTCAAGCCAATGGTAAGGTGGTTTTGTCCGATGCCGAGGTGGATGGGTAACCACTGGAGGTTTTTGCGGACAGGGGAGATGTGTGCGGAAATGTTTTTTCAGGTAGCAGAGTGAAGTAAGGAATGAAGGGGAGCCAAAACAACACGCAGGGAGGGCAGGAAGGAGGCTGATGGAGTAATTAAGGTGGGATGGAAGCACTCGGATCAACGTGGTAGCACTTCAGATGCAGAGGAAGGGGCAGATTCTAGAGATGCTGTGAAGGTAGAAATGACGGGATTTGGTGACAGACGGGATATGCAGTGGAATGAGAGAGATAATAATAATAATAACAATGGCATTAATTAAGCACTTACTAGTTCAAAGCACTGTTCTAAGCGCTGGGGAGGTTACAAGGTGAGCAGGTTGTCCCACGGTGGGCTCACAGTCTTAACCTCCATTTTCCAGATGAGGTAACTGAGGCCCAGAGAAGTGAAGCGACTTGCCCAAAGTCACACCGCTGACAATTGGCAGAGCTGGTATTTGAACCCATGACCTCTGACTCCAAAGCCCGGGCTCTTTCCACTGAGCCACGCTGCTTCTCAATAAGCTAAGCCGAGGAAATGCCAAGGTTACTGGCTTTTGAGACGGGATTGGTGGTGTTGTCTACAGAGATGGGTGTATCTCGCCTACATCCTGCCTCTGGCCTGAAACACCCTCCCTCCTCATATCTGGCATGCAATTATTCTACCCCCACTTCAAAGCTTTACTGAAGGCACATCTCTTCCAAGAGGCCTTCCCTGACTAAACCCTCCTTTCCTCTTTCCTACTCCCTTCTGCATCATCCTGACCTGCTCGCTTTATTCGTCCCCTCTCCCAGTCCCGCAGCACTTATGGACATATCCATAATTTCTTTATTTATATTAATGCCCATCTCCCACTCTGGACCATAACCTCACTGTGGGCAGGGAATATGTTTGTTCACTGTTATATTGTATTCCCCCAAGTGCTTAGTACAGTGCTCTGCACACAGAAAGCGCTCAATAATAATGATGGCATTTGTTAGCACTTACTATGTGCCAAGCACTGTTCTAAGCACTGGGGGAGATACAAGGTGATCAGGTTGTCCCACATGGGGCTCACAGTCTTAATCCCCATTTTACAGATGAGGTAACTGAGGCACAGAGAAGTGAAGTGACTTGCCCAAAGTCACCCAGCTGATAAGTGGCAGAACCGGGAATGTCACTGTTTATTGTTGTGCTGTAATTTCCCAAGCACTTACTATGTGCCAAGCACTGTTCTAAGTGCTGGGAGAGATACAAGGTAATCAGGTTGTCCCACGTGGGGCTCACAATCTTCATCCCCATTTTACAGATGAGGGAACTGAGGCACAGAGAAGTTAAGAGACTTGCCCAAAGTCACACAGCTGATAAGTGGCAGAGCCGGGAATGTCACTGTTTATTGTTGTACCGTACTTTCCCAAGCACTTACTAGTGCTCAGCACACAGTAAGCGCTTAGTAAATACAACTGAATGAGTGAAGATGTTCCAGGCACTGTTCTAAGCGCTTGAGTGGATATAAGTAAATTGGGTTGGACAAAGTCCCTCCCCACTTGGGGCTCACAGTCTCATCTCCATTTTACAGATGAGGTAACTGAGGCCCAGAGAAGTGAAGGGACTTGCCCAAGGTCACAAAGCAGACAAGTGTCAGAGCTGGGATTAGAACTCATGACCTGTTTTGTTGTCTGTCTCCCCCTTCTAGACTGTGAGCCCGCTGTTGGTTAGGGACCATCTCTATATGTCTCCAACTTGTACTTCCCAAGCGCTTAGTACAGTGCTCTGCACACAGTAAGCGCTCAATAAATACGATTGAATGAATGAATTAATTAATTTACTATTCTATTTATTTAATCTTGTTAATATGTTTTGTTTTGTTGTCTGTCCCCCCCTTCTAGACTGTGAGCCCGCTGTTGGGTAGGGACTGTTTCTATATGTCGCCAACTTGTACTTCCCAAGCGCTTAGTACAGTGCTCTGCACACAGTAAGTGCAGCGTGGCTCAGTGGAAAGAGCCCGGGCTTTGGAGGCAGAGGTCATGGGTTCGAATCCCGGCTCCGCCAAGTGTCAGCTGTGTGACTTTGGGCAAGTCACTTCACTTCTCTGGGCCTCAGTTACCTCATCTGTAAAATGGGGATTAAGATTGTGAGCCCTCGGTGGAACAAGCTGATCACCTCGTAACCTCCCCAGCGCTTAGAACAGTGCTTTGCACATAGTAAGCGCTTAATAAGTGCCATCATTATTATTATTATTAATAAATACGATTGAATGAATGAATGAATGAATTTACTATTCTATTTATTTTATCTTGTTAATATGTTTTGTTTTGTTGTCTGTCCCCCCCCATTCTAGACTGTGAGCCCGCTGTTGGGTAGGGACTATCTCTATATGTTGCCAACTCGTACTTCCCAAGCGCTTAGTACAGTGCTCTGCACACAGTAAGCGCTCAATAAATACGATTGAAGGAGTGAATGAATGAATGAATGACCTTCAGACTCCCAGATTCGAGCTCTATCCACTAGGCCACACTAAGTCTCCAGACCCTGCTGGGAAGGAGCTCGGAGGCATGGAGAAGCAGCGTGGCTTAGCAGAAAGAGCACGGGCTTGGGAGTAGGAGGTCATGGGTTCTAATCCCCCCTCCGCTGCTTCTCAGCTGTGTGACTTTGGGCAAGTCACTTCACTTCTCTGTGCCTCAGTTGCCTCATCTGTAAAATGGGGATTAAAACTGTGAACCCCACGTGGGACAACCTGATCGCCTTGTATCCTCCCCAGCGCTTAGAACAGTGCTTTGCACATAGTAAGCGCTTAACAAATGCCATCATTATTATTATTACCCCAGTGCTTAGAACAGTGCTTGGCACATAGTACGCACTTAACAAATACCATAATTATGGAGAAGCAGCATGGCTCAGTGGAAAGAGCACAGGCTTGGGAGTCAGAGGTCGTGGGTTCTAATCCCCCCTCCACTGCTTCTCAGCTGTGTGACTTTGGGCAAGTCACTTAAATTCTCTGTGCCTCAGTTGCCTCATCTGTAAAATGGGAATTAAAACCGTGAGCCCCCGTGGGACAACCTGATAGCCTTATATTCATTCATTCATTCATTCAATCGTATTTATTGAGCGCTTACTGTGTGCAGAGCACTGTACTAGGCGCTTGGGAAGTACAAAGTGGAAACATATAGAGACTGCCCCTACCCAACAGTGGGCTCACAGTCTAGAAGGGGGAGACAGACAACAAAACAAAACCTATTAACAAAGTAAAATAAGTAGAATAAATATGTGTAAGTAAAATAGAGTAATAAATCCGTACAAACATATCATCATCAATCGTATTTATTGAGCGCTTACTGTGTGCAGAGCACTGTACTAAGCGCTTGGGAAGTACAAGTTGGCAACATATAGAGACAGTCCCTACCCAACAGTGGGCTCACAGTCTAAAAGGTGGGCTCACAGTCTAAAAGATATATATACATACACATAAAACATATATATATATATATATATATATATACATATAAAACATATATACATATATACATGTGCTGTGGGGAGGGGAAGGAGGGGGAGAGGAAGGAGGGAGCTCAGACGATTGAGGAGTGGAGGGGCAGAGGAAAGGATGGAGGAACGGACGGAGAAATGAAGGGACAGAGGAACAGATGGAGAAATGGAGGGACAGAGAAACAGATGGAGAAATGGAGGGACAGAGGAACAGATGAAGAAATGGAGGGACAGAGGAACAGACAGAGAAATGGAGAAGCAGCTGTGGCTTAGTGGAAAGATCATGGGCTTTGGAGTCAGAGGTCATGGGTTCGAATCCCAGCTCTGCCACTTGTCAGCTGTGTGACTTTGGGCAAGTCACTTCACTTCCCTGGGCCTCAGTTCCCTCATCTGTAAAAATGGGGACTAAGACTGTGAGCCCCATGTGGGACAACCTGATAACCTTGTATCTTCCCCAGCGCTTAGAACAGGGCTTTGCACATAGTAAGCGCTTAACAAATACCATCATCATTATTATTATTATTATGGAGGGACAGAGGAACAGATGAAGAAATGGAGGGACAGAGGAACAGATGGAGATATGTATCTACCCCAGTGCTTAGAACAGTGCTTGGGCTCACAGTTCTTTTAGACTGTGAGCCCACTGTTGGGTAGGGACCATCTCTATATGTTGCCAACCTGTACTTCCCAAGCACTTAGTACAGTGCTCTGCACACAGTAAGCGCTCAATAAATACGATTGACTGATTGACTGATTGATTGCTTGCTTGGCACATAGTAAGCACTTAACAAATACCATAATTATGGAGAAGCAGCACGGCTCAGTGGAAAGAGCACGGGCTTGGGAGTCAAAGAGGTTCTTATCCCTGCTCCACCACTTATCAGCTGTGTGACTTTGGGCAAGTCACTTAACGTCTCTGTGCCTTACCTCATCTGGAAAATGGGGATTAAGACTGAGCCCCATGTGGGACAACCGGATTACCTTGTATCTCCCCCACTGCTTAGAACAGTGCTTGGCACTTAGTAAGCGCTTAACAAATACCAAAATTATTATTATTACTATTAACGAGTCAGGTCAGAAACGAAGATCAGCTTCAGTCAACCAATCAATCGTATTTATTGAGCGCTTACTGTGTGCAGAGCACTGTACTAAGCGCTTGGGAAGTACAAGTTGGCAACACATAGAGATAGTCCTGAGACTTCAGGCCCCAGAAGATGCACGGAGAGATGAATTAAAATGCAAGCACTAATTACAGTCTCTCATTCCTGCCAGACACACTCCAGCTGGGGCACAGAGGGAAGCGAGCGAAGAGGCGGGCGGCGGGGGGGGCCACGCATCGCCAAGAACATGTGCGGCTCTCACCACACGTAAGCCTGCCAGCAACACAGACAGGCTGAAACCACGGTCTTCCTATTCCCCGAACGGGTGTTCTCCCCAGACGGCGATAATAATAATAATAATAATAATAATAATAATAATAATAATAATAGCATTTGTTAAGCGCTAACTAAGTGCAAAACACTGTTCTAAGTGCTGGGGGGGGGATACAAGGTGATCAGGTTGTCCCACGTGGGGCTCACAGTCTTAACCCCCATTTTACAGATGAGGTAACTGAGGCTCCAAGAATCAATCAATCAATCGTATTTATTGAGCGCTTACTGTGTGCAGAGCACTGTACTAAGCGCTTGGGAGTACAAGTCGGCAACGCATAGAGACGTTATGACTTAAAGAAGTTAAGTGACTTGCCCAAGGTCACACTGCAGACATGTGGCAGAGCTGGGATTCGAACCCATGACCTCTGACTCCAAAGCCCGTGCTCTTTCCACTGAGCCACGCTGCTTCAGGGCCACAGCTGGGCTGCGGCATGCCTAGGCCACCGTCTTGTCTGCATCTTTTTTCTCTTTTTTACCTCGGCATCTCTACGCTCGTTGTGGGCAGGGAATGTATCAGCTTTTTGTCCTATTTTCTATTGTACTCTCAATCAATCAATCAATCAATCGTATTTATTGAGCGCTTACTATGTGCAGAGCACTGTACTAAGCGCTTGGGAAGTACAAATTGGCAACACATAGAGACAGTCCCTACCCAACAGTGGGCTCACAGTCTAAAAGGGGGAGACAGAGAACAGAACCAAACATACCAACAAAATAAAATAAATAGATAGAAATGTACAAGTAAAATAAATAAATAGAGTAATAAATATGTACAACCATATATACATATATACATGTACTCTCCCAAGTGCTTAGTATGGGCCTCCGCACACAGTAAGCGCTCACTAAATACAACTGACTGACTGACACACAGACGGCCTCCCATACAAATAAATCGGTTTTAGGTCCACCCAAAGCTTATTTGAGAGTGCGGGCCAACGACCATCGGAGGATTTGCCATTTCATGAATTAAAATTAGGACTTTCAACTGGGCTGAAACTAGGAAACAGTGTGGTCTAGTGGAAATAGCCTGGGCGTTGGTGGACCTGGGTTCTAATCCCACCTCTGCCACTTTTCCGCTGTATGATTTTAGGCAAGTCACTTCACTTCTAGACTACAAGCTCATTTTGGGCAAGGAATGTGTGAGCCCACTGTTGGGTAGGGACTGTCTCTATCTGTTGCCAATTTGTACTTCCCAAGCGCTTAGTACAGTGCTCTGCACATAGTAAGCGCTCAATAAATACGATTGATGATGATGATATTGTTACATTGTACTCTCCCAAGCACTTAGTACAGTGCTCGGAACACAGTAAGCGCTCATGAATATGACTGACTGATTGACTTTTCTGTGCTTCAGTTCCCTCGGCGTGGCTTAGTGAGAAGCAGTACGGCTTAGTGGCCAGAGCCCGGGCTTGGGAGTCAGAGGTCGTGGGTTCTAATCCCGGCTCTGCCATTTATCAGCTGTGTGACTCTGGGCCAGTCACGTCACTTCTCGGTGCCTCAGTTACCTCATCTGTAAAATGGGGATTAAGACTGTGAGCCCCACGTGGGACAACCTACCTTGTATCTCCCCCAGTGCTTACAGCAGTGCTTGGCACATAATAACTGCTTAACAAATACCATTATTATTACTATTATTATTATTAATCAATCAATCGCATTTATTGAGCACTTACTGTGTGTAGAGCACTGTACTAAGGATTATTATTATTATCCCATGTGGGATAGGGACTGTGTCCGACCTGATTACTTTGTATCTACCCCAGAACTTAGTACAGTTCCTGATACATAATGAGCAATTAACAAGCACCATAATTTTTTTAAATTGCATAATTCGGGGGAACACAGGGTATGTAAACAATTTGCCTAGGAGATGACAAAGGTCTTCCTAATTCCCAAACAGTGCTCTTTCCCCAGGTCCAACAGCTGGGCTGCTGTATGCCTCCACCACTGCCTTGGTTTCCTCTTTTTCTCTTTTTTTTACCTCAGCATCCCTAAGCTTATTATGGGGGCGAATGTTTCTGTTATACTGCTGTATTGTACTCTCCCAAGTGCTTAGTACAAGTGCTCTGCACACAGTAAGTGCTTAATAAATACAACTGAATGAATGATGTCTTGCCATCAAATGGGTTTTGCCTGAACTTTCTGGGAAAATGATAACTTAGATTAGAAACTAGGACTGGGAGGATGGGAGGGAATCGGGTGGTCCACTGCTATAGCCAGGAGAGAGTGGTTTCTTCATTCATTCAATCGCATTTATTGAGCGCTTACTGTGTGCAGAGCACTGTGCTAAGCGCTTGGGAATTACAAGTCGGCAACACATTGAGACGGTCCCTACCCAACAGTGGGGTCACAGTCTAGAATTTCTTCCCATTTCCCTGGGATTCCTGGGATTCCCATTTATCTTGAGTGTAAAGTGCTGAAGATCCTCAGACAACCAAAGACTCTCTAATGACTCCAGTGAAGAGGCATTTGTGGACAATACAAACACAGTCTATACGAGAATAATGTAATAATGGTATTTCTTAATTGCTTACTATGTGCCAGGCACTGTACTAAGCGCTGGAAGTAGCATCGCCTAGTGGAAAGAGCCCAAGAGTCGGAGGACTTGGGTTCTAAGCCCAGCTTGGGAACTTGTCCGCTGTGTGATCTTGGGCAAGTCACCTCAGTTTCCCTCATCTGTAAAATGGGGATTGAGACTGTGAGCCCCTTGTGGGACAGGGACTGTGTCCACCCCGCTTTGCTTGTATCCAGTACAGTGCCTGGCACATAGTAAGCATTTAACGAATACCGCAATTATTAATAAGGCTTTGAAAGTGGGGAGAGTGATCGTCTGTCGGATATGACGAGGGAGGGATTTCTATAAAGAGATTTCTATAAAGATTTCTATGAGAAGCAGCGTGGCTCAGTGGAAAGAGCACGGGCTTTGGAGTCAGAGGTCACGGGTTCGAATCCTGGCTCCGCCACATGTCTGCTGTGTGACCTTGGGCAAGTCACTTAACTTCTCTGAGCCTCAGTTACCTCATCTGTAAAATGGGGATTAAGACTGTGAGCCCCACATGGGACAACCTGATCACTTTGTATCCCCCCAAGCGCTTAGAACAGTGCTTTGCACATAGTAAGCGCTTAACAAAGGCCAACATTATTATTATTATTATTATAAAGCGGCCAAGTTTGTGTCACCCAGGAATAATCACACAGCTCTTCCTGACAGACTTTTTCCTCCTCTTCCTCGCTGTCCCTCTTCTTTAGGCTTCACCTCCTACTCCATCTTTCACTGGAGGCAGTGTAGCCTCCTCTGCCCATCCGCCAAGCTCCTCTGCCCCTCCGCCAAGCTAGCTCTCTTCCTCCCTTCAAGGCCCTGCTGAGAGCTCACCTCCTCCAGGAGGCCTTCCCACACTGAGCCCCTTCTTTCCTCTCCCCCTCGTCCCCCTCTCCATCCCCCCCATCTTACCTCCTTCCCTTCCCCACTGCACCTGTATATATGTATATATGTTTGTACATATTTATTACTCTATTTATTTATTTATTTTACTTGTACATATCTATCCTATTTATTTTATTTTGTTAGTATGTTTGGTCTTGTTCTCTGTCTCCCCCTTTTAGACTGTGAGCCCACTGTTGGGTAGGGACTGTCTCTATATGTTGCCAATTTGTACTTCCCAAGCGCTTAGTACAGTGCTCTGCACATAGTAAGCGCTCAATAAATACGATTGATGATGATGATGATGTAGCAGCAAAGCTCAGAATGAGGGCTATGTGGTTTGGGATTTAGGGGGCCCCGCTGAGAGAGAGAGTCCCAACCCTCCCCTAGGCCCACACTGCCCCAGGGTAGCAAAAGCCCAATTTCTGAAAAGCACCTCTATCTGTTGCTGAACTGTACTTTCCAAGTGCTTAGTACAGTGCTCTGCACACAGTAAGTGCTCAATAAATATGATTGAATGAATGAATGAATTATTATCGTAACATAATGGGCAGACTCCAAAAGAGAGATGCAGCTTAGGGTGTCAGTCAATTGGATTTATTGAGCGCTTACTGTGTGCGGAGCACTGTACTAAGCACTTGGAAGAGTACACTCTAACAGTAAATAGATACACTCCCTGCTTCCCAAGCGCTCAGTACAGTGCTCTGCACACAGTAAGCGCTCAATAAATACGATTCAATGAATGAATGAATGGAGGATCTCCATTCCCCGACCCATCTGACCATGAAAGCTGGGAGAGGGTCTGACTATGTTCATCATCTTCCCCAGACTGGTGTCTAGCAGACACCAGGCGGACTTCTGTTCAACATTCTTGTCTGTCCCGCCGTCGACCCCCAGCCCACATTTATTTATTTTATTTGTACATATTTATCCTATTTATTTTATTTTATTAATATATTTTGTTTTGTTCTCTGTCTTCCCCTTCTAGACTGTGAGCCCACTGTTGGGTAGGGACCGTCTCTATATCTAGCCAACTTGTACTTCCCAAGCGCTTAGTACAGTGCTCCACACACAGTAAGCGCTCAATAAATATGATTGAATGAATGAATGAATGACTCCTCCCCCTGGCCTGGAATGCCCTCCCTCTGCCCATCCGCCAAGCTAGCTCTCTTCCTCCCTTCAAAGCTATACTGAGAGCTCATCTCCTCCAGGAGGCCTTCCCACACTGAGCCCCTTCCTTCCTCTCGCCCTCGTCCCCCTCTCCATCCCCCCCATCTTACCTCCTTCCCCTCCCCACAGCACCTGTATATATGTAT
Organism: Tachyglossus aculeatus; assembly: GCF_015852505.1. NCBI lineage: Eukaryota > Metazoa > Chordata > Mammalia > Monotremata > Tachyglossidae > Tachyglossus > Tachyglossus aculeatus. Next base: position 145,059,379 of record NC_052067.1, on the reverse strand, counting down.
ATATGTTTGTACGGATTTATTACTCTATTTTACTTGTGCATATTTATTCTATTTATTTTGTTAATATGTTTTGTTTTGTTGTCTGTCTCCCCCTTCTTCTAGACTGTGAGCCCGCTGTTGGGTAGGGACCGTCTCTATATGTTGCCAACTTGTACTTCCCAAGCGCTTAGTACAGTGCTCTGCACACAGTAAGCGCTCAATAAATACGACTGAATGAATGAATCAGTGGGAAGAGCATGGGCTTTGGAGTCTGTGGTCATGGGTTCAAATCCTGGTTCCGCCAATCATCAATCAATCGTATTTATTGAGCGCTTACTGTGTGCAGAGCACTGTACTAAGTGCTTGGGAAGGACAAGTTGGCAACATATAGAGACAGTCCCCACCCAACAGTGGGCTCACAGTTTAGAAGGGGGAGACAGAGAACAAAACAAAACATATTAACAAAATAAAATAAATGGAATAGATATGTACAAGTAAAATAAATAAATAAATAAATAGAGTAACAAATATGTACAAACATATATACAGGAGCTGTGGGGAAGGGAATGAGGTAAGGAGGAGGGGATGGGGGGGAATCAGCTGTGTGACTTTGGGCAAGTCACTTAACTTCTCTATGCCTCAGTTACTTCATCTGTAAAATGCCCCGCGTGGGACAACCTGATCACCTTGTAACCTCCCCAGTGCTTAGAACAGTACTTTGTACATAGTAAGTGCTTAATAAATACCATCATTATTATTATTATAACTGTGGTATTTGCTAAGTGCTTATTATGTGCCAAGTCACGTGAGTCAGTTACCTCATCTGTAAAATGGGGATTAAGACTGTGAGCTCCCTGTGGGACAACCTGATCACCTTGTAACTTCCCCAGCACTTAGAACAGTGTTTCGCACATAGTAAGTGCTTAATAAATGCCATTATTATTATTCATCTCCTTTGACAGATGTGGCTACTGGGGTGCAGAGAAGCGCTCAATAAATATGATTAAATGAATGAGTGAAAGCGAAGACAAGTGATTTGCCTGTAGTCACAAAGCAGACAAGCGGCAGAGCCGGGATGAGAACTTTTCTGACACCCAAGCCCGTGCTCTATCCACTAGATAACGTTGCTTATCATGGCATAGTCACAGGTATACTACTCTTAAACCTAGGCCTTGAAAATTTTCTATTTTCTTAATGATATTTGTTAAGTGCTTATGATGCGCCAGGCACTGTACAAAGTGCTAGATTCAAGCTAATAATAATGCTAACGATAATAACAGTAATAGTATTTGTTAAGTGCTTACTATGGGCCAAACACTGGGGAAGACACGAGTTAATCAGGTTGGATACAATCCATATCCCAGATAGGGCTCACAGTCTTAATCCCCATTTTACAGATGAGGTAATGAGGCACAAAGAAGTTAAGTGACTAGTCCAAGGTCACACAGCAGACAAGTACTGGAGCTAGGATTAGAACCCAGGTCTCTGAATCCCAGGCCCAGGCTGTTTTCACTAGGCCATGCAGCTGCCTGATAATAAAACATAATGCAATAGAATAAAATAGATAGATAGATAATAAAATAGAATGGGTCATAGAATGCAAACACTAGCCATGCTTATACTGTAATTAACTTCACTGTAATTTTCATTAGACGGAAACAAAATCTGTCAACACTTAGGCACTTAAACCCCAAGCTTATTGTCACCCCCTTCTAGACTGTGAGCCCGTTGTTGGGTAGGGACCGTCTCTATATGTTGCCGACTTGTACTCCCCAAGCGCTCAGTACAGTACAGTACAGTAAGCGCTCAATAAATATGCTTGAATGAATGAATGAATTATTTTTTTTGGAGGCAGTAGTTGACTAGTTTGTTCTTAGTAAATTATTCCATGTTTCATCGAGTTGTTTTTTTATTACCCATCACTTACGCAAAAGAATTTTTTAAAAAGCTCTCAAAGTGTAATTAAACAGTCCTGAAATCCACCGAGCATTTCATCCATCTCTGCAAGTGAAAAAGTGATCGGGTCTAGTTTTCGATCAAATGAACCCGATTCGTGAAACCATTCAGTGATATGTAATTCTCAAAATCCCTTACAGCCACAAAGAATAATGGAGCTGGGCAAAGGAAAGCGATCTTCTGCATTTTCTCTTTTTCAAAAGGAATGGGAAACCCAGGCAGCTCAAACCCCCGGGACTTGAGAATATCCCACCAGGATCAGCAGTGAGTGTGTCAGCAGAATTTCCTCCCACATCCACCGGCCTCATTGCTAAAGAGAGAAAGGGCTCGCAAACAAATCACAACTTCCCCAAATGGAAAAGCTTGAAACAAAGATTAGCAGCTTATCCCTCAAAAACCAGGGGCTTAAGGACGAGCCATGCCACAATTCAGTCTTTTTTCCCCTCAGAATGTGTCAGCATGGAGTAGGAAGAAACATATTAAAAGTTAACCTCTGTTTACAAGTTCTGAAGGCTAGCTGTCTGGATGCCCTCAGCAGAAGTCATGTCAGACTGCATTCCAGCATAATGTGTTAAAAGAAAAAGCAGAAAGGCCTGATTGTTGGTTGGGACAATAGGCTAGTTTCTTTGCTGTCCATTCAAACGCCTATAGATTTGGGCCGTTCCAACTAACTGATGCCAAAACTGTATTTATAGATATAGGAGCTATAGATACACTTATAGGAACAACTGCAAAATTTTCACTTACTAGCCAGCACTTCTCAAAGTTGGCCTTGGGGTATTTTGGATACTTCTTTGAAGTTTGATCAGCAAATCAGCAAATCAGCACGGACTTTGGAGTCAGAGGTCATGGGTTCAAATCCTGGCTCTGCCAATTGTCAGATGTGTGACTTTGGGCAAGTCACTTCACTTCTCTGGGCCTCAGTTCCCTCATCTGTAAAATGGGGATTACGACTGTGAGCCCCACGTGCGACAACCTGATCACCTTGTATCCCCCCAGCGCTTAGAACAGTGTTTCCCCGGCGCTTAGAACAGTGCTTTGCACATAGTAAGCGCTTAATAAATGCCATTATTATTATTATTACATCTGGGGAGTTTTATAAAGCAAGAATAAGGGGAGGTTGAGGGTTTCGTGTACACTTTGGGGGTTAACATAGCTAGCACTGATGCATGGATAGAAATTTAATGTGCCCTCATGGGTTTCTGTTGTGGAAAGCAATTGTCGATACGAGTGGCGATGTCTTTTATTTATGGTACATGTGAAGCGTTTCCTATGTGCCAGGCACTGTACTAAGGGCTGGGACAGATAAAAGATAATCAGGTTGGGCACAGTCCACGTCCCACATGAAGTTCAGGTAAGTGGTGGAGCCGAGATCAGAACCCAGATTTCCAAACACCCAGGCCTGTGTTCCTTCCACTAGGCCATGCGATTTGCCCTACCAACTCTAAAAAAAGACAAAGAACTGATCCTGAGAGGTCAATCAATCAATCAATCGTATTGAGCGCTTACTTTGTGCAGAGCACTGTACTAAGCGCTTGGGAAGTACAAGTTGGCAACACATAGAGACAGTCCCTACCCAACAGTGGGCTCACAGTCTAAAAGGTCCCTCTTCATTGCCTCTTAACAACATCAAAACGGTTTTCTATTAAGTCCTTCCAAGTTCCATGATAATTAATCATAATAATTATGGCAATAATAATAATAATAATGGCATTTATTAAGTGCTTACTATGTGCTTAATAGTTCTAAGCACTGGAGAGGTTACAAGGCGATCAGGTTGTCCCACGGGGGGCTCACAGTCTTTATCCCCATTTTACAGACGAGGTTAGTGAGGCACAGAGAAGTTAAGTGACTTGCCCAAAGTCACACAGCTGACACCTGGCAGAGCCGGAATTTGAACCCATGACCTCTGACTCCAAAGCCCGTGCTCCTTCCACTGAGCCACTCTGCTTCTTCACTTGGTACTTGTTAAGTGCTTACTCTTCGCCAAGCACTGTACTAGGGGCTGGCAAAGCTAATCAGGTTGGACGAAGATCCTGTCCACATGGGACTTCCTCTCCCCCTCGTCCCCCTCTCCATCCCCCCCATCTCACCTCCTTCCCTTCCCTACAGCACCTGTATATATGTATATATGTTTGTACATATTTATTACTCTATTTATTTATTTTACTTGTACATATCTATTCTATTTATTTTATTTTGTTAGTATGTTTGGTTTTGTTCTCTGTCTCCCCCTTTTAGACTGTGAGCCCACTGCTGGGTAGGAACTGTCTCTATATGTTACCAACTTGTACTTCCCAAGCGCTTAGTACAGTGCTCTGCACACAGTAAGCGCTCAATAAATACGATTGATGATGATGATGGGACTCACAATCTGGGTAGGAGGGAGTTCCCTCTTGTTTCCCCTTGTAGACTTTAAGCTCACTGTGGGAATGAAAAGTTTCTGCCAATTCTGTTGTATTGTATTGCCTCTCAGGATGGCACCTGGAGAGATTCCAGTCCTCTACCATTCTCAGCTATGGGAGGGAGAGTCAAGCAAAGTCCTACCCATTCCATTCCTAGCTTGGCCAGTGGCTAGCGAGTGGAAGGCCATCTGCTACAAGTCAAAACTCTCCTGGGCTGGGCAGCAGCGGCATGGGAGAGAATTGAGAGAGGAGACGCACGTTTACTGTGCGGAAGAAGGCAATGGTAAACCGCTTCCAGATTTTTACCAAGAAAACTCTATGGATACACAATCAGAAAGATTGCAGATGGAGGTGGGGCGTTCTAAGAGGTCTGCATCCATGGAGTCGCTTTGGGTCGGAAACGAATCGACAGCATGAGACAAGATAAGGCCATCGCTTAGTACAGTAATAAACACCACTGATGATGATGATGATGATGTCAAACACGTATAGTGTGATCTGGAGAATCTAGTTTAAAAAGTGTCTTTAGCCATTCTCGTTAGAATCTTGAGACAACAATATGAGTATAAAGAACGTTGATATTGCCGACAAAGAGAAACAGTCCACCAAACGTCAACTTCATAGAGGAGCAAGAACAAACATGGGGTCTGAAATGCATCAAAGAAAAGCCACCACCCTAAACATTTGATGTCTGTCTCCCCAGCTCCCCCAGACTGTAAGCTCGTTGTGGGTAGGGAATGTAACTGTTTCCTGTTCTATTGTATTTTCCCAAGCGCTTAGTACAGCGCTCTGAACAGAGCAAAAACTCAATAAGTACGATTGAATGAATGAGAGAATTTGAAGAAACTATGTTTTCAATCGATTCGGCGACTAATTCAGAATGCTGGGTGTTTCCCTTGTAGCCATGAGATTCTTTTTCTCTCAAAATAGGTGATTAGAAACTACTTGTCTGTTGCCTATAATGTACAGGCTACATTCATCTGAGAATAAAATCAATAAGAATATCATGGATTTCAAAAGCATCTTATTTCCACGGAACACATCAGGTTTGCATATGGATTCACATAGGGAGATATTTCCATTCCAGCATAAATTGTAATTTTCATTAGACGGAAACAAAATGTGTCAATACTTATCTGACTTACGGACAAAAGATTAAAATTACCCATTCCTCTTTGCATTTCAAAAAGTTCACGTTTATTGTTCTTTTGGACTTTCTGAAACGTGAATTCACAGCATGGTTACGGGCAGGGAACTTGTCTGCTAATTCTGTTGAATTACACTCTCCCAAGTGCTTAGTAAGGTGCTCGGCACATGGTAAGCACTCAATAAATACCACAGGCCGACTGATCGATAGCAAAATTCTTGACCAGATATTTGGTCCGAGAGTAGGGCAATTTTAACATCAAACACCGGGTTGTCAAATTAAAAAGGACCATCTTCTGAAAACCACTCGCTGGTGGCTTAACGGTGACCTTCTCTAAATCTTCCTTTCTGGCCTGCTGACAAAAGAATGAAGATAGCCACAGTCGGATGAGGTAAAATTCAGCCTGCCATTGCAAAAGCACATTGCACAAACTACTCTTTGCCACGCAAGGTAAAGATGGCAGACATATAATGTTGGAGCTGGATTTGAAAGAGGAAGAAAACCTTGCACTTAAGAAGCCATCACAAGAAACATTACACAGTGCTATGAATACTGTTTTTGGCTTTCCTCACTCCAGATAAACTCTTCCAACATTCACAGGGATGAGTTTGGGGTGGCATGAGCTTAGATCCTGCTTTCAGAATGGATCCAAGTCCCTTGTTTAACCTACCAACAAGCTTCACAGAAAAATGTCAAGCATCCAAATCTCTCCCACCTCCTACACCATACAATGCACAGTTGAAAGAGCGGCTGAGATATCAAAACAAAGGAAACCCTTGAAACAGAAAGAGATCTTCTTTCCCTTTTCCTAGAACAGCTAAGTCTGACCCGTTAAAACATTGTCACATTGTTTGCACATGCTCTGGTCTCCCCAAACGTGCGCAAAAGCACTGCAAAATAAAGCTGCACAAACAGCACGTTTCAAAGGATGTATCTGTAAAATGGATAAAAAAGGTGATTGGCAGATTCTCAAGCTAATATCTTCTTGCGTGAATTCGTTCTAAGACCACTGCTAGCTCTGCAGTTCACCAAGAACAAGAAAACTCATCTCAATCTCTCCAAGAAAATAATGGCAAAATGTATCCTTCAACGCGATGCCCAGCTTTCCAGGAGAAATGAAAACAGAATTTCACAAGCTCCTCCAATCTGTCATTTTCCAGAAAATACATCTGTGCCCATACCGGTTTATAGCAGGAAGCATGCTTTCCCCCCCCATCAGTTCTTGTTCACTTAAGGAGTGCATTCCCAGAACTGGCTGGGCTCTTTACCTCAGGACCGAATGGAGAAACACTCCGTCGGTATCATAAAATCTAGATTCTGCGGCTGGGTTACTAACCTTATTCAAGGTGATTTCACTCCTCTCGGTTAGAAGTCGCAAATAACACAGGTAAAACAAAAAAAAATCCTCCATTTGTTCTTCTAGTTAGTCAATTCGAACCTGCCATTTACACACTCCACTGCAGATCATTTCATTTCGCCCCTGATTTTCCCAGTCCTCCGCCGGCATTCCAACCGAGAGGGCGCAGATGGAGAATGGTGACCATGGCAACCAATCTACGAGACTATTGGTAGAAGACCATAATGAATGACTCTTTGTATTCAGAAATCCTTAATAAAAAGAAAAAACCATATAGCGGCTCACATGAGCTGGGCACGGCTAGCAGGTGTTTGGCCATTTAAACAAGGCATTGCAGTACAACCCAAAAAGCTTTCCAGCGGATTTAACCTTGACGCTAAAAAGTCCTACTATTTCAGACAGCACTCACACAGAAAATGCAATAAAAAAGATGAAACTCAAATGGGAAAGGTGTAGCCTTCTTAGTCCTTCTATCAGCCCTACCATTAGTTCGAAGATGAAATGCTGAAATGTAAAATGTGTTCAAATTATTTTCTAAACAATGTACACACCCAGGGACAAAGCTGAATGCTTAGCAGACTTCAATGCTGTACAACTACAGATCCTTGTTTGCGAAAGAAAAAGTACCAAGACTGTAAAAACGAGTTCGTTCCACTATTCCTATTTTTGATATATGTGATTGCAAAATGGTTTCTGAAAGGCACGCTACAGATTCGCTTTTATTACATTTGTTTCGTCTTTAGTCAATGCCCGCTGATACCCCATTGCAGGAATTTCCTAATCTAGGGCTTTATCCAGTTACAGTATCGAAATTCTTTGGATTTGTTCTCTGCTGAGTTCCGTCTGTCTGTGCAGCGGTCCACCCTCAACGGTAAAACAGCTCCCTTCTTGTCCTGCACCCAGAGTTAGAACTAAAAAACCTTAGCCCGGAACAGCAAAATGGCTGAAAGTTACAGACACATATGCATAAATTATTCCTGGAAATTAATTTGGTGTCCTGACTCACGTTCTGAATGCTAAATGAACAGTGAATAGCCATATGTTCAAATGGCGAGCAAGCAAAAGTGAAAGGTTGCCGGCCATTGACTTTTTGATCAATCCATCAGTGGTATTTATTGGGCTCTCACTGTGTGTCGAGAAAAGAACCTTAGGACCCTGGCAAAACGCTCTCCAGTTCATTCATTCATTCAATCGTATTTACTGAGCGCTTACTGTGTGCAGAGCACTGTACTAAGCGCTTGGGAAGTCCAAGTTGGCAACTTTTTGATCAATCCATCAATGGTATTTATTGGGCTCTCACTGTGTGTCGAGAAAAGAACCTTAAGACCCTGGCCAAATGCTCTCCAGTTCATTCATTCATTCAATTGTATTTATTGAGCGCTTACTGTGTGCAAAGCACTGTACTAAGCGCTTGGGAAGTCCAAGTTGGCAACATACAGAGAAGGTCCCTACCCAATGGCGGGCTCACAGTCTAGAAGGGGGAGACAGACAACAAAACAACACATATTAACAAAATAAAATAAATAGAATAGTAGATATGTACTAGTAAAATAAATAGAGTAATAAACCTGTACAGACATATATACAGGTGCTGTGGGGAGGGGGAGGAGGTAGGGCAGGGGGGAAGGGGAGGAGGGCGAGAGGAAGGAGCAGCGTGGCTCAGTGGAAAGAGCCCGGGCTTTGGAGTCAGAGGTCATGGGTTCAAATCCCGGCTCTGCCAAGTGTCAGCTGTGTGACTTTGGGCAAGTCACTTCACTTCTCTGGGCCTCAGTTCCCTCATCTGGAAAATGGGGATGAAGACTGTGAGCCCCACGTGGAACAACCTGATTACCTTGTATCTCCCCCAGCACTTAGAACAGTGCGTGGCACATAGTAAGCACTTAACAAATACTATTATTATTCTTATTATTATTATTAAGGAGGGGGCTCAGTCTGGGAAGGTGGGGGCTCAGTCTGGCTCGCAAAGTATGCCAGTCCCACAGAATTTCTAAAATAATAATAATAATTGTGGTATTTGTTAACTGCTTACTATGTAATAATAATAATAATAATATTTGTTAAACACTATGAGCCAGGCACTGTACTCGGCACTGGGGTGGTTACAAGCAAATCGGCTTGGAAACCCTGTCCCACATGGGGCTCCCAGTCTTAATCCCCATTTTACAGATGAGGGAACTGAGGCCCAGCGAAGTGAAGTGACTTGACCAAGGTCACACAGCTGACAGGTGGAGGAGCCGGAATTAGAACCCATGACCTTCCGACTCCCAGGCTCACGTTCTATCCACTCTGATGTGATGAGCACTGTTCTAAGTGCTGGGGAGGTGACAAGGTGATCAGGTTGTCCCATATGGGGCTCACAGTCTTAACCCCCATTTTACAGATGAGGGAACTGAGGCACAGAGAAGTGACAAGCAACTACTGCAGGTGGATCGTGGTAGGCGTATTCCGACAGGGCTCCTATTTGTGCCGACGCATGGGACTCCACTCTGCATTATCCATCCGAATGACCAAAGTCCCTTCACAACACAACTGCACCATCCCCACAGTACACACTGCTGTTGTCATGGGTAACAACTCACTGGAGAAGCATTTGGGAACGTCCCCAGTACGCAGAATTGATGCCGATCTGATGTGTTCCGTTTCTTTTTCTTTATTTTTTTTGTGGGTTTGTGGTATTTCTTAAATGCTTACTATGTGCCAGGCACTGTAGTTATAATAATAATAATAATAATAATGGCATTTGTTAAACGCTTACTATGTGCAAAGCACTGTTCTAAGCGCTGGGGAAGATACAAGGTGATCAGATTGTCCCATGTGGGGCTCACATCCCCATTTTACAGATGAGGTAACAGAGACACAGAGAAGTTAAGTGACTGGCCCAAAGTCACACAGCGGACAATTGGCGGAGCTGGGATTAGTACAGCACTGTACTAAGCGCTGGGGTAGATACAAGCTAATCTATTTGGACACAGTCCCCGTCTCACATGAGGCTGACAGTTTTAATCCCCATTTTACAGATGAGGGAGCTGAGGCCTAGAGAAGTGAAGTGACGGGCCGAAGATCATGCAGCAGACAAGAGAAGCAGTGCGGCTCAGTGGAAGGAGCCCGGGCTTTGGAGTCAGTGGCCCTGGGTTCAAATCCCGGCTTCTCCAATTGTCAGCTGTGTGACTTTGGGCAAGTTACTTGACTTCTCTGTGCCTCAGTTACCTCATCTGGAAAATGGAGATTGACTGTGAGCCCCCCGTGGGACAACCTGATCACCTTGTAACCTCCCTAGTGCTTAGAACAGTGCTTTGCACATAGTAAGCGCTTAATAAATGCCATTATTATTATTATTAAGTGGTGGTGGAGCCGGGATTAGAACCCAGGTCCAGCTGACTTCCAGATCTGGGCTCCTTCCATTAGGCCTCGCTGCTTCTCTGTAGTCAAATAAATTGGCACAGGGGCAGGGAGAATGAAGTGACCTGCAAAGGTGGTGGAGAGATGAAACTTGGCCCTCCTACTAACTTCTGGTCCAAACATTCTCTGATTCTTAAAACTCCGGACAAAAAGGATTTATTTTGAGGACTGTACTAAATTCACTCCTTCTGACATCGACGTCTTGTTTACAATCATGTTATCAATTGGTCAATGGTATTTATTGAGCGCTCATAGAACACTGTACTAAGCACTTAGGAAGTACAACAGAATTGCCTTAACTCTGCCCTCTCCTCTGCCAGGCAAAACTATTTCTCCTCCCTTATTGACACCCATGCTCATCTTCCCTGTCAGCTCTTCAGTACATTTAACTCCCTTCTCAGGCCCCCTGTTCCTCCCCCTCCTCCATCCCTCACTCCCAAAGATCTGGCCTCCTACTTCATTAATAAAATTAACTCATTCATTCATTCATTCAGTCGTATTTATTGAGCGCTTACTGTGTGCACTGTCCTAAGCGCTTGGGAAGCACAAGTTGGCAACATATAGAGACGGTCCCTACCCAACAGCAGGTTCACAGTCCATCAGGTCTGAGCTCCCCAAAGTCACTTCTCCCCCTTCTCCAAACCCTCCGGCTCTCAACCCTCTCTGCTACTCTCCCATCCTTCCCAGCAGTATTTTCAGATGAGATCTCCTCCCTCCTCTCAAGTGCTACTCCATTAGCCTGTGCTTCAGACTCCATTCCCTCTCATCTTATCAAATCTCTCGCCCCTTCCCTCCTCTGCTCCTTAACATCCATCTTCAACCGCTCACTCGCCGCTGGTTTCTTCCCCTCTGCCTTCAAACATGCCCACGTCTCCCCCATCCCCAAAAAACCCTCTCTTGACCCCACCCCCACTTCTAGTTATTGCCCCATCTCCCTCCTACCATTCCTTTCCAAACTCCTAGAACGAGTCATCTACACCCGCTGCCTCGAATTCCTCAACACCAACTCTCTCCTTAACCCCCTCCAATCTGGCTTCTGTCCCCTATACTCCACCGAAACTGCCCTCTCAAAGGTCACCGATGACCTCCTTCTTGCCAAATCCAATGGCTCCTCCTCTATCCTAATCCTCCTCGACCTCTCAGCTGCCTTCGACACTGTGGACCACCCCCTTCTCCTCAACACGCTATCCAATCTTGACTTCACAGACTCCGTCCTCTCCTGGTTCTCCTCATCTCTCTGGCCGTTCATTCTCAGTTTCCTTCATGGGCTTCTCCTCCTCCATCCATCCCCTTATTGTAGGGGTTCCTCAAGAGACAGTTCTTGGTCTCCTTCTGTTCTCTATCTACACTCACTCCCTTGGTGAAGTCATTCACTCCCATGGCTTCAACTATCATCTCTACGCTGATGACACCCAAATCTACATCTCTGCCCCTGCTCTCTCTCCCTCCCTTCAGACTTGGGTCTCCTCCTGCCTCCAGGACATCTCCATCTGGATGTCTGCCCGCCATCTAAAACTCAATGTGTCCAAGACTGAACTCCTTATCTTCCCTCCCAAACCCTGCCCTCTCCCTTTCTCGTCACTGTAGATGACACTACCATCCTTCCCATCTCACAAGCCCGGAACCTTGGTGTCATCCTCGAATCCGCTCTCTCGTTCACGCCTCACATCCAATCCGTCACCAGAACCTGCCAGTCTCACCTCCTCAACATCGCCAAGATCCATTCTTTCTTTTCCATCCAAACCGCTACCTTGCTGGTTCAATCTCTCATCTTATCCCGACTGGATCACTGCATCAGCCTCCTCTCTGATCTCCCATCATCATCATCAATCGCATTTATTGAGCGCTTACTATGTGCAGAGCACTGTACTAAGCGCTTGGGAAGTACAAATTGGCAACACAGAGACAGTCCCTACCCAACAGTGGGCTCCTGTCTCTTCCCACTTCAATCTATACTTCATGCTGCTTCCCGGATCATCTTTGTGCAGAAACGCTCTGGGCATATTACTCCCCTCCTCAAAAATCTCCAGTGGCTGCCAGTCAACCTACGCATCAAACAAAAACTCCTCACTCTCGGCTTCAAGGCTGTCCATCCCCTCGCCCCCTCCTACCTCACCTCCCTTCTCTCCTTCTCCAGCCCAGCCCACACCCTCCGCTCCTCTGCCACTGCTAACCTCCTCAATCAATCAATCAATCATATTTATTGAGCACTTACTGTGTGCAGAGCACTGTACTAAGCGCTTGGGAAGTACAAGTTGGCAACATATAGAGACAGTCCCTACCCAACAGTGGGCTCACAGTCTAAAAGGGGGAGACAGAGAACAAAACCAAACATACTAACAAAATAAAATAAATAGAATAGGTACAAGTAAAATAAATAAATAGAGTAATAAATATGTATAAACATATCTACATATATACAGGTGCTGTGGGAAGGGAAGGAGGTAAGATGGGGGGGATGGAGAGGGGGGTGAGGGGGAGAGGAAGGAAGGGGCTCAGTCTGGGAAGGCCTCCTGGAGGAGGTGAGCTCTCAGTAGGGCCTTGAAGGGAGGAAGAGAGCTAGCTTGGCGGATGGGCGGAGGGAGGGCATTCCAGGCCCGGGGGATGACGTGGGCCGGGGGTCGATGGCGGGACAGGCGAGAATGAGGCCCGGTGAGGAGATTAGCGGCAGAGGAGCGGAGGGTGCGGGCTGGGCTGGAGAAGGAGAGAAGGGAGGTGAGGTAGGAGGGGGCGAGGGGATGGACAGCCTGGAAGCCCAGGGTGAGGAGTTTCTGCCTGATGCACAGATTGATTCGTAGCCACTGGAGATTTTTGAGGAGGGGAGTAACATGCCCAGAGTGTTTCTGGACAAAGACAATCCGGGCAGCGGCATGAAGTATGGATTGAAGTGGGGAGAGACACGAGGATGGAAGATCAGAGAGAAGGCTGATACAGTAGTCCAGACGGGATAGGATGAGAGCTTGAACGAGCAGGGTAGCGGTTTGGATGGAGAGGAAAGGGCGGATCTTGGTAATGTTGCAGAGCTGAGACCGGCAGGTTTTGGTGAGTGACCTCCTCACTGGGCCTCGCTCTCGCCTGTCCCGCCGTCGCCTCCCGGCCCACGTCCTCCCCCTGGCCTGGAATGCTCTCCCTCCACACATCCACCAAGCTAGCTCTCTTCCTCCCTTCGAAGCCCTACAGAGAGCTCACCTCCTCCAAGAGGCCTTCCCAGACTGACCCCCCTTTTACCTCTCCTCCTTCCCCCCAACCTCCTTCCCCTCCCCACAGCACCTGTATATATGTTTGTACAGATTTATTACTCTATTTATTTTATTTGTACATATTTACCATTCTATTTACTTTGTTAATGATGTGCATTTAGCTTTAATTCTATTTGTTCTGACAACTTGACACCTGTTCACATGTTTTGTTTTGTTGTCTGTCTCCCCCTTCTAGACTGTGAACCCATTGTTGGGTAGGGACCTTCTCTTTATGTTGCCAACTTGTACTTCCCAAGCACTTAGTACAGTGCTCTGCACACAGTATGCACTCAAGAAATACGATTGAATGAATGAATGAATGACAACCTAATCTTGTGTCTATCCCAGTGCTTAGAACAGTGCTTTGCACATAGTGAGCACTTAAATACCATTATTAATTAATTTACTGAATGCTTATTTTTTGCAGGGCACTGTAATAAGTGGTCAGGAGAACACAATAGTTAGCAGACAAGATCCTTGCCCAAATGGAGCTTACAGTCAAGCAGGGGAGAAAATAAACTGCAAAGAAAGTGAGCAACAGAGTTAAAAGATATTTACAGAACCAGTGGGGAGGCCTCCAAGGTATATAGGTGATGCAGAAGTGGCAGTAATTTAATTAATTATGGTACTTATTAAGCGTTTACTTTGTGCCAAGCACTGCTGTAAGCACTGCGGTAGACAGAGGTTAATCCGGTTGGACACAGTCCCTGTCCCAGATGGGGTTCACAGGCTAAGAGGGAGTAGGATTTAATCCCCATTTTACAGGTGAGGTAACTGAGGCACAGAGACTTAAAGTGACTTGCCCAAGGTTGCACATAACAGATGAGTGGTGGATTCGGGATTAGAACCCGGGTGCTCGGACTCCCTGCTCTTTCTAATAGGCCACGCTGCTTCTCAGTAGGAGAAATCGAGTAGGGAGATGGAGCGATTAGTCAGGGAGGGCATCTTGGAAGAGACAGGCTTTTTCAAGGACAACGAAGTTGGGGAGAGTGGCGGTGTACTGGATTCAGAAGAGGAGGGAAATTCAAGCGGGAGCTAGAAGTCAGGGGTGAGAGAGGACTGCAGAGCGAAGAACATGTGCTGGTTGTAATGGAAGAGGAGCAGAGAGAGATTATTGATTGAGTGCCCTAAATAATAATAATTAATAATAATAATGATGGTGTTTGTTAAGCGCTGGGGTAGATACAAGGTAATCAGGTTGTCCCACGCGGGGCTCACAGTCTTAATCCCCATACAGTCTTAATTCCCATTTTACAGATGAGGTAACTGAGGGACAGAGAGGTTAAGTGGCTTGCCCGAGGTCACAAAGCAGACAAGTGGCGGAGCTGGGATCAGAACCCACGTCCTCTGACTCCCAAGCCCGTGCTCTTTCCGCTAATTCACGCTGCTTCTCATCCATCAGGATTCTGACATTGTTGCAGAGGGGAATGGGCGATAACTGGAAAATTTTGAGGAGTGGGGAAAGGATCACAGAACAGTACTTGAGAAAAGCGATCAGGACAGCATAGTGAAGCATTCATTCAATTGTATTTATTGAATGCTTACTGCGTGCAGAGCACTGTACTAAGCGCTTGGGAAGTACGATAAAGCACTAAAGAGACACAATCCCTGCCCACAACAGGCTCACGGTCTAGAGGGAGGGAGACAGACTTCACTATCAATCAATCAATCGTATTTATTGAGTGCTTACTATGTGCAGAGCACTGTACTAAGCGCTTGGGAAGTACAAGTCAGCAACACATAGAGACAGTCCCTACCCAACAGCAGGCTCACAGTCTAGAAGGGGGAGACAGAGAACAAAACCAAACATACTAACAAAATAAAATAAATAGAATAGATATGTACAAGTAAGATAAATAAATAAATAAATAGAGTAACGAAAAGGCATCCATAGAAAGTACGGATAGAAGAAGGGAGAGGCTGGAGGCAGGGAAGTCTGTAAGGAGACTGATACGGTAGAGATTCATTCATTCAGTCATATTTATTGAGCGCTTACTGTGTGCAGAGCACTGTACTAAGTGCTTGGGAGAGGACGATATAACAGACGCATTTCCTGCCCACAACGAGCTTACACCATAGATTGGCGGAGACAGACATCGATACAAATAAATAAATCACAGATATGTTCGTTGTCTGGCTCCCCCTTCTAGACCGTGAGCCCGTTGTTGGGTAGGGACCGTTTCTATATGTTGCCGACTTGTACTTGCCAAGCGCTTAGTACAGTGCTCTGCACACAGTGAGCTCTCAATAAATACGACTGAATGAATGAATATGTACATAAATGCTGTGGGGCTGGGAGGGGGGAAGAACAAAGATATATTGGCACTCTCACGCATTTACCAAGCAATCAGTGGTATTTATTGGCACCCACAGGTAATAGACACAGGGTTGTGGATATAATCCAAGCATTCATTCATTCAATCGTATTTATTGCGTGCTTACTGTGGGCAAAGCACAGTAATAATGCTTTGCACATAGTAAGTGCTTAATAAATGTCATTATTATTATCATTATTATTATTAATAAGCATTTGGGAGAGGACATCCCCATCCTCCCATCCTCCAAAGCCTCTTTGCTGGGCAATGAAGACTGGAAACTCTCCAGGTGTGACCCTTAGAGGGGTTAGTAGTCCTGAGTCTTGTAGACTGGGAGCCCACTGTGGGCAGGGATTATCTCTGTTACCGAGTTGCACTTTCCAAGCACTTAGTACAGTGTTCTGCACACAGTAAGCACTCAATAAATACGATTGAATGAATAATTGAGGAAAATTTCTCTCGCCAATTCTGCCCTCCTCTGTAACCCCCGCCCCCAAGGGTAGACCTTCTGAGTCCCAAGCAACCACTTGACTGTAAGCTCTTTGTGGGTGGGAAACGTGGCTACTGACTCTGCTAGATTGTACTTTCTCAAGCGCTTAGTACAGCACTGTGCACATAGTAAGTGCTGAACAAATATGACTGATTGATTGATTGACTGAAGTGCTAGGACCAGCTGTTGGGAGGGAGAGGGAAGGGTGAATTCTGGAGATGTCGTAAAGGAAGGGTGACAGGATTCAGTGATTGACTGAATACGGAGGTTGAAAGAGAGAGGAATTGAGGATGATGCCCAAATTGCCGGCTTGTGAGACGGGGAGAATAGCGGTGGTGTCGACGATAATAGAAAAGTCGGAGGACGAAGCGGGTTGGGAAGGGACAAGGAGGAGTTTGGGACATGTTAAGCTTGAGGTGTCGGCTGGAAATTTATGAAAAGATGTCATGGAGGCAGAAAGAATTGAGAGATTGAAAAGAAGCAGAGAGATCGGAAGCAGGAAAGTAGATTTTGCAATTGGTTTGGCACCCTTTTTCACCCTCCCCTCAGACCCGCGGCATTTCACTTCTATGCAAAACTGTACTTTATTTATAATAATACCTGTCTCCCGCTCTAGGCTGTAAGCTTGATTTTAACTGTTTCAGCCCATGAGAGTATCATTTTTCCAGCAGACCAGTATTTTATGATGATATTCCATTTAGCAACCGGCCAATATGAACAAAAACTTCCTAATAATAATAATAATTGTGGTATTTGTTAAGCGCTTTCTGTGTGGCAGGCACTGTACTAAGTGTTGGGGTGTGTACAAGCAAATTGGGGTGGACACAGTCCCTGTCCCAAATGGGGCTCACAGTCTCAATCCCCATTTTACAGATGGGGTCACTGAGGCCCAGAGAAGTGTAGTGACTTGCCCAGGACAAGTGGCAGAGCCAGGATTAGAACTCATAACCTTCTGACCCCCAAGCCTGGGCTCTTTCCACTGAGCCACGCTGCTTCTCTTGAATTTTGGGAGGAAGCTGTGGAATTGTTTTTCCTTACTTCAGGTCCATTCGGCTCAAAAGCAATCACTCTCCCTATCCTAGTCAAGTGAACTTCAACTTTTCCGTTTCCATGAGCTTTAAAATCAACAGAATGACAAGGAGATGTTATTCATTCACCAAGGCAGAATGTTGAGCTATGAAGACACTCATCAGTGCCATTCTATTTTATTTTGTTAGTATGTTTGGTTTTATTCTCTGTCTCCCCCTTTTAGACTGTGAGCCCACTGTTGGGTAGGGACTGTCTCTATATGTTGCCAACTTGGACTTCTCAAGCGCTTAGTACAGTGCTCTGCACACAGTAAGCGCTCAATAAATACGATAGATTGATTGATTGATCAGTTGACCCAAGGAGAATTAAGAAATCTCAAGGAAAAACTGCTTCTTTGAGTATGAGCATATGCATCGATCGGAGTCATTATCAAACTTTATAAGAGAGATTTCTAACAACTTTCTGCAAGCCCTTCATTTAGACTGCTTTCAACCAGCCACACACAATGATTCGTATTATTATTTTTGTTTTTATACATTATCATTATTCTATTTGTTAAGCGCTTACTTCGTGTAAGCTCGTTGTGGACAGGGATCATGAATCTGCGTGGCTCAGTGGAAAGAGCCCGGGCTTGGGAGCCAGAGGTCGTGGGTTCTAATCCCAGTTTGAATTAGCATGGCCTAACAGCAAGAGTCCAGGCTTGGCAATCAGAGGACTTGGGTGCTAATGCCGGCTTTGCCACTTGTCTGCTGAGTAACCTTGGGCAAGTCACTTAACTTCTCTGTGCCTCTCAGTTTCCTCATCTGTAAAATGGGGATGAAGACTGCGAGCCCCACGTGGGACAACCTGAT
This sequence comes from Tachyglossus aculeatus, assembly GCF_015852505.1. Taxonomy (NCBI): domain Eukaryota; kingdom Metazoa; phylum Chordata; class Mammalia; order Monotremata; family Tachyglossidae; genus Tachyglossus; species Tachyglossus aculeatus. Next base: position 145,041,212 of record NC_052067.1, on the reverse strand, counting down.
TACCTTGTATCTACCCCATCTATCCAGCGCTTAGAACAGTGTATCTATTGTATCTATCCAGCGCTTATCTATCCCTTGTATCTGTCCAGTGCTTAGAACAGTGCTTTGCACATAGTAAGCACTTCATAAATGCCATTATTATTACCCCAGTGCTTAGAACAGTGCTTGGCACATAGTAAGCACTTAACAAATGCCATTATTATTATTAATATTATTATTAATATTATCAACTTTGTTATACTGTATGCTCTCGAGTGCCCCGTAGAGTGATCTACACCCTATAAATGCTCAATAAATACCACTGATCGCTGTGGGGCCTAGTGGAAAGAACATGGCCTTGGGAGCCTGAGGACGTGGGATCTAATCTGGGACACAGATTGCATCTGTCCTAATTAACTTGTATCAGTCCCAGTGCTTAGAACAGTGCTTATCAATAATAATAATAATAATAATTGTGGTATTTGTTTGCTGGGTGACCTTGCGCAAGTCACTTAACTTCTCCATGCCTCTGGTACCTCATCTGTAAAATGGGGATTCACTATCTGTTTCCCCCACACACCTCAACTGTGAGCCCCACATGAAACAGATATTGGGCCCAACCTGATGATCTTGCATCTACCCCAGTGCTTAGTACAATACTTGGAACATAGTAGGTTCTTTAATACCACAATTATAACTATCATTATTATTATTATTAATATACTGGCTTCTAATCCCTGTTCTGACATTTGCCTCTTGTGTGACCCTGGACAAGTCACTTGATTTCTCCATGCCTCGGTTTCCTCATCTGTAAAATGAAAATTAAATGCCTGTTCTTCCTCTTCCTTCGACTGAGGTCCTCAAGTGGGACAGGAACTACATTTTATTTGATTACCTTTTATCTACCGCACTGCTCAGCACACTGCAGAATGCAGAGTAAATGCTTAACAAATACCGCGACCATCGCTATCACTTGCCCAAGGTCATTCATTCAGTCGTATTTATTGAGCGCTTACTGTGTGCAGAGCACTGTATTAAGCGCTTGGGAAGTACAAGTTGGCAACATATAGAGACGATCCCTACGGCTCAGGTCACAGACAACACCATGGGAAGAAGGAGGATTGGAATCCAGGACTCTGGCCAACAGAAAGGAAGGAAGGAAGGAAGGAAGGAAGGAAGGAAGGAAAGGAAGGAAAGGAAGGAAAGGAAGGAAAGGAAGGAAAGGAAGGAAGGAAGGAAGGAAGGAAGGAAAGAAGAAAGAAAGAAAGAAAAAGAAAGAAAGAAAGGAAGGAAGGAAGGAAGGAAGGAAGGAAGAAAGAAAGAAAGAAAGAAAGAAAGAAAAAAAATTCATAAAGAAATTTATAATAGTTCATAAAGAAAAGACGAATCAAGGGTCCAAGTGGTTGTTCTGTCCTTTGCTCTACTGCTACTTGATAAGAGCAGCTACAAGGAGCAGTATGGCCTAGTGAGAAGCAGTGTGGCCTAGTGTCTACAGCAAAGGCCTTGGGGTCAGAAGGACCTGGGTTCTAATCCCCACTCTGCCATTTGTCTGCTGTTCGACTTTGGGCATGTCACTTCACTTCTCTGTGCCTCTGTTGCCTCATCTGTAAAACAGAGACTGTGAGTCCCAAGTTGTCCAACCTGACTAGCTTGTATCTAATAATAATAATAATAATGACAATAATGGTACTGGTTAAGCGCTTGTTATGTGCGAGACATTTTACTAAGTGCTGGGGTGGATACAAGTTAATCAAGTTGGACACATTCCCTGTTCCATGTGGGGCTCTCAGTCTCAATCCCCATTTTACAGCTGAGGGAACTGCGGCACAGAGAAATGAAGGGACTTGCCCAAGGTAATAATAATCATGGCATTTGTTAAGTGCTTACTATGTGCCAGGAACTGTAATAAGCACTAGGGCGGTTACAAAGAAATCAGGTTGGACACAGTTCCTCGTCCCATGTGGAGCTCACAGTCTCAATCCCCATTTTACAGATGAGGTAACTGAGGCCCAGGGAAGTGAAGTGACTTGCCCAAGGTCACCCAGCTGACCTGGGTGGGATTAGAACCCATGACCTTCCAACTCCCAGGTCTACGCTCTATCCACTATGGCACGCATCGTGTAGTCCAGTGCCCGCCTCACGGCGCTGAACAGATACAATTAAATTTCAAAAAGTCAGTTGGATGTGCCCCATTTCCCACCTGATGCGGCTGGCAAAACGCCAGAGAATCTTCCCAACAACCACCACTGGTTTGCCGTGTATGTAAGCCTTTGATTTGCCAAAACGTTGCTACCAGCAACTCACTAATGATGTGCATAGAGATCTAATTCTATTTATTCTGATGATTTTGACACCTGTCTACATGTTTTGTTTGTTGGTTGGGACCGTCTCTATATGTTTAATAATAATAATAGTAATGATGGCATTTATTAAGCGCTTACTATGTGCAAAGCACTGTTCTAAGCTGGGGAGGTTACAAGGTGATCAGGTTGTCCCACGGGGGGCTCACAGTCTAAATCCCCATTTTACAGATGAGGTAACCGAGGCCCAGAGAAGTGAAGTGACTTGCCCAAAGTCACACAGCTGACAAATGGTGGAGCCGAGATTTGAACTCCTGACCTCTGACTCCAAAGCCCGGGCTCTTTCCACTGAGCCACGCTGTTAGCAGAAAGCATTGTGGCTCAGTGGAAAGAGCACGGGCTTGGGAGTCGGAGGTCATGGGTTCTAATCCCAGTTCCGGCACTTGTCAGCAGCGTGACTTTGGGCAAGTCACTTCACTTCTCTGGGCCTCAGTTACCTCATCTGCAAAATGGGGATTAAGACTGTGAGCCCCATGTGGGACAACCTGATTACCTTGTATCCCCCCCAGCATCATCATCAATCGTATTTATTGAGCGCTTACTATGTGCCGAGCACTTAGAACAGTGCTCGGCATATAGTAAGTGCTTAACAAATGCCATCATTATTATTATATGTTGCCGATTTGTACTTCCCAAGTGCTTAGTACAGTGCTCTGCACATAGTAAGTGCTCAATAAATATGATTGAATGAATGAATGAAAGTGTTTAATGGTACAGCATTTAAGGGCTTCTCGGAGGAGGTGTGCTCTTAACAGGGCTTTGAAAATGGGAGAGTGTGGTCTGCAGCATTAAGCACTTAGTACAGTGCTCTGCACACAGTAAGCACTCAATAAATACGATTAAATGAAAATGAAGGGGGATGGAGTTCCAAGCCAGAGGGAGGACAAGCGCTTAGTACAATGCTCTTTCCCTTAAAGCCAATGCTAAGTAAATTCTGTTTCATATGGGCGTAGATGGGCAACCATTGGAGGTTTTTGAGGAGTGGGAGGACATGGACGTGGAGTTGTTTAGAAAAGAGATGTTTAGTTTAAATAATCCAGAGTGAAGCACGGACTGAAGAAGGGAGAGACAGGAGGCAGGGAGGTCAGCAATGAGGCTGATTGCAATAGTCAATGATAAAGCATTTCGATCAGTCTGGTAGCAGCTCGGTTGGAGAAGAAGGGATGAATACTAGGGACGTTGTGACAGTAGAACCCACAAAATTTGGTGACAGATTGACTCCGCAGGTTGAAAGAGAGTGATGACTTGAGGATAGTGTCATGGTTAAGGGGTTGTGAGATGGGGAGGATTGGCAGTGTTGTCTACACGGGTTCAGAGCTCCAATGGAAAGATGATGAATTGGTTTTGGAGATGTTAAGTTTGAGGTGCCGGATTCCAGAGAAAGAGAGGGGTCAGGGCTGGAATTACTGAGCCCCCTTTTCCTCTCCTCCTCCCCATCCCCCCTGCCCTACCTCCTTCCCCTCCCCACAGCACCTGTATATATGTTTGTACAGATTGATTACTCTATTTTACTTGTACATATTTACTATTCTATTTATTTTGTTAATGATGTGCATCTAACTTTAATCAATCAATCAATCAATCATATTTATTGAGCCCTTACTGTGTGCAGAGCACTGTACTAAGCGCTTGGGAAGTACAAGTTGGCAACATATAGCGACGGTCCCTACCCAACAGTGGGCTCACAGTCTAGAAGGGGGAGACAGAGAACAAAACCAAACATATTAACAAAATAAAATAAATAGAATAGATATGTACAAGTAAAATAAGTAAATAGAGTAATAAATATGTACAAACATATATACATATATACAGGTGCTGTGGGGAAGGGAAGGAGGTAAGACAGGGGGATGGAGAGGGGGACATTGAATTATTAGATATTGAAATAAATACTATTCTATTTTATTTTGTTAATGATGTGCATCTAGCTTTACTTCTATTTATTCTGATGACTTAACACCTGTCCACATGTTTTGTTTTGTTGTCTGTCTCCCCGTCTAGACTGTGAGCCTGTTGTTGGGTAGGGACCGTCTCTATATGTTGCCAACTTGCACTTCCCAAGCGCTTAGTACAGTGCTCTGCACACAGTAAGAGCTCAATAAATACGACTGAATGAATGAATGAATGAAAGATGGATTCACATAGAGACTGACGCCCGCTAGACTGTAAACTCACTGTGGGCAGGGAATGTGTGTCTTATCCTGTTGTGTTGTATGCTCCCGACAACAATTGAGCACTTAGTACACTGCCCAGCATGCAGTAAATGCTCAATAAATACGAATGATTGATTGAGGCAATTTAGGCACCTGTGGGAACGTATGTATGTAAGGAAAGGTATAAATACAATTGGATGAATGAATGAATGAAAGATGGATTCATGTAGAGACTGATGGCCGCTAGACCGTAAACTCACTGTGGGCAGGGAATGTATGTCTTATCTTGCTGTGTTGTATGCTTCCGAGCATGCAGTAAATGCTCAATAAATACGACTGATTGATTGATAGAGGCAATTTAGGCACCTGTGCAAAGGTATGTATGTAAGGAAAGGTATAAATATGATTGAATGCAGTCAATGGTGTGAATGAGTTCTCCAACAAGAAACAGGGGTAGATGTTCTCCCTCCCATTTAGATTGTGAGCCCCATGAGGGACAGGGTCTGTGTCCTACCCGATTATCTGTCATATCTACCCCAGTGCTTAGTGGACTGCTCAGCACATAGTAAGCACTGAATATCTCAATCATCATTATAATTATTATGCCACAGAATAAAGTATTATAATAATAACGTCAATATTACCGCACAGAAATACGGCAAGTTTGAGGAAAGCTTCTCAGCCTTTCCCAACCTCCAAATGTGTGAGAAAAAGCTGAATTATAACAGCTTACAATCCTTGCAAGCCAAATGCACTTAGTTTCCATTAAAATGTCTCTTCAATATAATAACTATGGTACTTGTTGAGTGCTTATTATGTGCCAAGCGCCATACTAAGCATCAGGGTAGAGCGGTTGGACAAAGTCCCTGCCCCACATGGGGCTCACAGTCTTAATCCCCAATTTACAGAGGAGGTAACTGAGGCACAGAGAAGTGAAGTGGCTTTCCCAAGGAAACCTGGGATTAGAGCCGGGATTAGAACCCAAGTCCTCTGGTTCCCAGGCCCGTGCTCTTTCCGCTAGATCACGATGCTTCAAAAATAAGCTCAGCACCCTTCCAGACTCACAGGCTAAATGTTGAAGGGAGTGTTCTTACTAGCCATGGCTTGTTAGCAAACATACCTTTCCACAGGTGCCTAAACTAAACCAAGTCAGAGTTTAAACATGCTTAGTATGGTGCCAGCACATTGAAAGCGCTTAACAAATACCATTAAAAAATAACATATATAAATATACCACTCTACTGACCATATTTACCTTCCATGATCAAATTTTAGATGGATGAATTATGTTACAATTTTAATAAAACTCTGACCACTACATTACAGTGTCCTTAATGTTTTTTTTAAAAAAAATATGTTTATGGTAATACTTTGCAAGTAAGTTAATGCCCTGTGGATGCTTTGTACACAAGCACAAATCTTCAAGTGATTTAATTACAGCTCTGAAATAATTTTGCTAAGAAGCATGATTTTACCAATTTGGAGGCAAATTAGGCTAGAATGAACCGGGTTTGATTTTGTCACAAATAAACAAGTCTTTTTATAATTCTGGTGGCACATAGGGATGCTGAGGGGGAAAAAAAGCACAAACGTGGCAGTAATCTAAACCAAACTGGTATTTCCTTCTCAGAAAGCTGGGAATCAAGTGAGAGAATGACAGACTCTACCTATCACTACATTACGGCAGTAAGAGAAACTTGATGCAAAAAATGATTGACATTTCCCCAACACTTGGCTGGAAACTACACAGAGTGATGCAGTAATGACACAGAAACAGTTCTTTCCACACTGAATAAAAGACAACTAAACTTCTGTCGAGAAAAACGGCCCCAAATTGCCAACTACCGTTCAGACGCACTGAAGCGAGTGAGAGAGGCAACTCTTTTTCAAAGCAAAAGTACGGCATCGAAAAAATTGTGAAACCACACAAACGGTACTTACATCCCCCCATAAATAATCTTCTTTCCAAACAGTGTCCAATGCAGCCTGGTTTTCCTTCTTACATTGACTTATTATCCAGTTTAATAGGAAGTTTGGGGCTCACTTGTCAAAAATCTCCAGATATTTGGGAAGAGAGAGCTCCTACTCACCGGGTTTAGAGAAATGACAAATAGGAAGTTTAGCATCGTATTTCATAATTTCCATCGGTGCAGAAGCCTGACAACTACGCAACGAAGACATTTCAAAATGCTGTTAAGGCATTTGGAAATACACAGCGAGCATCGAGGAGCTGGAAGTGAGCTGAGGAAAGGAAAAGGACAAACTGCCGCTCCGCCCTTCAGTGAATCGCGTTACAATTCCAGAGTCCAGACAACTTTGACCTCGAGGAAGACGGGGACACTACTTGCTTCCCGGCCCAAGGAAAGGAATAAACTATTCCTAGCCTAGCCAAATGTCGACCGACTGCATTCTACTTGGGCTCTTCTGGAATTTCAAGGGAAGAAGACGTCTCTTCGTTTCCTAAAAGCTCCTCGGAGAGGGGAATGGCGACCGGGAATCCGGCCAGATGACAATTTCCTTGGCAGGTGAATACTCTCTAGATGCACGCCGAGATGGGAGTGGACAAAAGATGTTACTGAATATAGAGAAGCCTCAGAACTTTCATTTTCTGTTGCCTCAGTCGGGATAGGGTACAACGCTCTGTCCAAAGTAAAGCACCCAATAAATGATAATAATAATTATAATGATAATTATGGTATTTGTTAAGCGCTTACTAGGTGCCCAGCTCTGTTATAAGCGCGGGGTAGATACAAGGTAATCAAGTTGTCCCACGTGGGGCTCACAGTCTTTATCCCCATTCTGCAGATGAGGCACGGAGAAGTGACTTCTAGACTGTGAGCCCGCTGTCGGGTAGGGACCATCTCTAAATGTTGCCAAGTTGGACTTCCCAAGCGCTTAGTACAGTGCTCTGCACACAGTAAGCGCTCAATAAATATGATTGAATGAATGAATGAATGAATGGATGAAGGGACTTGCCCATCGTCACACAGCAGACAAGTGGCAGAGCCGGGGTTCGAACCCATGACCTTCTGACTCCCGGGCGTATGCTCTATCCACTACACCATGCTGCTTCCCCAGATGTTAAATGACTTGCCCAAGGTCACACAGCAGACATATGGCAGAGCCGGGATTAGAATCTAGTACCTCTCTCTCCTAGGCCTGTGCTTTTTTCCCCTAGTCCATGTCATTTCTTTTCTCCTGGTCTTCCTTTCTTCCCTCTTCCTCAGTGGTATTCATTGAGCACTTATGATGTGCAGAGCACTGTACTAAGTGCTTGGGAGAGTCCAATACACCAGGGTTGGCAGACACGTTCCCTGCTCACAGGGAGCTACTGGTCTAAAGGGGGAGACTGGCACTAAAGATGGGTTTGATAAGCAAAGTGGCTTCTGCTCCTAGGACAGACGGCCTTCAGTGGCTCTTCTGTCTGGAATCAATCGTATTTATTGAGTGCTTACTGTGTGCAGAGCACTGTACTAAGCGCCTGGGAAGTACAAGTTGGCAACATACAGAGACAGTCCCTACCCAACAGTGGGCTCACAGTCTAAAAGAGTGGGCTCACAGTCTAAAAGAATGGGAATGGGAACAGAGGCTGACGGGAAAATTGCCGGGGGTCGGGTGAGAGAGGAAAGGGGGTCCAGGGGTGAATGGGGGTCCAGGGGTGAGACGCAGCGTGGCTCAGTGGAGAGAGCCCGGCCTTGGGAGTCAGAGGTCATGGGTTCTAATCCCAGCTCTGCCACTTATCAGCTGTGTGACTTTGGGCAAGTCACTTCACTTCTCTGGGCCTCAGTTACCTCATCTGTAAAATAGGGATGAAGACTGTGAGCCCCATGTGGGACAACCTGATTAACTTATATCCCCCCCAGTGCTTAGAACAGTGCTTGTCACATAGTAAGCGCTTAACAAATGCCATTATTATTATTATTAATGGATAGAACATGGGCCTGAGCCTCCAAAGGTTATGGGTTCTAATCCCGATTCCACCACTCATCGGCTGTGTGACCTCGGGCAAGTCACTTCACTTCTCTGTGCCTCAGTTACCTCATCTGTAAAACGGGCATTAAGACTGAGCCCCATGTAGGACAGGGACTGTGTCCAATCTGATTTGTACTTCCCAAGCACTTACTACAGTGCTCGGCACACAGTAAGCACTCAATAAATATGATCGATTGATTGATTAGCTTGTATCTACCCCAGCGCTTAGAACAGTGCTTTACATTTAGTAAGTACTTAATAAATACCATTACTATTATTACTCTATTACTCTATAGTATTACTCTATTTATTTTACCTGTACATATCTATTCTATTTATTTTATTTTGTTAGTATGTTTGGTTTTGTTCTCTGTCTCCCCATTTTAGACTGTGAGCCCACTGTTGGGTAGGGACTGTCTCTATATGTTGCCAACTTGTACATCCCAAGCGCTTAGTACAGTGCTCTGCACACAGTAAGCGCTCAATAAATACGATTGATTGATTGATTGATTATTAATGGGGTCCAGAAGTGGCCATATCACAGCCTAATATGTGCTGATGTGCATTTTCTAGCACTCTGGGGTTAGCTCACTGCCCCTAGACTGTAAGCTCATTTTGTGGGCAGGGAATGTGTCTGTTTATTGTTGTCTTGTACTCTCCCAAACACTTAGTACAGTGCTCCGTACAGAGTACGTGCTCAGTAAATACAACTGAATGAATGAATCAGATCCTGGGATAATTAGAAAAGTTACTTTTCAATACAAGGACTGAACTCTCTCCAAAACATTTTTTACTCAATCAATCAGTGGTATCTATTGAGCGCTCACTGTGCGCAGAGTACTGCAATAAGCACTTGGGAGAGTACAATATAAAAGTGTTAGTAGATACATTCTCTGCCCACAACTAGCTTACAGTCTAGAGGGAAGAAAGCAGCCAGGGCTTCAGGAATCCCAGCTCCATCACTTGTCTGCTGTGTGACCTTGGGCAAGTCACTTCTCTGGGTGTCAGTTCCATCATCTATAGAATAGGGATTGAGACTGTGAGCCCTACACAGGGCAGGGACTGTGTCCAACCCAATTTGCTTGTGTCCACCACAGTGCTTAGTTCTATTTATTTTATTTTGTTAGTATGTTTGGTTTTGTTCTCCATTTCCCCCTTCTAAACTGTGAGCCCACTGTTGGGTAGGGACTGTCTCTATATGTTGCCAACTTGGACTTCCCAAGCGCCTAGCACAGTGCTCTGCACACAGTAAGCGCTCAATAAATACGATTGATTGATTGATACCCATTTTTGACACCACTGTACATATGTTTGCTCAATTAATGCCTTCAATTACTTCATTTTAAAATATTTTTTTTCTGTGTGCTCTCCCCCATTAGAGTTTGTGAGCTCGTTGTGGGCTGGGCTGTATCAATTCAAAGTGTTGTACTTCCCAAGTGCTAAGCATTGTGCACTGCACTCCCTGGGTGCTCAAGAAGCAGTGTGGCTCGGTGGGTAGAGTACAGGCCTGGGTTCTAATCCCAGCTCTGCCACATGCCTGCTCTGTGACCTTGGGAAAGTCATTTCCCTTCTCCGGGCCTCAGTTTCCTCATCTGGAAAATGGGGATTAAGAGTGTGAGCCCCATGTGGGACTGAAATGTATATATGTCTGTACATATTTATTACTCTATTTATTTATTTTACTTGTACTTATCTATTCTATTTATTTTATTTTGTTAGTATGTTTGGTTTTGTTCTCTGTCTCCCCCTTCTAGACTGTGAGCCCACTGTTGGGTAGGGACTGTCTCTATATGTTGCTAGCTTGTACTTCCCAAGCGCTTAGTACAGTGCTCTGCACACAGTAAGCGCTCAATAAATACGATTGATTGATTGATTGATTGACTGTGTCCAACCTGGTTACCTTGTATCTACCCCAGCGCTTAGAACAGTGCTTGGTATACAGTAACTGCTTAATAAGTATTATCATTATTTTATTACTACTACTAATAATAATAATAAATACTATTACTTCTATGATTCATTCATCACACTACCTCTTAGCTTACTACAGTTGTCTTTAGATAGTGAATATATACACCTGATACTTTCACGGAGTGAATTTCAGTAGCTGTACAATTCTCCCAAAGCCGGAATAATCAAGAAGAAATGTAAGCATGTCAAAGTGATTGTAATTTGCAATTCCACAGTGCAGACCACTGCCTGAGAACAACCCCCAAACTACAATTTGCCTTGTTTGTGGGACCTTTACTTTCACAATGAATAGCTGCGAAAATGGAAAATTCTCCTTGTTGGGCTAAGATAGTAAACCTATCAACTCTATTTTTGTGTTTTTCGCACAGTAGGTGTTCAAAAATATCCTCCATGGATGGACTGTGAAATGGGCAACTGTAAAGCTATAGTAGAAGGTATTAATGAAGTTATTGAATAACTTTGATAATAACTAATAAAATTACTAAAAGTTATTTTCAAGAAGCATGAATCATAACCCCAAAGCGTCATGACTCCCAGCGTGGGCCTGGGAGTCTGAGGGACCTGGGTTCTAATCCTGGCTCTTCCACTTATCTGCTGTGTGACCTAGGGCAAGTTGCTTCACTTCTTTGTTCCTCATTTCCCTCATCTGTAAAATGAAGATTGAGACTGTGAGCCCTATGTGGGACAGGGACTGTATCCACCCCGATTATCTTGCATCCACCGCAAAGTTTAGCACAGTGCCTGGCATACTGTAAGCACCTAACAAATACCACAATCATTAGTACTTATAAACATTTCTTCTAGCTAAGAATTGGACGACGAAGCCGTAACAATCTATATTAACATTTCTTTTCTTCTTTGAGGTGAAATTTCAAATCTTTCTGCTGAATAAAACAAAACTTCCCTTTTGATCCTCATAACACTAAGACATTGAAATCCTCCTGTCCCACCAAATTAGGTTACTTCCACTGAATGTCACCCCATTATTATCCACATTTTCTAAAAATCATAGCATTCGCTAAGGGTTCACTCTGTCCCAAAAAGTGCTGGGGAAAATACAAAATAATCAGATCAGAAATGGTCCCTGCCCCACCTAGCATTCACAGTTCAAGAGATTGGGAGAACAGATACTTTATCTCCAATTTGCCGATGAGGAAACTGAGGCACAGAGAAGCCAAATGACTTCCAAGATCACACAGCAAGCAAATGGGCCTAGAATCCAGGTCTCCTGACTCCCAGTTCTATGCTCTTTAACTTTTATTAATTTTTGTGGCACGGTACAAGGATAAAATAATAATAATAATAAAGGTGTTTGTGAAGCATTTACTATGTGCCAAGATAATCAGGCTGGGAACGGTCTGTGTCCCATGTGGAGCTCACAGCCTCAAACCTGATTTTACGGTTGAGGTAACTGAGGCCCAGAGAAGTGAAGTGACTTGGCCAAGGTCACTCAACAGACAAGTAACGGGGCTGGAATGAGAACTCAGGTCCTCCACCTCTCAGACCCGTGCCCTTTCCACTAGGCCACGGTGTCTCCTGATGAAGATATTACACAGAATCTGGGATTTCTTTAGAAATAGTCAGCAACTTTATTTAAGGAGGAGGAGGAGGAGGAAGCGGGGGAGGCGGTGTGAATTGGTCACATCCTCGAGGTCACTCAGAGCCAGAAATAAAACTCACCACATCTACTAGGTCGGAGTATCACAACAAGCCCACGCTTCCTCGGGGATGGTGAACCACCCTAATCCTACGATGCAGGCCGGGAAGAAGCAAAAAATAGTATTTAAAATAGTAAAAGTATTTAAAAACTATTTAAAATAGTTTTAGGGCTCATCAACTTCCCTCCAGTCATTCATTCATTCAATTGTATTTACTGAGCACTTACTGTGTGCAGAGCACTGTACTAAGTGCTTGGGAAGTACAAATCGGCAGCATATAGAGACGGTCCCTACCCAACAACGGGCTCACAGTCTAGAAAGGGGAGACAACAAAACAAAACAAGTAGACAGGTGTCAATACCATCAGAATAAATAGAATTATAGCTATATACACATCATGAACTAAACAAATAGAATGATAAAATATGTACAAATATACACAAGTGCTGAGGGGAAGCCTTTTCCCTCCCCTCTGTCCTGCAACAGCAGAAATAACTGAAAGTATTTTGGCAAATTTACAGGTCGGGCTTACTATATGCTGAACCTCCGTGGGATACAAGAGTATCAATCAATAGTATTTGAGCGCTTACTGGGTGTGGAGCAGTCTACTGAGCGCTTGGGAGAGTAAAATGAAACAGAACTGGTAGACACGTTTCCTGAGCACAAGGAGCTTCCAGTCTAGAGGAGACAGACATTAATATAAATTACCGATATGGACGTTAGGTGCTGTGGAGCTAAGGGTGGCCGGAATATTAATGAATAATAATAATTATTATTATCATGGTATTTGTTAAGCACTATGTACCAAGCACTGTTCTAAGCGTGGAGGCAGATCCAAGCGCGATGTAGAAGAGAGAGGGAGTATGGGAAATGAGGGCTTCATTCATTCATTTATTTAATCGTACTTATTGAGTGCTTACTGTGTGCAAAGCACTGTACTAGGCGCTTGGGAGAGTACAATATAACAATAAACACACACATTCCCTTTCCACAGAGAGTTTGCAGTCTTGTTGGGGAAAGCTTCTTGGAGATGTTTTTCAATTACAAAGCAAGTCTTCTAACCCCTCCCAGGCCCCTTGTCCTTAAATTAGCCCTCTAAACCCTGTAGTTATCTGGAAAATCACAAGTAATAATAATGATAATAATAATAGTAGTAATAATTGTGGTATTTGTCATGTGCTTATTCTGTAACAGATACCATTCTAAGTACTGGGGTAATACAAGATAATCAGATCAGACACAGTCCCCATCCCACATGGGGCTCACAGTCTAGGTAAGAGGGAGAATGGGTATTGAATCCTCATTCTCTGGGCCTCAGTTACCTCATCTGTAAAATGGGAATTAAGACTGTGAGCCCCATGTGGGACAACCTGATCACCTTGTATCCTCCCCAGTGCTTAGAACAGTGCTTTGCACATAGTAAGGGCTTAACAAATGCCATCATTATTATTTGATAGATGAGGCAACTGAGGCACAGAGAAGTTAAGTGACCTGTCCAAGGTCACACAGCAAACAAGTGGCGGAGCCACGATTAGAACCCAGATCCCCTGACTCCACTGCCTGGGTTCTTCCCACTAGCCGTGCTTCTCCGAAAGGAAGGTGAGGGTAAGAGCCAGTCTGGTCAAATCCCAGTACCTCACACCCCAAAATATTTGTGGCAAGATGTTTGTGAAATGGAAATTTTGGGGAAGCTAGAAAGTGAACGTTTTTTTGGTGGAGAATATGCAATACAATTCATTCATTCATTCAATCGTATTTATTGAGCGCTTACTGTGTGCAGAGCACTGGACTAAGTGCTTGGGAAGTACAAGTTGGCAACAAATAGAGATGGCCTCTACCCAACAACAGGCTCACGGTCTAGAAGGGGGAGACAAACAACAAAACAAAACATGTAGACAGGTGTCAAAATTGTCAGAACAAATTCATTCAATCGTATTTATTGAGCGCTTACTGTGTGCAGAGCACTGTACTAAGCGCTTGGGAAGTACAAGTTGGCAACATATGCAGATGGTCCCTACCCAACAGCGGGCTCACAGTCTAGAAGGGGGAGACAGACAACAAAACAAAACATATTAACAAAATAAAATAAATAGAATATGTACAAATAAAATAGAGTAATAAACACCCAAGTCACTTAACTTCTCTGTGCCTCAGTTACCTCATCTGTAAAATGGGGATTAAGAGTGTAAGCCCCCCGTGGGACAACCTGATCACCTTGTAACCTCCCCAGAGCTTAGAACAGTGCTCTGCACATAGTAAGCGCTTAATAAATGCTATTATTATTATTATTATTATTATTGCCTACAAACATATAGACATATATACAGGTGCTGTGGGGAGGGGAAGGAGCTAAGGCAATAGAATTAAAGCTATCTACAATCTATTCTCTATCATGTGGGGTTCACATTCCTGAAGAACAAGCACTTAGAACAGTGCTCTGCATTCATTCATTCATTCGATTGTATTTATTGAGCGCTTACTGTGTGCAGAGCACTGTACTAAGCGCTTGGGAGGGTGCGGGCTGGGCTGGAGAAGGAGAGAAGGGAGGTGAGGTAGGAGGGGGCGAGGGGATGGACAGCCTTGAACCCGAGAGTGAGGAGTAAGGGCTTAATAAATACGACAATGAATAAAGAATCTCCACACCGCACAAAATTCAGGTTGAACTCATGATGTGGTCAAGGCCTCACACTTACTTAAAATCATTTTTTCCACCATCACATCATGTTAGATCTAGACAAACATCTGTGTCCAACTTGATTATCTGGTAGCTATCCCAGCACTTAAATACGGTGCTTGGCACATAGGAAACGCTGAACAAGTCCATCAAAAAAAATCTAATTATGTAACAGCACTCTCTCCAAAACATGGAAAGAAATCATAATGAAAAAAAGTCTGAAGTCTCTAACCCTACAATGTTTTACCAAAAATCAAAATGACTGTAGTTATTTGCTAATGTCGACAACCTGAAAGAATTCATGGACTTCCCATTTCCATCAAGAAGCCTGCATGCCCTTCATGAGGTTGTTTCATTCATTCAATCATATTTACCGAGCGCTGTGTGCAGAGCATTGTACTAAGCCCTTGGAAAGTACAATTCAGCAATAGAGAGCCCTGCCCACACCGGGCTTACAGTCTAGAAGGGGGGAGACAGACATTAAAACAAGTAAACAGGCATCAATATAAATAAATCACTTCAGGATTCGGCCTAATGGATGTTATAGGTGAAAGGGGCCTAGGACAGATTCTTTTTCCTTCTAAAGTAGAAGGGAGATAAGAATCCTCTTCTTTCTTCCCCTTACACTGTGAGATTCATGTGGGACAGGGTCCTGATTATCTTGCACCTACCCCAGTGCTTAATACAGTGCTTGTCACATAGCAAGCACTTAACAAATTCCACAATTATTAGTAGATTTTTTCAGGATTGCACGGCCTGGCCTCGGTCTCTCTTTGTAAGGATCTTGTTCCATTTCACAAAGATCTGTGACTCTCCTTTTTGTCACTTTCAATACCAGTGCAAAAATAAAAAGGGTCTAGAACTGTTCAGATGTCCCTTTTTGGCAGGACACTAAATCCCACTTGCCTCTGGCAACCGTTAGTCTCAGTTCCCGATGATCCAATGTGAAGGAACGAAGGGTTTTCCCGGGATGTGATAATAATAATGATAGACTGTGAACCCACTGTTGGGTAGGGACCATCTCTATATGTTGCCAACTTGTACTTCCCAAGCGCTTAGTACAGTGCTCTGCACACAGTAAGCGCTCAATAAATACGATTGGATGAATGAATGAATGAAATAATGATGATGCTATTTGTTAAGCGCTTACTATGTGCAAAGCACTGTTCTAAGCGCTGGGGGGGATACAAAGTGATCAGGTTGTCCCAGGTGGGGCTCACAGTCTTCATCCCCATTTTACAGATGAGGGAACTGAGGCACAGAGAAGTCAAGTGACTTGCCCAAAGTCACACAGCTGACAAGTGGCGGAGTCGGGATTAGAACCCATGACCTCTGACCCCCAAGCCCAGGCTCTTTCCACTGAGCCACGCTGCTTCTCTAATGTGATGTGTTATCATTCCGATCAAGGGCACTTCAAACTCAGATTCATTCATTCATTCAATCGTACTTACTGAGCGCTTACTGTGTGCAGGGCACTGTACCAAGCGCTTGGGAAGTACAAGTTTGCAACATATAGAGACGGCCCCTTCCCGACAGCGGGC
This sequence comes from Tachyglossus aculeatus, assembly GCF_015852505.1. Lineage (NCBI taxonomy): Eukaryota > Metazoa > Chordata > Mammalia > Monotremata > Tachyglossidae > Tachyglossus > Tachyglossus aculeatus. Next base: position 145,024,904 of record NC_052067.1, on the reverse strand, counting down.
TCACAGTCTAGAAGACCCAACCGTATCCATCGATCAATCAATGGTATTTATTGAGCGCTTACTGTGTGCAGAGCACTGTACTAAACGGTTGGGAAAGTACAACACAAGGGTTGTTAGATACGTCCCCTACCAGCAATGAGTCACAGTCGAAAGTTTTCTCAGGACAGTGGAATTGTACTTCTCAAACGCCGCACCTCTGGTCTGTTAATCAACTAATGAATGGTATTCATTGAGTGTTTACTCTGTGCTGAGCACTGTACTAATGACTGAGTGACTGCTTCCATGAAAATAAGAGTGATAAGCCAAAGAGCACTGTAGAACCTCACAGGAAATAAAATGCTTTAACGCATTATGAGTGCATTACTGTGCAAAACAATACAAAAAGTAACAAAGCCACACTAGAACTTGTAGAAGCAGCGTGGCTCAGTGGAAAGAGCCCAGGTTGGGAGTCAGAGGTCATGGGTTCAAATTCCGACTCTGCCACTTGTCAGCTGTTTGACTTTAGGCAATTTGTATAGATCTATTACTCTATTATTTTACTTGTACATATTTACTATTCTATTTATTTTACCTTCTTAATATGTTTTTTTAAAATGGCATTTATTAAGCGCTTACTATGTGCAAGGCACTGTTCTAAGCCCTGGGGAGGTTACAAGGTGATCAGGTTGTCCCACTTGGGGCTCACAGTCTTCATCCCCATTTTCCAGATGAGGGAACTGAGGCACAGAGAAGTTAAGTTACATGCCCAAAGTCACACAGCGGATAAGTGGCGGCGCTGGGATTTGAACCCATGACCTCTGACTCCAAAGCCCGGGTTCTCTGATTCCCCCTTCTAGACTGTGAGCCCATTGTTGGGTAAGGACCGTCTCCATATGTTGCCAACTTGTACTTCCCAAGCGCTTAGTACAGTGCTCTGCGCACAGTAAGTGCTCAATAAATACGATTGAATGAATGAATGAATGAATGAACTTCTCTGTGCCTCGGTTCCCTCATCTGTAAAATGGGGTTGAAGCCTGTGAGTCCCATGTGGGACAACCTGATTACCTTGGATCTACCCCAGCGCTTAGAACAGTGCCTGGCACATAGTAAACACTTAGCAAATACCATCATTATTATTAGAACTAAATACAACTACACAATCGTTTTTTGTTCAGACCTTGGAAAGTTCATTTTCAAAGTGTTACCTTTCGCAAAAGATGCCTCGTCCTTACATTCTAAAAATTGATTATCTCATGCCAAATCGAGATTGAAAGTTGTTCAAATGGATTTTTACTACTCGTAGTCACGGGCCAGTATCTGAAAGACTGAGAGGGTGAGCAGGTAACAGATGGCAAAAGGAGGAAGACACTTGAGACAGCGAGTGCTTTAAGAAACACCAGCTTTACAATTCAACAGGGCTATTGTGCAAGAGCACTAAACTGAAAAATATTATATAGGGGAAACCCCATACATAAGCTGGTTCCCTGGAGAATTTGCTTTTTGTGAATTCTGCCGAACGTCTCTGCCTTTTTTTAAGGGGAATGAGCAATGGGGAATATACAAAAGAGAAACGGAATTGGCCTTCTTGGGAAGAAAGCAGGAAGCTTGGCGTAAATACTCAACTGCCGGGAGGGCTGCGATTGATAAATGCAAAATCATTGCAATGATGGGGGAACCTTCTGGCTCATTTCCTTAACGTTCGGACATTGCACATAAACACCTCATATATAAATTCAGCCAATAAAGCCATTTAGAGCATATTACCGTAACAAAGGTCATGAACAAACAGCAAGCATTCCCCTTTCAAAAGGACAACCTTTCAAAACTAGCCCGTGCAAATTTCGCCAACAATAACAATAATAATTGTGGTATTTGTTAAGCGCTTACTTATGTACAGAGCACTGTAATAATGATAATAATAATTGGCATTTGTTAAGCGCTTACTATGTGCAAAGCACTGTTCTAAGCGCTGGGGAGGATACAAGCTGATCAGGTTGTCCCACGTGGGGCTCACAGTCTTCATCCCCATTTTACAGATGAGGTAACTGAGGCCCAGAAAAGTTAAGTGACTTGCCCAAGATCACACAGCAGACATGTGGCAGAGGCGGAATTCGAACCCATGACCTCTGACTCCAAAGTCCGTGCTCTTTACCACTGAGCCACGCTGCTTCTCTCACTGTACTAAGTGCTGCGGTGGATACAAGCGAATCGGGTTGGACACAGTCTCTGTCCCACATGGGGCTCACGGTCTCACTCCCCATTTTCCAGATGAGGCAACTGAGGCCCGGAGAAGTGAAGTGACTTGTCCAAGGTCACACATCAGACATGGGGTGGAGCCGGGATTAGAACCCATGACCTTCTGAAACTGACCCATGAAAACGTAGGGTGCTGTGAGTCCATTCATTCATTCAATTGTATTTACTGAGCGTTTACTGTATGCAGAGCGCTGTAGTAAGCATTTGGAAAGTACAATTTGGCAGCAGCTAGAGACAATCCCTACCCAACAACAGGCTCACAGTCTAGAAGAGGGGAGACAGACAACAAAATAAAACAGGCAGGCTGGCCTCAATAACAGCAATATAAATAGAATTATAGATATATATACACATCAATCAATCAATCAATCGTATTTATTGAGAGCTTACTGTGTGCCGAGCACTGTACTAAGCGCTTGGGAAGTACAAGTTGGCAACATATAGAGACAGTCCCTACCCAACAGTGGGCTCACAGTCTAAAAGGGGGAACTATCAATCAATCAATCAATCAATATATACATCATTAATAAGTAGAATAATATGTACATATATTCACAAGTACTGTGAGGCGCGGAGGGAGGTAGAGCAGAGGGAGGGAGTAGGGGCAATGAGGAGGGGAGGAGGAGCAGAGGAAAAAGGGGGCTCAGCCCAGGAAGGCCTCCTGGAGGAGGTGAGCTCTCAGTAGGGCTTTGAAGGGGGAAGTGTGATTGTTTGGCGGATATGTGGGTAGGGACTGTCTCTATGTGTTGCCAACTTGTACTTCCCAAGCGCTTAGTACAGTGCTCTGCACACAGTAAGCGCTCAATAAATATGATTGAATGAATGAATGAATATGAGGAATCAATCAATCAATCAATAGAGGAAGGAGGGTATTCCAGGCCAGAGGGAGGACTGGGCTGAGGGTCGACGGCGGGACAGGCGAGAACGAGGCCCAGGGAGGAGGTTAGTGGCGGCAGAGGAGCGGAGGGTGCGGGCTGGGATGGAGAAGGAGAGAAGGGAGGTGAGGTAGGAGGGGGCGAGGGGATGGACAGCCTTGAAGCAGAGAATGAGGAGTTTTTGCTTCATGTGAAGGGTGATAGGCAACCACTGGACATTTTTTGAGGAGGGGGGAGACATGCCCACAGTGCGTTTCTGTAGAAACCTGGCATCGAGCAGATTGTCGGAGGCCAACGTTTATGTCTGACATATGGTGATGGTAAAAATGTTGACGATGATGGGCTCTTCAGTCACGAACGACTGAAGAATGCAAGTCCGCTGAGCTCAGGACTGGGAAACCACTGAAGAGGTGAACTAATCAAACTTTCAAGGGAGTTATTCACTGTGGGAAGTTGTGGGACTCTCCATTAGTGGAGATTTGGGAACTGGAAAGATCAATCATATTTACTGAGCGCTTTCTATCAATCAATCGTATTTATTGAGCGCTTACTGTGTGCAGCGCACTGGTACTAAGCGCTTGGGAAGTCCAAGTTGGCAACATATAGAGACAGTCCCTATCCAACAGTGGGCTCACAGTCTAAAAGTCTTTACTATGTGCAAAGCACTGTGCTAAATGCTTGGGAGAGTACAATCTAATAGAATTGGTAGGCATTCCCTGCCCACCACGAGCTTAATCAATGAAATCCGTCAACCGTATTGACTGAGCATTGATGGCGTGCAGAGCACAGTACTAAGCTCTTGGGAGAGTACAATACAAGAGTTAATTGACACATTCCCCTCACAGAACAAGCTCACAGTCTAGTGGGGAAGACGGACATTAAAATAAACAAATTATGGATACGTACAGGAGTGCTGCAGGGCTGAGAGAGGGGTGAATGAAGGGAACAAATCCAGCTGCAAGGGTGACACAGAAGGGAGTGGGAAAAGAGGAAACGAGGCTTAGTCAGGGAAGGCCTCTTGGAGGAGATATGCCTTTAATAATAATAATGATGGTATTTGCTAATAATAAAAATGATGGCATTTGTTAAGTGCTTACTATGTGCCAAGCGCTGTTCTGAGCACTGGGGGAGATAAAAGGTAATCGGGCTCATAGTCTTAACCCCCATGTTTTGAGGTAACAGGCACAGAGAAGTTAAGTGACTTGCCCATAGTCACAGAGCTGACAAGTGGCGGAGCCGGGATTAGAACCCACGACCTCTGACTCCCAAGCCCGGGCTCTTTCCACTGAGCCACGCTGCTTCTCTGAGGTTTGGAAGAGGGGAGATTATGGTCTGCTGGATATGTTGAGAAGCAGCGTGGCTCAGTGGAAAGAGCCCGGGCTTTGGAGTCAGAGGTCATGGGTTCAAATCCCAGCTCTGCCAATTGACAGCTGTGTGACTTTGGGCAAGTCACTTAACTTCTCTGGGCCTCAGTTCCCTCATCTGTAAAATGGGGATTAAGACTGTAAGCCCCCCATGGGACAACCTAAGCACCTTGTAACCTCCCCAGCGCTTAGAACACTGCTTTGCATATAGTAAGTGCTTAACAAATGCCATTATTATTATTATTATTATATGAAGAAGAAGGGGATGCCAGGCCAGTGGCAGGGCTTGGGTGAGAGGTCGTCAGCGAGATGGACGAGATCGAACTACAGTCCATTCATTCATTCATTCAATCATATTTATTGAGCACTTACTGTGTGCAGAGCACTGTATTAAGCGCTTGGGAAGTACAAGTTGGCAACATATAGAGACGGTCCCTACCCAACAGTGGGCTCAGTTGGCATTAGAGGAGTGAAGTGGTGGGCTGGGTTGCAGTAGGAGAGTAGCGAGGTGCGAGATAGGAGGGGGTAAGATGCTTACAGTCCAAGGGGGATGTTTAGACTGGTTCTTCGTGGTGGAGAGATTAGCCATGTGACCTTTTAGATCTTTCCAATCTCTAGGATTTTGTAAACCCAAACGCCCGAGTTTTATGTGGATCAACTTTTAATTATTAGACACTGAAATAAATACTATTCTATTTATTTTATTTTGTTAATGATGTGCATCTAGCTTTACTTCTATTTATTCTGATGATTTGACACCTGTTCACATGTTTTGTTTTGTTGTCTGCCTTCCCCTTCTAGACTGTGAGCCCGCTGTTGGGTGGGGACCGTCTCTATATGTTGCCAACTTGTACTTCCCAAGTGCTTAGTACAGTGCTCTGCACACAGTAAGCGCTCAATAAATACAACTGAATTAATGAATTGTACCAATTAAAGGTACTTATTGAACGCTTACTGTGTGCTGAGCACTCTACTAAGCATTTGGGAGAGTAAAGTGCAACAGAACTAACAAACACTCTACCTGCCCACAATGACTTTACAGTCTAGAGGGGGAGACGGATGTTAAAATAAAAAAATTGGAAGCAGCCTGGCCTAGGGGTTAGAGCAGTGGCCTGGGAATCAGAAGGACCTGCGGTCCAATCCTGACTCCACCTGCCAGTTGGCTACTGTGTGACCTTGGGCAAGTCATTTAACTTCTCTGGGCCTCGGGTACCTCATCTGAAAAAGCTGGGAGCAGGAATTACAAATCAGGAGCCCAGGCTCTTTACACTATTCATTCATTCATTCGTTCAATTCATTCATTCATTCATTCAATTATATTTATTCAATCAATCAATCAATCAATAGTATTTATTGAGTGCTTACTGTGTGCAGAGCACTGTACTAAGCGCTTGGGAAGTACAAGTTGGCAACATATAGAGACGGTCCCTACCCAACAGTGGGCTCACAGTCTAGAAGGGGGAGACAGACAACAAAACAAAACATATTAACAATATAAAACAGAATAAATATGTACAAATAAAATAAATAAGTAGAGTAATAAATACATACAAACATATATACAGGTGCTTTGGGGAGGGGAAGGAGGTAAGGCAGAGGGGATGGAGAGGGGGTGGAGGGACAGAGGAAGGAGGGGGCCCAGTCTGGGAAGGCCAGACTGACCACGCTGCTTCTCTAACGACAGTGTGTGAGTATTCATTCATTCATTCATTCATTCAAGCATATTTATTGAGCACTTACTGTGTGCACAGCACTGTACTAAGTGCTTGGGAAGTACAAGTTGGCAACATATAGAGACGGTCCTTACCCAACAACGGGCTCACAGTCTAGAATCTGAGGGTATGTGTTTGTGTGTTTGACCTAATCAGGAATAGTACTACAGTAATATAGTATAGTACTATAATAGGAATATACTTTTTTTTACAATAACTGTGGTATTTGTAAAGCGCTTCCTCTGTGCCAAGCACTATTTTAAGCACTGATACAAGATACATTGGACAAAGTTCCTGTCCCACGTGTGGCTCAGAGTCTACGAGGGAGGGAGAACAAGGATTTAAAACCCTCTTTTACAGGTAAGGAAATTTTGCCTATTCCCTCTTCCTTCTACACCAACTAAGCACTTAAATCTATACCCTTTAAGCACTTGATATTCACCCCATCCTCAGCCCCATAGCACTTATGTATAAATCTATAATTCATATAGTAATAATAATGGCATTTGTTAAGCGTTTACTACATCAGTACAGGCTCTCCCTCCTACTTAGTCTGTGAACCCCATGTGGGACAGCGACTGGGTCCAAACTGATTATCTTGTATCGACCAAATGATAGAATTTATTGAGCCCTTACTACATGCAGAGGACTTTGCTAAGCCCTTGAGAGAGTAATAATAATAATAATAATGATGGCATTTGTTTAGAGCTTACTATGTGCAAAGCACTGTTCTAAGCACTGGGGGGATATAAGGTGATCAGGTTGTCCCACATGGGGCTCACGGTCTTAATCCCCATTTTACAGATGAGGGAACGGAGGCTCAGAGAAGTTAAGTGACTTGCTCAATGTCACACAGTAATAATAATAATAATAGTAATGATGGTATTTGTTAAGCACTTACTATGTGCAAAGCACTGTTCTAAGCGCTGGGGGGATACAAGATGATCAGGTTGTCCCACGTGGGGCTCACAATCTTAATCCCCATTTTACAGATGAGGTAACTGAGGCACAGAGAAGTGAAGTTACTTGCCCAAAGTCGCACAGTAATAATAATAATAATAATGGTATTTGTTAAGCGCTTACTATGTGCAAAGCACTGTTCTAAGCGCTGGGGGGGATACAAGGTGATCAGGTTGTCCCACGTGGGGCTCACAATCTTAATCCCCATTTTACAGATGAGGTAACTGAGACACAGAGAAGTTAAGTGACTTGCTCAATGTCACACAGTAATAATAATAATAATAATAATAATGATGGTATTTGTTAAGCGCTTACTATGTGCAAAGCACTGTTCTAAGCGCTGGGGGGATACAAGGTGATCAGGTTGTCCCACGTGGGGCTCACAATCTTAATCCCCATTTTACAGATGAGGTAACTGAGGCACAGAGAAGTGAAGTTACTTGCCCAAAGTCGCACAGCCGACAATTGGCGGAGCCGGGATTTGAACCCATGACCTCTGACTCCAAAGCCCGGGCTCTTTCCACTAAGCCACGCTACAACACAACAGAATTCGCAGACACATTCCCTGCCCATAATGAGCTTACAGTCTAGAGGGACTGCAAGTCAGCTCTTAGTACAGTGGTTGGCATACAATCAGCACTTACAAAAATACCACTATTTCCAATACTATTCATTCAATTGTGTTTATTCATCATCATCATCAATCGTATTTATTGAGCGCTTACTGTGTGCAGAGCACTGTACTAAGCGCTTGGGAAGTACAAATTGGCAACATATAGAGACAGTCCCTACCCAACAGTGGGCTCACAGTCTAAAAGGGGAGACAGAGAACAAAACCAAACATACTAACAAAATGTGTGAAGAGCACTGTACTAAGTGCTTGCACTGTACTAAGAGCTTATACTACTACTGTGAATAATAATATAAACTGAAATTTTATTTAGTTTCCCTGGTTTGTTAGGTAAACATTAGAAGGGCAACCATCTGTTCTCTGCTGATATAGCCATGGAAAATTTTTAATGCATGACACTATATACGTGCTTTGAAAATTCATGGGAGCAATGCCTGATACATGGTAGGCCCTTAATAAATGATAATAACAATTATAATAATCAGGGTATTTGTTAAGCGCTTACTATGTGCCAAGGGCTGTTTTAAGCCCTGGGGTAGATACAAGGTAATCAAGTAATCAAGACTGGGGCTCACAGTCTTAATTTCATTATACAGATGAGGTAACTGCAGCCCAGAGGAGTTAAGTGGCTTGCCCAAGGTCACACAGCAGACAAGAGGCAGAGCTGGGATTAGAACCCACATCCTCTGACTCCGAAGTCCACGCTCTTTCTGCTAAGGTGAGGTTTGGGGTGATAGAAAAAGTTAGGGAGGGGAAGGAACCAGAAGGCAGCAGCATCACCTCAATAATAGTAATAATAATAATGGCATTTGTGCAAAGCACTGTTCTAAGTGCTGGGGAGGATACAAGGTGATCAGGTTGTCCCACGTGGGGCTCACAATCTTCATCCCCATTTTACAGATGAGGGAACTGAGGCACAGAGAAGTCAAGTGACTTGTCCCAAGTCACATAGCTGACAATTGGCAGAGTCAGGATTTGAACCCAATCCATCAATCAATCGTATTTATTGAGCGCTTACTGTGTGCAGAGCACTGTACTAATCAATCAATCGTATTTATTGAGCGCTTACTATGTGCAGAGCACTGGACTAAGCGCTTGGGAAATACAAGTTGGCAACATATAGAGACAGTCCCTGCCCAACAGTGGGCTCACAGTCTAGAAGGGGTGACAGGGAAAAAAACCAAACCCAAGACCACCAACTCCCAAGCCCGGGCTCTTTCCATTGAGCCACGCCGCAACTGTGCCCTGCGTCCACGGAGCCCAGGGCTGATGGAGGCCCAGCCGGGCCACAGGCCGCCCTGAAGCCCACTGTTGGGTAGGGACCGTCTCTATGTGTTGCCAACTTGTACTTCCCAAGCGCTTAGTACAGTGCTCTGCACACAGGAAGCGCTCAATAAATACGATTGATGATGATGAAGGGTCCCGTGCAGGCCCAGGGACCCCGCGCAGCAGAGCAACGGGGTCCAACGATGTCGTGGCCAACCTCCTCCCAAGCAAACCTGGCGGGGTCAGGGCCCAGACGGCCACACTGAAGGCCGGGCCTCATCCCGAAGGTCTGCCCCGGTGACGGCAACGAGGGGAACCCTACCTCACTCCTCACCGCAGAGGCGGGCACGCGTCTGACCCCGACATTCTCTTCTCCCCAGCCACAGGGGCCCGGTTAACTTGGGGTTCGGGGAACGTGAAGGGTTCCCCAAAACACACCGGTGACCACACCCTCCAGTTTTGCAGCACTAATCTCTCAGTGAGCATTGTACCGGAAGGACTTCTCTTTTTGTAACTGGTATTTGTTAAGTGACAGGAACTGCACTAAGCAATGGGGGAGATAAAACCTAGTCAGATTTTTTTTAAATGGTGTGTTAAGTGCTAACCTGATCACCTTGTATCCCCCCAGCGCTTAGAACAGTGCTTTGCACATAGTAAGCGCTTAACAAATACCATTATTATTATTATTATTATTATTACTATGCGCCAGGCACTGTACTAAACATAAGGGTAGCTAGCTGTCTTCCTCCCTTCAAGGCCCTGCTGAGAGCTCACCTCCTCCAGGAGGCCTTCCCAGACTGAGCCCCTTCCTTCCTCTCCCCCTCGTCCCCCTCTCCATCCCCCCATCTTACCTCCTTCCCTTCCCCATAGCACCTGTATATATGTATATATGGTTGTACATATTTATTACTCTATTTATTTATTTATTTTACTTGTACATTTCTATCCTATTTTATTTTGTTGGTATGTTTGGTTCTGTTCTCTGTCTCCCACTTTTAGACTGTGAGCCCACTGTTGGGTAGGGACTGTCTCTATGTGTTGCCAATTTGTACTTCCCAAGCGCTTAGTACAGTGCTCTGCACATAGTAAGCGCTCAATAAATACGATTGATTGATTGATTGATTGAAGGGTAATAATGATCATATTTGTTAAACACTTACTACGTGCCAAGTACTGTTGAGCCCCCTTTTTCCTCTCCTCCTCCCCATCCCTGCCACCCTACTTCCTTCCCCTCCCCACATCACCCATATATATGTTTGTACAGATTGATTACTCTCTTTTACTTGTACATATTTACTATTCTATTTATTTTGTTAATGATGTGCGTCTAGCTTTATTCGATTTGTTCTGATGACTTGACACCTGTCCACGTGTTTTGTTTTGTTGTCTGTCTCCCCTTCTAGACTGTGAGCCCATTGTTAGGTAGGGACTGTCTGTATATGTTGCCAACTTGTACTTCCCAAGCGCTTAGTACAGTGCTCTGCACACAGTAAGCACTCAATAAATTTGATTGATTGATTGATTAGTACAGTACTCGGCATACAGGAAGTAGCCAATAAATACAATTGACCGATTGATTTGCTTGGCAAGACCTCTTGGGCTTCACCTAATTTCTTACGGAACCTGGACTGCTAAGCCTGCTAAGTTTCTAAGGCTGGCCAATAACGTTACTAAATTCTTTAAAAATTGGAAGTATGCTGTTTTCTGGTAATGCAGAGCTTTATGTTCTAACCTTACCACATTTAGGAAAAGACATGCTGTAGATCAACTTATTGAGCACTTATTTTGTGCAGAAAACTGTGCTAAGCACTTGGGTGAGTAATGCTGGTTGTTATTAGTAATAATAGTTGCCTATCTAGTGGTTGCTTATCAACCTTCACATGAAGCAAAAACTCCTCACTCTCGGCTTCAAGGCTGTCCATCCCCTCGCCCCCTCCTACCTCCCCTCCCTTCTCTCTTTCTCCAGCCCAGCCTGCACCCTCCGCTCCTCTGCCACCGCTAACCTCCTCACCGTGCTGCATTCCTGCCTGTCAATCAATCAATCAATCGTATTTATTGAGCGCTTACTGTGTGCAGAGCACTGTACTAAGAGCTTGGGAAGTACAAGTTGGCAACATATAGAAACAGTACCTACCCAACAGTGGGCTCACAGTCTAAAAGGGGGAGACAGAAAACAAAACCAAACATACTAACAAAATAAAATAGAATAGACATGTACAAGTAAAATAAATAAATAAATAAATAAATAGAGTAATAAATATGTACAAACATATATACATATATACAGGTGCTGTGGGGAAGGCAAGGAGGTAAGATGGAGGGATGGAGAGGAGGACGAGGGGGAGAGGAAGGAAGGGGCTCAGTCTGGGAAGGCCTCCTGGAGGAGGTGAGCTCTCAGTAGGGCCTTGAAGGGAGGAAGAGAGCTAGCTTGGCGGATGGGCAGAGGGAGGGCATTCCAGGCCCGGGGGAGGACGTGGGCCGGGGGTCGATGGCGGGACAGGCGAGAACGAGGTACGGTGAGGAGATTAGCAGCGGAGGAGCGGAGGGTGCGGGTTGGGCTGTAGAAGGAGAGAAGGGAGGTGAGGTAGGAGGGGGCGAGGGGATGGACAGCCTGGAAGCCCAGGGTGAGGAGCTTCTGCCTGATGCGCAGATTGATTGGTAGCCACTGGAGATTTTTGAGGAGAGGAGTAACATGCCCAGAGCGTTTCTGGACAAAGACAATCCGGGCAGCAGCATGAAGTATGGATTGAAGTGGGGAGAGACACGAGGATGAGAGATCAGAGAGAAGGCTGAAGCAGTAGTCCAGACGGGATAGGATGAGAGCTTGAACGAGCAGGGTAGCGGTTTGGATGGAGAGGAAAGGGCGGGTCTTGGCGATGTTGCGGAGCTGAGACCGGCAGGTTTTGGTGATGGCTTGGATGTGAGGGGTGAACGAGAGAGCGGAGTCGAGGATGACACCAAGGTTGCGGGCTTGTGAGACGGGAAGGATGGTAGTGCCGTCAACAGAGATGGGAAAGTCAGGGAGAGGGCAGGGTTTGGGAGGGAAGACAAGGAGTTCCGTCTTGGACATGTTGAGTTTTAGGTGGCTGGCAGACATCCAGATGGAGATGTCCTGAAGGTAGGAGGAGATGTGAGCCTGTAGAGAGGGGGAGAGAGCAGGGGCAGAGATGGAGATCTGGGTGTCATCAGCGTAGAGATGATAGTTGAAGCCGTGGTAGCGAATGAGGTCACCGAGGGAGTGGTGTCCTGCTGTCCTGTTGTCGACCCCGGCCCACGTCCTCCCTCTGTCCTGGAATGCCCTCCCTCCTCACATCCGCCAAACTATCTCCCTTCCCCTCTTCAAAGCCCTACTTAGAGCTCACCTCCTCCAGGAGGCCTTCCCAGACTGAGCTCCCCTTTTCCTCTGCCCCTCCTCCCCTCCCCATCACCCCTACTCCCTCCCTCTGCTCTGCCCCCTTCCCTGCCCCGCAGCATTTGTGTATATTTGTACATATTTATTATTCATTTTATTAACGATGTTTATGGATCTATAATTCTGTTTATATTGATGCTATTGATGCCTGTCTACTTGTTTTGTTGTCTGTCTCCCCCTCCTAGACTGTGAGCCCACTGTTGGGTAGGGATAGTCTCTATCTGTTGCCAAATTGTACTTTCCAAGCGCTTAGTACCGTTCTGTGCACACAGTAAGCGCTCAGTAAATACAATTGAATGATGAATAATAATTTTGGTATTTGATTGATATGGTATTTTATTGCTAAGCGTTTACTATTTGCCACGCACAGTACTAAGTGCTCGGGTAAATGCACGCTTATCAGGTTCCACGTGGTGCTCTCATTCTTAATAGAAGGGAGAACAGGTATTGAATCCCCATTTTATAGATGAAGGAACTGAGTCACAGAGAACTTAAGTGACTTTCCCAAGGTCACACAGCCGGTAAGGAGCAGAGCCGGAATTAGAAGCCAGGTCTCAGACTCTCAGGCCTGTGCTCTTTCCCACTAAAGCCATGCTGCTTCTCCGGTAAAATACAATAGAGTTGGTAGACATGATCCCTGCCTTTGAGGAGCTTACAATCTAGTGGGGGAGGTAAACATTAAAATAAATTACAGGTAGGGGAAGCAGCAAAGTATAAGGATATCTACATAAGTGCTTGGGTCTCGGGCTGGGGTGAGTATTCAAGTGCTTAAGAAGTACATCTCTAAGTCCCTACCCAACAGCGGGTACACAGTTTAGAAGGGGGAGACAGACAACAAAGCAAAACATATTAATAAAATAAATAGAATAACTATGTACAAGTAAAATAGAGTAATAAATATGTACAAACATATATACATATATACAGTGCGGTGGGGAAGGGAAGGAGGGGGAGAGGAAGGAGGGGGCTCAGTTTGGGATAAAGAGGTGAGAGAGAGGTGAAAGATGAGAGAACAGAGATGAGAGATAGAGAGCAGAGAGATGGAGAGAGACAAAGAGGGAGGAGAGAGATGAAACAGAAGAGAGAAGAGAGACAGAGAGAGAGGAAAGATGGAGGAGGAAGAGATGAAGAGGTGAGAGAGAGGTGAAAGATGAGAGAAGAGATGAGAGATGGCAAGCAGAAAGATGAAGAGGGACAAAGGGGAGAGAGAGATGAAACAGAGAGAAGAGAGATGGAGAGAGACAGAGAGAGATGAAAGACAGTGAGCAGAGAGATGGAGAGACACAAAGGGGAGAGAGAGAGAGAGAGAGATGAAACAGAAGAGAGAAGAGAGATGGAGTCACCTGCTCTACCAGAGACAGAGGGAATTCTTCACACATCCACAGCATTGCTTTAAACCTCTCGGATGGGCAACCACTGGAGTTTTTTTGAGGAGCGGGGTGATATACCCTGAAAGTTTTGTAGAAAAAGGATCTGGGCGGCAGAGTGAAGTATGGACTGGAGTGGGGAGAGACAAGAGGCTGGGAGGCTGTAATCAAGGTGGGATCGAATAAATGCTTGGATTAACGTGGCAGCAGTATAGATGGAGAGGAAAGGGCAGATTTTAGCGATGTTGTGAAGGTGGGAATGATAGGATTTTGTGATGGATTGAATATGTGGGTTGAATGAGGGAGAGGTGTCCAGGATAACGCCAAGGTTACGGATTTGTTTGACAGGAAGTAGGGTGGTGCCGTCTGCAGTGATGGGAAAGTCGGGGCGCGGATGGGGTTTGGATGGGAAGGTAAGGAGTTCTGTTTTGGACGTGTTAAGTTTGAGGTGATGGGAGGACATCCAAGTAGAGATGTCTGGAAGTCAGGAGGAAATGTGAGATTGGAGTGAGGGAGAGAGATCACGGTATGAAGCGCTTGGGAGAACAATAAGCAGACATAGTCCCTGCCCACAGCCAGCTTAGTGTAGAGTGGGAGACAGACATTAACAGTGTTGTATACACAGTAAGCGCTCAAATACGATTGAATGAATAATAATAATGATAATAATGGCATTTATTAAGCGCTTACTATGTGCAAAGCACTGTTCCAAGCGCTGGGGAGGTTACAAGGTGATCAGGTTGTCCCACGGGGGGCTCACAGTCTTAATCCTCATTTTATAGATGAGGTAACTGAGGCACAGAGAAGCTAAGTGACTTGCCCAAAGTCACACAGCTGACAAGTGGCGGAGCCGGGATTTGAACCCCTGACCTCTGACTCCAAAGCCCGGGCTCTTTCCACTGAGCCACGCCGCTTCTCTAGCGATTTATGTTTTACTAGTGAAGAAAGTGAGAGTGGGCATGTAGAGGGGTAACTCACCACAATAGTCAAGCTAAATAGACAATCCGCTTCTCTTTGGGACCCTCTTAGAGTTGCACTGAAGTTTAAACTCTGAGCTAAGTAGCTCAGAGGCATCAGGCAAAGGAAAGGCAAGAATATGTGCATTACTTACACTGAGAAGCAGCATGGTGTGGTGGCTAGAGCACAGGCCTGGGAATCAGAAGGTCATGGGTTCTAATTCCAGCTCCGCCACTTGTGTCACAAGCCACTTTACTTCTCTGTGCCTCAGTTACCTCATCTGGAAAATGGGGATTGAGACTGTGAGCCTAAATGGGACAGGGACTGTGTCCAACACAATTTGCTTGTATCTACCCCGTGCCTGGCACATAATAAGCATTTAACACCTACCATTATTATTATTATTATTGCACTGACCTGTGAAAATCTCTGAGATCTGAACTTTTGCAGTTTTTTTTGATATCCTAATGACAAGCCCTATTCAAGACGGGAATACTGAGGTAGCTCTTTCCCCAGGCATGGTCAGCCTGGAGCTTGGGTAATAATAATAATAATAATGATGGCATTTGTTAAGCGCTTACTATGTGCAAAGCACTGTTCTAAGCGCTGGGGAGGATCAGGTTGTCCCACGTGGGGCTCACAGACTTCATCTCGATTTTACAGATGAGGTAACTGAGGCACAGAGAAGTAAGGTAGGAGGGGGCAAGCTGCTTTAAAGTTGATGGTTTTTGTTTGATGCAGAGGTGGATGGGCAACCACTGGAGGTTCTGGTGGAGTGGGGAAACATGGAATGAATGGTTTTGTAGGAAAATCATGAGGGCAGCAGAGTGAAGTACAGACTGGAGTGGGGAGAGAAAGGAGGCAGGGAGGCCAGCAAGGAGGCTGATGCAGTATTCAAGGTGGGATAAAATTCATTCGTTCACTCATTCATTCATTCATTCAATCGTATTTATTGAGCATTTACTGTGTGCAGAGCACTGTACTAAGCGCTTGATAGAGCGCAGCTTTCCAGTTCATTCATTCATTCAATCGTACTTATTCATTCATTCAATCATATTTATTGAGCGCTTACTGTACTAAGCGCTTGGGGAGGAAAAGTTGGCAACATATAGAGACGGTCCCTACCCAACAGCGGGCTCACAGTCTAGAAGGGGGAGACAGACAACAACACAAAACATATTAACAAAATAAAATAAATAGAATAGTATAGAATAGTAAACAGAGTAGTATAGTATAATAGAATAGTATAGAATATAGACTAGAATATAGTATAGAATATAGTAGAATAGAATTGTAAGCAGTTTCAGACCAATGCTCTGTCTGTCGGAAGTCAGCGTGGCTCAGTGGAAAAGAGCCCGGGCTTTGGAGTCAGAGGTCATGGGTTCAAATCCCAGCTCCGCCAATTGTCAGCCGTGTGACTTTGGGCAAGGTACTTAACTTCTCTGTGCCTCAGTTACCTCATCTGTAAAACGGGGATGAAGACTGTGAGCCCCCCGTGGGACAACCTGATCACCTTGTAACCTCCCCAGCACTTAGAACTGTGCTGTGCACATAGTAAGGGCTTAATAAATGCCATCATTATTATTAAGTCCACTGAAAGTTGAGAAGCAGTATGGCCTAATGGGTAGAGCAGGGGCCTGGGAGTTAGAAGGACCTGGGTTCTAATCCTGGCTCTGTCACTTGTCTGCTGGGTGGCCTTGGGCAAATCGCTTCACTTCTCTGTGCCTCAGCTACCTCATCTGTAAAATGGGGATTAAGACTGTGAGCCCCCTGTGGAATATTGATTTTGTCCAGAAGCAGAATGGCCTATTGGTTAGAGCAAAGGCCGGGAATCAAAAGGATCTGGGTTCTAATCCTGACTCCACCATTGCCTGCTGTGGGACCTTGGGGAAATCGCTTGACTTCTCTGTGCCTCAGTTACTTCATCTGCAAAACGGGGATTAAGACTGCAAGCCCCATGTCGGACAGGGACTGTGTCCAACCTGATTACCTGTATTTGATTCATTCAATCACATTTATTGAACACTTACTGTGTGCACAGCACTGTACTAAGCGCCCTGACCCCTGGTAATGTGATTGCAACTTTGTGGGATGAAACAGCTTTGCAAATGGAAGGAGATTCGGCATTCCTCGGTTTGGCTTCACTAGCCTCATCTCTTACAATGCTTTTCTTTAAAGACAGACGCAGCACTAGAGCACTGGCCCGTGAGTCAGAAGATCATGGGTTCTAATTCTGCCTCTGCCACTTGTCTGCTGTGTGGCCTTGGGCAAGCCACTTCAATTCTCTGTGTCTCAGTTACCTCATCTGTAAAATGGGAATGAAGACTGTGAGCCCCCGTGGGACAGGGACTGTGTCCAACCTGATTTGCTTGTATCTACCTTGGAGCTTAGTACAGTGCCTGGCACATAGTAAGCACTTAGCAAATACCAGAATTATTATTATTATTATTATTGCTGAGAAGCAGCGTGGCTTGGTGGAAAGAGGCTTGGGAGTCACAGGGTGTGGGTTCTAATCCTAGCTCTGCCACTCGTCAGCTGTGTGACTCCGGGCAAGTCTTTTAACTTCTCTGTGCCTCAGGTACCTCATCTGTAAAATGAGGATTAAGACTGTGAGCTCTGCGTGGGAAAACCTTGTATCTACCCCATTCATTCAATCATATTTATTGAACACTTACTGTGTGCAGAGCACCGTACTAAGCGTTTGGGAAGTACAAGTTGGCAACATATAGAGACGGTCCCTACCCAACAATGGGCTCACAGTCTAGAGAGGAATGAAGGGGCTCAGTCTGGGAAGGCCTCCTGGAGGAGGTGAGCTCTCAGTAGGGCTTTGAAGGGAGGAAGAGAGCTAGCTTGGTGGATGGGCGGAGGGAGGGCATTCCAGGCCTGGGGGAGGACGTGGGCCGGGGGTCGATGGCGGGACAGGCGAGAACGAGGCCTAACGGTGAGGAGATTAGCGGCGGAGGAGCGGAGGGTGCGGGCTGGGCTGGAGAAGGACAGAAGGGAGGTGAGGTAGGAGGGGGCGAGGGGATGGACAGCCTTGATGCCCAGGGTGAGGAGTTTCTGTCTGATGCGCAGATTGATTGGTAGCCACTGGAGATTTTTGAGGAGAGGAGTAACATGCCCAGAGCGTTTCTGGACAAAGACAATCCGGGCAGCAGCATGAAGTATGGATTGAAGTGGGGAGAGACACGAGGATGGGAGATCAGAGAGAAGGCTGAAGCAGTAGTCCAGACGGGATAGGATGAGAGCTTGAACGAGCAGGGTAGCGGTTTGGATGGAGAGGAAAGGGCGGGTCTTGGCGATGTTGCGGAGCTGAGACCGGCAGGTTTTGGTGACGGCTTGGATGTGAGGGGTGAACGAGAGAGCGGAGTCGAGGATGACACCAAGGTTGCGGGCACTTGGGCGAGTACGACAGGCCAAGAAGGCTCAGAATGGGATTTTTGGGGTGGGGCCAAAGCCTCATCCCCACTTCCTGCTTCATCTTTGGTCACTGACAGTGGCAGCCCTCCCCGCCTCCCAAATATTTTACTTCTTTTAAGACTGCCTCCTTGCCATGTTCTTCGGCGGCCAGCTGCTACCCTCCCCCATAAAAAGTCATCGCCCCTAGACACCCCCTAAAAGTCTGCTCACAGTGGAGTCACTGGAGTTCCTGTTATGATTTTTGTTTTCAGTAGTTTCTTTCACTCTTACAGGCAGTCATCTCTTCCCCTTTTCCATCTGGCTTCTGCCTATTCTCCATCTGCACGTGCATAATTCGTTTCCATGGCAACGCTACAGAAACTGGCCAGAGGAGGTTAGGCTAGGAATCAGGAGAAAATAGGAAACCCAACCGCTCTGCACACACATCCTCTTCCTCTCATTCTTCACCCGTTCATAGTGTCCTGGATTTTCAAGTGATCGCTAATGTTATTAAAAAAAGGGGACTGAGACCGCAAACCTCACGTGGGACAGGGACTGCGTCCAACACGATTTGTCTGTAGCCACCCCAGTGCTTAGTACAATGCCTGGAGAAACAGTAAGCACTTAGGAAATACCATAATTATCATTATTATAAAATTGTTTCACTAGCAAATACTACCCTTTTCTATAAAATCCCTGAGCCTTTTCATAAAAATGCCTGCAGACACAGTAAGCACTTAGGAAATACTATAATTATCATTATCATAAAACGGTTTCACTAGAAAATATGATCCTTTTCTATAAAATCCCTGAGCCTTTTCATAAAAAATTACTCATTTCTAGTTTTTTAAAGGAATATTTTATTCTGCAAGTACCGCAAGCTGGAATGTTCCCAAGCACTAACCCCAAAACTGCCTTAAAATGATTCGACAGTCACTCAATCATTGGCACTTTTGGAGTCCTTACTCTGTGCAGACCATAGTACTAAGTACTTGGGAAAGAACGACAGAGAAAGTAGACACCATCTTTAACCTCAAGGACCTGACAACCTCCGTCATCAACCCGCAGCACAACACGTGGGCAAGTCACTTAACTTCTCTGGGCCTCAGTTCCCTCATCTGTAAAATGGGGATTCAGACTGTGAGCCCCCCGAGGGACAACCTGATCACCTTGTAACCTCCCCAGCGCTTAGAACAGTGCTTTGCACACAGTAAGTGCTTAATAAATGCCATCAAAAAGAAAAAAAAAAGGATTATTAGCTGTAGGGCCACTAGTGACTCTCAAGGCCTCGGATAAGAAGGCAAAAGTAAAGTCTAGACTGTGAGCCCACTGTTGGGTAGGGACCGTCTCTATATGTTGCCAACTTGTACTTCCCAAGTGCTTAGTACAGTGCTGGGCACACAGTAAGCGCTCAATAAATACGATTGATTGATTGATGGGCCATTTTTGTAGAAGCACACAATTTAGATGGATTCTAGGGGTGTTTTTTCGGGAGGCGGTGAGGGGCAACCCTGAATGCCCACTTATTCCAGAGCCTTGTGTTCTTCTCCCATGCCCAGACAAACCTCAGCACCGTGTCTGAGCCACGAAACACAGCAGAAGCCAAGGCAGAAGGAGGCTCGTGCTGAAAATTACTTTAATAATAATAATAATATAATAATATTGGTATTTGTTAAGCGCTTCCTCCATGCCAAGCACTGTTCTAAGCACTGGTGGGGGGGATACAAGATAATCAAGGTTGTCCCACTCGGGGCTCAAAATCTTAATCCCCATTTTTCAGATGAGGGAACTGAGGCCCGGAGAAGTCAAGTGACTTGCCCAAAGTCACACAGCTGACAAGTGGTGGAGTCAGGATTAGAATAATAATGATAGCATTTATTAAGCGCTTACTATGTGCAAAGCACTGTTCTAAGCACTAGGGAGGTTACAAGGTGATCAGGTTGTCCCATGGGGGGCTCACGGTCTTCATCCCCATTTTACTGATGAGGTAACTGAGGCCCAGAAAAGTGAAGTGACTTGCCCAAAGTCACACAGCTGGCAAGTGGTGGAATCAGGATTAGAATAATAATGATAGCATTTATTAAGCACTTACTATGTGCAAAGTACTGTTCTAAGCGCTTGGGAGGTTACAAGGTGATCAGGTTGTCCCACGGGGGGGCTCACAGTCTTCATCTCCATTTTACTGATGAGGTAACTGAGGCCCAGAGAAGTGAAGTGACTTGCCCAAAGTCACACAGCTGGCAAGTGGTGGAGTCAAAATTCGAACCCATGACCATTGACCCCCACAAGCCCAGGCTCCTGTCACTGATAAGCGCTTACTATGTTCCAGGCACTGTACTAAGCACTGGGGTGGATACTAGCAAATCTGGTTGGTCAGATGAGGAAATTGAGGCAAAGACAACCACCAGACCCGCAACCAGCTTGCTCTGGAAGCTTTGGGCGGTCCCCTCCAAGACCCTCTGAACCCTCCTCCTTCTAGACTGTGAGCCCACTGTTGGGTAGGGACTGTCTCTATATTTTGCCGACTTGTACTTCCCAAGCGCTCAGTCCAGTGCTCTGCACACAGTAAGCGCTCAATAAATACGATTGAATGAATGAATGAATGAACCTGGTCTTTCGGCCCACAGAACTCTGCAGCAAGAACCAAGGTAAAGGGGGCGTGGGGGAGAATTGAATGCTGAAAACTGAAATACCAGACATCATGGTAGCCAGTGCCACATCTGCATGGAACAGACCAGTGGAAAAACAAGACCGTCCGGAGAAAAATGGACAGCTGGTCACCCTCGTTATTTTAAAGGATACAAGGCACAGGCAGAAGGAAAACGCGACCAGAATTTTTTTGATAGAAGGGGAGCCGAGCTCAAGTGCTGGAGGACAAGAAGCAGGACAGGAACATGAAGATAATCTGCTCTCTTCCAAGCTTCCCAGAGGAGAGACTTTTAACTCCGTTCTCAAACCTTCTGTTCCCTCCCACTCCCTCTTTCCCCTAATGATGAGGCTACATACTCATCAACAAAACTGAAACCATCAGGCATTATTTCTCTGAAATCTGCCCTGTTTCTTCCAATCCCCCTCTCCTCCTCCACCCTGACTCTTCCTACATTCCTCCCTGCGGTAACTTAAGATTTCATTCATTAAGGCCCTGCTGAGAGCTCACCTCCTCCAAGAGGACTTCCCAGACTGAGCCCCTTCCTTCCTCTCCCCCTCGTCCCCCTCTCCATCCCCCCCTTCTTACCTCCTTCCCTTCCCCATAGCACCTGTATATATGTATATATGTTTGTACATATTTATTACTCTATTTATTTATTTATTTTACTTGTACATATGTATTCTATTTATTTTATTTTGTTAGTATGTTTGGTTTTGTTCTCTGTCTCCCCCTTTTAGACTGTGAGCCCACTGTTGGGTAGGGACTGTGTCTATATGTTGCCAATTTGTGCTTCCCAAGCGCTTAGCACAGTGCTCTGCACATAGTAAGTGCTCAATAAATACGATTGATTGATTGGTTGATTCAATCGTTCTTTCAATCATATTTATTGTGCGCTTACTGTGTGCAGAGCTCTGTACAAAGCGCTTGGGAAGTACAGATCGGCAACATATAGCAATGGTCCCTACCCAACAACGGGTTCATAGTCTAGAAGGGGGAGACAGACAACAAAACCAAACAAGTAGACAGGTGTCAATACCATCAGAATAAATATTCATTCATTCATTCAATCGTATTTATTGAGCGCTTACTGTGTGCAGAGCACTGTACTAAGCTCTTGGGAAGTACAAATCGGCGACATATAGAGACGGTCCCTACCCAACAAAGGGCCTACAGCTTTGAACTGGGAGACAGACAACAAAACAAGTAAACAGAATTATTTAATTCTATTTAATTTAATTAGAATTATTTAAGATGAGAATTAATGAAGATGAGATTGCTTGCCTCCTTTTTAAATCCAGTGCTCCTGATCCCACCCTTTCAGGCCTTTTCAAAACACTCACCCCCTACTTTCTTCGCTCCACGACTGCCATTTTCAACTGTTCACTCTCCAAAGGCTTCTCCCCCACTGCTTTCAAAATTGCTGATGTCTCCTCTTTCTTAAAAAAAAAAAACCCTCCCTTGACCCCCACCACCCTCCTACCATTTCTCTCCAAAGTTTTTGAGAAAGTTGTTTACATCCGCCGTTTCCACTTCCTCTCCTCCAATTCTCTCCTAGATCCCCTCCAACCTGGCTTCCTCCCTCTTCAATCCACAGAAACCGCCCCCTCAAAGGTCACCAACGATCTCCTCCCTGCCAAATCCAATGGTCTCTACTCCGTCCTAATTCTCCTCAACCCCTTCGACACTGTAGACCACCCCCTTCCCCTGGAAACTTTATCCAACCTCGGCTTCACTGACACCTTCCTCTCTTGGTTCTCCTATCTCTCTGGCTCCTCCTCTGCCTCCCACCCTCCGACAGTGGGTATCCCTCAAGGTTCATTCTATTCTCCATCTACATCCAGGCCCTTGGAGAATTCATTCGCTCCCATGGCTTCAATTACCCCTTCTATGTGGATGATCCCCAAATCTACCTCTCCAGGCCTCATCTCTCTCCCTCTCTGCAGTTTTGCATTTCCTTCTGCCTCAGGACACGTTCGGCCAACTACCCAAATTTAACATGTTCAAAATGGAACTCCTTATCTTCCCACCTAAACTCTTTCCTTCCCCGTCTTTCCCATCACTGTAGACAATACCACTATCCTCCCTATCTTACAAGCCTGAAACCTTGGCGTTGTCCTCCACTCCTCTCTCTCATTCCACCCACATATTCAATCCATCACCAAATCCTGTCAGCTCTACCTTCACAATATGGCTAAAATTCACCCTTTCCTCTCCATCCAACTCCCAGCCTCCTATCCCTCCCCACTTCAATCCATACGTTGCTCTGCTACACGGGCCATTTTTCAACGAAAACATTCAGTCCACATCTCCCTACACCTCAAAAACCTCCAATGACTGCCCATCTACCTATACAGCCAACAAAAACCCTTCACCATCGGCTTTAAAGCACTCAAATCAGCTCTCTCCATACTCATCTCACCGATCCCCGACTCCAGCCCAGCCTATATGCTCCACTCCCTTAGAGCCAGCTTACTCACTGGGCCTCAATCTTGTCTATCTCACTGCCGACCCCTTTCATTCATTCATTCAATCGTATTTATTGAGTGCTTGTGTGCAGAGCACTGTACTAAGCGCTTGGGAAGTACAAGTCGGCAACATATAGAGACGGTCCCTACCCAACAACGGGCTCACAGTCTAGAAGGGGGAGACAGACAACAAAACAAAGCATGTGGACAGGTGTCAAGTCGTCAGAACAAATAGAATTAAAGGTAGGTGCACATCATTAACAAAATAAATAGAATAGTAAATATGTACAAGTAAAATAAATAGAGTAATAAATCTGTACAAACATAGATACAGGTGCTGTGGGGGAGGGGAAGGAGGTAGGGCTGGGGAGTGATGGGGAGGAGAAGAGGAAAAAGGGGGCTCAGTCTGGAAGGCCCACCCCACGTCCTCCCCCTCGCCTGGAATGCCATTTCCCTCCTTATACACCGAACTACCACTCTCTCCACCTTCAAATCATCATTATTATTATTATTATTATTATTATTATTATTATTACTATTATTATTATTATTATTGTATTTGTTAAGCACTTACTATGTGCCAAGCACTGTTCTAAACATTGGGTCACATCTCCTCCAAAAGCCCTCTTTTCCCCGGCTCCCTCTCCCTTCTGTGCTGCCTATGCGCTTGGATCTGGGACCTTTGGACATTTTGGACATTTGATATTCACCCTACCCTGAACCCTACAACACTTATGCACACATCTTTCAACTCTATAACTTGTTTCTATTAATGTCTGTCTCCCAGTCTAGACTGTAAGCTCGTCATGGGCAGGGAATGTGCCCATTAATTCTGCTGCACCATGCTCTACCAAGTGCTTAGTACAGTGCTCTGCACATAGTAAGTGCTCAATAAATACCACTGACTGACTGAGACCTCCAGCCTGGCTCTCTTCCCAGCTCCTCGGCTTCTTCTCTGAGGCAGTCTCAGCGTGAACGTGATTGTTCAGAAATCTCTGGTGCTCGCACTTGAGTGTCCGATGACTAACCGATATTCTGCTGAGGTAAGACAGTAGATTGTCTTGTCCTACTCTATCCTAATCCTCCTCGACCTCTCAGCTGACTTCAACACTGTGGATCAACCCCTTCTCTTCAACACGCTACGCAACCGTGGCTTCACAGACTCCGTCCTCTCCTGGTTCTCCTCTTATATCTCTGGCTGTTCATTCTCAGTCTCCTTCACGGGCTTCTCCTCCCCCTCCCATCCCCTTACTATAGGGGTTCCTCAAGGGTCAATTCTTGGTCCCCTTCAGTTCTCTATCTACACTCACTCCTTTGGGGAACTCATTTGCTCCCACAGCTTCAACTATCATCTCTAAGCTGATGACACTCAAATCTACATCTCCACCCCTGCTCTCTCTCCCTCCCTCCAGGCTCGTGTCTCCTCCTGCATTCAGGACATCTCCATCTGGACGTCTGCCTGCCATCTAAAACAACTTGTGTAAGACTGAGTTCCTTATCTTCCCTCCCAAACCCTGTCCTCTCCCTGACTTTCCCGTCACTGTAAAAGGCACTACCATCCTTCCCGTCTCACAAGCCCGCAACCTCGGTGTCATTCTCGACTCCGCTCTCTCATTCACCTCACACATCCAATCCGTCACCAAAACCTGCCGGTCTCACCTCCACAACATTGCCAAGACCGGCCGTTTCCTCTCCATCCAAACTGCTACCCTACTGGTTCAATCTCTCATCCTATTCCCGACTGGATTACTGCATCAGCCTCCTCTCTGATCTCCCATCCTCCTGTCTCTCCCCACTTCAGTCTATACTTCGCTCTGCTGCCCGGATTATCTTTGTGCAGAAACGCTCTGGGCATGTCACTCCCCTCCTCAAAAATCTCCAGTGGTTGCCTGTCAACCTAAGAATCAAGCAAAAAACTCCTCACTCTCGGCTTCAAGGCTCTCCAACCCGTCACCCCCTCCTACCTCACCTCCCTTCTCTCCTTCTTCAGCCCAGCCCGCACTCTCCGCTCCTCTGCCACCAACCTCCTCACCGGGCCTCGTTCTCACCTGTCCCGCCGTCGACCCCCGGGCCACATCCTTCCCCTGGCCTGGAATGCCCTCCTTTCATACATTCGCCAAGCTAGCTCTCTTCCTCCCTTCAAAGCCCTACTGAGAGCTCACCTCCTCCAGGAGGCCTTCCCACACTGAGCCCCCTTTTTCCTCTCCCCCTCCCCCTCCTCCCCTCTGCCCTACCCTCTTCCCCTCCCCACAGCACTTGTATATATTTGTACATATTTATTACCTTATTTATTTTACTTATACATATTTACTACTCTATTTTATTAATGATGTGCATATAGCTATAATTCTATTTATTCTGATGGTTTTTGACACCTGTCTACTTGTTTTATTTTGCTGTCTGCCTGCCCCTTCTAGACTGTGAGCCCATTGTTGGGTAGGGACCATCTCTATATGTTGCCCACTTGTACTTCCCAAGCACTTAGTACAGTGCTCTACGCATAATAAGCGCTCAATAAATACGATTGAATGAATGAATGAAGAAAAAGGGGAAATCATATTTTCTTACTCATCAGTAGGTTTGGAGGTTTATCCACCACCACAGTCAGCAGCGGGAAGGATGAACTGAGTGCAATAGTGGGACAACCTACAATACTAAACCAGATTTACCTGTGTGTTGCAACACATGGGGCACTTATATTAAAAAGAACAAATGAATAATAATAATGATGATTGCATTTGTTAAGCACTTACTATGTGTCAAGCACTGTTCTAAGCACTGGGGTAGATACAGGGTAATCAGGTTGGCCCACATGGGGCTCACACTTTTAATCCCCATTTTACAGATGAGGTAACTGAAGCACAGAGAAGTTAAGTGACTTGCCCAAGGCCACACATCAGACAAGTGGAGGAGGTGGGATTAGAACCCACGTCCTCTGAATCCCAAGCCCGTGCTCTTTCCACTAAGCCACACTGCTTCTCTAATAATAATGATGGTATTCATTAAGTGCTATGTGCCAAGCACATAGAAAAAGCAGCATGGCTCAGTGAAAAGAGCACAGACTTTGGAGTCAGAGGTCATGGGTTCAAATCCAGGCTCCGCCAATTGTCAGCTGTGTGACTTAGGGCAAGTTCCTTAACTTCTCTGTGCTTCAGTTACCACATCTGTAAAATGGGGATGAAGACTGTGAACCCCCCCGTGGGACAGCCTGATCACCTTGTAACCTCCCCAGCGCTTAGAACAGTGCTTTGCACATAATAAGCGCTTAATAAATGTCATCATTATTATTATTATTAGAAGCAGCGTGGCTCAGTGGAAAAGAGCCCGGGTTTTGGAGTCGGAGGTCATGGGTTCAAATCCCAGCTCCGCCAATTGTCAGCTGTGTGACTTTGGGCAAGTCACTTCACTTCTCTGGGCCTCAGTTCCCTCATCTGTAAAATGGGGATTAAGAGTGTGAGCCCCACGTGGGACAACCTGATCACCTTGTAACCTCCCCAGCGCTTAGAACAGTGCTTTGCACATAGTAAGCACTTAATAAATGCCATCATATAAAGCACTGTTCTAAGCGCTGGGGTAGATGCAAGGTAATCAGGTTGTCCCACGTGGGGCTCACAGTCTTAATCCCCATTTTACAGATGAAGTAACTGAGGCACAGAGAAGTCACACAGCTGACAAGTGGCAGAGCCGGGGTTAGAACCCACAACCTCTGAGTCCCAAGCCCAGGCTGTTTCCACTAAGCCACACTGATGTATGGGCAGGTTTATTTTTTTATTTTGTAGTATGTTTGGTTTTGTCTCCCCCTTTTAGACTGCAAGCCCACTGTTGGGTAGGGACTGTCTCTATATGTTGCCAATTTGTCCTTCCCAAGTGTTTAGTACAGTGCTCTGCACACAGTAAGCGCTCAATAAATACGATTGATGATGATGATGATGATGATGACAGGTGATGTGTGTTTTGGTTAAAGCACGCTTTATGTCAATATGAAGTGAGACCAAGGAATTTATGTGGAAGGCTGAATTACGACTGAGAGCTACTCAGTCTAAAATGTCAGAACATCACTGTTGGAAGCTTTCACTGTTCTCTGTTCTGCCAAGTGTCTTACAGAAGCAAAGACAGTTTGGAGGTTCAATTTCCCCCTTGAGATTCATCTTAATGTTTGTCTGGGGATAAACCATTTAGCATCCTTGCCTATCATGGATTTCCCATCCCTAAATTTATCCAAAGCCCCCCTAAACTTACAGGTACTTTTGGCCTGCACAACTTGCTGTTAAAAATTCCTCAATTTCTCCATGTCCATCCCCTAGTAACATTTTGATAAGAGGGAGGTTTAGAAACAGCCACAAACAATAATAATATTGGCAATAATAGTATTAGAGAAGTATTAGAATAGTGCTAGAGAAGCAGCGTGGCTCAGTGGAAAGAGCCTGGGCTTTGGAGTCAGAGGTCATGGTTTCAAATCCCGACTCCGCCAATTGCCAGCTGTGTGACTTTGGGCAAGTCACTTAACTTCTCCGTGCCTCAGTTACCTCATCTGTAAAATGGGGATGAAGACTGTGAGCCCCACGTGGGACAACCTAATCACCTTGTAACCTCCCCAGCGCTTAGAACAGTGCTTTGCACATAGTAAGCGCTTAATAAATGCCATCATTATTATTATTATTTTTAGACTGTGAGCCCACTGTTGGGTAGGGACTGTCTCTATATGTTGCCAATTTGTACTTCCCAAGCACTTAGTACAGTGCTCTGCACATAGTAAGCGCTCAATAAATACGATTGATGATTATTATTAGTTAAGCACTTATGAAGTGTTCTGTCCCGTTCTAAGTGCTGGAGTAGATACAAGCTAATGAGGTTGGACACAGTCCCCGTCCCACCTGGGGCTTTCTAAGTGCTGGAGTAGATACAAGCTAATCAGGTTGGACACAGTCCCTGTCCCTCCTGGGGCTTACAGTCTTAATCCCCATTTTACAGATGAGGTAAACTGAGGCACAGTGAAGTGAAGTGATGGAGCCGAGGGATTAGGACCCGGGTCCTTCTGGCTCTCAGGCCTGTACTATAACCTCGACCCCTCTCCATCCCCCCCATCTTACCTCCTTCCCTTCCCCACAGCACCTGTATATATGTATATATGTTTGTACAGATTTATTACTCTATTTATTTATTTTACTTGTACATATCTTTTCTATTTATATTATTTTGTTAGTATGTTTGGTTTTGTTCTCTGTCTCCCCCTTTTAGACTGTGAGCCCACTGTTGGGTAGGGACTGTCTCTATACGTTGCCAATTTGTACTTCCCAAGCGCTTAGTACAGTGCTCTGCACATAGTAAGCGCTCAATAAATACGACTGATGATGATGATGATGATGATAACCACCAGGCCATGCTGTTTAACAATCATACAAACAAAACATACATACAAAATAAACCACTCTCCATCTCGATTCACGAAAAGTCACATCATCATTATGGCTTTGTTAAGGCTTATTGTGTTCCAGGCACTGTACAAAGTGCTGGGGCAAATACAAAATAATCAGGTTGGACGTTCCTGTCCCACATGGGGCTCCCAGTCTGGATAGAAAGGAGAACAGGTATTTCCTATCAAAGTCCGACTCCTCTATCACAAGCAAACACGCTCACAAAATTACACGCGTAACACTTCACAGGAAGATTTGAATTCATTTCCGAGATTGCTAAAGCGTGGCTAATTCCTCAACTTCATTTCTGAAACTGTATTTAAAAACCAAATCCAGAGCAGTAATTTTAAACGTCGGTGAGCAGACAACAGTCTCACGCAAAGCCTTCACGGGAACAGTTTCCATAAAATTTTCATCTCGCATTTAGATTTTCTAAACTCCCCAATCGTACGGTTTCCCCAGACTTATGGTAATATTTTCACAGTATTCTAAAACCAACCAACCAAACAAACAAAAAAACTAATTACCACTTTGGTAAATTTGTAGAAAGAGGAACCTACAGACAGGAAGCAGTTGATTTCGAATGTTTAGCCAGAGATGCCACAATAAAAAGAAGTACGCACACCAAAATCCCAGTTTTATTTCTCTCAGGGGCAACTTTCCAACATAAACTGATGTTTATGTTAATACTGTGCGCTGTCTCTAGGCACTTCAGTGAGCCGAGACTGAGACCAGCCACGAGGCGGCCCTCATCATCATCATCATCATCATCATCAATTGTATTTATTGAGCGCTTACTATGTGCAGAGCACTGTACTAAGCGCTTGGGAAGTACAAATTGGCAACATATAGAGACAGTCCCTACCCAACAGTGGGCTCACAGTCTAAAAGAATTCCTCACCATGAGGAATTCCATACTTTCCCAAAGTCCAACTGCTGACGAATTCTTTCAGAGCTAAAGAGAAAGTGAATCTGGAAGTAGGGCTCTGCTTCAGGCAGCAGTTGCTGAGCTTAACCCAATACAAGAATCTACAAAAAAAATAAGGGAAAACAGCTCATTTCTCTACTGCTACCTAATGAACAAAAAGCACGTGAGAATGCTGTCCCTAACCCGTGCATTTTGTGTGCACACTGACCATTGGCATGACTTTATATTTAGCAGAATATGAAAAACCTACAAAATAGCACAAAAGGATATACCATACACATGCACACACACACACATAGATGGGTGACAGACAATCCTTTTTCCAAAATGTCCTTAATAAACTCAGTCTTTGGTATTTGCAGGGTCTAAAATGTTTTTCCACGCCACCTCTGTCTCTCATTACCTTCCCAGAGCCTCCAATATTTTCACCCTTCACTGCTACACGTGAAATTGCACACAGGGGCACGTCGGTAGGGTGAATTTATATCCTGATCTTAATTACCTTCCCAGAGCCTCCAATATTTTCACACTTCACTGCTACACGTGAAATTGCACACAGGGGTACGTCGGTAGGGTGAATTTATATCCTGATCTTAAAGACATATTCTGGGACTATGGTCATCCCCAAAGATCCATTTTTAAGGTACTATTGTGTGTTTTATATCAAGACATAATAGCTCTATAGGGCTGGATTAAAAAAAAAAAAAAACCAAACCACAAAAAACACCGTGGGACTCAAGGACAGTTACCAGATCTTTCTCAGTGTCCATCTTTGTTTCCATGGGTTTCAAGGAAAGGAGACTGACAAAAAAGGCTTTAACAGCAGACTACAGCATTCACTATAGCATAATAATAATAATGATCAATCAATCAATCGCATTTATTGAGCGCTTACTGTGTGCAGGGCACTGCACTAAGCGCTTGAGAAGTACAAGTTGGCAACATATAGAGATGGTCCCTACCCAACAGTGGGCTCACAGTCTATAGAAGGGGGAGACACAGAACAAAACATATCAACAAAATAAATAGAATAAATATGTACAAGTAAAATAAATAAATGAATAGATGGCATTTATTAAGCGGTTACTATGTGCAAAGCACTGTTCTAAGCGCTGGGGGGGATACATGGCGATCAGGTTGTCCCACGTGGGGTTTACAGTCTTAATCCCCATTTTACAGATGAGGTAACTGGAGCCCAGAGAGGTGAACTGTGAGCCCACTTAGGGACCGTCTCTATATGTTGCCAACTTGTACTTCCCAAGCGCTTAGTACAGTGTTCTGCACACAGTAAGCGGTCAATAAATACGATTGAATGAATGAATGAAGTCATGTTGCCAACTTGTACTCCCCAAGTGCTTATTACAGTGCTCTGCACACAGTAAGCGCTCAATAAACACGATTGAATAAATGAATGAAGTGATTTCCCCAAATTCACAGAGCTGACAAGTGGGGGAGCCGGAATTTGAACCCATGACCTCTGACTCCAAAGGCTGGGCTCCTTCCACTGAGCCACGCTGCTTCTCTTAGCGTGCCCTACAAATGTCTGAAAGCATAACTCTCTCTTTCCCTCTCCTTTTCTTTCAGAGATACTTCCCCACTGTGTTCTTTAAGTTTAAGATCTGCTACTCCTAAGTCATCAATCAATGGTATATAATAACTATAGCATTTACCAAGTGCTTACTATGTGTCACGCACTGTACTAAGCACTGGGGAGGAAGCAAGCAAATTGGGTTGGGCACAGTCCCCGTCCCACATGGGGCTCACAGACTCGATCCCCATTTTACAGATGAGGGAACTGAAACACAGAGAAGGGAAGTGACTTGTCCAAGATCACACAGCAGACAAGTGGCCGAGCCAGGATTAGAACAGTCTAGAAGGGGGAGACAGACAACAAAACAAAACATGTGGACAGGAGTCAAGTCATCAGAATAAATAGAAATAAAGCTAGATGCACATCATTAACAAAATAAATAGAATAGTAAATATGTACAAATAAAATAAATAGAGTAATAAATCTGTACAAACTTAGATACAGGTGCTGTGGGGAGGGGAAGAGGATAGGGCCGGGGGGATGGGAAGGAGTTCGGAAACAACTTGACGGCATAAGACAAGACCCCAGTGAATAAAACAGAGTTTGGCATATAGTAAGCACTTAACAAATACCAAAATTATTGTTATTCATTCATTCATTCGTTCAATGGTATTTATTGAGCGCTTACTGTGTGTTATGAATTATTATTATTTCATTTGAGTTCCACAGTATCTCATTCCAAGGGAGTCTTCTAGACTGTGAGCCCACTGTTGGGTAGGGACCGTCTCTATATGTTGCCATCTTGTACTTCTCAAGCGCTTGGTACAGTGCTCTGCACACAGTAAGCGCTCAATAAATACGATCGAATGAGTGAATGAATGAATTCCAATAAACCCAGACCCAACAGTCCAGATTTTTCCGAT
This sequence comes from Tachyglossus aculeatus, assembly GCF_015852505.1. Classification (NCBI taxonomy): domain Eukaryota; kingdom Metazoa; phylum Chordata; class Mammalia; order Monotremata; family Tachyglossidae; genus Tachyglossus; species Tachyglossus aculeatus. The sequence continues at coordinate 144,992,816 of NC_052067.1, read as the reverse complement.
GTTCCCCAGCACCACATGAGGCTGGAGGAATAGACCCTTGTCCAAAGTCACACAGCTGACAATTGGTGGAGCCGGGATTTGAACGCACGACCTCTGACTCCAAAGCCCAGGCTCTTTCCACTGAGCCACGCTGCTTCTATATTAATAATCGTTTCAATAATTGTGGTATTTCTTAAGTGCTGGCTATGTATCAATCACTACATCACTATAATCAGGACCCACATGGGACTCACAGCCTACATAGGAAGAACAGCTATTGAATCCCCATTTTGCAGATGAGGGTACTGAAAGCCAGAGAAGTTAAGTGACTTGACCAAGATCACACAGGAGACGACGTACAAGTCCAACTTGCACTTCCCAAGCGCTCAGTACAGTGCTCTGCACATAGTAAGCGCTCAATAAATACGACTGAATGAATGAAGAGCAGAGCTAGGATTAGAACGCAGGTCCTCGCACTCCCAGGCCCCTGTTCATTCATTCATTCATTCATTCATTCAATGAATGAATGAGAGCTCACCTCCTCCAGGAGGCCTTCCCAGACTGAGCCCCTTCCTTCCTCTCCCCCTCGTCCCCCTCTCCATCCCCCCCATCTTACCTCCTTCCCTTCCCCACAGCACCTGTATATATGTATATATGTTTGTACATATTTTTTACTCTATTTATTTACATATCTATTCTATTTATTTACATATCTATTCTATTTATTTTATTTTGTTAGTATGTTTGGTTTTGTTCCCTGTCTCCCCCTTTTAGACTGTGAGCCCACTGTTGGGTAGGGACTGTCTCTATACGTTGCCAATTTGTACTTCCCAAGCGCTTATTACAGTGCTATGATTGATGATGATGATGATGATTCAATCGTATTTACTGAGCGCTTACTGAGTGCAGAGCACTATACTAAGCGCTTGGGAAGTACAAGTTGGCAACATATAGAGACGGTACCTAGCCAACAACGGGCTCGCAGTCTATGTCACACTGCTTCTTCTCTGGTCTCCCTTATGCTTAGGTAGAAACCTGGGGACAGGATGGGTGCGGGAGCACTAATTGGCCACATTTAATCACACAGCTAAGATAAGAAGGATTTCTTGAGAGTTGGAAAGTTGGACAATCACCTTTGTACCCCCCGAGAAAGATAAGAGCAGCCTGGCCACTGACAGAGTGGTCAAGGAAGAAGGAAGTGATCCTTCTGAGCAGTGCCGAGCCCATGATGGTGAGCACTGCCTTCTGATAGCACTGAATCAATCAATCAATCATATTTATTGAGCGCTTACTATGTGCACAGCACTGTACTAAGCGCTTGGGAAGTACAAATTGGCAACATATAGAGCCAGCCCCTACCCAACATTGGGCTCACAGTCTAAAAGGGGGAGACAGAGGACAAAACCAAACATACTAACAAAATAAAATAAATTGAATAGATATGTACAAGTAAAATAAATAAATAAATAAATAGAGTAATAAATCTGTACAAACATATATACATATAGACAGGTGCTGTGGGGAAGGGAAGGAGGTAAGATGGGGGGATGGAGAGGGGGACGAGGGGGAGAGGAAGGAAGGGGCTCAGTCTGGGAAGGCCTCCTGGAGGAGGTGAGCTCTCAGCAGGGCCTTGAAGGGAGGAAGAGAGCTAGCTTGGCGGGTGGGCAGAGGGAGGGCATTCCAGGCCCCGGGGATGACGTGGGCCGGGGGTCGATGGCAGGACAGGTGAGAACGAGGTACGGGGCCTCATTTCTTATCAGCACATGGGTTCTCATCAGCTTATAGGTCACGGGTTCTAATCCCACCTCCACCACTTGTCTGCTGGGTGACGCTGGGCCAAGTTGTACTTCCCAAGTGCTTAGTACAGTGCTCTGCACACAGTTAGCGCTCAATAAATGTGATTGATTGATTGATTCTCTGGGCCTTAGTGATCTCATCGGTAAAATGGGGATTGTGAGCCCCACATGGGACGGAGCTGTATCCAACCCAATTTCCTTGTATCCAACCCAGCGCTTAGTACAGTGCCTGGCACAAAATAAGCGCTTAACAAATATTGTAGTTATTATTATTCCTTGCCCCCTCCTGCCTCACCTCGCTACTGTCCTACTACAAATCCACCCACGTGCTTCGCTCCCCTAATGCTATCCTTCTCGCTGTACCTCCATCTCATCTCTCTTGACCCTGACCTCTTGCCCACATCCTATCTCTGGCTTGGAATGCCCTCCCTTGTTATGTCCCACAGATAATAATAATAATAATAATAATAATAATAATAATAATGGCATTTGTTAAGCATTTACTATGTGCAAAGCACTGTTCTTAAGCGCTGGGGAGGTTACAAGGTGATCAGGTTGTCCCACATGGGGCTCAGTCATCATCCCCATTTTACAGATGAGGTAACTGAGGCTCCGAGAAGCTAAGTGACTTGCCCAAGGTCACACAGCTGACATGTGGCGGAGCCAGGATTCGAACCCATGACCTCTGACTCCAAAGCCCGTGCTCTTTCCACTAAGCCATGCTGCTTCTGCATTCTGAATGAATGCACACCCCTCTCCATCCTCCCCATCTTACCTCCTTCCCGTCCCCACAGCATCTGTATATATGTATATATCAATCAATCAATCAATCAATCGTATTTATTGAGCGCTTACTGTGTGCAGAGCACTGTACTAAGCGCTTGGGAAGTACAAGCTGGCAACATATAGAGACAGTCCCTACCCAACAGTGGAATCACAGTCTAGAAGGGGGAGACAAAGAACAAAAACAAACATACTAACAAAATAAAATAAATAGAATAGATAGGTACAAGTAAAATGGGTAAATAAATAGGGTAATAAATATGTACAAACATATCTACATATATACTGGTGCTGTGGGGAAGGGAAGGAGGGAAGATGCGGGGGATGGAGGGGGGACGAGGGGGAGAGGAAGGAAGGGGCTCAGTGTGGGAAGGCCTCCTGGAGGAGGTGAGCTCTCAGTAGGGCCTTGAAGGGAGGAAGAGAGCTAGCTTGGCGGATGGGCGGAGGGAGGGCATTCCAGGCTCGGGGGAGGACGTGGGCCGGGGGTCGATGGCGGGACAGGAAGGCTGAGTAGGTGCGAATGAGGTTGTCGATAATGTAATGTAATGTAATGTCATGTCGATATATATGTTTTTACATATTTATTACTCTTTATTTATTTATTTATTTTACTTGTACATATCTATTCTATTTATTTTATTTTGTTAGTATGTTTGGTTTTGCTCTCTGTCTCCCCCTTCTAGACTGTGAGCCCACTGTTGGGTAGGGACCGTATATGTTGCCAACTTGCACTTCCCAAGTGCTTAGTACAGTGCTCTGTACACAGTAAGTGCTCAATAAATAGGATTGATTGATTGATTGATCCCTCTCCCCCTCTTCAAAGCCTTACTGAAGGCCCATCTCCTCCAAGAGGCTTTCCCTGACTAAGCCCTCATTTCCTCTTCTCCCACTCCCTTCTGTGTCACCCTGGCACTTGGATTTGCTCTCTTTACTCACCCCTCCGTCAGCCCCACAGCACTTAAGTACGGATCTGTAATTTATTTATATTGCTGTCTGCCTCCCCTTCTAGACTGTAAACCTACTGTGGGCAGGGAATGTGTCTACCAACTCTATTACATTGTACTTTCCTAAGTGTTTAGTACAGTGCTCTTCAAAGCCTTAGTGAAGGCATATCTCTTCCAAGAGGCTTTCCCTAAGCCCCCTTTCCTCTTCTCCCACTCCCTTCTGAATAGCCCTGACTTGCTCCCTTTATTCGTTCATTCAGTTGTATTTATTGAGCGCTTACTGTGTGCAGAGCACTGTACTAAGCGCTTGGGAAGTACAATTTGGCAACATATAGAGACGGTCCCTACCCAACAACGGGCTCACAGTCTAGAAAGCAGCATGGCTCAGTGGAAAGAGCCCGGGCTTTGGAGTCAGAGGTCATCGGTTCAAATTCCGGCTCCTCCACTTGTCAGCTGTGTGACTTTGGGCAAGTCACTTCACTTCTCTGGGCCTCAGTTCCCTCATCTGTAAAATGGGGATTAAGACTGTGAGCCCCACGTGGGACAACCTGATCACTCTGTAAACTCCCCAGTGCTTAGAACAGTGCATTGCACATAGTAAGCGCTCAATAAATGCCATTATTATTAGAAGGGGGAGACAGACAACAAAACAAAATATGTGGACCCCACAGTGAAGTGCTTATGTCCATATCTGTCATTTATTTATGTGTATTAATTGTCCGTCTCCCCCCTCTAAACTCATTGAGGACAGGGAACGTGTCTGTTTATTGTTATAATGTACTCTCCCAAGTGCTTAGTCCAGTGCTCTGCACGCAAGCGCTCAATAAAAACGACCGAATGCATGAATGAATGCTCTGCACGCAGTAAGCGCTCACTCAAATACAATTGACTGATCAATGTTCTGCTGCTGCCACAGGCTAGACTCTGTGCATAGTAAGTGCTCAATAAATGCCATTAGTATTAGAAGGAGGAGAAAGACAACAAAATAAAATATGTGGACCCCACAGTGAGGTGCTTATGTCCATATCTGTCATTTATTTATGTGTATTAATTGTCCGTCTCCCCCTCTAAACTCGTTGAGGACAGGGAACGTGTCTGTTTATTGTTATAATGTACTCTCCCAAGTGCTTAGTCCAGTGCTCTGCACGCAGCAAGCGCTCAATAAAAACGACCGAATGCATGAATGAATGCTCTGCACGCAGTAAGTGCTCACTCAATAAATACAATTGACTGATCAATGTTCTGCTGCTGCCACCAGCTAGACTCCATGCTGTCATTCATTCATTCATTCAATCGTATTTATTGAGCGCTTACTGTGTGCAGAGCACTGTACTAAGCGCTTGGGAAGTACAAGTTGGCAACATATAGAGACGGTCCCTACCCAACAGCGGGCTGTCCTTTTCAACAGGGTCACACGTGGCAGTGCCAACACTCCTACTACGTCAGTGTCCGGGCTACAAAAGTGTACAAATAAGTACAGCTACAGGGCAACCCAATCTTCAGTTTGGCCTTTGTCCTTCCCATCCCATCCCATCTGCTGGAAGCCATCCTTTCTTCCCTCAAATAATCGTGATATTTCTTAAGTGCTTACTACAGGGCAAGCACTGTACAAAGCGCTGAGGTAAAAACAGCATGGCTATATGAGAAGCAGCGTGGCTCAGTGGAAAGAGCCCGTCTTTGGAGTCAGAGGTCATGCAAATCCCGGCTCTGCCAATTGTCAGCGGTGTGACTTTGGGCAAGTCACTTCACTTCTCTGGGCCTCAGTTACCTCATCTGTGAAATGGGGATTAATCAATCAATCAATCGTATTTATTGAGAGCTTACTGTGTGCAGAGCACTGTACTAAGCGCTTGGGAAGTACAAGTTGGCAACATATAGAGACAGTCCCTACCCAACAGTCTAAAAGGGGGAGACAGAGAACAAAACCAAACATACTAACAAAGTAAAATAAATAGAATAGATATGTACAAGTAAAATAAATAAATAGAGTAATAAATATGTACAAACATATGTACATATATACAGGTGCTGTGGGGAAGGGAAGGAGGTAAGATGGGGGGATGGAGAGGGGGACGAGGGGGAGAGGAAGGATTAAGACTGTGAGCCCCCTGGTTGGACACCCTGATCACCTTGTAACTTCCCCAGCGCTTAGAACAGTGCTTGGCACATAGTAAGTGCTTAATAAATGCCATTATTATTGTTATGGTGGGATCGATACAACCGCTGATGAGGTTCACAGTCCAAAGGAGAGGGATTTTTTTTATGGCATTTGTGAAGCACTTGGTACGTGCCAGGCACTGCCCTAAGTGCTGGGGGAGATACGCTCTACATGGCCTAGTGGATAAAGCAGAGGCATGGAAGTCAGACGGTCCTGGGTTCTAATCCCGGCTCCACCACTTCAATCAATCAATCATATTTATTGAGTGCTTATTGGGTGCAGAGCACTGTACTAAGCGTTTGGGAAGTCCAAGTTGGGAACATCTAGAGACGGTCCCTACCCAACAGCGGGCTCACAGACGAGAAGGGGGAGACAGAGAACAAAACCAAACATATTAACAAAATAAAATAAACAGAATAGATATGTACAAGTAAAATAAATAGAGTAATAAATATGTACAAACATATATACATATATACAGGTGCTGTGGGGAAGGGAGGGAGGTAAGGCAGAGGGATGGAGATGGGGAGGAGGGGGAGAGGAGGGAGGGGGCTCAGTCTGGGAAGGCCTCCTGGAGGAGGTGAGCTCTCAGTAGGGCCTTGTCTGCACCACTTGTCTGCTGCATGACCTTGGGCAAGCCATTTCACTTCTCTGTGTCTCAGTTACCTCATCTGTAAAATGGGGATTGAAACTATGAGCCCCACATGGGACAGGGGCTGTGTCTATTCCAATTGGCTTGCATGCACCCCAGCGCTTAATGCAGTGCCTGGTACATGTTAAGCGCTAAATGAATACCACAATTATTATTAACAAAGTCAGATCACACACAGCCACTGTCTCACATAAGGATCACAGTCTATGGGAGAGTGAATGTTTTTATGGCATTTATTAAACACTTACTATGTTCAGGCACTGCACTAAGCACTGGGGTAGATACAAGCTAATCATGTTGGACACAGTCCATGTCCCACTTGGGGCACACAGTCTTAATCCCCAATTTTATAGAGGAGGTAACTGAGGCACAGAGAAGTCAACTGACTTGCCCACAGTCAAGAGCGGAGAAGTGGTGGATCTGGGATTAAAACCCATATCCACTAGGCCTCACCGCTTCTCTTAATAATAATAATAATAATGGCATTTATTAAGCGCTTACTCTGTGCAAAGCACTGTTCTAAGCGCTGGGGAGGTTACAAGGTGATCAGGTTGTCCCACGGGGGGTTCACAGTCTTAATCCCCATTTTACAGATGAGGGAACTGAGGCCCAGAGAAGTGAAGTGACTTGCCCAAAGTCACACAGCTGACAATTGGCGGAGCCGGGATTTGAACCCATGAGCTCTGACTCCAAAGCCCGCGCTCTTTCGACTGAGCCACACTGCTTCTCCGTATTCTTAATCCCTATTCTTCTGCTGCTTCTTAATCCTTATTTTACGGATAAGGAAAAAGACACAGAAAAGTACTTGGCACTCTCCTACTCTGAGGTCACTGCTTTCTGGGCAGGGAACCATCCCTCGAGGTGCCAATCATGGGATGTGTTTAAACATAAATATAATAATAATAATTATTATTATATATAATATATTATTATGATTATTATTGTGGTATTTGTTAAGCACTTACTATTTGCCAGGCACTGTATTAAGCGCTGGGGTGGATAATAACAATAATAATAATAATAATAATAATAATGGCATTTTTAAGCACTTACTATGTGCAAAGCACTGTTGTTGTTTTTATGGCATTTATTAAGCGCTTACTATGTGCAGAGCACTGTTCTAAGCGCTGGAGAGGTTACAAGATGATCAGGTTGTCCCACGGGGGGGGGCTCACAGTCTTCATCCCCATTTTACAGATGAGGGAACTGAGGCCCAGAGAAGTTAAGTGACTTGCCCAAAGTCACACAGCTAACTGGCGGAGCCGGGATTTGAACCCATGACCTCTGACTCCAAAGCCCGGGCTCTTTCCCACTGAGCCACGCTGCTTCTCTGTTCTGCACTGTTCTAAGAACTGGGGGGATACAAGGTGATCAGATTGTCCCACGTGGGGCTCACAGTCTCAATCCCCATTTTACAGATGAGGTAACTGAGGCTCAGAGAGTTTAAGTGACTTGCCCAATGTCACACAGCAGACATGTGGTGGAGCCAGGATTCGAACCCACGACCTCTGACTCCAAAGAGCCCGGGCTCTTTCCACTGATCCACGAACTAATCGGGTTGGACAAAATCCCTGTCCCACATGGTGCTCACAGTTTCAATCCCCATTTTACAGATGAGACGACTAAGGTCCAGAGAAGTTAAGTGTCTTGCCTATGGTCGCACAGCAGACAAGTGGCGGAGATAGGATTCGAACCCATGACCTCCTGACTGCGAGACGTGTGCTCTATCCACTACGCCATGCTGCTTCCAACATCAAACCAAACAGCCAGTCCCAGTGAACACTGTTTGGATGGATGGAAGCAGTGTAACCCAGTGGAAAGAGCACAGGCCTAGAGTCAGAGGACCTGGGTTCCAATCCTGGCTCCACCCCTTGTGTGTTGTGTCACTAAATGGCTCTGTTCCTCAGTTGCCTCATCTGTAAAATGGGGACTCACAAACTAATTTCCCTCCTCGTTAGTCTGAGGCCCGCCATGAGGAAAGGGAGGACTGTTTTCCACCTGAATTATTTTGTATCTTGTATTTTGGCCCATCCGCCAAGTTAGCTCTCTTCCTCCCTTCAAGGCCCTACTGAGAGCTCACCTCCTCCAGGAGGCCTTCCCACACTGAGCCCCTTCCTTCCTCTCCCCCTCGTCCCCCTCTCCATCCCCCCCATCTTACCTCCTTCCCTTCCCAACAGAACCTGTATATATGTATATATGTTTGTACATATTTATTACTCTATTTATTTATTTATTTTACTTGTACATATCTATTCTATTTATTTTATTTTGTTAGTACGTTTGGTTTTGTTCTCTGTCTCCCCCTTTTAGACTGTGAGCCCACTGTTGGGTAGGGACTGTCTCTATATGTTGCCAACTTGTACTTCCCAAGCGCTTAGTACGGTGCTCTGCACACAGTAAGCGCTCAATACGATTGATGGATTGATTGATTGTATCTACCTCAGTGCTTATTAATGTGCTTGGCACATATGTAGTAATATTAAAAATCGTGGTGTTTGTTATGTGCTTACTATGTGACAGGCACTATGTAGATAAAAGGGAATCGGGTTGGACACTGTCCCTGTCCCACATGGGGCTCACAGTCTTAATCCCCGTTTTACAGATGAGGTAACTGAGGCACTGAGAAGTGAAGTAACTTGCCCAAGGATACACAGCAGACAAGTGCAGTGTGGTTCAGTGGAAAGAGCCCGGGCTTTGGAGTCAGAGGTCATGGGTTCAAATCCCAGCTCCATCAACTGTCAGCTGTGTGACTTTGGGCAAATCACTTAACTTCTCTGTGCCTCAGTTACCTCATTTGTAAAAGTGGGGATTAAGACTGTGTGCCCCCCATGGGATAACCGGATCTCCTTGTAACCTCCCCAGAGTTTAGAACAGTGCTTTGCACATAGTAAGTGCTTAGTAAATTCCATTATTATCATTATTATGTGTAGGAGCCAGAATTAGAACCCAGGACCTTCCGACTCCCAGGCCCATGCTCTATCCACTAGTCCACACTGCATCTCGTGCTTAAATGCCACCACTATTATTATTATTATTATTACTATTATTATTATTAGTGATGCGTGAGCTTCAGTCCTGAAAATTCAGGATGGAGAACCTATGCAGAAGAGTTGATTATAAAAAAGGGTTTAGTCCCTAGGTGACAGTAAAAAATCCCTTGATATTCTACCAATTACAGATAAAGGCGGGTAGCTATATCTATTAAAGTTTTTAAGACCACACATTACACTTACTCTTCTTGAGTACTAATACATGTCTATAAAAACGAAAGCCATACTAGAGTCAGGCAGCTGGGTCCAAGTACTGGATCCAATGCTTCCAATTTCTGAAATGACACTTCAGTCGTTGAAAAGGTTAAATCATTAAAACTGATTCAATTTAAGGAGACAATATAAATACAGAGCTACTAACCCCCCCCACCCCCCCCGACTCCTCATCACCTTTCCTTTTCTCCTCCCCGCCCCTCTTCCCTTTTCCTCACAAAAGTCCAAGGCTGGGAGATGTAGGAAAAGAAATGATATATAGTTGTCCATCCGACTGGAAGACGCTTCTGACGGTGTAAATCATCCACTGGGCCGGAACCCCCTCCCGTCCTCATATCTGAAAATGACTCTCCCCATCCTTCAAAGCCTTATTGAAGGCCCATCTCCTCCAAGAGGCCTTCCCTGACTAAGCCCTCCTTTCCTCTTCTCCCACACCCCTCTGTGTCCCCCTGACTTGCTCCCTTTATTCAACCCCCATCCCAACCCCTCAGCACACATGTCCATATTGTTCATTTATTTATTTCTATTAATACTGTCTCCCCCTCTAGACTGTAAGCCCGTTGTGGGAGGCGAATGAGTCTGTTTATTGTTAAAGTGTACTCTCCCAAGTGCGTAGGACAGTGCTCTGCACACAGTAAGCGCTCAATAAATACGACTGACTGCCTGAATAGATCCATGAGAGACACACAGTCCCTTTAGACTACATACACACAGACGCACACACGCTGTTCCCCATCCTATCATGTTTGCTATTCATTCATTCATTCGTATTTATTGAGCGCTTACTGTGTGCAGAGCACTGTACTAAGCACTTGGGAAGTACAAGTTGGCAACATATAGAGACGGTCCCTACCCAACAGCGGGCTCACAGTCTAGAAGGGGGAGACGGACAACAAAACATACTAACAAAATAAAATAAATAGAATAAATATGTACAAGTAAAATAAATAAATGAGTAATAAATATGTACAAACATATATACATAGTGATTTGAATATAGATAGCACACCCCTCTAAATGGTTATCATAACCAAAAAATCGGTTGACTGTGAGCCTCCTAGACTGTGAGCCCACTGTTGGGTAGGGACCGTCTCTATATGTTGCCAACTTGTACTTCCCAAGCGCTTAGTACAGTGCTCTGCACACAGTAAGCACTCAATAAATACGATTGAATGAATGAATGAATGGTAACCCAGTTTTCTGGATATGCATATGCTAGGTATCTAAGCGTGGGGACTTTCCTTTTTTCAGAGCGGCAGTTGCCCAAAAATCAATCAATTAATCAATGGTATTTATAGTAATAAGAATAAGAATAAGAATGGCATGTATTAAGCGGTTACTGTGTGCCGAGCATTCATTCATTCAATCATATTTATTGAGTGCTTACTGTGTGCAGAGCACTGCACTAAGCGCTTGGGAAGTACAAGTTGGCAACATATAGAGACGGTCCCTACCCAGCTATTTACAAAGCTTACTGCCATTTTTACTTTTGCTTCACCTGATGATTCTTACTGAGCTTCTACTTCCACTCCTTTCCTAACTGCAGTAGCCCATCCTGGTCTACCTGAAGCCACTGATTCCCAACTTTCACCTGGGCTGCATCAGCCAATCTTATGTATTGAGTGTGCAGGACTCTGTACTAAACACCTGGGAGAGTACGATATAACAATATAACAGACACGTTCCCTGCCCACAGCAATCTTACAGTCTCAGGAATTGTTTCACCGTATCTGCAAGTGTTTCAATGCTGCCCGAAAGCTGATTAAAGTCACTTATAACCTTCCATTTCCACAACCTTTAGTTTCTCTTCAACACCAGCAAGGTTGAGGGTGACAGAAAAATGACATATATTTTCATTGCTCGTAAGAGAGGTTAGAAACTTAAGCTAGGGAGAGAACAAAATTGAACCCACGACATTGGAGGGTCATTTTTGAAATATGGCATTGACCAAAGAGTTCACTGGGTGATAGTACGTCAGATAAACTGGCAATTGAAATCTATTAATGATCCTAACTACTCAGTTATGAAACTATTACCTTTTAGACTGTGAGCCCACCTTTTAGACTGTGAGCCCACTGTTGGGTAGGGACTGTATATGTTGCCAACTTGTACTTTCCAAGCGCTTAGTACAGTGCTCTGCACACAGTAAGCGCTCAATAAATATGATTGATTGATATTACCTAAATTCTTCCTCTAAGAAATTATTTGCCCTCGTGACTCAGTGACAGAATGAATGCGTGTTTGGGATAAGCGTTTCTCTGAGGTCTCAAACCACTGTTTCAGTAATGCCCACTGCATTTTTAAGACATAAAAAGATGTTAAAGGGGGTAAATACCTTCATTTTACAGATTGGGAAGTACCAGGAAGAGCCCTGATTAAAAAAGCGTTCTTGACAGATCAATGATAAATGAAATCTATAATTCTATTTATTTATATTGATGCCTGTTTACTTGTTTTGATGTCTGCCTTCCCCCTTCTAGACTGTAATCCCGGTGTGGGCAGGGATTGTCTCTGACTTGCTGAACTGTACTTCTCAAGCTCTTAGTGCAGTGCTCTAGTGCTTTTAGACTGTGAGCCCACTGTTGGGTAGGGACTGTCTCTATATGTTGCCAACTTGTACTTCCCAAGCGCTTAGTACAGTGCTCTGCACACAGTACGCGCTCAATAAATACAATTGATGATGATGGAAAGAAACCAGACTTTGGAGTCAGAGGTCATGGGTTCAAATCCCGGCTCCGCCACTTGTCAGCTGTGTGACTTTGGGCAAGTCACTTCACTTGTCTGTGCTTCAGTTACCTCCTCTGGAAAATGGGGATTAAGTCTGTGAGCCCCAGGTGGGACAACTTGATTACCTTGTATCCACCCCAGCGCTTAGAACAGTGCTTTGCACATAGTAAGCGCTTACTAAATGCCATTATTATTGTTATTATTATTATTATTATTATTATTATTAAATACGATTGAATGAATGAATGAGATCATCATTCTATTCACTAGAGGATACTGCCTCCTACAGCTTGAAAATAGAACTTTTAAATCTAGGTTCAGGAAGAAAAAAGCTATTTAACCTTCACAAATACATTCTAATTTTAACATGTCTTTGGTTGACCTCCAGTTTTTTCTCACCTCTAGGTAGAAAAAAAACCTAAAGAGGGCAAATGTAACGGCATTTATGTAAGACTTTATATGTGCAAAGCACTGTACTAAGCGCTGGGAGAGGAATTAGACATGGTGGCTGTATCTCAGGGGACTCTCAATATCTATCCAATTAAGATGCCTTCGCGGGGGGCGGCTCAATGTCTTTCCAATAAAGGGATTCAGTTGCAATCCAAGACTGTAAGACGGTTGAGCCAAATATGCTTGCAATTTCCCTGTTGAGGGCAATACAACCACAAATAGGAAGAGAATTCCAAGGGCAAGGGGAATAATAATGATAGTTGTGATATTTTTTAAGTGCTTACTATGTGCCAAGCACTGTACTAAGTGGATTGTCAGGTCCCACATGGGGCTCGCAGCTTAAGTAGGAAGGAGAACAAGTACTGAATCCCCATGTTGGAGAAACGAAATGACTTGCCCAAGGTCAACCCAGGTTCATTAATTAATAACAATAATAATAATAATAATGAGGAATTTATTAAGTGCTTACTATGTGCAAAACACTATTCTAAGCGCTGGGGAGGTTATAAGGTGATCAGGATGTCCCATGGGGCCTCACAGTCTTAATCCCCATTTTACAGATGAGGTAACTGAAAGCCAGAGAAGTGAAGTGACGCCCAAAGTCACACAGCTAACAATTGGTGGAGCCAGGATTTGAACCCATGACCTCTGACTCCAAAACCTGTGTTCCTTCCACTGAGCCAGCTCAGTGGCACTGCAGCTCCTTTTAAGAGGTGCCCAAGAGGATGATCATTGAATGATTTACCTTGAGAATGCACAATTGAATTAAAGTATATACTGTGTACACACTACAATTGATTGGCTATGCCTTTTGCCTATCAATCAATGGTATTTCTTGAGCATTTACTGTTTCAGAGCATTTGGGAAAGTTCAACGTATCAGAGTTAACACACATGATCCCTGCCTTCAAGGAGCTTACAGTTGGGGTAGGGGGTAAGAAGTGGGGAAGGTGATGGAGACAGGCATTAGAATGCATTAAAGGTAAAATATAGGCAGGTAGAAAAATGGCAGAATATAAGGATGTGTAAACATGCCCTAAGGTATATCAAAGTGCTTAAGGGGTGCAGAACCAAAAGCATAAGTGACCCAGAAAGGAGGGTAAATAGGTTCTGAGAGGAGATGTGATTTTAGTTGGACTTTGAAGATGGAGAGAGTGGTGGTCCGTCAGCTACAAAGGGGGAGGGAGTTCTAAGCCGGTGGGATGAAATAAAAAGGAGACAGGAGACGATGAAAGAGACAAGACTGAGGTACTCGAAGTAGGTTGGTGTTAGATGTGTGAAGTGTGTGGGTCGAGTCTGCCGCTAACTTCCTCACTGTGCCTCATTCTCGCCTGTCCTGTCGTCGACCCCCGGCCCACGTCCTGCCCCTGGCCTGGAATTCCCTCCCACTGCACATCCGCCAAACTAGCTCTCTTCCTCCCTTCAAAGCCCTACTGAGAGCTCACCTCCTCCAGGAGGCCAGCCCAGACTGAGCCCCCCGCTTTTTCCTCTCCTCCCCTCCCCATCACCCTCCTCCCTCCACCCTCCACCCTTCCCCTCCCCACAGCACTTGCATTTATTTGTACATATTTATTACTCTATTTTATTAATGATGTGCATATAGCTATAATTCTATTTATTCTGATGGTTTTGACACCTGTCTACATGTTTGTTTTGTTGTCTGCCTCCCCCTTCTACACTGCGAGCCCGCTGTTGGGTAGGGACCATCTCTATGTGTTGCCAACTTGTACTTCCCAAGCACTTAGTACAGTGCTCTGCACACAGTAAGCGCTCAATAAATGATTGATTGAATGAATGAATGAATATAAGCTGCATTGGCTAGAATGGAGAGAAAGCTTACTGGGTGCCTTAAAGGCTACAGTAAGGAGTTTCTATCCAATGCTGAGATGGAAGGACAAGCAGTGGAGGTTTTTGAGCAGTGGGAAGCAGTGGCCCGAAACATTTTTTTAAAAAATGATCCAGACAGCAAAGTGAAAGGAGGGACTAGAAGTCAGCAAGGAGGCTAATGCAGCCATCAAGGAAAGATCTGAGAAATGCCTGAACCAGCAGGGTAGCAATTTGGGTCAAGAGACAGGGCTAGATTTAGTGACAGACTAAATATGTGGGTTAAATGAGAGAGATAATAATAATGTTGGCATTTGTTAAGCGCTTACTATGTGCCAGGCACTGTACTAAGTGCCGGGATGGATACAAGCAAATCAGGTTCGGCACAGTCCCTGTCCCACGTGGGGCTCACAGTCTCAACCCCCATTTTACAGATAGGGAACTGAGGCCCAGAGAAGTGAAGTGACTCACCCAAGGTCACACAGCAGACAAGTGGCGGAGCCAGTATTAGAACCCATGACTTTCTAACTCCCAGGCCTGTGCTCTCAAAGCCATGCTGCTTTCTTCTAGACTGCTTCATGCTGCAGTCTTCTAGACTATGAGCCCATTGTTGGGTAGGGACCGTCTCTATATGTTGCCAACTTGTACTTCCCAAGCACTTAGTACAGTGTTCTGCACACAGTAAGCGCTCAATAAATACGATTGAATGAAATGCTTTGTATGAGTCAAGGATAATGCCAAGATTACTGGCTTGTGAGACAGAGGACGGTTGTGTCGTCTACAGTGATAAGGAAAGTCTGGAGAAGGACAAGGATTGGGTGGGAAGATGAGGAATTCATTCTGGAGCTGTTAAGTTTGAGGTTTTGGTGGGACGTGAGCCCACTGTTGGGTAGGGACTGTCTCTATATGTTGCCAACTTGTACTTCCCAAGTACTTAGTACAGTGTTCTGCACACAGTAAGCGCTCAATAAATATGATTGAATGAATGACATCCAAGTAGAAGTGTTCTGAAGGCAGGAGGAAAAGCAGAAACGCAGAGGAGATAGGTCAGGGCTGGAGCGGTAGATTTGGAAACCATCTGTGTCGAGATGGTAGAGTTTCTCCAAGGAAGGGAGTACAGATGGAGAATTGAAGATTGTAAACCACTAGATCATTTTAACCAACTCTCTCGCACTGTATCAATCAATCAATCAATCGTATATCCAGGGCTTAGAACAGTGCTTCACACATAGTAAGTGCTTAACAAATACCATCACTATTTATTGAGTGTTTACTATGTTCAGGGAACTGTACAAAGCACTTGAGAGAGTACAACATAACAGAGTTGGTTATTAACTTAACAGTTCCCTCCCCACAAGGAGCTTACAGTAGAGTGAGAGATAGACATTACATTAAGAATATGTACATAAATAATGATAATGATGGTATTTGTTAAGCGCTTACTATGTGCAAAGCACTGTTCTAAGCACTGGATAATAATGGCATTTGTTAAGCGCTTACTATGTGCCAAACACTGTTCAAAGCGCTGGAGGAGATACAAGGTAATCGGGTTGTCCCACCTAAGGTTCACACTTTTAATCCTCATTTTCCAGATGAGGTAACTGAGGCAAAGAGAAGTTAAAAGACTTGCCCAAAGTCACACAGCTGACAAGTGGCGGGGCCGGGATTAGAACCCAAGACCTCTGACTCCCAAGCCCATCCACTGAGACACATAAATGTTGTGGGGCTGAGCAGGGGGTGAATAAAGGGCAAATATCAAGCTCAGTTCAGTGGTCTGCATGTAATAAGTGCTCCATATTTACCACTGATTGATTGAGAAGGGGACCAAGAATTCAGCAATGAAGGACCCCCACAATTTGGGGGTGGGAGTGAGAGGAAGACTGGGCAAAAGAGACTGAGGAACAGCCTGAGTGGCCTGTTGTGTGACCTTGGTTGAGTCACATAACCTGAGAAGCAGTATGGCATAGTGAATAAAACTCAGGCTTGAGAATCAGAAGGGTATAGGTTGTAATCCTGGCTCTGCCACTTATCTGCTGTGTGACCTCGGGCAAGTCACTTCACGCTAGAGAAGCAGCGTGGCTCAGTGGAAAGACCACAGGCTTGGGAGTCAGAGGTCATGGGTTCAAATCCCAGCTCCGCCGCTTGTCAGCTGTGTGACTTTGGGCAAGTCACTTAACTTCTCTGTGCCTCAGTTACCTTATCTGCAAAATGGGGATTAAGATTGTGAGCCCTACATGGGACAACCTGATCACCTTGTATCCTCCCCAGCACTTAGAACAGTGCTTTGCACATAGTAAGCGCTTAACAAATACCAAAAGTATTATTATTATTATTTCTTCTTTTCTCTGTGTCTCAGTTCCCTGTTCTGCAAAACGGGGATTGAGACTGTGAGCCCCACGTGGGACAGGGACTGTGTCCAACCCGATTTGCTTGTATCCACCTCAGTGCTTAGTTCAGTGCCTGGCACACGGTAAGTGCTTAACAAATACTATTATTATTATTATTACTTCTCCATGCCTCACTTCTCTCGCCTGTTAAATGGGGATTCAATACCAACTCTCTCTCTCCTTTAGACTGTGAGTCCCATGTCCTGCCGGATTACCTTGTTTCTACCCCAGGGCTAAGTACCGTGCTTGACACATAGCACATTAAAAAAAAATAAAACCCAGAATTATTAAATGCTAGTTTATCACTAGTGTGTGTTGGGTATGCCTTACTGGATAACTAGTTTATATTGTCTGTGCACTTTTAAATGAATAGTTCATTCATTCATTCAATCATATTTATTGAGCGCTTACTGTGTGCAGTGCACTGTACTAAGCACTTGGGAACATAGAGAGATGGTCCCTAACCAACAACGGGCCCACAGTCTAGAAGTTCGAATAAGAATAAGAATAGTGCATATTGAGTATGCATTATTTGATCAAAAGTTTATATGGAGACTGCACCATGATGCATTTAAAGAAAATGTTTCTAACTCTAACTCTAAAATTTAAATGAATGATCCACTTCAAACCTCCCATTCTCCTATGATGGCATTCTCCAAGATGACACCCCATCCGGACAGCAAGTACTGTTACCTTGAATACGCGATTGTTTGTTCAAACGTTGGTGGCAAACATCCAGGTGCATAAAACCTTTTAATTTGAGGAAGTGAACACAATATGATTTTCCTCACTACTTTTGGCTTTGCACTGCAGCATTGTTATAGAGCAGAAAAAAAAAAAAAAACTTGCAATAAGGAAACCCCCCAATTCCTCCCCCTGGGGTGGCAGGCCTAACGGACCACTCCAGTACAAGGTAAACTTGGCCATTAGCACAAAGTAGGATGGCAAACAGGTCAAACTTCCAAAAAGAAAATTCTGATGGAAGCTACATGAAAAACAAGTCTTAGGATCCTGACATTTTACCTATTTAGGGAAAAACTGAAAAAGATTCAAAATAAACAGGAAATCTATAAAAGGAGGGGGGCTAGTTTAGAGGAGATTAACGGAGAGTCTAAATCTGTTTTGATTTTCTGCCAGTGGTCTGCAAACACCTGACTGAGCCCCAGACTGAGCCCCCATTTTTCCTCTCCTCCTCCCCATCCCCGACACCTTACCTCCTTCCCTTCCCCACAGCACCCGTATATATTTATTTATGTTTGTACGTATTTATTACTCGATTGATTGATTTTACTTGTACATATCTATTCTATTTATTTTATTTTGTTAGTATGTTTGGCTTTGTTCTCTGTCTCCCCCTTCTAGACTGTGAGCCCACTGTTGGGTAGGGACTGTCTCTATATGTTGCCAACTTGTACTTCCCAAGTGCTTAGTACAGTGGTCTGCACACAGTAAGCACTCAATAAATACAATTGATTGATTGATAAATGTTTGTACAGATTTATTACTCTATTTTACTTGTACATACTTACTATTCTATTTATTTTGTTAATGATGTGCATCTAGCTTTGCTTCTATTTATTCTGATGACTTGACACCTGTCCACATGTTTTGTTTTGTTGTGTGTTTCCCCCTTCTAGACTGTGAGCCCACTGTTGGGTAGGGACTGTCTCTATACGTTGCCAACTTGTACTTCCCAACGCTTAGTACAGTGCTCTGCACACAGTAAGCGCTCAATAAATAAGCAGCAGACAAGCAGCGTGGCTCAGTGGAAAGAGCCCGGGCTTTGGAATCAGAGGTCATGGGTTCAAACCCCGGCTCTGCTAATTGTCAGCTGTGTGACTCTGGGCAAGTCACTTCACTTATCTGTGCCTCAGTTCCCTCATCTGTCAAATGGGGATTAAGACTGTGAGCCCCCCATGGGACAACCTGATCACCTTGCAACCTCTCCAGCACTTAGAGCAGTGCTTTGCACATAGTAAGCGCTTAATAAATGCCATTATTATTATTATTATTATTTATTATTAATAAATACAACAATGAATGAATGAACCTGAGAAAATTCCCTTAGCTATTTTCAAAAGACTTTGCATGCAGTTTTAGGGGACCAGTGGAACATGTCTGAACACTCTGTGAGATTCAGTATTTACTAAATGTCAGGGAATCAAGACAAATAGGAAATGAAAGAACTTGGGTGAAGTTTAGCACAGGCCTGGGAGTAAGAGAACTTGGGCTCTAATTCTCACTCAGCCACTTTCCTGCTTTGACACCTTGGGTAAGTCTTTTAACTTCTCTACGGATCAGTTCCCTTTTCTGTAAATCAATCAAGCAATCAATCAATCGTATTGATTGAGCGCTTACTGTGTGCAGAGCACTGTACTAAGCGCTTGGGAAGTACAAGTTGGCAACATATAGAGATGGTCCCTACCCAACAGTGGGCTCACAGTCTAGAAGGGGGAGACAGAGAACAAAACGCTTTAACAAAATAAAACAAATAGAATAGATATGTGCAAGTAAAATAAAGAAATAATAAAGTGGGGATTCAATACCTGTTCCGCTTCCTACTTAGACCAGGAGATTCCTGGGGGACTGGGATTGAGTCTGACCTGATTTCCTTGTATCTACCTCAATGCTTAACACAGAGTATGCACTTAAATACCACCATTCTGATTACTGTTATGATGCTGGTTCTCAAAGTATTTTACAAATGAGATAACGGAGGCCCAGAGAAGTGAAGTGACTTACCCCAGGTCACACACGGAGCCAGGATTAGAACCCACTCTTCTCCCACTCCTATGTCATCCTGACTTGCTCCCTTTATTCAACCGCCCCGCCCAGCCCCACACCACTTATGTCCATATCTGTCATTTCTTTATTTCTATTAATGTCTGTCTCCCCCGCTAGGCTGTAAGCTCTCTGTGGGCAGGCAATGTGTCCATTGATTTTATAGTGTACTCCCCCAAGCGCTTAATGCTCTACCGGAGTGCTCTGCATACTGTAAGTGCTCAATAAATAGGACTGACCGACTCACTGTTGGTCTCTGAGCAGCGAGGAACCTGAAATTCTGCTCCTCGAGTGACGGCCCCCTTCTGAGCTTTCTTTTTGGCTTTATGGTCTTTTTGTGTTTTGTTTCCTCTCTCTTCACTGGTATATTCCAAGTGCCTTCTTTCCCTTTTTCATTTTTAGACTGTGAGCCCCACAAGGGACAGGGACTGGTGTCTAATTCCCACTCGGTAGGATTATCAGGAATAGTAATTGAAATGTTTGCAAATGACACATATAACCATCTCCAATGCCTTGGGCAAAAACCCTTCCTCTTGGTCTGTGAACACTCTGATCTTAAAATAGCCTGACATATGCTCGGGCTCACTCTCTCCATCACTCCTCTATGGAAGATGCATTAATAATATTAATAATAATAATAATAAAAGTGTTTGCTAATCAATCAATGATAGCAAGTGCTACTATTCTAGACTGTGAGCCCGTTGCTGGGTAGGGACCGTCTCTACATGTTGTCAACTTGTACTTCCCAAGCGCTTAGTACAGTGCTCTGCACACAGTAAACACTCAATAAATACAATTGAATGAAAGAATGAATGAATGTGCATAGCACTGTATTAAGCACTTGGGAGAGTAATAATAATAATAATAATTATGGTATTTGTTAAGCACTTAATATGTGCCAAGCACTGTTCTAAGCACTGGGGTAGATACAGGGTAATCAGGTTGTCCCATGTGGGGCTCACACTTTTAATCCCCATTTTACAGATGAGGTAACTGAGACACAGAGAAGCGAAGTGACTTACCCAAAGTCACACAGCAGACAAGTGGCGGAGTTGGAATTAGAACCCATGCCCTCTGACTCCCAAGCCCGTGCTCCTATTGTTTTGTTGTCTGTCTCCCCCTTCTCGACTGTGAGCCCGTTGTTGGGTAGGGACCGTCCCTATATGTTGCCAACTTGTACTTCCCAAGCGCTTAGTACAGTGCTCTGCACATAGTAAGTGCTCAATAAATACGATTGAATGAATGAATGAATCCATGCTGCTGCTGTAGTAATGGCATTTGTTAAGCGCTTACTATGTGCAAAGCACTGTTCTAAACGCTGGACAATACAACCTAATTAGTGGACACATTCCCTGCCCATTATGAGCTTACAGTTTCGGGGTTACTATGTGCCAAGCACTATTCTAAGCACTGAGGCAGATTCAAGATGTCAGGTTGACGCTGTAGTGATGGCATTTGTTAAGCACTTACTATGTGCAAAGCACTGTTCTAAACGCTGTACAATGCAACAGAATTAGTGGACACATTCCCTGCCCATTATGAGCTTACAATCTCGGGGTTACTATGTGCCACGCACTATTCTAAGCACTGAGGCAGATTCAAGATGTCAGGCTGGACGCTGTAGTGATGGCATTTGTTAAGCGCTTACTATGTGCAAAGCACTGTTCTAAACGCTGTACAATACAGAATTAGTGGACACATTCCCTGCCCATTATGAGTTTAAAGTCTCGGGGTTACTATGTGCCAAGCACTATTCTAAGCACTGAGGCAGATTGAAGATGTCACGCTGGACACTTTCTCTGTCCCATATGGGGCTCACAGCTTAAGTAGGAGGGAAAACAGGTTTCTTAATGCCCATGTTAAAGATGAAGAAACTGAGATGCAGAAGTTAAGTGACTTTTTTATGGTATTTGTTAAGGACGTACTATGTGCTAGGCACTGTACCAAGTGCTGGTGAAGATCTAAGATAATCAGCTTGGACACAGAAAATATTCCCATTTTACAGAAAAGGAAACCGCGGCCCCGAGAAGTGAAATGGCTTACCCAAGGTCACAAAGCAGACAAGTGGTGGAGCCAAGATTAGAACCCAGATCCTTCTGACTGCCAGGCCTGTGCTCTATCCATTCATTCATTCAAACGTGTTTATTGAGCACTTACTTTCATTCAATCGGATTTATTGAGCGCTTACTGTGCGCAGAGCACTGCACTAAGCAACATACGGAGACGGTCCCTACCCAACAATGGGCTCACAGTCTGTGTGCACAGCACTGTACTAAGCGCTTGGGAGAGTATAATATAACAACAGACCTGTTCCCTGTCCACAACAAGCTCACAGCCCAGAGGGGGAGGCGGACATTAATAAAAATAAATAGATAAATAAGTAAATTACAGATCTATACATAGGTGCTTGGGAAGTACTAAGACTGTGATTCCCCCTGTGGGACAACCTGATCACCTTGTAACCTCCTCAGCGCTTAGAACAGTGCTTTGCACATAGTAAGCGCTTAATAAACACCATTATTATTATTATTATTATGTGTGCTGTGGGGACGGGAGGGAGGATGAATGAAGAAGCAAGTCAGAGTGGCATAGACGGGAGTGGGAGAAGAAGAGAGGAGGGCTTAGTCAGGGAAGGCTTCCCATGCTGCTTCTCAAAGTGTCACTACAAGCAAGTGGGCTTTAGGACACGATTTTGTTTGAGGGTATTCCTCCAACCACCTGTATATATGTACATATGTTTGTACATATTTATTACTCTATTTATTTATTTTACTTGTACATATCTATTCTATTTATTTTATTTTGTGAGTATGTTTGGTTTTGTTCTCTGTCTCCCCCTTTTAGACTGTGAGCCCACTGTTGGGTAGGGACTGTCTCTATATGTTGCCAATCTGTACTTCCCAAGCGCTTAGTACAGTGCTCTGCACATAGTAAGCGCTCAATAAATACGATTGATGATGGTGATGATGATAACCAAGAGGCCCTCCATATTGCAACTGGCAGGTGTGCGGAAGAAAAGGGCACACTTGGGTCGGTGGTTCACTGCACGGATGCCAGTGAGCAGAGGGCTCTTCAAGGAAAATGTTCTCTAGCAACACCAAGGTCTTCACTGCCCAACAGCCTAGAAGTTGTTTTGAATTCAGTTCGGAGACATGTTCCTGCAGTAGGGTGCTCAACGACACCCTTGGGCCTGGGAGAAATAATGCTTCTCCCTGACTTTCCCATCACTGTAGACAGCACTACCACCCTCCCTCTCTTACAAGCCCCAACCTTGGCCTTTTCCTCAACTCATCTCTCTTTCAACCCACAGATTCGGTCTGTCACCAAATCCGGTCAGTTCAACCTTCACGACATCACTAGAATCCATTCATTCATTCAATCGGATTTATCGAGCGCTTATAATAATAATAATAATAATAATGGTGGTATTTGTTAAGCGCTTACTATGTGCAAAGCACTGTTCTAAGCGCTGGGGGATACAAGGTGACCAGGTTGTCCCACTTGGGGCTCACAGTCTTAATCCCCATTTTACAGATGAGGTAACTGAGGCACAGAGAAGTTAAGTGACTTGCCCAAGGTCACACAGCTGACAAGTGGGGGAGCCGGGATTCGAACCCATGACCTCTGACTCCCAAGCCCGTGCTCTTTCCACTGAGCCACGCTGCTTACTGAATCCACCCAAATGCAAGCAGCGTGGCTCGGTGGAAAGAGCCCGGGCTTGGGAGTCAGAGGTTGAGGGTTCTAATCCCGGCTCTGCCGCTGATCAGCTGGGCGACCTTGGGCAATCACTTGACTTCTCTGGGCCTCAGTTCTGTAAAAGCAGCGTGGCTCAGTGGAAAGAGAACGAACTTTGGAGTCAGTGGCCGTGCGTTCAAATCCCAGCTCCGCCAATTGTCAGCTGGGTGACCTTGGGCAAGTCACTTAACTTCTCTGGGCCTCAGTTCCCTCATCTGTAAAATGGGGGTTGACTGTGAGCCCCCCGTGGGACAACCTGATCACCTTGTATCCCCCCAGCGCTTAGAACAGTGCTTTGCACATAGTACGCGCTTAATAAATGCCATCATTATTAAAATGGGGATTGACTGTGGGACCCCCGTGGGACAACCTGATCCCCTTGCAGCCTCCCCAGAGCTTAGAACAGTGCTTTTCACATAGTAAGTGCTTAATAAATGCTATTATTATTATTATTACTAAAATGGGGATGAAAACTGTGACCCCCATGTGGGACAACCTCATTACCTTGTATCTTCCCCAGCGCTTAGAACAGTGTTTGGCACATAGTAAGCGTGTAAGAAATGCCATTATTATTATTATTATTAATCCAAGCACTTGGCCTACCTGCCTCCATTACTACATCCTTGTTGTGACCGCCCAGCCTTCTGCCTCCCCCCCACTTCAGAAAAGCATTGAATCCATGTTTCCCCACTCCTCAAGAACTTCCAGTGTTTACCCAACCACCTCCACATCAAAGAAAAACTCCCTACCATCGGATTTGAAGCAGTCAGTCACTTTTCCCAGTCCTACCATACTTCCCTGATTTCCTACTACAATCCAGTGCGCACAATTCACTCCTCTAATGCCACTACTGAACCGGGATCTCGTCTATCTCACCACCGAACCCTGGCCCACGTCCCGCCTCTGGCCTGGAATGCCCCTCTTCATCATTCACCCTCCCCATCTTCAAAGCCTTATTGACAGCACATCTCCAAGAGACCTTTATAATAATCATAATGGCATTTATTAAGCGCTTACTATGTGCAAAGCACTGTTCTAAGCGCTGGGGAGGTTACAAGGTGATCAGGTTGTCCCACGGGGGGCTCACAGTCTTCATCCACATTTTGCAGATGAGGGAGCTGAGGCCCAGAGAAGTGAAGTGACTTGCTCAAAGTCACACAGCTGACGAGTGGCGGAGCCGGGATTTGAACCCATGACCTCTGACTCCAAAGCCCGGGCTCTTTCCACTGAGCTATGCTGCTTCTCTAAATTTGACTAAACCCCCGTTTCCTCTTCTCTTGCTCCCCTCCACGTCAGCGTTGCACTTGGATTTGCACTCTTTATTCACCCACCCTCAGCCCCATAGCACTTATGTCCATATCCGTAATTTTATTTATATTAATATCTATCTCCCCCTCTAGACCGGTCAGTTTTTCTTTTATATTTTTTAAATGGCATTTGTTAAACACATTATGTGGTGGGTACTGTACTAAGCATTGGGTAGATACCAGCTAATCGGTTTGGACACAGTCCCTGTCCCACATAGGGCTCACAGCCTTAATCCCCATTTTACAGATGAGGTAACTGAGGCCTGGAGAAGTATTTGACTTGCCCAACAAGTGGCAGAGCTGGGATTAGGAACCAGGTCCTTTTGATTTGATAGTCAGGGAAAGGAACCACCACTCTATTAAATAATAATAATAGTGATGGCATTTGTTAAGCGCTTACTATGTGCAGAGCACTGTTCTAAGCACTGGATAAATGATGGCATTTGTTAAGCGCTTACTATGTGCAAAGCACTGTTCTAAGTGCTGGGGGGGATACAAGGTGATCAGTTTGTCCCACGTGGGGTGCACAGTCTTCGTCCCCATTTTACAGATGAGGGAACTGAGGCCCAGAGAAGTGAAGTGACTTGCCCAAAGTCACACAGCTGACACTTGGCAGAGCTGGGATTTGAACCCATGACCTCTGACTCCAAAACCCGGGCTCTTTCCATTGAGCCAATTACTACATTGTACTCTCCTAAGTGCTCAGTGCATTGCTTGGCACATTGTAAGCTCTCAAGACTGTAAGCCCGCTGTGTTGTGGGGACCGTCTCTATATGTTGCCAACTTGTACTTCCCAAGCGCTTAGTACAGTGCTCTGCACACAGTAAGCACTCAATAAATACGATTGA
This sequence comes from Tachyglossus aculeatus, assembly GCF_015852505.1. NCBI lineage: Eukaryota > Metazoa > Chordata > Mammalia > Monotremata > Tachyglossidae > Tachyglossus > Tachyglossus aculeatus. The sequence goes on along the minus strand of NC_052067.1, from coordinate 144,967,183 downwards.
ATGAATGAATGCATAGAAATATGATTGATTGAACATTCATTCAATCGTATTTATTCAGCGCTTACTGTGTGAAGAGCACTGTACTAAGCGCTTGGGCAGTACAAGTCGGCAACATATAGAGACGTCCCCTACCCAACAACGGGCTCACAGTCTAGAAGGGGGAGACAGACAACAAAACAAGACATTTAGACAGGTGTCAAAATAGTCAGAACAAATAGAATTATAGCTACCCATACTAGGAGACCTGAAAGTGGGCATAAAAAGTGCTCAATAGATACCATTCATTCATTCAGTCAGTCAATTCAATAGTATTTACTGAGCGCTTATTGTGTGCAAATAACTATACAAAGCGCTTACCACTGACTGACTGAATAGAAATGAAGGGGATTTAGGTGAAAGGAGAGCATTAATCTCTCCAAAAGCTGCTGTCAGAGCTGAGAAGCAGCGTGGAAAGAGCACGGGCTTTGGAGTTCAAATCAGCTCAGGTCATGGGTTCAAATCCTGACTCCGCCACATGTCAGCTGTGTGACTTTGGGCAAGTCACTTAACTTCTCTGGGCCTCAGTTCCCTCATCTGGAAAATAGGGATGAAGATTGTGAGCCCCCCGTGGGACAACCTGGTCACCTTCTAACCTCCCCAGCGCTTAGAACAGTGCTTTGCACATAGTAAGCGCTTAATAAAATGCCATCATAAAAAAAAGTTGGGAACTGCCCTCTAAAGTATAAGGTCACTGTGGGCAGGGAATGTTTCTACCCACTCCGTTGTTCTGTACTCTCCCAAGTGCTTAGTACAGTGCTCTGCGTATGGTAAGTAGTCAATAGTTATGATTGACTGATTGAGGAACCTTGGAGGCAGATGCCACTGGCCAGTCAGTTCACCTTTCTGGGTCTCAGCCAGAGGCCATACTTCATCATCATCATCATCATCATCAATCATATTTATTGAGCGCTTACTGTGTGCAGAGCACTGTACTAAGCGCTTGGGAAGTACAAATTGGCAACATATAGAGACAGTCCCTACCCCACAGTGGGCTCACAGTCTAAAAGGGGACTTTTAAATATATATACTTTTATATTATATAAGTTATATATTATATATAAGTTATATTATATATAAGTACATATATAAGTTATATATTATATATACTTATATATATATATATATATACTTATATAAATACTTATATGCGTGACTCAGTGGAAAGAGCCCGGGCTTTGGAGTCAGAGGTCATGGGTTCAAATCCCGGCTCCGCCAATTGTCAGCTGTGTGACTCTGGGCAAGTCACTTCTCTGTGCCTCAGTGACCTCATCTGGAAAATGGGGATTAAGACTGTGAGCCCCTGTGGGACACCCTGATTACCTTGTAACCTCCCCAGCGCTTAGAACAGTGCTTTGCGCATAGTAAGCGCTTAATAAATGCCATTATTATTATCATATCTTGCAGGAAGTAGGAGAAGTAAAGACAGAACTGCTCAATAATAATAATGATAATAATAATAAAGGTATTCGTTAAGCGCTTACTATGGGCCACATGCTGTTCTAAGCACTGGGGTAGATACAAGGTAATCAGTTTGGACACAGTCCTGTCCCATGTGGGGCTCACAGTCTTAATCCCCATTTTGCAGATGAGATAACTGAGGCCCAGAGAAGTGAAGTGACTTGTCCAAGGTCACACAACAGGCAAGTGGCGGAGCCGGAATTAGAACCCATGACCTTCTGATGCCACTCTGCAAGCCGTTGGGGCTAGAGGAATGAGAGGGAAGAGGTTCTCGGCCGGCATACACAGATCATTTATCCTTATTACTGGATTCACTCAGCCCGTTTCCGCTAAGCCCTGCACATGGTGCTGGGGAAGTTACATAATCATCATCATCATCATCAATCGTATTTATTGAGCGCTTACTATGTGCAGAGCACTGTACTAAGCGCTTGGGAAGTACAAATTGGCAACACATAGAGACAGTCCCTACCCAACAGTGGGCTCACAGTCTAAAAGGGGGAGACAGAGAACAAAACCAAACATACTAACAAAATAAAATAAATAGGATAGATATGTACAAGTAAAATAAATAAATAAATAGAGTAATAAATATGTACAACCATATATACATATATACAGGTGCCGTGGGGAAGGGAAGGAGGTAAGATGAGGGGGATGGAGAGGGGGACGAGGGGGAGAGGAAGGAAGGGGCTCAGTCTGGGAAGGCCTTCTGGAGGAGGTGAGCTCTCAGTAGGGCCTTGAAGGGAGGAAGAGAGCTAGCTTGGCGGATGGAAAATCAGATCCGATACAGTCCCTGCCCCAGAGACAGTTCACAATATGCCAAGTGGGGAAAGAAGGCTCAGGGTAGGTGACTTATACAAGGTCACACAGCAGGTGAGTGGTAGAGCTAGGATTAGAACCCGAGTCTCCAAACTCCCAGTTCAATATTCTTTCCATAGACCACACTACTTCACCATTAAGGACAACCCAAGATCAATCAATCAATCAATCGTATTTATTGAGCGCTTACTGTGTGCAGAGCACTGTACTAAGCGCTTGGGAAGTATAAGTTGGCAACATATAGAGACGGTGCCTACCCAACAGTGGGCTCACAGTCTAGAAGATGGAAATGAATTTGCGAGAACGAGGAGTTTTGTTCCTTAATGACTGGTTTTAGACTGTGAGCCCACTGTTGGGTAGGGACTGTCTCTATGTGATGCCAATTTGTACTTCCCAAGCGCTTAGTACAGTGCTCTGCACATAGTAAGCGCTCAATAAAACCGATTGATTGATTGATTGGTTTTTGTTTTTAAATGGTATTAAGTGCTTACTATGTGCCGGGCACTGTACTAAATCCTGGGGCAGATACGAGCTAATCAGGTTGGACACAATCCATGTTCCTTATAATAATAATGGCATTTATTAAGCGCTTACTATGTGCAAAGCACTGTTCTAAGCGCTGGGGAGGTTACAAGGAGATCAGCTTGTCCCACGTGGGGCTCCCAGTCTTAATCCCCATTTTACAGATGAGGTAACTGAGGCACAGAGAAATTAAGTGGCTTGCCCAGAGTCACACAGCTGACAAGTGGCAGAGTCGGGATTTGAAACCATGACCTCTGACTCCAAAGCCTGTGCTCTTTGAGGCTCACAGTCCTAATCCCCACTTTACAAATGATCATGATTACTACTAATAATGATGGCATTTATTAAGCACTTACTATGTGCAAAGCACTGTTCTAAGGGCTGGGGAGGTTACAAGGTGATCAGCTTGTCCCACTGGGGGCTCCCAGTCTTAATCCCCATTTTACAGATGAAGTAACTGTGGCACAGAGAAGTTAAGTGGCTTGCCCAGAGTCACACAGCTGACAAGTAGCAGAGTCGGGATTTGAACCCATGACCTGTGACTCCAAAGCCTGTGCTCTTTGAGGCTCACAGTCCTAATACCCACTTTACAAATGAGGTAATAGGCTCAGAGAAGTGACTTGCCCAAGGTCACCCAGCAGACAAGTGTAAGAGCAGGGATGAGAACCCAAGTCCTTCTGATTCCCAGGCCCGTGTTCTTTCCACTAGGCCATGCTGCGTCTCAGCTTGCTCTGTATGATCATCATCATCAATCGTATTTATTGAGCGCTTACTGTGTGCAGAGCACTGTACTAAGCGCTTGGGAAGTACAAATTGGCAACATATAGAGACAGTCCCTAACCAACAGTGGATTAAACTGAATACATTCACTTCTTCCACAGTGTGTGTTCTCTTCGCATTTTGGATGGAATTCTGTTATGGGATTAGAGGACTATTAGATAGACTATGAGGAGAAGGAGAAGAGCTTGTGCCAGTCATCTGTCTGGGCAGGTGTACTGCCCCACGAATGGACATGGGTTCTAATCTCGGTCCGCCACTTGGGTGACGTTGGGCAAATCAATCAATCAGTCAATCAATCAATCGTATTTATTAAGCGCTTACTGTGTGCAGAGCACTGTACTAAGCCCTTGGGAAGGACAAGATGGCAACATATAGAGACGGTCCCTACCCAACAGTGGGCTCACAGTCTAAAAGGGGGAGACAGAGAACAAAACCAAACATACTAACAAAATAAAATAGATAGAATAGATATGTACAAGTAAAATAGAGTAATAAATATGTACAAAAATATATACATATATACAGGTGCTGTGAGGAAGGGAAGGAGGTAAGATGGGGGGGATGAAGAGGGGGACGAGGGGGAGAGGAAGGAAGGGGCTCAGTGTGGGAAGGCCTCCTGGAGGAGGTGAGCTCTCAGTAGGGCCTTGAAGGGAGGAAGAGAGCTAGCTTGGCGGGTGGGCAGAGGGAGGACATTCCAGGCCTGGGGGAGGACGTGGGCCGGGGGTCGGGTTTCTCTGTGCCTCAGTGACCTCATCTGTAAAACGGGGATTGAGACTGTGAGCCCCACATGGGACAGGGACTGTATCCAAACCAATTTGCTTGTATCCACCCCAGCGCTTAGTACAGTGCCCGGCACATAGTAAGCACTTAACAAATACCATAAGTATTATTATCTCTCTCATTTAACCCACATATTTTAACCTGTCACTACACCTGGCCTGCTGTGAGGCCTGCTGTGGCCTAGAGGAAAGGTAACAGCCTTGAAAGGCTGGAGGCCTGGGTTCTAGTCCCCTCTCTGGTATGAGAGTTAAAAAAAATTGTAAATACACAGGAGGGTTTAGAATAAATCATTTAGGAGGGCTGAGGAAAAATTTTAGAAAAGCAGTGTGGCTCAGCGGAAAAGAGCCCGGGCTTTGGAGTCAGAGGTCATGGGTTCAAATCCCGGCTCCGCCAATTGTCAGCTGTGTGATGTTGGGCGAGTCACTTCATTTATCTGTGCCTCAGTTACCTCATCTGTAAAATGGGGATTAAGACTGTGAGCCCCCTGTGGGACAACCTGATCACCTTGTAACCTCCCCAGAGGTTAGAACAGTGCTTTGCACATAGTAAGCGCCTAATAAATGCCATCATTATTATTATCTGGCCCCGTCTCTTCACCCAAATTGCTTGTATCCACCCCCGCACTTAGTACAGTGCCTGGTACATAGTAGACGTTTTAAAAACACCACAATTATTATAAGGCAGATTTCTCTCTCTCCTCACCCCACCCCCTGTTGCCCTTTTTCCCTTCCCCTCCTCCCTATTCCTCTTTCCTTCCCTCTTTCTTCTGTTTCCACAACTGGTGGAGGGAAACTGATCATCTGAAAAAGAATCTTGTTAGATTATCCACAACTGGTGGAGGGAAACTGATCATTTGAAAAAGAATCTTGTTAGATTATCCACTGTAGCAACTGTGGGAGCCAGGCTCTTTAGTTTCCATTTTCCAGGTAAGGAAGGAGCAGGGTTGAGTAACTACAATAAGCACTTGCAGACTAATGATTAAACCAGGGATCTGCTATCTGAATGCGGCACAGTTCTTGGTTGGTTATCAGAACTTCCCTTCATGGAGTCAGGCTTTTCTAGGAACTAACCGTTCCTCGCCTCCCACCCCCCAGGAGCCAGGGAGGAGAGGTCCTTGAATGGTCATTCTAATAATGATAATAATGATCATTACGGTCCTTGTTAAGCACTTACTATGTGCCAAGCACTGTTTCTAAGCACTGGGGTAGATTCAAGTAGATTCAAGGCCCTACTGAGAGCTCACCTACTCCAGGAGGCCTTCCCAGACTGAGCCCCTTCCTTCCTCTCCCCCTCGTCCCCCTCTCCATCCCCCCATCTTACCTCCTTCCCTTCCCCACAGCACCTGTATATATGTATATATGTTTGTACATATTTATTACTCTATTTATTTATTTATTTTACTTGTACATATCTATTCTATTTATTTTATTTTGTTAGTATGTTTGGTTTTGTTCTCTGTCTCCCCCTTTTAGACTGTGAGCCCAATGTTGGGTAGGGACTGTCTCGATATGTTGCCAATTTGTACTTCCCAAGCGCTTAGTACAGTGCTCTGCACATAGTAAGCGCTCAATAAATACGATTGATGATGATGATGATGCCAAGCACTGTTCTAAGCACTGGGGTAGATACAAGATTCAAGTAGATTCAAGGCCCTACTGAGAGCTCACCTCCTCCGGGAGGCCTTCCCAGACTGAGCCCCTTCCTTCCTCTCCCCCTCCTCCCCCTCTCCATCCCCCCATCTTACCTCCTTCCCTTCCCCACAGCACCTGTATATATGTTTGTACATATTGATTACTCTATTTATTTTACTTGTACATATCTATTCTATTTATTTTATTTTGTTAGTATGTTTGGTTTTCTTCTCTGTCTCTCCCTTTTAGACTGTGAGCCCACTGTTGGGTAGGGACTGTCTCTATGTGTTGCCAACTTTTACTTCCCAAGCGCTTAGTACAGTGCTCTGCACACAGTAAGCGCTCAATAAATACGATTGATGATGATACAAGGTAATCAGGTTGGACACAGTCCCTGTCCCTCATGGGACTCACAGTCTTAGAGAAGCAGCGTGGCTCAGTGGAAAGGGCACAGGCTTTGGAGTCAGAGGTCATGGGTTCAAATCCCAGCTCCGCCAACTGTCAGCTGTGTGACTTTGGGCAAGTCACTTAACTTCTCTGTGCCTCAGTTACCTCATCTGTAAAATGGGTTTAAAACTGTGAGCCTCCCATGGGACAACCTGATCATCTTGTAACCTCCCCAGTGCTTAGAACAGTGCTTTGCACATAGTAAGCGCTTAACAAATACCATCATTATTATTATCGTTTTTTAGACTGTGAGCCCACTGTTGGGTAGGGACTGTCTCTATATGTTGCCAACTTGTACTTCCCAAGCGCTTAGTACAGTGCTCTGCACACAGTAAGCACTCAATAAATACGATTGATTGATTGATTGATTTACAGATGAGGTAACTGAGGCCCAGAGGAGTAAAGCGACTTGCTCAAAGTCACACAACAGTCATGTGGCAGTCAGGATTAGAACCCAGGTCCTTGGGACTCCCAGGCCCGAGCTCTAGCCAATAAGCCACGCTGTTTCATTCTGCCTCTTCCGCCCAACCACTGCCACTCCAACCCCCACCTATCCTCAAGAGAATCCCTCTTCTGTCTCCTACTTTGAACACGAGCCTTATAATAATAATAATAATGGTATTTGTTAAGTGTTTACTACGTGCCAAACACTGTCCTAAGCTCTGGGATAGATGTAAGGTTATCAGGTTGTCCCACATGGGGCTCACAGTCTTAATCCCCATTTTGCACGAGGAGACTGAGGCACAGAGAAGTGAAGTGACTTGCCCAAAGTCACACAGCTGACAAGAGGCCGAGCCGGCATTAGAACTCACGACCTCTGACTCCCAACCCCGGGCTCTTGGGGAACAGGGATAATGTGCAACCTCACAATCGTTATTTTGGTATTTCTTAAGTGCTTACTGTGTTTAAGTAAGTAATAATAATAATGGCATTTGCTAAGCACTTACTATGTGCAAAGCACTGTTCTAAGCGCTGGGGGGGATACAAGGTGATCAGGTTGTCCTATGGGGGGCTCACAGTCTTAATCCCCGTTTTACAGATGAGGGAACTGAGGCTCAGAGAAGTTAGGTGACTTGCCCAAGGTCACACAGCAGACATGTGGTGGAGCTGGGATTCGAACCCGTGACCTCTGACTCCAAAGCCCATGCTCTTTCCAGTGAGCCACGCTGCTTCTCTAATAATAATGATGGTATTTGTTAAGCACTTACTATGTGCAAAGCACTGTTCCAAGCGCTGGGGAGGTTACAAGGTGATCAGGTTGTCCCACAGTTTTAATCCCCATTTTACAGACGAGATAACTGAGGCACAGAGAAGTTAAGTGACTTGCCCAAAGTCACACAGCTGACAATTGGCAGAGCCGGGATTTGAACCCGTGACCTCTGACTCCAAAGCCTGGGCTCTTTTCCACTGAGCCACGCTTAGAGGTTCGGGTACATAGTAAGCGCTTAAAAATACCACAATTATTATAAAGCAGAATTCTCTCTTTCGTTCCCCCCCAACCCCTTCTTTCCCTTCCCCTCTTCTCTATCCCTCTCTCCTTCCCTCTCTCTTCAGTTTCCACCACTTTTGGCGGGAAACTGTTCATTTGAAAAACAGTCTTTCTAGATTATCCATTGCAGCAACTCTGTCTCCTTAATTCCCATTTTCCAGGTAAAGAAAGGAGCAGGGTTGAGCGATTGCAATAAGCACTTGCAGACTAATGATTGAACCAGGGATCTGCTATCCGAATGCGCAGAATTCCTGGTTGGTTAGCAGAACTTCCCTTCATGGAGTCAGGCGTTTCTAAGAAGCCCCCGTCCCCTGCCTCCCATTCATTCATTCAATCGTATTTATTGAGCGCTTACTGTGTGCAGAGCGCTGTACTAAGCGCTTGGGAAGTACAAGTTGGCAACACATAGAGACGGTCCCCACGTAACAGCGGGCTCCCACCCCGCAGAAGCCAGCAAGGGTGCCAGGGAGGAGAGGTCCTTGAATGGTCCTTCTAATAATGATAATTATTATTATTATTATGATAATTTTGGTACAGTGCTTTGCACATAGTAAGCGCTTAATAAATGCCATCATTATTATTATTATTACTTGTTTAGCACTTACAATGTGCGGTGGGACAAATACAAGTTAATCAGGTTGGCCACAGTCCTTGTCCCACATGGGGCTCACGGCCTAAGTAGGAGGGCGAACAATCACTGCCTCCCCATTTTACAGTTGAGGAAACAGACATAGAGACGTTAAGTGGCTTGCCCAAGGTCATACAGCCAACAATTTTCTGGATTAGAACCCAGGTCTTTTGACTCCCGAGCCCATGCTCTTTCCACTAGGCCATGTGCTGAGAAATTCAATATTATCTTGTATCTCCCCCAGCGCTTAGTATGGTGTGCAGCCTAGGTGGAAGGAGCCTGGGCTTGAGAGTCAGAGGACCTGGGTTCTAATCCTAGATCAGCCACTTGTCCGCCGGGGGAAGTTAGGAAAATCACTTAACAGCTCTGTGCCTCAGTTACTTCACCTGTAAAATGTGAATTAGATAATAATAATAATAATAATAATGACATTTATTAAGCGCTGGGGAGGTTACAAGGTGATCAGGTTGTCCCACTGGGGGCTCACAGTTTTAATCCCCATTTTCCAGATGAGGTAACTGAGGCCCAGAGAAGTGAAGTGACTTGCCCAAGGTCACACAGCTGACAATTGGCAGAGCTGGGATTTGAACCCATGACCTCTGACTCCAAAGCCCGGGACTGTGAGCCCCATGTAGGACACAGACCATGGCCATCCTATCTTGTATTTAGCCCAATGCTTAGTGCAGTGCCTGCCACATTGTAAGCGCTTAGTAAAATCCCTGGCACATTGCAAGCGCTTAACAAGTACCATTAAAAGACAGTCGGCATTTAAAAACACCATTGAAAAGGGCCATTACACTAGTACGCTCCTTCAGCTCATTTTGACTAAGTCTGTTGTGTCACAATTTGTCTAAAACATATTACGAATTCGTACTTGTGACTCAGTTACCTCATCTGTAAAATGGGGATTAAGACTGTGAGCCCCCCGTAGGACAATCTGATCACCTTGTAACCTACAGCGCTTAGAACAGTGCTTTGCACATAGTAAGCGCTTAATAAATGTCATTATTATTATTATTATTATTACTAATGCACAGGGAAGCAGAGTAGCTTGGTGGAAAGAGCCCGGGCTTGGGAGTCTGAGGTCGTGGGTTCTAATCCCGCCTCCGCCACTTATCAGCTGTGTGACTCTGGGCAAGTCACTTCACTCCTCTGTGCCTCAGTTACCTCATCTGTAAAATGGGGATTAAGACCGTGAGCCCCACATGGGATAATCTGATTACCCTGTATATACCCCAGTGCTTAGAACAATGCTTGGCACATAGTAAGTACTTAACAAATACCATTATTATTATTATTATTATTATTATTATTATTATCAATCGTATTTATTGAGCACTTACTGTGTGCAGAGCACTGTACTAAGCACTTGGGAGAGTACAATATACAATACAATCCCCCCTTTTTCCTCTTCTCCTCCTCCTCTCCATCGCCCCCCCCGCCCCACTCCCTTCCCCTCCCCACAGCACTTGTATATATTTGTACATATTTATTACTCTATTTTATTAATGATGTATATATAGCTATAATTCTGTTTATTCTGATGGTATTGACACCTGTCTACTTGTTTTGTTTTGTTGTCTGTCTCCCCCTTCTAGACTGCGAGCCCGTTGTTGGGTAGGGACCGTCTCTATATGTTGCCGATTTGTAATAATGATGGCATTTATCAAGTGCTTACTATGTGCAAAGCACTGTTCTAAGCACTGGGGAGGTTACAGGGTGATCAGGTTGTCCCACGTGGGGCTCACAGTCTTCATCCCCATTTTCCAGATGAGGGAACTGAGGCCCAGAGAAGTGAAGTGACTTGCCCAAAGTCACACAGCTGGCAGTTGGTGGAGCCGGGATTTGAACCCATAACCTCTGACTCCAAAGCCCGGGCTCTTTCCACTGAGCCACGCTGCTTCTCCCAAGCGCTTAGTTCAGTGCTCTGCACACAGTAAGCGCTCAATAAATATGACTGATTGAATGAGTGAATATAATAATATAACAGACATATTCCCTGCCCACAATAATAATGCAGAGCCATTCTACAATATGAAATGCTTTCAAAATGTGTTTTGTTGGGGAGAGGTCAAGTTGAATTGCCTAGAGGTGTTAGTGTTTCAGTGACATACCTTCCGATCATCTAACGGGCAACTCCTGAACTGTGAGCCCACTGTTGGGTAGGGACTGTCTCTATATGTTGCCAATTTGTACTTCCCAAGCACTTAGTACAGTGCTCTGCACATAGTAAGCGCTCAATAAATACGACTGATGATGATGAACAGCAAAAGTCTTTGTAAAAACCCAAGTTGAGGGGAAGCCTGGTGATGGTAGGAGAGGTCGACCTGCTCTCTAATTCCTGTGAAGTGACTTAATTACAAAAGCTGGACAGGTCTCTTAGGTTTTAAGGATTTCTGTAGCCATAATTGTTCTGGGATGATAGGGAATGTTGGATCTTGGACTTCACTGGTAAATGGAGAAGTGAGAGAGTGGTCAAAGTTAGGGGAGGCTAGGAAGTTTTCTATGCTTTCAACCAAGGAAGACAAGAATCCTGGACAAAGAACACTCAAATGGATTGTAATTCACTGGATTGTTCCGAGACAACCTTAATAACGATGGTTTCTGTTATGTGCTTACTATGAGCCAGGCACTGTACTAAGCGCTGGGGTGGATGCAAGCAAATCCAATTGGACACAGTCCCAGTCCCATTTAGGCTCACAGTCTCAATCCCCATTTTACAGATGAGGTAACGGAAGCCCAGAGAAGTAAAGTGGCTTTCCCAAGGTCCCACGGCAGAAAAGTGACCGAGCCGGGATTAGAACCCACGACTCCCAGCCCCTGCTCTATCTACTACACTGTGCCGCTTCTCACCTCACTTTAGCTGGGTGCTTTCCGTCAAAGCTGAGTTTAATTCGGAATCTATTTCGCGGGGTCATATCTCTGAGCGCTTTTCATCATCATCATCATCAATCGTATTTATTGAGCGCTTACTATGTGCAGAGCACTGTACTAAGCGCTTGGGAAGTACAAATTGGCAGCATATAGAGACAGTCCCTACCCAACAGTGGGCTCACAGTCTAAAAGTCGATTTTCAACTTTAAACGGCACGTGACATGAAACGTAATAATTGTCTGCCTTTAAAAAAACGAGTCTTTTCAGAAATTCTCTGGGCAGAGTTGGCATAATTAAATATTTCTCATCTTTTCACATTCTCACTGTCCAATGCAGATATAAATATCTCATGAGCTGAAGGGAAAAGTTATTGGCAGATCTTCTGAAGTACCGTGATCAGTTCACCCAGTGACAAGGAATGGAGAAGAAAGGATTTTTCTCATAGAACAGTATATGCAGGAGCATAATTCTAGCTAAAAAAGGACAAAGGCATCAGATTTTTTACTGAGGGGGGAAGACGGGTTACGATATGCCTTGTACTATGGCCTATAGAAGAAGTTCTAATTGACTTTCAATATTAAGGTCAAATAAAATGTTACTTCCATGTGGACCTTGCTTTTAATGAGGGCTCTTCAAACTTTTAGACTGTATTCTCACTGTGGGCAGGATATGTGTCTACCAACATTGTTGCACTGTACTTTCCAAGCTCTGCACACAGTAAACGCTCAGTAAATATGATTGAATGAATAAATGCACCGAATGATCATCCAGATTCATTCATTCAATCGTATTTATTGAGCGCTTACGCTTGGGAAGTACAAGTCTGCAACATATAGAGATGGTCCCTACCCAACAACGGGCTCACAGTCTAGAAGGGGGAGACAGACAACAAAACAAAACATGTGGACAGGTGTCAAGTCATCAGAACAAATAGAATTAAAGCTAAATGCACATCATTAACAAAATAAATGGAATAGTAAATATGTACAAGTAAAATAGAGTAATAAATCTGTACAAACATATATACAGGTGCTGTGGGGAGGGGAAGGAGGTAGGGTTGTGGGGATGGGGAGGAGGAGAGGAAAAAGGGGGCTCAGTCTGGGAAGGCATCCTGGAGGAGCTGGATGCACATCACTAGCAAACTAAATAGAATAGTAAATATGTACAAGTAAAATAGAGTAATAAATTTGTACAAATATATACACAGGTGCTGTGGGGAGGGGAAGGAGGTAGGGCGGGGGGATGGGGAGGAAGAGAGGGAAAAGGGGGCTCAGCCTGGGAAGGCCTCCTGGAGGAGGTGAGGTCTCAGTAGGGCTTTGAAGGGAGGAAGAGAGCTAGCTTGGCGGATGTGCGGAGGGCATTCCACTTGTACTTCCCAAGTGCTTAGTCCAGTGCTCTGCACACAGTAAGCGCTCAATAAATACAATTGAATGAATGAATGAATGAATTCCAGACCAGGGGAAGGATGTGGGCCTGGGGTCATTTAAATCCGCGGGTACCAGCCTCATCTTTTTTTTAATCTTAACTGGCATCGGAGTGATCTTCCCCTAAGGACAGTAAACACGAACTTTGCTTTGGAAGTGAATCATATGCAGCAGTAGGTATATTGCCATTCTTAAGGTGTGTCCTTTTTTTTTTTTTTTTTTACTTCTTGCTCCTTTCGGAGTGGTAAGATCAAGAAGCAGAGAAGCACTGGTCTTCCGGTCACTGAAATTCTGTCTGTTGGCAGAGAAGTTTGCTCCGAAGCGAAGTCGTTTAGGTTAGGGAGAGAAAGTAAAATTCTCTTAAGTGCAGATAGAAAATGCTTACCGGTAGTCGTGAATTAGTAGAATTCTCTGTTGTTGTTTTGGGGGTATTTTCTTGTTTATTAAATCATATTTGTTAAGTGCTTACTGCAATAAGCGCTGGGATAGATGTGATATAATCGGGTGGGACCCAATCCACAGCCCACAAGGGGCTCAGTCTTAATCCCCATTTTATAGATGCCGTAACTGAGGCCCAGGGAACTGAAGTGACTTGCTCAAGGTCACCCAGCTGACAAGTGGTGGTCTTGGTATTAGAATCCAGGTCCCTTGACTCCCCAACACGTGTTCTTACCACGAAACCATACTGCTTCCTTCAATTGTCACCTTGCCATTCGTGATTAATCTTTAATTATACTCACAGCCTTTGTGAGTACATTTGTATCTTCAGTATTTCCTGGGGATCTAACTAACAGGGTGCTGTCCTGAAAATACAGTAAAGGTAGAAAGCTCTCAATCTCTGCCCTAGATTCATTCATTCAATCATATTTATTGAGCGCTTACTGTGTGAAGAGCACTGTACTAAGTGCTTGATCTGAATAATAATAATAATAATAATAATGGCATTTGTTAAGCGCTTCCTATGTGCAAAGCACTGTTCTACGCGCTGGGGGGGGGATACAAGGTGATCAGGTTGTCCCACGTGGGGCTCACAGTCTTAATCCTCATTTGACAGATGAGGTAACTGAGGCTCAGAGAAGTTAAGTGACTTGCCCAAGGTCACACAGCAGACATGTGGTGGAGCCGGGATTTGAACCCATGACCTCTGACTCCAAAGCCCGTGCTCTTTCCACTGAGCCACGCTGAATCTAATAGAGGAGACAGGCAGACACAGATTATGAACATACAATGGGTATATATTTATTTATATTAACTTCTGACTCCCCCTCTAGACTGTAAGCTCTTTATGGGCAGGGAATGTGCCTGCTAATTTTGTTGTATTGCCCTCTCCCACTTGTTGCGAGTAGGTAATGTGTCTGTTTATTGTTATATTATAGTAGTTATGGTATTTATTAAGCACTTACTATGTGTCACGCACTGTTCTAAGCACAGGGGTAGATACGAGCCCGCTGTTGGGTAGGAGCCGTCTCTATATGTTGCCAACTTGTACTTCCCAAGCGCTTAGTACAGTGCTCTGCATACAGTAAGCGCTCAATAAATATGACTGACTGAATGAATGAATGAATACAAGGTGATCAGGTTGGACACGGTCCCTGTCCCACATGGGGCTCACAGTCTTAATCCCCATTTTACATATGAGGTAACAGGCACAGAGAAGTTTAGTGACTTGCCCAAGGTCACGCAGCTGACAAGTGGCAGAGCCAGGATTAGAACCCATGACCCGTGATCCTGAAACCCGTGCTCTTGTCAATAGGCCATGTTGCTTCATTATACTCTCCCATGCATTTAGTATGGCGCTTTGCAGTGAGTGCTCAATAACTACAACTGAATGATTGTGCATAGTAAGCACTAATTACCATTGATTGATTGATTAAAAAATGTTCCAAACCTGAGCTTAACTTGATAGCAAAACAATACAATGATAACAAAATAAATCTAATGCTCCATTAGATTCCAACTCCTTGTGGGCAAGGACCATCTTTATTCATTCAATTGTATTTATTGAGCGCTTACTGTGTGCAGAGCACTGTACTAAGCGCTTGGGAAGTACAAGTTGGCAACAAATAGAGACGGTCCCTACCCAACAAGGGGCTCACAGTCTAGAAGGGGGAGACAGACAACAAAACATGTGGACAGGTGTCAAGTCGTCGTCATCATCATCATCAATTGTATTTATTGAGCGCTTACTATGTGCAGAGCACTGTAGTAAGCATTTGGGAAGTACAAATTGGCAACATATACAGACAGTCCCTACCCAACAGTGGGCTCACAGTCTAAACAGGGGAGACAGAGAACAAAACCAAACATACTAACAAAATAAAATAAATAGAATAGATATGTACAAGTAAAATAAATAAATAAATAAATAGAGTAATAAATATGTACAAACATATATACATATATACAGGTGCTGTGGGGAAGGGAAGGAGGTAAGATGGGGGGGATGGAGAAGGGGGACGAGGGGGCCTTGCCCAGAGCCACACAGCTGACAAGTGTTAGAGCCTGGATTAGAACCCACATCCTCTGACTCCCAAGCTAGTGTTCTTTCCACTAAGCAACACTGCTTCTCTGAAAATAATAATGTTGGTATTTGTTAAGCACTTACTAGGTGTCAAGCACTGTTCTAAGCACTGGGGTAGATGTAAGGTAATCAGGTTGTCCCAGGTAGGGCTCACAGACTTCATCCTCATTCTACAGATGAGGTAACTGAGGCACAGAGAAGTTAAGTGCTGAGAGAGCAGTGTGGCTCGGTGGAATTGTAAAATGTGTGACTTTGGGCAAGTCACTTAATAGTACAGTGCTATGCACAGTAAGTGCTCAGTAAATACCACTATTTAATAGCTTTTTTTATCCTAATTAACTCTCTAAAGCCCCAGAGTTGCTATTGCTTTTCCTCTTAAAAAGAAGAGGTCACCAGAGGTAACCGGCTCCATGCTGCCAAGTGAAAATAAAACACACCAGTTGATCACCGTGATCTCCAACTTGGAAATCCCATTAGTTCTCAATGGGAAAAAAAAAAAAAAGGATTTCTCCCAGGCACTACTCCAATGTCCTACCAACCGGCAATGACATTTCTTCCTGCTTCCTCTGCTCAGCTCCTTTTCCCTCTAATTCTCATTCTTTTCCAAAGCAGCAGCATGTGCAGCCAAGATTTGGGTTGTCTGTGTAAGGACATCAGAGGGAAGTGGGTTGGCATTCTGGTCAGACGCCTCTTCTACTGCCGGCTACTGCTGAAGCGCTTCCCTGCTGGGCAGCACATTTGCTTGCTGTTTTCCCTTTTAGACCACAAATTTCTCATGATTCGCTGTAGAGCTCACCTCCTCCAGGAGGCCTTCCCAGACTGAGCCCCTTCCTTCCCCTCCCCCTCGTCCCCCTCTCCATCCCCCCATCTTACCTCCTTCCCTTCCCCACAGCACCTGTATATATGTATATATGTTTGTACATATTTATTACTCTATTTATTTATTTTACTTGTACATATCTATTCTATTTATTTTATTTTGTTAGCATGTTTGGTTTTGTTCTCTGTCTCCCCCTTTTAGACTGTGAGCCCACTGTTGGGTAGGGACTGCCTCTATATGTTGCCAATTTGTACTTCCCAAGCGCTTAGTACAGTGCTCTGCACATAGTAAGTGCTCAATAAATACGATTGATGATGATGATGATAGAAACCACCAAGGAAACGGGGCGGCGAGGAGTCAAAATACACGAAATTCGAAGAGAGCGGCAATTAATGATGGCATTTATTAAGCGCTTACTATGTGCAAAGCACTGTTCTAAGCGCTGGGGAGGTTACAAGGTGATCAGGTTGTCCCACGGAGGGCTCACAGTCTTAAGAGAAGCAGCGCGGTTCAGTGGGAAGAGCACGGGCTTTGGAGTCAGAGGTCGTGGGTTCGAATCCCGACTCCGCCACAAGTCTGCTGTGTGACCTTGGGCAAGTCACTTCACTTCTCTAAGCCTCAGTTACCTCATCTGTAAAAATGGGGATTAAGACTGTGAGCCCTACGTGGGACAACTAGATCACATTGTATCCCCCCAGCGCTTAGAACAGTGCTTTGCACATAGTAAGCGCTTAGCAAATGCCATCATTATTATTATTATTAATCCACATTTTACAGATGAGGTAACTGAGGCCCAGAGAAGTGAAGTGACTTGCCCAAAGTCACACAGCTGACAGTTAGCCGAGTAGGGATTTGAACCCATGACCTCTAACTCCAAAGCCCGGGCTCTTTCCAGTGAGCCAGGCTGCTTCCCCACAATTAGAATTCATTCATTCACTCGATCGTATTTAATGAGTGCTTACTTTAATAATGATGGCATTTTTTAAGCGCTTACTATGTGCAAAGCACTGTTCTAAGCGCTGGGGAGGTTACAAGGTGACCAGCTTGTCCCACGGAGGGCTCACAGTCTTAATCCCCATTTTTCAGATGAGGTAACTGAGGCCCAGAGAAGTTAGGTGACTTGCCCAAAGTCACACAGCTGACAGTTGGCAGAGCCAGGATTTGAACCCATGACCTCTGACTCCAAAGCCCGGGCTCTTTCCAGTGAGCCATGCTGCTTCCCCACAATTAGAATTCATTCAGTCACTCAATCATAATTAATGAGTGCTTACTTTAATAATAATGGCATTTTTTTAAGCGCTTACTATGTGCAAAGCACTGTTCTAAGTGCTGGGGAGGTTACAAGGTGATCAGGTTGTCCCACAGGGGACTGAAAGTCTTAATTCCCATTTTCCAGATGAGGTAACAGGCACAGAGAAGTTAAGTGGCTTGCCCAAAGTCACACAGCTGACAGTTGGCAGAACCGGGATTTGAACCCACGACCTCTGACTCCAAAGCCCGGGCTCTTTCCAGTGAGCCAGGCTGCTTCCCCGCAATTAGAATTCATTCATTCACTCAATCGTAATTAATGAGTGCTTACTTTAATAATAATGGCATTTTTAAGCACTTACTATGTGCAAAGCACTGTTCTAAGCGCTGGGGAGGTTACAAGGTGATCAGGTTGTCCCACAGGGGACTGACAGTCTTAATCCCCATTTTCCAGATGAGGTAACTGAGGCACAGAGAAGTGAAGTGGCTTGCCCAAAGTCACACAGCTGACAGTTGGCAGAGCCGGGATTTGCACCCATGACCTCTGACTCCAAAGCCCGGGCTCTTTCCAGTGAGCCACGCTGCTTCCCCGCAATTAGAATTCATTCATTCATTCAATCGTATTTAGTGAGTGCTTACTTTAATAATGATGGCATTTTTTAAGCGCTTACTATGTGCAAAGCACTGTTCTAAGTGCTGGGGAGGTTACAAGGTGTTCAGGTTGTCCCACAGGGGACTGACAGTCTTAATCCCCATTTTCCAGATGAGGGAACTGAGGCCCAGAGAAGTGAAGTGGCTTGCCCAAAGTCACACAGCTGACAATTGGCAGAGCCGGGACTCAAACCCATGACCTCTGACTCCAAAGCCCGGGCTCTCTTTGTGCAGGGCACTGTACTAAGCGCTTGGGAAAGTACAGTATAACAATAAACAGACGCATACCCTTCCCACAACGAGCTTACGTTCTAGAGGGGGAGACAGACACCAATATAAGTAAATGACAGACATATAATGCAACTTGTACTTCCCAAGCGCTTAGTACAGTGCTCTGCACACAGTAAGCGCTCAATAAGTACGATTGATTGACTGATTGATTGATTGAACTGTTTCAAATGTTCAGCAGCCGGGCTGAGACAGATTTTACATTCAAATGACAAGGTTATTCCCGCTCTCTGGGATGGATATTAATCACCATCCAATAGCAAACAGCCTTCTTATAAATCAATCGTATTTATATTTTAGACTGTGAGCCCACTGTTGGGTAGGGACTGTCTCTATATGTTCCCAACTTGTACTTCCCAAGCGCTTAGTACAGTGCTCTGCACACAGTAAGTGCTCAATAAATACGATTGATGATATTTCTTATAAATGTGTGTGTGTGTGTGTGTGTGTGTGTGTGTGTGTGTGTGTGTAATATTGTGGTATTTGTTAAGTGCTTACTACTAAGCACTGGGGTAGATACAAGATAATTGGGCTGGACACATTCCCTGTCCAACATGGGGGCTCCCAGTCTTCATCCCCATTTTACAGATGCGGTAACTGAGGCCCAGAGAAGTGAAGTGACTTGCCCAAAGTCAAACAGCTGACCAGTGGTGGAGCCGGGAGTAGAAGCCGTGACCTCTGACTCCCAAGCCCGGGCTCTTTCCACGGAGCCACGTACATGTGTGTGTGCTTGTGTAATAATAATAATGATGGCATTTATTAAGCGCTTACTATGTGCAAAGCACTGTTCTAAGCGCTGAGGAGGTTACAATCAATCAATCAACCATATTTATTGAGCGCTTACTATGTGCAGAGCACTGTACTAAGCGCTTGGGAAGTACAAATTGGCAACATATAGAGACAGTCCCTACCCAACATTGGGCTCACAGTCTAAAAGGGGGAGACAGAGAAAAAAAAACAAAAAACCAAACATACTAACAAAATAAAATAAATAGAATAGATATGTACAAGTAAAATAAATAAATAAATAGAGTAATAAATATGTACAAACATATATACATATATACAGGTACAAGGTGATCAGGTTGTCCCACAGGGGGCTCCCAGTCTTAGTACTTCCCAAGCACTTAGTACAGTGCTCTGCACACAGTAAGCGCTCAATAAATACGATTGATTGATTGATAAGCACTCAATAAATATGAGTGAATGAATGAATAATCCCCACTTTACAGAATGAGGTAACTGAGGCCCAGAGAAGTGAAGTGACTTGCCCAAAGTCACACAGCTGACAATTGGCGGAGTCTGGATTTGAACCCATGACCTCTGACTCCAAAGCCCGCGCTCCTTCCACTGACCCACGCTGCTTCTCACATACATGCATGCACACACAAGCACACACGCTTATTTTACCTTTTTCGGTATAAAATGCCAATATATCTACAACTGACTGAATAGAGAATTTGGGTTTCAAATAGAGTCTCTATTCCTTTGCAGAATGGTTCTTGCTCATTTATCCTTTCACCTGAACCCAGATTACTCCTAATTTTACATTTCAGAAATTGCCCTCTCCACCACCTTAGCATTTCATGTAAAATAACGACGGCATTTGTTAAGCGCTTTCTATGTGTGAAGCACCGTTCTAAGCACTGGGGGGGATACAAGGTGATCAGGTTGAACTTCCCAAGCGCTTAGTACAGTGCTCTGCACACAGTAAGCGCTCAATAAATACGATTGAATGAATGGACTGTAAGCTCATGGTGGGCAGAGAATGTGTCTGTTTATTGTTGTACTGTACTCTCCCAACTGCTTAGCACGGTGCTCTGCACACAGTAGGCGCTCAAGCAGCGTGGCTCAGTGGAAAGAGCCCGGGCTTTGGAGTCAGAGGTCATGGGTTCAAATCCCGGCTCCGCCGCTTGTCAGCTGTGTGACTCTGGGCAAGTCACTTCACTTCTCTGGACCTCAGTTCCCTCATCTGTAAAATGCGGATTAAGACTGTGAGCCCCCCGTGGGACAACCTGATCATCATCATCATCAATCGCATTTATTGAGCGCTTACTATGTGCAGAGCACTGTACTAAGCTCTTGGGAAGTACAAATTGGCAACATATAGAGACAGTCCCTACCCAACAGTGGGCTCACGGTCTAAAAAGGGGAGACAGAGAACAAAACCAAACATACTAACAAAATAAAATAAATAGGATAGATATGTACAAGTAAAATAAAGTAATAAATATGTACAAACATATATACATATATACAGGTGCTGTGGGGAAGGGAAGGAGGTAAGATGGGGGGGGATCCTGATCACCTTGTAAATTCCTCAGCACTTAGAACAGTGCTTTGCACATAGTAAGCGCTTAATAAACGCCATCATTATTATTATTATCAGAACAGTGCTTTGCACATAGTAAGCGCTTAATAAATGCCATAAAAAAATATGATTGACTGGTCTGTCAGATATGAAGGAGGTGGTTCCAAGCCAGAAGCAGGATGTGGGAGAGGGGTCAAGGGAGGGATAAGTGAGTTCGAGGTACAGCGGCATTTGAAGAGCTGGGTTATCGTAGGATATCAGCATGACGAGGTAGGTGGAGGCAAGGTGACTGAGTGATTTAAAGCATACGGAAAGGAGTTTTTGTTTGACGTGTTGGTGTACAGGCAATGACTGGAGGTTCTGAGGAGTGGGAATAATAATAATAATAATGATGGCATTTATTAAGCACCTACTATGTGCAGAGCACTGTTCTAAGTGCTGGGGGGATACAAGGTGATCAAGTTGTCCCACGTGGGGCTCACAGTCTTTATCCCCATTTTACAGATGAGGGAACTGAGGCCCAGAGAAGTTAAGTGACTTGCCCAAAGTCACACAGCAGTCGTGGCGGAGTCGGGATTCGAACCCGTGACCTCTGACTCCAAAGCCCGGGCTCTTTCCACTGAGCCACGCTGCTTCTACAAGCAGCGTGGAAGATATGGACTGAATCTTTTTTTTTTTTTTTTTAAGAAAAATGACGTCGGCCGTGGAGTGAATTCTGGACTGGAGTGGGGAGAGGGGGAGAGAAAGAAAGAGAGGAGGCCGGGAGGTCGGCAAGGAGGCTGACACAAAAGACTGGAAAATCTCACTAATTCCCCAAGCAATATCTCCTTTACTTCATTCTCGTCTCCACCCCTACTGGTAGGCGCCGAAGGCGGAAGACAATTTAATTAATTAATAACGGCATTTATTAAGCACTTGCTATGTGCAAAGCTCTGTTCTAAGCGCTGGGGAGGTCACAAGGTGATCAGGTTGTCCTACGGGGGGCTCACAGTCTTAATCCCCATTTTACAGACGAGGTAACTGAGGCCCAGAGAAGTGACTTGCCCAAAGTCATTTATTGGGCGCTTACTATGTGCAAAGCACTGTTCTAAGCATTGGGGAGGTTACAAGGTGATCAGGTTGTCCTACGGGGGGCTCACAGTCTTAATCCCCATTTTACAGATGAGGGAACTGAGGCCCAGAGAAGTTAAGTGACTTACCCAAAGTCATTTATTGAGCACTTACTATGTGCAAAGCACTGTTCTAAGTGCTGGGGAGGTTACAAGGTGATCAGGTTGTCCTACGGGGGGCTCACAGTCTTAATCCCCATTTTACAGATGAGGGAACTGAGGCCCAGAGAAGTGAAGTGACTTGCCCAAAGTCATTTATTAAGCGCTTACTATGTGCAAAGCACTGTTCTAAGCGCTGGGGAGGTTACAAGGTGATCAGGTTGTCCTACGGGGGGCTCACAGTCTTAATCCCCATTTTACATATGAGGGAACTGAGGCCCAGAGAAGTGAAGTGACTTGCCCAAAGTCATTTATTAAGAGGTTACTAGGTGCAAAGCACTGTTCTAAGCGCTGGGGAGGTTACAAGGTGATCAGGTTGTCCTACGGGGGGCTCACAGTCTTAATCCCCATTTTACAGATGAGGGAATTGAGGCACAGAGAAGTGAAGTGGCTTGCCCAAAGTCACACAGCCGACAATTTGTGGAGCCGGAATTTGAACCCATGACCTGTGACTCTTTCCACTGAGCCACGCTGCTTCTCCACCCTCTCGTTTCTGGGTAGGATCCATCAGTCCAACATGAAGAGTAACTAAGTCCTCATCTCTCCTACTCCCTCTCCCTTCTGCATCTCCCTCGTACCCTTTAAGCACTCGATAATTCTCCCCAATCTCAGCTGTAATTTACTTTAAAATCTTTTAATTTACTGTAACATCTCCAGCAGGGACATTGCTGGAGATGAGGACTGGGGCCAGTGACAGAATTGCAAAGTTTTGAAATAGACCAATCATTCAGTTGAGGAGCTGTGACTTTGGGCAAGTCACTTCACTTCTCTGGGCCTCAGTTACCTCATCTGTAAAATGGGGATTAAGACTGTGAGCCCCCCGGGGGACAACCTGATCGCCCTGTAACTTCCCCAGCGCTTAGAACAGTGCTTTGCACATAGTAAGCGCTTAATAAATGCCATCAAAAAAAAAAAAGCAGCGTGGCACCGTGGAAAAGAGTGCGGGCTTTGGAGTCGGAGGTCATGAGTTCAAATCCCGGCTCCGCCAATTGTCAGCTGGGTGACTTGGGGCAAGTCACTTCACTTCTCTGGGCCTCAGTTACCTCATCTGGAAAATGGGGATGAAGACTGTGAGCCCCATGTGGGACAACCTGATCACCTTGTAAGCTCCCCAGCGCTTAGAACAGCTCTTTGCACATAGTAAGCACTTAATAAATGCCCTCATTATTATTATTATTATTATTACTCAGTTACTCGTTATTAAAGACATCCGCCTTATAGTATGCTGTACACAGTACGTAAATTCATTCAATCATATTTATTGAGCACTTACTGTGTGCAGAGCACTGTACTAAGCGCTTGGGAAGTACAAGTCGGCAACATATGGAGCCGGTCCCTACCCAACAACGGGCTCATAGTCTAGAAGGGGGAGACAGACAACAAAACAAAACGTGTAGACAGGTGTCAAAACCGTCAGAATATGTAAACTCTGTGTCTAAACACTTGGTTAGCGAAATAGTGACTTCTATGCTATTTACTCAGCTTCTTCGGGATGATTTTTAAAAGCCACGCACTTGATCTGAGTGGAAAGAGCCCGGGCTTTGGAGTCAGAGGTCATGGGTTCAAATCCCGGCTCACCCAATTGTCAGCTGTGTGACCTTGGGCAAGTCACTTCACTTCTCTGGGCCTCAGTTACCTCATCTGTAAAATGGGGATGAAGACCGCAAGCCCCCCGCGGGACAACCTGATCACCTTGTAACCTCCCCAGCGCTTAGAACAGTGCTTTGCACATAGTAAGCGCTTAATAAATGCCATTATTATTATTATTTATGTGATCATTCAGGTCGGAAGGGGTAACCAAAGATGCCTTCACTCCCCAACACACCGGTTGACTTTTTTTTACACAGGCACACTTGTGTGACAACCATTTCATAGCCAGAGGCAGTAAGCAATTTTGATATTATTTTTAAATGGCTCCACTTGACAAGTTGATTTTTTTTCTTCCAATAGTCATTAAATAGGCGTTACTGTGAAATTTCACGACAAACTGAAAATTTCACAAGCTGTCGAAGGTGTTTTCAGGACCTTACAGAGAGCTGGAAAATATCTTGCTTTCACCACTGAGTTGGGGAGTTGCTGAATCCTGATGCGTTCGACTGAATTGTAAATAAAATCAATTCTAGCGGGGGAAGCCAGGAAGGAGGAGGAGAGTCTGGTGGGGGACGGGGTGTCAACGCCGGCTGAATTCTGAGGAGGAATTGATGAGGGAAAAATTAATTGGACATTGACCTTTGAAACCCTGTCTCCGGGCGCTCATTCTTCAAGCCGACCGACAAGGAAAGTCGGCTGGTCCCCTGGAAGCTTAATTCCCCGGAAAGACCGCCTTCTGGCATTCTGCAAAGGCCAGGGAAACCAAGTCTTCCTGAGGGATGCGGTCTCCTAGCGACGGATGAAGCGGATCTGGTGGAAACGGTCGTCGAGCGATCCAATTAAATGCAGAGTCGAACAAGGGGCCTTTCCCCTTGACTGCAGGCAGATCGCCATGACGACAACCTGGGGGTGAAAATGTGTTTCCCCCCCATCTATAGCATCTTCTTGGTGGGTGTATTCATTGGTTGGACCCCCTCCATTCATTCATTCATTCATCCGGATTTATT
This sequence comes from Tachyglossus aculeatus, assembly GCF_015852505.1. Taxonomy (NCBI): domain Eukaryota; kingdom Metazoa; phylum Chordata; class Mammalia; order Monotremata; family Tachyglossidae; genus Tachyglossus; species Tachyglossus aculeatus. The sequence goes on along the minus strand of NC_052067.1, from coordinate 144,942,585 downwards.
AAATGCTTATTGTGTGCCGAGCACTGGACTAAACACTTGGAAAAGTACAATACAACAATCAATCAATCGTATTTATTGAGCGCTTACTGTGTGCAGAGCACTGTACTAAGTGCTTGGGAAGTACAAGTTGGCAACATATAGAGACGGTCCCTACCCAACAGTGGATTCACAGTCTAAAAGTCAAAAAATAATAGCATTCCCTGCCCACAACAAGCTCATAGTCTAAGCCCTACTGAGAGCTCACCTCCTCCAGGAGGCCTTCCCAGACTGAGCCCCCCTTTTCCTTTGCTCTTCCTCCCCTCCCTTATCTCCCCTGCTCCCTCCCTCTGCTCTACCCCCTTCCCCACCCCAAAGCACTTGTGTATACTTGTACATATTCATTATTCTATTTATTTTATTAATGATATGAATGTAGCTATGATTCTATTTATCTATTTTGATGTTATTGAGGCCCGTCTTCTTGTTTTGTTGTCTGTCTTCCCCTTCTAGACTGTGATCCCATTGTTGGGTAGGGATTGTATCTGTTGCTGAATTGTACTTTCCAAGCACTTAGTACAGTGCTCTGCACACAGTAAGTGCCCAATAAATATGATTGAATTAATGAATAGAGCAGGGAATGTGTCTGTTTAGTGCTGTACTGTATTCTCCCAAGCACTTAGTACAGTGTTCAGCACACAGTAAGCGCTCAATAAATATGACTGAATGAATGAATAGGGCAGGGAATGTGTCTGTTTAGTGTGGTACTGTACTCCCCCAAGCACTTAGTACGGTGCTCTGCGCACAGTAACTGCTCAATAAGTATGATTAAATTAATGAATAGAGCAGGGAATGTGTCTGTTTAGTGCTGTACTGTATTCTCCCAAGCACTTAGTACACTGTTCGGCACACAGTAAGTGCTTAATAAATATGACAATAAATGAATAGGGCAGGGAATGTGTCTGTATAGTGTGGTACTGTACTCTCCCAAGCACTTAGTACAGTGCTCTGCACACAGTAAGTGCTCAATAAATAAGATTGAATTAATGAATAGAGCAGGGAATGTGTCTGTTTAGTGCTGTACTGTATTCTCCCAAGCACTTAGTACAGTGTTCGGCACACAGTAAGTGCTCAATAAATATGACTGAATAAATGAATAGGGCAGGGAATGTGTCTGTTTAGTGTGGTATTGTACTCCCCCAAGTACTTAGTACAGTGCTCTGCACACAGTAAGTGCCCAATAAATATGATTGAATTAATGAATACAGCAGGGAATGTGTCTGTTTAGTGCTGTACTGTATTCTCCCAAGCACTTAGTACAGTGTTCAGCACACAGTAAGCAATCAATAAATATGAATGAATAGGACAGGGAATGTGTCTGTTTAGTGTGGCATTGTACTCTTCCAAGCACTTAGTACAGTGCTCTGCACACAGTAAGTGCTCAATAGATACGATTGAATTAATGAATAGAGCAGGGAATGTGTCTGTTCAGTGCTGTACTGTATTCTCCCAAGCACTTAGTACAGTGTTCAGCACACAGTAAGCACTCAATAAATATGACTGAATAAATGAATAGGGCAGGGAATGTGTCTGTTTAGTGTGGTATTGTACTCTCCCAAGCACTTAGTACAGTGTTTAGCACAAAGTAAGCTCTATAAATACAACTGAATGAATGAATGACCCACCAATGCCAACCAATGCAGGCCCCCCTTCCACGAGGGTGCTGCTCTTTTCTTTTTTTTCCCTTTGGCATTTTTTAGGTGCTTACTATGTGCCAGGCACTGTACTAAGTGCCGGGGTAGATATAAGCTAGTCAGATTGGGCTCAGTCCATATCCCACATGGGACTCTCAGTCTTCACCTCCATTTTTCAGATGAGGGAGCTGAGAAACAGCGACATGAAGTGGCTTGCCTGAAGTCACACAGCAAATAAAAGCGTGGCTCAGTGGAAAGAGCGTGGACTTGGGAGTCAGGGGTCGTGGGTTCGAATCCCAGCTCCACCACATGTCAGCGGAGTGACCTTGGGCAAGCCACTTAACTTCTCTGTGCCTCAGTTCCCTCATCTGTAAAACGGGAATGAAGACTGTGAGCCCCACGTGGGCCAACCTGATCACCTTGTAGCCCCCCCAGTGCTTAGAACTGTGCTTTGCACATAGTAAGTGCTTAACAAATACCATCATCATAAGTGGCGGAAGCAGGATTAGAACCCAGGTCCTTCTGACTTCGGGGCTCGGGCTCTATCCCCTAGGCTAGGCAACAAATCATGACACCATGCTGTCAACTGCTGTTGCAGTTGCACCAGGCATACAGCAAGTCCTGCTGTAGTTTTAAAATAACAATAATAAATAATAGTAATAATAATAATAATGGTATTTGTTAAGCGCTTACTATGTGCCAAACACTGTTCTAAGTGCTGGGCCAGATACCAGGTAACCAGGTTGTCCCACTTGGGGCTCACAGCTTTAATGCTCATCTGAAATGGTAACAAATGGTATTTGTTATAGTAATCACCATATGCCAGGCATGGTATTTATTCACTCAATCGTATTTATTGAGCGCTTACTGTGTACAGAGCACTGTACTAAGCGCTTGGGAAGTACAAGTTAGTAAGCCTTGGGGAAGATACAGACTCATCAGATTGGACATAGTCCACGTCCCACGTGGGGCTCACAGTCTTAATCCCCATTTTACAGATGAGCAGCGTGGCTCAGTGGACAGAGCCCGGGCTTTGGAGTCAGAGGTCATGGGTTCAAATCCCAGCTCCGCCAATTGTCAGCTGTGTGGCTTTGGACAAGTCACAATTTCTCTGGGCCTCAGTTACCTCATCTGTAAAATGGGGATTAAGACTGTGAGTCCCACGTGGGACAACCTGATCACCTTGTAACCTCCCCAGCGCTTAGAACAGTGCTTTGCACATAGTAAGCGCTAAATAAGTGCCATTATTATTATTATTATGAGGTATCAGAGGCACAGAGGGGTTAAGTGACTTGCCCAAGGCCACACAGCAGATGTGTGGCAGGGCCGGATTAGAACCCACATGTCTCCATGTTTTGCTGTCTGTCTCCCCCTTCTAGACTGTGAGCCCACTGTTGGGTAGGGACCGTCTCTAAATGTTGACAACTTGTACTTCCCAAGCGCTTAGTCCAGTGCTCTGCACACAGTAAGCGCTCAATAAATACAACTGAATGAATGAATGAATGAATCCAAGTCCTCTAACTCCCAGGACTATTCTCTTTCCACTAGGCCACCCTGCTTATCAAGTTTATATTACGGTGCCACATTCCAGGAAAAAGGAGTAACATTAACAAATCAATCTTGGAACAATCAATGGTATTAATGGAGTGCATACTGTGGGCAGAGCACTGTACTAAGAGCTTGGCAGAGTATTAATAACAATAATAATAATAATGGCATTTGTTAAGCGCTTACTATGTGCAAAGCTCTGTTCTAAGCACTGGGGAGAATAGAAGGTGATCAGGTTGTCCCATGTGGGGCTCACAGTGTTAATCCCCATTTTACAGATGAGGTAACTGAGGCCCAGAGAAGTTAAGTGACTTGCCCAAGGTCACACAGCTGACAGCTGGCTGAGCTGGGAGAGCACAGAGTGGCAGACACATTCCCAGCCCACAACGAGGGAAACAGAGCACAAAGCCCTGCTCTCTCCCTGACTTTCCCATCTCTGTTGACGGCACTACCATCCTTCCCGTCTCACGAGCCCGCAACCTCGGTGTCATCCTCGACTCCGCTCTCTCATTCACCCCTCACATCCAAGCCGTCACCAAAACCTGCCGGTCTCAGCTCCGCAACGTTGCCAAGATCCGCCCTTTCCTCTCCATCCAAACCTCTACCCTGCTCATTCAAGCTCTCATCCTATCCCGTCTGGACTACTGCACTAGCCTTCTCTCTGATCTCCCATCCTCGTGTCTCTCCCCACTTCAATCCATACTTCACGCCGCTGCCCGGATTGTCTTTGTCCAGAAACACTCTGGGCATGTTCCTCCCCTCCTCAAAAATCTCCAGTGGCTACCAATCAATCTGCGCACCAGGCAGAAGCTCCTCACCCTGGGCTTCCAGGCTGTCCATCCCCTCGCCCCCTCCTACCTCCCCTCCCTTCTGTCCTTCTCCAGCCCACCCCGCACCCTCCGCTCCTCTGCTGCTAACCTCCTCACTGTGCCTCATTCTCGCCTGTCCCGCCGCCGTCCTCCCCGGGGCCCGGAATGCCCTCCCACTGCCCACCCGCCAAGCTAGCTCTCTTCCTCCCTTCAAGGCCCTGCTGAGAGCTCACCTCCTCCAGGAGGCCTTCCCAGACTGAGCCCCTTCCTTCCTCTCCCCCTCGTCCCCCTCTCCGTCCCCCCACTCTTACCTCCTTCCCTTCCCCACAGCACCTGTATATATGTATATATGTTTGTACATATTTATTACTCTATTTATTTATTTATTTTACTTGTACATACCTATTCTATTTATTTTACTTTGTTAGTATGTTTGGTTTTGTTCTCTGTCTCCCCCTTTTAGACTGTGAGCCCACTGTTGGGTAGGGACTGTCTCTATATGTTGCCAATTCGTACTTCCCAAGCACTTAGTACAGTGCTCTGCACATAGTAAGCGCTCAATAAATACGATTGATTGATTGATTGAACTGTAAGCCCCATGTCAGACAGTGCCATCAAGTCAGACAATATCTACGTAATAATAATAACAATAATAATAATGGTATTTGTTAAGCGCTATGTGTTAAGCACCGTTCTAAGCGCTGGGGAGGTTACAAGGTGGTCAGGTTGCCCGACATGGGGCTCACAGTCTTAATCCCCATTTTACAGATGAGGTAACTGAGGCACAGCGTGGCTCAACAGAAAGAGCCCGGGCTTTGGAGTCAGTGGTCATGGGTTCAAATCCCGGCTCTGCCAACTGTCAGCTGTGTGACTTTGGGCAAGTCACTTCACTTCTCTGGGCCTCAGTTACCTCATCTGTAAAGTGGGGATAAAGACTGTGAGCCCCCCGTGGGACAACCTGATCACCTTGTAACCTCCCCAGCGCTTAGAACAGTGCTTGCACATAGTAAGTGCTTAATAAATGCCATTATTATTATTATTATTATTATTATTAAGTGACTTAATGAAAGTCACACAGCTGACAAGTGGCGGAGCCAGGATTAGAACCCACAACCTTTGACCCCCAAGCCCATGCTCTTTCCACTAAGTCACGCTGCTTATGCATTACATACCCTTGAGGAGGCAAGATCGATATATCCTCCTTCCACTGCAATTCCTTCCTGGAGTCAGGAAGTCAGAGGACCTGGGTTTCGATCCCAGCTCTGCCAATTGTTTCTCCCTCTCTAAACAGCAAACTTATAATGAGCAGGAAGAATGTCTCCCAACAGTGCTTTGCACATAGCACTCAATAAATACGATTGCATACATGAACGCTGTTAAACTGGATTTTCCCAAGCGCTCAGTACAGCGCTCTGCACGCAGTAAGCATTCAATACGATCAACTGATTCTTCCTGTGTGCCTACGTCAATGGCCGGTGTAGTTTTGTTATTATTATTATTTTTTTATGGTATTTGTTAAATGCATACCCTTTTAGACTGTGAGCCCACCGTTGGGTAGGGACTGTCTCTATATGTTGCCAACTTGTACTTCCCAAGCGCTTAGTACAGTGCTCTGCACACAGCAAGCGCTCAATACGATTGATGATGATGATGATGATGATGATGAAGCAGTGGCTTAGTGGCAGGAGCACGGGCCTGGGAATCAGACGGTTATGGGTTCAAGTCCCAGCTCTGCCACATGCCTGCTTGTGTGACCTTGGGCAAGTCACTTCACTTCTCTGGGCCTCAGTTGCCTCATCTGTAAAGGGGATAAAGACTGAGAGCCCCACGTGGGTGTCACCCGTCATCCGGGGACAGGTTCGTTTGGGAATTGGCACGGCGAGAGAGAGAGAGAGAGAGAGAGAGAGAGAGGCTGGGGATGGAAAGCCTAAGTAGTCTGTGAGCCCGCTGTTGGGTAGGGACCATCTCTATATGTTGCCAACTTGTACTTCCCAAGTGCTTAGTAATAATAATAATAATAATAATAGCATTTATTAAGCACTTACTATGTACAAAGCACTGTTCTAAGCGCTGGGGAGGTTACAAGGTGATCAGGTTGTCGCACGGGGGGCGCTCACAGTGAATCCCCATTTTACAGATGAAGGAACTGAGGCACAGAGAAGTCAAGTGTCTTGCCCAAAGTCACACAGCTGATAACTGGTGGAGTCGGAATTTGAACCCATGACCTCTGACTCCAAAGCCCGGGCGCCACGCTGCTTCTCTAGTACAGTGCTCTGAACTCAGTAAGCACTTGACAAATGCCACTGATTGGTGACTGTGAGCCCACTGTTGGGTATGGACCATCTCTATATGTTGCCAACTTGTACTCCCCCAGCGCTTAGTACAGTGCTCTGCACACAGTAAGTGCTCAATAAATACGATTGACTGATTAATGTAGAGATATATATTGTACTCTCCCAAGATCTTAGTACAGTGCTTTGCACACGGTAAACGCTCAATAAATACGATTGAATGAATAATGTGAGGAAACCAGAGAAGCAATGGGCATTTTGTTTTACAAAGTATGTTTGCTCTCCAAATTAGTGATGATGGAAATGAATGGTTTAGAATTAACCGATTCCCTATCCCAGGGCACCTAAAGACTGCAAGGATGATAAGCAACTGAATGGGAGTCAAAAGGCCGTGACCCCTTTGACATCCAAGGTGACTCTGAAGACAGGGAAATAAATGCGGCAGCTTTTAAAAAACTCAAATAAAGGTCTAAGGGAAGTTAATCCCTCCCCTGTGGCTCACTTCTGGTTAGAAAGAGAAGGGACACAGCTGCTTGCTCTTGAATTACTTGCCTGGGGGAAACGAAGCATTAAAATAAATAATGGCTCTGATCGATCGGCCGAAACTCCATCTTGGAATCATTATGGACGGTTCCTTCGAAAAAATCATTGGCGGCAGCACCCAGATACGCCAATGTCTGGGCACCGACAGCAAGAGAAGAAGGAACAAATCCAGGGATATCGCTTGCCCGTATCCCAGAGTATCAATCTATCTTCAATGGAATACGGTGTCCAGTCCCGGTCCCTGGGTTTTAGGAAAGGTGAAGTGGAGGTGAACAAGGACAAACATGATGAATGGGGGGATTATGGAGCAACTTCTGAATGAAGAAAGACCGAAAAAGATAAAGATTCTTCAGCCTGGAAAGAAGAAGGCTGGAGAGATTGAGGGGAAGGGGATAGGGTTGAAATGGTCAAAATGATGCAGGGTGTGAAGTAGTGAGGCCTAGTGGATAGAGCCCGGGCCTGGGACTCGGAAGAACCTGGGCTCTAATCCTGGTTCTGCCACTTGTCTGATGTGCGACCTTGGACAAGTCACTTCACTTCTCTGTGCCTCAGTTACCTCATCTGTAAAACGGGATTAAGACTGTGAGCCCCTTATAGGACATGGACTGTGTCCAACCTCATTAGCTTGTATCTATCCCGGCGCTTAGTACAATGTCAGAGACAAAACACTATCAAAAGGCAAATAACTATTCGAAGGTGAGATGAATATAATGTTCTTAGGTTAGTTTTTTATAAAATTCCAAGAAGGTGGACTCTGTAGTTGGAGTTCAAGAGAGACTGTGTGGCCTACTGGAAAGCACTTGAGCCTGGGGGTCAGAAGACCTGAGTTCTAATCCCAGCTCTGACATTTGCCCGCTGTGTGCCTTTGTGCAAGCCATGTCGCTTCTCTGGGCTTCAGTTTCCTCATCTCTAAAATTCAGGATTAAATGCCCATTCTCCTTCCCCTGTAGACTGTGAGCCAGCATGGCTCAGTGGAAAGAGCACGGGCTCGGAGTCAGAGGTCATGGGTTCTAATGCCGGCTCCGCCACTTGTCAGCTGTGTGACTTTGGGCAAGTCACTTCACTTCTCTGAGCCCCAGTTACCTCATCTGTAAAATGGGGATTAAGACTGTGAGCCCCACGTGGGGCAACCTGATCACCTTGTATCCTCCCCAGCGCTTAGAACACTGCTTTGCACATAGTAAGCACTTAACAAGTGCCATTATTATTATTATATGGGAGTGAGAGCATGTCCAACATAATTATCGTGTATCTACACCAGCACTTAGCACAGTGTTTGGCATATAGTAAGTGCTTGGACACCCTAGCTACCACTTCCACAATAAATTCTACAGATTTTAAGAAAGAAGCCTTGATATTTATTTAAACCTGATATCAATATTATCATCAAGTGCCTTCGGGTCATTTCCAACTCATAGCGACTCCATGGATACATTTTCTCCAGAACACCCTAAATTCTGCCGTAATCCGCAACCTTTCTAGCGGTTCTTCTGTTATCACTGGCGGGACAGGCGAGAACGAGGTACAGTGAGGAGGTCAGCAGTGGCAGAGGAGCGGAGGGTGCGGGCTGGGCTGGAGAAGGAGAGAAGGGAGGGGAGGTAGGAGGGGGCGAGGGGATGGACAGCCTTGAAGCAGAGAGTGAGGAGTTTTTGCTTACACGTGTTTTATTTCCCTAATACCTAGAAGTGGAAGTTTTAAATTCCAAATCAATATTTTTAGCATTGATTTTACAGTACCATTATTTCCTTTAAGAATTCATCTACACAAAAGGAAGAAAAATTTGACAAAGGTGAATAGATTAGTACACACTGTTGAAGGCAGCAGTGCCTTCATAGACAAATCAAGGCCAGCTATTGTTTCACCTTTTTTTAGAAAAAAGTCCCACCCAATGGACTATCAGTAAATCACAGCCTCCCTCCCTTAAGACTTTCAATGAGTCAGGTTTCTGCTAAACCCCCATTTAGTTCCGGATTATAGTGCAAGGAAAAAGTCTTTTTTTTTTTAATCAATGGTTTGAAAACCTTTACCTCATGTACGACCAACCAAAAAGTGGTAATTGGCAAAATTTTAAAATAGAACAAATCAAATGTCCAATCAGTAGATTGTGTATCTAGTGTGAGCAGGGCACTGTATTAAGCTTTTACCCCCGCTCCCCACCCCACTGCACTTGTTGGGATATGTACATATCTATAATTCTATTTATTCATATTAATGCCTGTTTACTTGTTTTGATGTGTACCTATCTCTAATTCTATTTATTTATATTGATGCTATTGATGCCTGTTTACTTGTTTTGAAGTCTTTTTCCCCCCTGCTAGACTGTGAGCCCGTTGTGGGCAAGGATTGTCTCTCTTTATTCCTGAATTGTACTTTCCAAGCACTTAGTACAGTGCTCTGCACACAGTAAGCACTCGATAAATACGACTGAATGAGTGAATGAATGAAAAGTACAATACAATAAAAGGTACAATGAAAGGTACAATGAAATACAATGAACGGTACAATACAAAAAAAGGTACCATACAACAAAGCTAGTAGACACAATCCCCTAACCTCAAGGACTTTACAGTGGACAGATCCTGCCTACTTACTCTTTTATACTCTCCCAAGTGCTTAGTACAGTGCTTTGCACCCAGTCCTTGCTCAAAAAATAGTTAATAATCAGGAAATTTCCTGTAGCTCCTTGCTGAACATTTTTGCAAAGAACTCTTAGGACAATAAATTGCCTCAAAAAAGTATTTTGCTCTTCAGCAGTTGCTGGCAAATGACTTCCTTTATCATGATTCCAGGTACAGAATTCCTTTCACTTTCCAAAATGGCTCAGTCAAGTTTTCCCAAGTGAACTGTCGGACACTATCGAGGAGAACAATCAGTAATATTTATTGAGGATTTAAAGTGTGCAGTGCACTGTTTTAGTCCACTGTCCCCCTCCACTGTAAACTCGGTATGGGCAGGGACTATCTCTCTTTATTGCTGTATTGTACTTTCTAAATTCTTAGTATAGTGCTCTGCACACAGTAAGTGCTCAATAAATATTACTGAACGAATGAATGAATACTAAGCACCTGCAATAAACTGGTTTGACAGGCCTGGAATTTCTGGAATTACACAAAACACTTTCTTGCTCAGGGTCAGTGTGTCATCTGTATGCTCTTAAACAGTAGTTATGCAAACCCTCTCTCCACTCCCTGCCCCACAAAAAAATTAAAAGCCAGTTTTCTGGGGGATGAAGGCTACAAAGAGACCCCCTATACTTTTTGACCAGGGAAGGAGAAACCCAAACTCTTCCAGATCCACATATTCTTTCAATGCAGCCTGAGAAGCACCGTGGTCTAGTGATAGGGCCCGGGGCTGGGAGTCAGAAGGTCCTGGGTTCTAATTCCGGCTCCTCCACTTGGCTGCTGTGTGACCTTGGGAAAGTCATTTCACTTTTCTGTGCCTTACTTACCTCATCTGTAAAAGGAGGATTAAGAATGATTGCCCCATGTGGGACATGGACTGTGTCCAATCTGACTAGCACGGATCTACGCAAGTACAGTGTTTGGCACATAGAAAGCACTTAAATACCACAAAAACAAAACAAAACCCAACAACAACAAGAAAAACGCAGATAGGTACAGCCCTGTCATCCAAACTCACATCCCTACTTCTGACTGTTTCAAGTCGGGAGGCCTGAGGATCCAGGGGTGTAATTATAGACCCCTTTGCAATATATTTATATAGATATAAATACATATATATAGACTAGACACCTTTGCAAAGATATTTTGGGGGGATGAGGGAGTTCTCTGTTTGGACTACAAATTGATATGAAAGACAACACATATAAAGAATGGAGTGATTGGAGAGAAAAAAAACAAGTAGCTCCTGTGAACTGTTTCTTTTCTCTTTTCGATAACTGCCCTTGTTTTAGAAGTAACGATGATGATGATGACGGTATTTGTTAAGAGCTTACTATATGCCAAGCACTGTTCTAAGTGCTGGGGCAGATACAAGGTTATCAGGTTGTTCCACGTGGGGCTCACAGTCTTAATCCCCATTTTACAGATGAGGTCACTGAGTCACGAAGACGTGAAGTGACCTCTTCAATGTCACACAGCACATAAGCAGATAAGTGGCAGAGCCGGGATTAGAACCCACGTCCTCTGACTCCCAAGCCCGGGCTCTTTCCACTAAGCCACAACAAACAACAATACCATTGATTAGAATATACATATATATATATATATATATGCAATATGTAATATATGTATTATATGTATTCTACTCTAACTTCTTTCTGGACCACTAGCTTTCCCTTTAACAACATCTTGTATCTAATAATAATGGTAATAAAAGTACTTGTTAAGTGTTTACTATGTGCCAAGCACTGTTCTAAGCGCAAGGGTAGATTTCTAGACTGTGAGCCCGCTGTTGGGTAGGGACCGTCTCTATATGTTGCCAACTTGTACTTCCCAAGCGCTTAGTACAGTGCTCTGCACACAGTAAGCGCTCAATAAATACGAACGAATGAATGAATACAAGTTAATCAGGTTGGACACAGTCCCTGTCCCACACTGGGCTCACATTCTTAATCCCCATTTTACAGATGAGGTAACTGAGGCCCAGAGAAGTGAAGTGACCCACCCAAGATTATAAAGAAGACATGTGGCTCACTAAAGAAGCAGCATGAGAAGCAGCATGGCTCAGTGGAAAGAGCAAGGGCTTGGGAGTCAGAAGGATCTGGGTTCTAATCCTGGCACTGCCACATGTCTTCTTTGTAATCTTGGGCGGGTCACTTCACTTCTCTGGGACAGGGACTGTGTCCAACCTGATTAACTTGTATCTATTAAGACTGCGAGCCCCATGTGGGACAGCCTGATTACCTTGTATCCACCCCAGTGCTTATAACAGTGCTTGGCACATAATAAGCGCTTAATAAATGCCATCTTTATTATTATTATTATTGTTAAAGAGCAGTTTCTTCCAACCACCCTTGAACCTGTGGATATTGCCTGCCTGTAGAAAATCTGGTAGTTACACATTCCATACGCGGAACATAACTTGCAGGAAGAAGTGTTTCCTTTCTCTTGTTTCAAACTTCATCTCTCCAAGTTTCAGTGGGTTGCCCTTATCTTGGTGTTGCGTGATTTAATAAATGCCATCTTAATCCCCTACTCCCCCCCCCCAAACACACACACATTCAGGCTTTCCATGATTTTACACACTTAACTCATGACGCTTCTCACCCTTCTTTCCACGACAATCCGAATGCAATGGCCGTTCTGTCAGTACTGAAATACAGGAGTTCCAAAAGGAAGTTCATTCAATCGTATTTATTAAGTTAAATTATACCCATTAAAACTCTCCCTGGGTGAAATGCCAGATATCAACTGTGTTAGGTACAGTAGTGTAATTATTTACGCGCATGACCTTTGCATGTCAAAACACACACAATGGCAGGTAGAAACCAGTAATTGTGTGCCCAGATTTTTCAGTTTCACGGCCAACAGATTAAACAGTTGATTTTCATCCAAGACGAAAGAAAGCACAGTGGCCTAGTGGAAAGATCGCAATCCTGGGAGTCAGAAGGACTTGGGTTCTAATCCTGACTGTGCCACTTTTCTGCTGCGTGACCTCGGGCAAGTCACTTTACTTCTCTGGGTCTCAGTTACTTCATCTGTAAAATGGGGATCAAGACTGTTAGACCCATGTGGGACACGGCTTATGTCCAACCGGATTAGTTTGTATCTACCCTAGCGCTTAGTACAGTACCTGGCACAGAATAAGTGTTTAACAAATACCATTAAGAAAAGGAAAGGTAGACAAAACAATAATAATAATGATTATGGTATTTGTTGAGCGCTTCCTATGTGCCAAGCACTGTTCTAAGCACCGGGGTACATATAAGGTAAGCAGGTTGTCCCACATGGGGCTCACGGTCCTAATCCCCATTTTATAGATGAGGTAACTGAGGCTCAGAGAAGCTAAGTACCTTGCCCAAAGTCACACAGCTGATACGTGGTGGAGCTGGGATTAGAACCCACGACCTCTGACTCCCAAGCCCAGGCTCTTTCCACTAAGCCACGCTGCTTCTCCTAATAATAACACACAACAGTAGTTGTGTGTGTGTGTGTGTGTGTGTGTGTGTGTGTGCGCACATACACATATATTAAAATTTGATATATGTGTATGTGGATATATACACACACATATATTAAAATTTAATATATGTGTATATGTTGCCAACTTGTACTTCCCAAGCCCTTAGTACAGTGCTCTGCACACAGTAAGCGCTCAATAAATACGATTGAATGAATGAATGAATACATACATATATCTATCTATCTATATATATATACACATATACACACACACACATATATTTAAATTTGATATAAAAACATACTTTGGTAAAGTAACTCTGTTTGACCTCCAGTGTTATATACTAGGCACTCAATGTGTCAAGCCTAGTAAAATTAATGACACTGCAGTATTTTTCCTCAGCCATTAGAATGAGGAATGTGTCAACTCCATAAGGCTAGAATACCAGTTCGGGAGCTAAATAAGCAAGAAGTTCATTCATTCAATCGTATTTATTGAGCGCTGACTGTGTGCAGAGCACTGTACTAAGCGCTTGGGAAGTACAAGTTGGCAACATATAGAGACGGTCCCTACCCAACAGTGGGCTCACAGTCTAGAAGGAGGAGACAGAGAACAAAACAAAACATATTAACAAAATAAAATAAATAGAATAACTATGTACAAATAAAATCAATTAATAAATAGAATAATAAATACATACAAACATATGCATATATACAGAAGTTCTAAAATCCCAAAGCTTAACAGTTTTCCTCTCTTCCTTACCCCTTCCCATTTCACTCTGCCACACCTGGAGCCATCTTCCTCACGTGTCTATGAGACGCAGGGTATCCTAGTGGATAGAGCGTGGCTCAGTGGAAAGAACACAGGCTTTGGAGTCAGAAGTCGTGGGTTCAAATCCTGACTCCGCCAATTCATTCATTCAATTGTATTTATTGAGCGCTTACTGTGTGCAGAGCGTTTGGGAAGTACAAGTCGGCAGCATATAGAGATGGTCCCTACCCAACAACGGGCTCACAGTCTAGAAGGGGGATATGGACAACAAAACAAAACATGTAGACAGGTGTCAAAGTCATCAGAACAAAAGAATTAAAGCTAGATGCACATCATTAACAAAATAAATAGAATTGTAAATATGTACAAGTAAAATAGAGTAATAAATCTGTACAAATATATATACACGAGTGCTGTGGGGAGGGGAAGGAGGTAGGACGGGGGGATGGGGAGGAGGAGAGGAAAAACGGGGCTCAGTATGGGAAGGCCTCTTGGAGGAGGTGAGCTCTCAGTAGGGCTTTGAAGGGAGGAAGAGAGCTAACTTGGCAGATGTGTGGAGGGAGGGTATTCCAGGCCAGGGGAAGGATGTGGGCCGGGGGTCGACGGAGGGACAGGCGAGAATGGCCTCTGCCCCTGGGAGCGGAGGGGGAGCCGGAGAAGACGGGGGAGGGCAAGGGAGGGTCCAGAGAAAGGATCTCTTCCGATGTGAACATGCTCTCTCTACTAGGCCACACTGCTTCTAACATCTCTCCGCCGCCCTCGCAGCTCCTCGGCTTCCAACAAAAATGTGTCAGAACACTTGAAGCATGTGAAATGCTTAGAAAATGGATCAGAAGCGCTCAGTAACTCACCCCGCCTTTCACACCTGCTCCTCCACACACTGACTATCCGCTCCTTGAGGGGAGGGATTGTGTCTACAACTATCCTATCGTACTTTCTCAGGCGCTTAATACAGTGCTCTGCACACAGTAAGCAGTCAAATACCATTGATTCAATATATATTTGCTCTCCATCTACTACTCAGAGTGCTTACTATGTGCACAGCATTGTACTAAGCGCTTGACAGAGGACAATACGACAATCAGCAGACATGCTCCCTGCCCATAACGAGCTGACAGTCTAGAGAGGGAGACAAAAATCAGTATAAAGAGTAATTTATAATATAAATCACAAAAGTATTCTACAAAAACGTTCAGGACATGGCATTCTGCTCCTCAAAAATCTCCGGTGGTTGCCCATCTACCTCTGTATCAAATGAAAACTCTTCACTATTGGCTTCAAAACTCTCCATCCCCTCACCCGCTCCTACCTCCCCTCCCTTCTGTCCTTCTCCAGCCCAGCCCGCACCCTCCGCTCCTCTGCTGCTGCTAACCTCCTCACTGGGCCTCGTTCTTGCCTGTCCCGCCATCACCCCCAGCCCATGCCATGCCCCTGGCCTGGATCACTTTCCCTCCCCAAATCCGCCAGATAATGACTCTCCCTCCCTTCAAAGCCCTACTGAAGGCCCATCTCCTCCCAGAGGTCCACCCAGACCGAGCCCCACTTTTCCTCATCTCCCACTCCCTTCCGCGTCGTCCTGACTTGCTCCCTTTGCTCTTCCTCGCCGCCTCCCAGCCCCACAGCACTTATGGATATATGGATAATTTTATTTATTTGTATTGATATCCGTCTCTCCCACCTCTAGACTGGGAGCTCATTATGGGCAGGGAATGTCACTGTTTATTGTTGTATTGCACTTTCCCAAGCGCTCCATTCTGTTCAAGCTTTCCTCTCTTGCTCGTGAGGACTGTGAGCCCACTGTTGGGTAGGGACCGTCTCTATATGTTGCCAACTTGTACTTCCCAAGCGCTTAGTACAGTGCTCTGCACACAGTAAGCGCTCAATAAATATGATTGAATGAATGAATGAATGAGGACGATGAGCACTTCCTCAGAGTTGGGCACGGATTTTGTTCCCGCAATGTCCTCAGCTGAATTGACATATCCCCTGTTACCCCAGCTGAGCTAAACAGGCAAGGATGGAAATACACTCAGATGTGTGAGCCCCCCGTGGGACAACCTGCTCACCTTGTAACCCCCCCAGCACTCAGAACAGTGCTTTGCACACAGTAAGTGCTTAACAAATACCATTATTATTATTATTATTATTATTATTACGTGTGCTCTGATAGGGAGGGGATGCAGAGTCCTCTAGTTTAAAGAACACAGGCCTGGGAATCAGAGAAACTGGGTTCTAATCCTGGCTTTGCCACCTAGACTGTAAACTCGTTGTGGGCAGGGAATGTGTCCTGCACACAGTAAGCGCTCAATAAATACGATTGAATGAATGAATGAATGTGTCCGTTATATTTCTACTTTCCCAAGTGCTCCATACGTTAAGCACTTGGCACATAGTAAGCACTAAACAAATACCTTTATTATTATTATTATTATAAGCACTCAATAAATACAATTGACTGAGTGACCTGGCTCCTGGGTGACCTTGGGCAAGTCACTTCACTTCTCTGTGCCTCAGTTTCCTTGTCGGTAAAACAGGGATTAAATCCCACTTTCTCCTACCTGGACTGTGAGTTCCGTGTGGGACAGGGATTGTGTGCAAGCTGATAGCCTTGCCTCTACACCAGCACTTAAAACAGCTCTTTTTTTTAGGTATTTTTTTAAGCGCTTACTATGGGCCAGGGACTGAATTAGGCGCTGGGTTAGATACAAGCTAATCGGGTTGGATCCAGCCCATGCCCCACATGGGGCTCACAGTCTTAATAATGATAATAATGATGGAATTTGTTAAACACTTACTATGTGCGAAGCACTGTTCTAAGCGCTGGGGAGGATACAAGGTGATCAGGTTATCCCACATGGGGCTCACAGCCTTAATTCCCACTTTACAGATGAGGTAACTGAGGCACAGAGAATTTAAGTGACTTGCCCAAAGTCACGCAGCTGACAAGTGGTGGAGTTGGGATTAGAACCTATTTTATTTCCTATTTTATAGATGAGGTAACAGAGGCATAGACTTAAATGACTTGCCCAAGGTAACACAGCAGGTAAATGACCAGTGCTGTATTAGAAGCCGATCCTTCCGAAGCCCAGGCCTGTCCTCTGTCCACTTGACCATACTGTTTCCCTATGTGCTTGGCGCATAGGAAGCGTTTAACGAATGCCATAATTATTATTAGCCTTTGACTAATAATGGGATTAGTTCTGTGAAACTGACACAGTATATCACATTTTTCTAAGGCAAATTTATGACCTCCAGCTATGTTGGAGATTAGGTGACTGCTGATCCTTTGCCAAACTTGCACAGGAAAGAAAACAGTGCGCTGCACACAGTAAGCGCTCAATAAATACGATTGAATCGTCATCAATCGTATTTATTGAGTGCTTACTGTGTGCAGAGCACTGTACTAAGCGCTTGGGAAGTACAAATTGGCAACATATAGAGACAGTCCCTACCCAACAGTGGGCTCACAGTTTAAATGAATGAAATGAATGAATGAATGAATGAAAGTGGTTCAGAACCCCTTCTCTATCTTACCACAGTACACTCTGTCCCGCACCCTCCTCTTAACCACAATCCCTCCAAGACTGTAAATGTGTTATGGGCAGAGAACGTTTCCGCTCAATCTGTCATATTGTACTCTCCCAAGTGCTTAGTACAATTCTCTGCACGTAGTAAACGTTCAGTAAATACCATCGACTGAACCGGTCAAGGTTTCTGCCACCATAAACAGCTTCAGAACCGCTTATCTAAAAACAATGTTGGAAAACGGCCATCGTCCTGTCCAATCTCCTCCATATCTGATCCCTGTTCCTGTTAGAACGTAGAAAAAGCATTCGCTTTCGATTAAGTCCGGGAACAGAAAGCCAGGGAGACACCATGAAATGTCAGGGGTGGGGGGTTTCTCTGTCACCAGGGCTCAACTCTCAACCTAAGCGCTTAGTATAGTGCTCTGCACACAGTAAGTGCTCAATAAATACAATTGAATGAATGAAATCCAGGAGAAGAACCATTCTTCTCCTCCCTTGCCCCCCCGAGGAAGGATCCTTTCATCATCAATCGTATTTATTGAGCGCTTACTGTGTGCAGAGCACTGTATTAAGCGCTTGGGAAGTACAAGTTGGCAACACATAGAGACAGTCCCTACCCAACAGTGGGCTCACAGTCTAAAAGGGGGAGACAGAGCAAAACCAAACATACTAACAAAATAAAATAGAATAGATATGTACAAGTAAAATAAATAAATAAATAGAGTAACAAATATATACAAACATATATACATATATGCAGCTGTTGTGGGGAAGGGAAGGAGGTAAGATGGGGGGATGGAGAGGGGGACGAGGGGGAGAGGAAGGAAGGGACTCAGTCTGGGAAGGCCTTCAGGAGGAGGTGAGCTCTCAGTAGGGCCTTGAAGGGAGGAAGAGAGCTAGATTTCATAGGTCAATTCACTCCCCAGCCTTCAAACGATGCTAATTATTCCAGAACTCCTGATCCAAGGATAGTAGCCAGTGAAAACTCACCCATATCCTTTGGTTTCCCACAAATGAGCCCAAAATAGCCCCAAAGTTCCAAACCTCTAGGGAGGATGTTAGAATGGTGGGGCTAAATTTGCATCTATTCCCAATTCTACTACTGACTCACTCAAATCATTTGACCTCTCCATCTCAGTTCCTTTTCCTGTTACATGGGAACAACATGCCCGCTGCCCAAGGGAAGTGTGATGAAATACAGATATTATTAGCGGCATTGTAGGTTTTCAGCTTACTACCTCTAATGCTAGAATAATTCATATGTATATTGGCTGATAGCTCTCTTACCTAAAGGGCAGAGAATGTTCTAACTATGGTCAGGTGTTTGTTTTTTTTATTGGCCTTTACCTGCCTAGCAAGTCACAGGCTGTCATTGCTGTCAAAGAAAGGTAAAAATTAAACTTTTAATTTTTAAAGTTCTGGAGTTGGGTCCGGAACTGGAAATCCATCAAATGGAAATCCATCAACTGGAAATCTATCACATGGCGAAAGGGATTAATGCTCAACAGCCAGAACTCACAACTATCAATCAATCAACCGTATTTATTGAGCGCTTACTGTGTGCAGAGCACTGTACTAAGCGCTTGGAAAGTACAAGTTGGCAACATATAGAGACAGTCCCTACCCAACAGTGGGCTCACAGTCTAAAAGGGGGAGACACAGACTAAAACCAAACATACTAACAAAATAAAATAAATAGAACTATCACCTCTCCACCCTTTGAGATGCTGATTAGCAAAACTGCATTTTATATTTCCTCCCCACCTTTTTTTTATGGTGTGTGTTAAGCACTTACTATGTGTCAGGCACTGTTCTAAGCACTGGAGTAGACACAAGCTAATCAGGTGGGACACAGTCCATGTCTCAAAGGAGGGCTTACAGTTTTAATTCCCATTTTACGGATGAGGTAACAGGCACAGTGAAGTCACTTGCCCAAGGTTACACAGCAGCCACGTGGCAGAGCCAGGATTAGAACCCAGCTCCTTCTGACCCCCAGGCCGACGAACTACCCACCAGGTCGCGGTGCTTTGCTAATTGGAAATGGGTTGCAGGGTCTATTCAACCCCTCCACCTTTCCCCCACTCCCATTTTAAATGCTTCCACAGCATGTAGGGTGGGGGAAGGAGGAGGAGGAAGAGGAGGGAACAGAGCATAAACCCCTAACTGTAGGGGTTCCTCAAGGATCAGTTCTTGGTCCCCTTCGATTCTCCACCTACACTCATTCCCTTGGAGAACTCATTCGCTCCCACGGCTTCCACTACCATCTCTATGCGGATGACACCCAAATCTACATCTCCTTCCCTGATCTCTCTGCCTCTCTCCAGGCTCGTACCTCCTTCTGGCTTCAGGACACCTCCATTTGGATGTCCGGCCGCCACCTAAAACTCAACACATCTCAGACAGAGCTCCTTATCTTCCCTCATCATCATCATCATCAATAGTATTTATTGAGTGCTTACTGTGTGCAGAGCACGGTACTAAGTGCTTGGGAAGTACAAGTTGGCAACATATAGAGACGGTCCCTACCCAACAGTGGGTTCACAGTCTAAAAGGGGGAGACAGACAACAAAACCAAACATACTAACAAAATAAAATAGAATAGATATGTACAAGTAAAATAAATAGAGTAACAAATATGTACAAACATATATACATAATATATATATACACATATATATACATATAATATATATAATATACAATATAATATATACATATATTCCCTCCCAAACCCTGCCCTCTTCCTGACTTTCCCATCACTGTGGACGGCACTACCATCCTTCCCGTCTCACAAGCCCGCAACCCTGGTGTCATCCTGGACTCCGCTCTTTCATTCACCCCACACATCCAATCTGTCACCAAAACCCGTTGGTCTCACCCTCACAACATCGCCAAGATCTGCCCTTTCCTCACCACGCTACTACAAACACTCATCCAGTCCCGACTGGATTACTGCATCGGCCTCCCTTCTGACCTCCAAACCTCCTGTGTCTCTCTGCTTCAGTCTATACTTCTCTCTGCTGCCCTGGACTACCTTTCTACAAAAATGCTCTGGGCATGTCACTCCCCTCCGCAAAAATCTCCAGTGGTTGCCTATCAACCTCCATATGAAATAAAAAACTCTCACTATTGGCTTCAGAGCTCTCCATCCCCTTGCCCCCTCCTACCCTTTCTTCCTTCTCTCCTTCTCCTTCCTCACCGGGCCTCGTTCTCACCTGTTCTGCTGTCGACCCCTGGCCCACGTCCTATCTATAGCCTGGAATACCCTCCCTCCTCAAATCTGTCAAATTAGCACACTTTTTCCCTTCCAAGCCCTACTGAAGGCTCACCTCCTCCATGAGGCCTTCCCAGACTGAGCCCCCCTTTTCCTCAGCTCACCCTCCCCTCCTCATGGCCCCAACTCGCTCCCTTTGTTCCACCCCCTCCCAGCCCAACAGCACTTGTGTATATATGTATATATCTATAATACTATTTATTTATATTTATTTTACTTGTACATATCTATTCTATTTATTTTATTTTGTTAGTATGTTTGGTTTTGTTCTCTGTCTCCCCCTTTTAGACTGTGAGCCCACTGTTGGGTAGGGACTGTCTCTCTATGTTGCCAATTTGTACTTCCCAAGCACTTAGTACAGTGCTCTGCACATAGTAAGCGCTCAATAAATACAATTGATGATGATGATGATGATGCCTGTTTACTTGTTTTGATGTATATATATAATAATAATAATAACGATGGTATTTGTTAAGCACTTACTATGTGCCAATCACTGTTCTAAGCACTGCGGGGGATAGAAAAGAATTAGGTTGTCCTACGTGGGGCTCACAGTCTTAATCCCCCTTTCACAGAGGAGGGAACTGAGGCCCAGAGAAGTGAAGTGACTTGCCAAAAGTCACACAGCTGATAAGTGGTGGAGTCGGGATTAGAACCCACAACCTCTGACTCCCAAGCCCGCACTCTTTCCACTATGCCACGCTGCTTCTCTATATACATAATTCCATTTATTTCTTTTGATGCTATTGATGCCTGTTTACTTGTTTTGATGTCTGTCTCCCCCCTTGTAGACTGTGAGCCTGATGTGGGCGGACACTGTCTCTCTCTGTTGCTGACCTGAACTTTCCAAGCGCTTAGTACAGTGTTCTGCACACAGTAAGTGAAGTGACTTGCCCAAAGTCACACAGCTGATAAGTGGTGGAGTCGGAATTAGAACCCACAACCTCTGACTCCCAAGCCCGTGCTCTTTCCACTACACCATGCTGCTTCTCTCTATATATAATTCCAGACTGTCTCTATATGTTGCCAACTTGTACTTCCCAAGCGCTTAGTGCAGTGCTCTGCACACAGTAAGCGCTCAATAAATACGATTGATTGATTGATTGATTTATATTGATGCTATTGATGCCTGTTTACTTGTTTTGATGTCTGTCTCCCCCCTTCTAGACTGTGAGTGTGATGTGGGCAGAAACTGTCTCTCTTTGTTGCTGAATTAAACTTTCCAAGCGCTTAGTACAGTGTTCTGCACACAGTAAGCGCTCAATAAAGGCTAGGAGGCTGGGAAGGCTAGGAGGCCTTCCCAGACAGAGCCCCCTCCTTCCTCTCCCCCTCCTCCCTACCTCCTTCCCCTCCCCACAGCACCTGTATATATGTTTGTACAGATTTATTACTCTGTTTATTTTACTTGTGCATATTTACTATTCTATTTATTTTGTTAATACATTTTGTTTTGTTGTCTGTCTCCCCCTTCTTGATTGTGAGCCCGCTGTTGGGTAGGGACCGTCTCTATATGTTGCCAACTTGTACTTCCCAAGCGCTTAGTACAGTGCTCTGCACACAGTAAGCGCCCAATAAATACGATTGAATGAATGAATGCATAAATAAATACTATTGAATGAATGAATGAATAAAGAAGATTCCAATGGGAACTTTGGCCCAATCTTTTACTCCCCCTGTTTTCCTGCCTCTCTGCAACACCATGCCTAGGCTATTCATTCAATCGTATTTATTGAGCGCTTACTGTGTGCACAGCACTGTACTAAGCGCTTGGGAAGTACAAGTTGGCAACCTATAGAGGCGGTCCCTACCTAACAGCGGGTTCACAGTCTAGAAGGGGGAGACAAACAATCAATCAAACAATCATATTTATTGAGCGCTTATGTGTGCAGAGCACTGTACTAAGCGCTTGGGAAGTCCAAGTTAGCAACATATAGAGACGGTCCCTACCCAACAGTGGGCTCACAGTCTAGAAGAAGAAAGCAAAACATATTAACAAAATAAAATAAACAGAATAAATATCTACAAGTAAAATAAATAGAGTAATAAGTATGTACAAACATATATACATATACACAGGTGCTGTGGGGAGGGGAAGGAGGCAACAGCCTCAAGGGGAGGAACATCTCTCAAGAGAAGCAGTTATGAGAAGCAGCGTGGCTCAGTGGAAAGAGCATGGGCTTTGGAGTCAGAGGTCATGGGTTCTAATCCTGACTCCGCCAAGTGTCAGCTGTGTGACTTTGGGCAAGTCACTTCACTTCTTTTTGTCTCAGTTACCTCATCTGTAAAATGGGGATTAAAACTGTGAGGCCCCCCGGTGGGACAACCTGATTACCTTGTAACCTCTCCAGTGCTTAGAACAGTGCTTTGCACATAGTAAGTGCTTAACAAATACCATTATTACTATTATTATTATTACTGGAAAGAACAAGAGGCTGGGAGTCCCAGGCCCTGAATTCTAATCCCGGCTCCTCCACTTCTCTCCTGTGTGACCTTGGGCATGTCACTTGACTGTTTTGTGTCTCAGTTTTCTCATCTGTACAGTGGGGATAAAATAACTGTTCTCCCTCCCCCTTAGATAGTGAGTTCCATGTAAGGACAAGGATTGCATCTAACCTGATTACTTCGTATCTATGCAAGTGCTTAGCACATAGTAATCAATCAATGGTATTTAGTGAGCACTTACTGTGTGCAGAGCACTATACTAAGCACTTGGGAGAGTACATCAGAATCAGCAGACATGAAATGTCACTATCATCATCATTATTACTAACAATAATTATGGCACTTGTTAAACACTTACTATGTGCCAAGCAATCAATCAATCGTATTTATTGAGCGCTTACTGTGTGCAGAGCACTGTACTAAGCGCTTGGGAAGTACAAGTTGGCAACATATAGAGACAGTCCCTACCCAACAGTGGGCTCACAGTCTAAGCACTATTCTAAACGCTGGGGTAGATACAAGGTAAGCAGGTTGTCCCACATGGGGCTCCCAGTCTCAATCCCCATTTTACAGATGAGGTAACTGAGGCACAGAGAAGTTAAGTGGATTGCCCAAGGTCACACAGCAGACTAGAACCTTTTCATAGCAGAGCCCAACCCTGGAGACTTGGAGAACATATTCTTTATCAACTCTGAAGATGTGATGGCAGGATTTTCTAAAATTGTATATCAAGAAATTATAATCTAGGCCAAGCAGAAGCAGCGTGGCCCAGTGAGTACAGCACAAGCTTGACATAATAATAATAATAATAATAATAATAATAATAATAACAACCAGGGTTCTAATCCTGACTCCACCACTTGTCTGCTGAGGAACCTTGGGCAAGTCACTTCACTGGGCCTCAGTTTCCTTTAATTTATTTTCTATATTTATTTATATTAATGTCTGTCTCCCCCTCTAGACTGTTAAGATCGTTGTTTATATGGAATGTGTCCTTTTTTTGTTACACTGTACTCTCTCAAGTGCTTAATACAGTACTTAGCATTCATTCATTCCTTCAGCGTGGCTCAGTGCAAAGAGCCCGGGCTTTGGAGTCAGAGGTCATGGGTTCAAATCCCGGCTCCGCCGTCAGCTGTGTGACTTTGGGCAAGTCACTTAACTTCTCTGTGCCTCAGTTCCCTCATCTGTAAAATGGGGATTAAGACTGTGAGCCCCCAGGGGGACAACCTGATCACCTTGTAACCTCCCCAGTGCTTAGAACAGTGCTTTGCACATAGTAAGTGCTTAATAAACACCATCATCATTATTATTATTATTATTACTGTGTGCAGAGAACTGTACTAAGCGCTTGGGAAGTAAAAGTTGGCAACATATAGAGACGGTCCCTACCCAACAGTGGGCTCACACACAGTAAGCGCTCAGTAAATACAACTTAATGAAGATACCTCATGTATAAAACGGGGATTAGGACTGTGAGTCCCATGAGGAGCACTGTGGCTTAGTGGAAAGTGCACAGGCTTGGGAGTCAGCGGTCGTGGGTTCTAATCCCGGCTCCACCACTTGTCAGCTGTGTGACTTTGGGCAAGTCACTTCACTTCTCCTGGCCCTACTTACCTCATCTGTAAAATGGGGATTAAGCTGTGAGCCTCACGTGGGACAACCCAATTACTTTGTATTTCCCCAGTGCTTAGAACAGTGCTCGGCACACAATATGCACTTAAATACCATCATCATCATCACGTGGGGCAGGGACTGTGTTCAACCCAATTTGCTTGTATCTACCCCAGCACTTAATACACTTTCTGGCAGTTAGTAAACTTAACAGCACTATTATTATCACTATTATAATTAAGAAAACAAACAACCCAAGCTGGTTGTCTTCCAACAGTGGATTTATAATTTCTCCAGCACTTAGTACACTGCCTGGCACTTAGTAAACTTAATAGCACTATTATTATCACTATTATAATTAAGAAAACAAACAACCCAAGCTGGTTGTCTTCCAACAGTGGATTTATAATTTCTCCAGCACTTAGTACACTGCCTGGCACTTAGTAAACTTAACAGCACTATTATTATCGCTATTATTATTAAGAAAACAAACAACCCAAGCTGGTTGTCTCCCAACAGTGGATTTATGATTTCTCCGAGGGGTCTGTTATGTAAATGGCCCTTTTAATAAAGAAAGTGACTCCTGGTCTTGCTTTCAATTTTTAAAAGAGAGGCTAGAGATTATGTTCCTATGCCTTCAGGACACGGCACTATAGCCATCCAAAGTGTTTTTCCTGATGTGCTGCCTTATTTCCAAATAACCACCGCAGGGATTTATGCTTCTTTTAGTGCATTAGCATTTTCATTGTGCGTGAGGCAAAATAAAATACTTTTACTTCCCTGAAGGTATGAAGGGACGCTTGAAGACCATCAAGGTTAAACTTTTTAGAAAGAAAATCAAGAAGGATCCATTTAAACACATCAGGTGAGCTAGGCCCATCGGACTAAAGCTACGCTTGGGTGGAACAAGTGAGGAGAATGAATGACAGCAGGATAACCAAACAGCAGCGTGGCTCAGTGGAAAGAGCATGCGCTTGGGA
This sequence comes from Tachyglossus aculeatus, assembly GCF_015852505.1. NCBI lineage: Eukaryota > Metazoa > Chordata > Mammalia > Monotremata > Tachyglossidae > Tachyglossus > Tachyglossus aculeatus. The sequence continues at coordinate 144,917,032 of NC_052067.1, read as the reverse complement.
GTCAGAGGTCATGGGTTCTAATCCTGGCTCCGCCACTTGTCAGCTCTGTGACTTTGGGCAAGTCACTTAACTTCTCTGTGCCTCAGTTCCCTCTTCTGTAAAATGGGGATGAAGACTGTGAGCCCCACGTGGGATCACCTTGTAACCTCCCCAATGCTTAGAACAGTGCTTTGCACATAGCAAGCGCTTAATAAATGCCATTATTGTTATTATTATTATTATTGATGAGACTAGTTTTTTTCCAGAATAACATTTTAAGGAACAGACAAGGAGGCAAAAGAAAAAATAGCACTAAACTCCATAAACCTCAAACAAGATTACAAGGGATAACCTTGTGTCCACAAGTTTCCTGGAACTACTGGGTCCCACAATGGTCTTTTCAGTGACAATCAATCAGTCAATCAATCGATCGTATTTATTGAGCGCTTACTGTGTGCAGAGCACTGTACTAAGCACTTGGGAAGTAGTAACAGGAAGGAAAAGTTCACCTTCCTTGGAGTCTTCAAAAACAAAGGATAGCGTGGCTTAGTGGAAAGAGCACGGGATTGGGAGTCAGAGGTTATGGGTTCAAATCCTAGCTCCACCAATTGTCAGCTGTGTGACTTTGGGCGAGCACTTAACTTCTCTGTGCCTCAGTTACCTCATCTGTAAAATGGGGATTAATCAATCAATCAATCAATCGTATTTATTGAGCACTTACTGTGTGCAGAGCACTGTACTAAGCGCTTGGGAAGTACAAGTTGGCAACATATAGAGACAGTCCCTACCCAATAGTGGGCTCACAGTCTAGAAAGACTAAGATTAAGACTGTGAGCCCCCCGTGGAACAACCTGATCACCTTGTAACCTCCCCAGCGCTTAGAAAAGTGCTTGGCACATAATAAGCACTCAATAAATGCCATTATTATTATTATTATTATTAATACAAACATATAACTATATACGCATACTCCAATTAGAAAAAAAATGTTGAAGATTTAAAATTGCACCAAGCAATTGGTGGTAAAAAATCCACCCAAGTAGCAATAAGGAAGTAAATTGTGAGGCGGAGGAAAGAATCCATTTAAAAGTGTTGGTCTTATTCTTCCATCTCAAGCGCTTAGTACAGAGCTCTGCAAATATGAAGTATTTAACTTAACTTCTCTGGGCCTCAGTGATCTCATCTGTAAAATGGGGATGAAGACTGTGAGCCCCCCATGGGACAACCTGATCACTTTATAACCCCCTCCAAGTGCTTAGAACAGTGCTTTGCACATAGTAAGCACTTAACAAATACCATTATTATTATATTATAGTTATTATATATTATATTATCAAGCGCTTAGTACAGTGCTCTGCAAATATGACGTGCTCGATAAACACCACTGATGAGCTCTGCGACTTTAGGCAGGGAGCGAATCACCAAGCAAGAAACCAAATTTCCCCTTCTACTGCAACAAGTTTATCAGGCTGCCATAAGTCACACTAATCTACTTTATCTCTCTCGTAAACTCAACACACAGAATTCAGAAGAAGGATAAGGAAGACAACTAACATTCATCACGATCTGCCGTGTCACTATATTATAGGACAAGCATGGAAAAAGAAAAAAGGACGAGGTTTAGGCCTGTTGAGTCCAGATTTTGTAGGGACTGTCTCTATGTGTTGCCGACTTGTACTTCCCAAGCTTGTACTTGTACAGTGCTCTGCACACAGTAAGCGCTCAATAAATACGATTGATTGATTTTGGAAAGGGCCCTTTGAAATATTTTACATAAATCTCTCTAGTCGACCAGCATTTAGAACAGTGCCTGGCACATAGTAAGCGCTTAACAGATACCATAATTGTGTTATTGGAGGTGGGGGGGGTCAGAGCTTAAGAAATAGGAACAAATTATCACAGTGGCTCTGACGGCTAAGGAAACAATTTCCCCTTTTCCAAAAGCTGACGGCCTTCCAACAGCCAACTTATTTTCCTTTCCGATCATGATCATTATCAAACTTGGACTTGATGCCAGAGGGCAACACCGATAATGTCTCTCTGAATAAGTTTCTTGTGAAATGCCGCAGACTCACACACCCCTGTGGGTGGGGACAAATTATACACACATTTCTGGGACGGGAACTGGGTCACCTGGCATAGTTGTGGCAAAGCCTCCACTGGAATTCAACTCTTCCCACCAAGTGTCCAGGAAAATGGGTGACGACGCCGCCTTTGAACAGCAATGATAAGCTTGGTAAATTAACCAAGTAGTATGTGTCAGGCACTATGCTAAGCGCTGGGACAGAATCAGCACTTAGATCCGACACAGTTCCTCTCCCACGAGGATCTCTAACAGCTCTTTACTCCCCATTTCGAAGAAGAGTAAACAGATGCAGTGGCGTTAATAAGAAATATTAATAATGGTATTTGTTATAATAATAATGGCTTTTATTAAGCGCTTACTATGTGCAAAGCACTGTTCTAAGCGCTGGGGAGGTTACAAGGTGACCAGGTTGTCCCACGGGAGGCTCACAGTTTTAATCCCTATTTTCCAGATGAGGTAACTAAGGCCCAGAGAAGTGAAGTGACTTGCCCAAAGTCACACAGCTGACAGGTGGCGGAGCCGGGATTCGAACCTATGATCTCTGACTCCAAAGCCCGTGCTCTTTCCACTGAGCCACGCTGCTTCTCCTAAAGTGTCAAGCATTATGCTAAGCGCTGGAACAGAATCAGCACTCACAGTTTCAATCCCTGTTTTCCAGATGAGGTAACTAAGGCCCAGAGAAGTGAAGTGACTTGCCCAAAGTCACACAGCTGACAGGTGGCGGAGCCGGGATTCGAACCCATGATCTCTGACTCCAAAGCCCGGGCTCTTTCCACTGAGCCACGCTGCTTCTCCTAAAGTGTCAAGCACTATGCTAAGCGCTGGAACAGAATCAGCACTTAGATCAATCAATCAATCGTATTTAGATCAGACACAGTTTCTGTCCCACGAGGATCTCTAACAGATCTTTACTCCCCATTTCGAAGAAGAGTAAACAGACGCACTGAAGTTAATAATAAATATTAATAATGGTAGTTATGCGCTTACTGTTTGCAAAGCACTGTTCTCAACTCTGAGGCAGATACGGCTTTTACATTAGACACAGTTCCTGTCCCACAAGGATCTCAGATTTTTAATTCCCATTTCAAAGAGGAAACAGATGCAGTGAAGTTCATAATGATAAATAAGGTATTTGTTAAGCACTTACTACGTGCAAAGCTTACTATGTGCGAAGCACTGTTCTAAACTCTGAGGCAGATACGGCTCTTACATTAGACACAGTTCCTGTTCCACAAGGATCTCAAACGGATTTTTAATTCCCATTTCAAAGAGGAAACAGATGCAGTGAAGTTCATAATGATAAATAAGGTATTTGTTAAGCACTTACTACGTGCAAAGCACTGTTCTAAACTCTGAGGCAGATACAGTTCTTACATTAGACACAGTTCCTGTCCCACAAGGATCTCAAACAGATCTTTAATCCCCATTTCGAAGCAGCGTGGCTCAGTGGAAAGAGCCCGGGCTTTGGAGACAGAGGTCATGGGTTCAAATCCCGACTCCGCCTCTTGTCAGCTGTGTGACCTTGGGCAAGTCACTTCACTTCTCTGGGCCTCAGTGACCTCGTCTGTAAAATGGGGATGAAGACTGTGAGCCCACCATGGGCCAACCTGATCACTTTGCAACCCCCCCAGCGCTTAGAACAGTGCTTTCCACATAGTAAGCGCTTAACAAATACCGTTATTATTATATTATAGATGCAGTAAAGTTCATAATGATAAATATGGTATTTGTTAAGCACTTACTATGTGCAGACCACTGTTGTAAGCGCTGGGGTAGATACGAGGTTGGACACAGTCCCTGTTCCACACTGGGCTCACGGTCTTAATTCATTCATTCACTCATTCAGTCATATTTATGGAGCGCTTACTGTGTGCAGAGCACTGTACTAAGCGCTTGGGAAGTACAAGTTGGCAGCATATAGAGACGGTCCCTACCCGACAGTGGGCTCACAGTCTAGAAGGGGGAGACAGACAACAAAACAAAACATATTAACAAAATAAAATCAATAGAATAGTATAGAATAGTAAACAGAATAGTACAGTATAATAGAATAGTATAGAATATAGAATAGAATATAGTATAGAATATAGTAGAATAAAATTGTAATATATTGGGCAGTGACTTGCTCAAGGTCACACAACAGACGAGTGGTTTACCACTCCTGGGAAGCCTGCCAAAGAGGCTTCAGAATAAATGGTCTGGAGCTCTTATTTCTGCTCCTGCGGGAGATCTTCAACTTCTTAATAATAACAATAATAATAATGACATTTGTTAAGCGCTTACTATGTGCAGAGTACTGTTCTAAGCGCTGTGGGGGGCTACAACGTGATCAGGTTGTCCTATGTGGGGCTCATAGTCTTAATCCCCATTTTACAGATGAGGTAACTGAGGCTCAGAGAAGTTAAGTGACTTACCCAAGGTCACACAGCAGACATGTGGCGGAGCGGCATTCGAACCCATGACCTCTGACTCCAAAGCCAGAGGCCTTTTTTGAAGTGAGGGCAGGGGAGAAGATTCAAAACCCTCTCCCCCCAACCTCCCCTGCGTCCAAACTCTGACAAGTTGTTAAGCGCTTACTATGTGCAAAGCACTGTTCTAAACGCTAAGGTAGATACAGTTCATACATCAGACACAGTTCCTGTCCCACAAGGATATGAAACAGATCTTTAATTCCCATTTCGAAGAAGAGGAAACAGATGCAGTGGAGTTAATAATGATTATTGTGGCATTATTATGGAATAATGATAATATTAATAATGGTATTTGTTAAGCGCTTACTATGTGCAAAACACTGTTCTAAATGCTCAGGTAGATACAGTTCTTACATCAGACACAGTTCCTGTCTTACAAGGATCTCAAACAGATCTTTAATCCCCATTTCCAAGAGGAGGAAACAGATGCAGTGAAGTTAATAATGATAATTGTGGCATTCTTATGGAAAAATAATAATAATATTAACAATAGTATTTGTTGAGTGCTTACTATGTGCAAAGCTCTGTTCTAAACTCTGAGGTGGATACAGTTCTTATATCAGACACAGTTCCTGTCCCACAAGGATCTCAAACAGATCTTTAATCCCCATTTCGAAAAACAGGAAACAGACGCAGTGAAGTTTAATGATCACTATGGCATTATTATGGAATAATAATAATATTCATAATGGTATTTGTAAAGCACTATGTGCAAAGCACTGTTCTAAACTCTGAGGTAGATACAGTTCTTACATCAGACACAGTTCCTGTCCCACAAGGATCTCAAACAGATCTTTAATCCCCATTTCCAAGAGGACGAATCAGATGCAGTGAAGTTAATAATGATAATTGTGGCATTATTATGGAATAATAATAATATTAACAATAGTATTTGTTGAGTGCTTACGATGTGCAAAGCTCTGTTCTAAACTCTGAGGTGGATACAGTTCTTATATCAGACACAGTTCCTGTCCCACAAGGATCTCAAACAGATCTTTAATCCCCATTTCGAAAAAGAGGAAACAGATGCAGTGAAGTTTAATGATCACTATGGCATTATTATGGAATAATAATAATATTCATAATGGCATTTGTTAAGCACTATGTGCAAAGCACTGTTCTAAACTCTGAGGTGGATACAGTTCTTACATCAGACACAGTTCCTGTCCCACAAGGATCTCAAACAGATCTTTAATCCCCATTTCCAAGAGGACGAAACAGATACAGTGAAGTTAATAATGATAATTGTGGCATTATTATGGAATAATAATAATATTAACAATAATATTTGTTAAGTGCTTACTATGTGCAAAGCACTGTTCTAAACTCTGAGGTGGATTTAGTTCTTACATCAGACACAGTTCCTGTCTTACAAGGTTCTCAAACAGATCTTTAATCCCCATTTCGAAAAAGAGGAAACAGATGCAGTGAAGTTTAATGATCACTATGGCATTATTATGGAATAATAATAATATTCATAATGGCATTTGTTAAGCGCTATGTGCAAAGCACTGTTCTAAACTCTGAGGTGGATACAGTTCTTACATCAGACACAGTTCCTGTCCCACAAGGATCTCAAACAGATCTTTAATCCCCATTTCCAAGAGGACGAAACAGATACAGTGAAGTTAATAATGATAATTGTGGCATTATTATGGAATAATAATAATATTAACAATAATATTTGTTAAGTGCTTACTATGTGCAAAGCACTGTTCTAAACTCTGAGGTGGATTTAGTTCTTACATCAGACACAGTTCCTGTCTTACAAGGTTCTCAAACAGATCTTTAATCCCCATTTCGAAAAAGAGGAAACAGATGCAGTGAAGTTTAATGATCACTATGGCATTATTATGGAATAATAATAATATTCATAATGGCATTTGTTAAGCGCTATGTGCAAAGCACTGTTCTAAACTCTGAGGTGGATACAGTTCTTACATCAGACACAGTTCCTGTCCCACAAGGATCTCAAACAGATCTTTAATCCCCATTTCCAAGAGGACGAAACAGATACAGTGAAGTTAATAATGATAATTGTGGCATTATTATGGAATAATAATAATATTAACAATAATATTTGTTAAGTGCTTACTATGTGCAAAGCACTGTTCTAAACTCTGAGGTGGATTTAGTTCTTACATCAGACACAGTTCCTGTCTTACAAGGTTCTCAAACAGATCTTTAATCCCCATTTCGAAAAAGAGGAAACAGATGCAGTGAAGTTTAATGATCACTATGGCATTATTATGGAATAATAATAATATTCATAATGGTATTTGTTAAGCGCTATGTGCAAAGCACTGTTCTAAACTCTGAGGTGGATACAGTTCTTACATCAGACACAGTTCCTGTCCCACAAGGATCTCAAACAGATCTTTAATCCCCATTTCCAAGAGGACGAAACGGATGCAGTGAAGTTAATAATGATAATTGCGGCATTATTATGGAATAATAATAATCTTAACAATAATATTTGTTAAGTGCTTAGTATGTGCAAAGCACTGTTCTAAACTCTGAGGTGGATACAGTTCTTACATCAGACACAGTTCCTGTCCCACAAGGATCTCAAACAGATCTTTAATCCCCATTTTGAAGAAGAGGAAACATGCGGTGAAGTTAATAATGATCACTGCGGCATTATTATGGAATAATAATAATATTAATAATGGTATTTGTTCAGTGTTTACTATGTGTAAAGCACTGTTCTAAACGCTGAGGTAGATAATGTTCTTACGTCAGACACAGTTCCTGTCCCACAAGGATCACAAACAGATCTTTAATTCCCATTTTGAAGAAGAGGAAACAGATGCATTGAAGTTAATAATGATCAGTGTGGCATTATTATGGAATAATGATAATATTAATAATGGCATTTGTTAAACTCTGAGGTGGATACAGTTCTTACATCAGACGTAAAGAAGCACCGTGGCTCAGTGGAAAGAGCCCGGGCTTGGGACTCAGAAGGTCATGGGTTCTAATCCCGGCTCCGCCACTTGCCAGCTGTGTGACTTTGGGCAAGTCACTTAACTTCTCTGGGCCTCAGTTCCCTCATCTGTAAAATGGGGATTAAGACTGTGAGCCCCCCGTGGGACAATCTGATCACCTTGTAACCTCCCCAGTGCTTAGAACAGTGCTTGGCACATAGTAAGCGCTTAATAAATGCCATCATTATTATTATTACTATTATTATTATCAGACACAGTTCCTGTCCCACAAGGATCTCAGACAAATCTTTAATTCCCATTTTGAAGAAGAGGAAACAGATGCAGTGAAGTTAATAATGATCATTGTGGCATTATTATGGAATAATAATAATATTAATAATGGTATTTGTTAAGTGCTTATGAGCAGAGCACCATCCTAAGCACTTAACTACCATTATTATTGAGCATTTTTATGTGCAGAGCACCGTCCTAAGCATTTAACAAATACCATAATTATTATTTTTGAGCACTTCCTATGTACAGAGCACAGACTTAAGCGCTTAACAAATACCATAATTGCTATTATTGAGCACTTCCTATGTGCAGAGCACCATCCTAAGCACTTTAACAAATGTCATAATTATTATTATTGAGCATTTTTTTTATGCAGAGCACCATCCTAAGCGTTTAACAAATACCATAATTATTATTATTGAGAGCTTCCTATGTGCAGAGCACTGTACTAAGCGCTTATCTGCAGAGCACCATCCTAAGCGCTTAACTACCATAATTATTATTATTGAACATTTTTGTGTGCAGAGCACCGTCCTCAGCGTTTAACAAATACCATAATTATTTTTGAGTGCTTCCTATGTACAGAGCACTGACTTAAGCGTTTAACAAATACCATAATTGCTATTATTGAGCACTTCCTATGTGCAGAGCACCATCCTAAGCACTTTAACAAATGTCATAATTATTATTATTGAGCATTTTTATATGCAGAGCACCATCCTAAGCGTTTAACAAATACCATAATTATTATTATTGAGAGCTTCCTATGTGCAGAGCACTGTACTAAGCGCTTATCTGCAGAGCACCATCCTAAGCGCTTAACTACCATAATTATTATTATTGAGCATTTTTGTGTGCAGAGCACCGTCCTCAGCGTTTAACACATACCATAATTATTATTAGTGAGCGCTTCCTATGTGCAGAGCACCATCCTAAGCACTTAACTACCATAATTATTATTGAGCATTTTTATGTGCAGAGCACCGTCCTAAGCGTTTAACAAATACCATAATTATTATTTTTGAGCACTTCCTATGTACAGAGCACAGACTTAAGCGCTTAATACCATAACTGCTATTATTGAGCACTTCCTATGTGCAGAGCTCCATCCTAAGCACTTTAACAAATGTCATAATTATTATTATTGAGCATTTTTATATGCAGAGCACCATCCTAAGCGTTTAACAAATACCATAATTATTATTATTGAGAGCTTCCTATGTGCAGAGCACTGTACTAAGTGCTTAACAAATACAATAATTATCATTATTGAGCATTTTTTATGTGCAGAGCACCGTCCTATGCGCTTAACAAATATCATAATGATTATTATTGAGTGCTTCCTATGTACAGAGCACTGACCTAGGCGCTTAACAAATACCATAATCAATATTGAGCATTTCCTAAGTGCAGAGCGTTTAACAAATACCATAATTATTATTATTGAGTGCTTCCTATGTGCAGAGCACTGACCTAAGCGCTTAACGAATACCATAATTATTATTATAGACCGCGTCCTATATGCAGAGCACTGACCTAAGCACTTAACGAATTCCATAATTATTATTATTGAGCGCTTCCTATGTGCAGAGCACTGACCTAAGCGCTTAACGAATACCATAATTATTATTATTGAGCGCTTCCTATGTGCAGAGCACTGACCTAAGCGCTTAACAAATACCATAATTGTTATTATTGAGCGCTTAGTATGTGCAGAGCACTATCCTAAGCGCTTCACCAATGCCGTAATGAGGATTATTGAGCATTTATGTGCAGAGCACTGACCTAAGCGCTTAACAAACACCATAATCACTATTGAGCGCTTCCTATGTGCAGAGCACTGTCCTAAGCACTTCACCAATGCCGTAATGAGGATTATTGAGCTGCCCTATGTGCAGAGCACTGACCTAAGCGCTTAACAAATACCAGAATCACTACTGAGCGCTTCCTATGTGCAGAGCACTGTCCTAAGCGCTCTGCCAATGCCGTAATGAGTATTATTGTGCGCTTCCTATATGCAGAGCACTGACCTAAGCGCTTAACAAATACCATAATTGTTATTATTGAGCGCTTAGTATGTGCAGAGCACTGTCCTAAGCGCTCCGCCAATGCCGTAGTGTTATTGTGCGCTTCCTATGTGCAGAGCACTGACCTAAGTGCTTAACAAATACCATAATCAGTATTGAGCGCTTCCTGTGTGCAGAGCACTGTCCTAAACGCTTCGCCAATGCCGTAATGAGGATTACTGAGCTGCCCTATGTGCAGAGCACTGTCCTAAGCGCTCTGCCAATGCCGTAATGAGTATTACTGTGCGCTTCCTATGTGCAGAGCACTGACCTAAGCGCTTAACGAATACCATAATTATTATTATTGAGCGCTTCCTATGTGCAGAGCACTGACCTAAGCGCTTAACAAATACCATAATTGTTATTATTGAGCACTTAGCATGTGCAAAGCACTGTCCTAAGCGCTCCGCCAATGCCGTAATGAGGATTATTGCGCTGCCCTATGTGCAGAGCACTGACCTACGCGCTTAACAAATACCATAATCACTACTGAGCGCTTTCTATGTGCAGAGCACTGTCCTAAGCGCTTAGCAAATGCCGTAATGAGGATTACTGAGCTGCCCTATGTGCAGAGCACTGACCTAAGCGCTTAACAAATACCATAATTGTTATTATTGAGCGCTTAGTATGTGCAGAGCACTGTCCTAAGCGCTCCGCCAATGCCGTAATGAGGATTATTGAGCTGCCCTATGTGCAGAGCACTGACCTACACGCTTAACAAATACCATAATCACTATTGAGCGCTTCCTGTGCGCAGAGCACTTTCCTAAGCGCTCTGCCAATGCCATAATGAATATTATTGTGCGCTTCCTATGTGCAGAGCACTGACCTAAGCGCTTAACAAATACCATAATTGTTATTATTGAGCGCTTAGTATGTGCAGAGCACTGTCCTAAGCGCTTTGCCAATGCCCTAATGAGGATTATTGAGCTGCCCTATGTGCAGAGCACTGACCTACACGCTTAACAAATACCATAATCAGTATTGAGCGCTTCCTCTGCACAGTGCACTGTCCTAAGCGCTCCGCCAATGCTGTAATGAGTATTACTGAGCTGCCGATATGTGCAGAACACTGTCCTAAGCGCTCCGCCAATGCCGTAATGAGTATTACTGAGCTGCCCTATGTGCAGAGCACTGTCCTAAGCGCTCGGCCAATGCCATAATGAGGATTACTGAGCTGCCCTATGGGCAGAGCAGTGTCCTAAGCGCTCCGCCAATGCCGTAATGAGGATTATTGAGCTGCCCTATGTGCAGAGCACCGACCTATGCGCTTAACAAATACCATAATCACTATTGAGCACTTCCTATGTGCAGAGCACTGTCCTAAGTGCTCCGCCAATGCCGCAATGAGTATTATTGTGCACTTCCTATGTGCAGAGCACTGAGCTGAGCGCTTAACAAATACCATAATTGTTATTATTGAGCGCTTAGTATGTGCAGAGCACTGTCCTAAGCGCTTCGCCAATGCCCTAATGAGGATTATTGAGCTGCCCTATGTGCAGATCAGCGTCCTAAACGCTTCGCCAATGCCGTAATGAGGATTATTGAGCTGCCCTATGTGCAGAGCAGCGTCCTAAACGCTTCGCCAATGCCGTAATGAGGATTATTGAGCTGCCCTCTGTGCGGAACACTGACCTAAGCGCTTAACAAATACCATAATCACTATTGAGCGCTTCCTATGTGCAGAGCACTGTCCTAAGCGCTTCACCAATGCTGTAATGAGGATTACTGAGCGCTTCCTATGTGCAGAGCACTGACCTAAGTGCTTAACAAATACCATAATCACTATTGAGTGCTTCCTATGTGCAGAGCACTGTCTTAAACGCTTCGCCAATGCTGTAATGAGGATTACTGAGCTGCCCTATGTGCAGAGCACTGTCCTAAGCACTTAACAAATACCATAATTGTTATTATTGAGCGCTTAGTATGTGCAGAGCACTGTCCTAAGCGCTTCGCCAATGCCGTAATATGAGGATTACTGAGCTGCCCTACGTGCAGAGCACTGACCTAAGCGCTTAACAAATACCATAATCACTATTGAGCGCTTCCTCTGCGCAGAGCACTGTCCTAAGCGCTCCGCCAATGCCGTAATGAGGATTACTGAGCAGCCCTATGTGCAGAGCACTGTCCTAAGCGCTCCCCCAATGAGGTAATGAGGATTATTAAACTGCCCTATGTGCAGAGCACTGTCCTAAGCGCTTAACAAATACCATAATTGTTATTATTGAGCGCTCAGTATGTGCAGAGCACTGTCCTAAACGCTTTGCCAATGCTGTACTGAGGATTGTTGAGCTGCCCTACGTGCAGAGCTCAGACCTAAGCGTTTAGCAAATACCATAATCAGTATTGAGCGCTTCCTATGTGCAGAGCACTGTCCTAAGCGCTCCGCCAATGCCGTAACGAGGATTATTGAGCTGCCCTACGTGCAGACCACTGTCCTAAGCGCTCCGCCAATGCCATAATGAGGATTATTGAGCTGCCCTACGTGCAGAGCACTGTCCTAAGCGCTCCGCCAATGCGGTAATGAGGATTATTAAGCTGCCCTATGTGCAGAGCACTGTCCTAAGCGCTTAACAAATACCATAATTGTTATTATTGAGCGCTCAGTATGTGCAGAGCACTGTCCTAAACGCTTTGCCAATGCTGTACTGAGGATTGTTGAGCTGCCCTACGTGCAGAGCTCAGACCTAAGCGTTTAGCAAATACCATAATCAGTATTGAGCGCTTCCTATGTGCAGAGCACTGTCCTAAGCGCTCCGCCAATGCCGTAATGAGGATTATTGAGCTGCCCTACGTGCGGACCACTGTCCTAAGCGCTCCGCCAATGCCGTAATGAGGATTATTGAGCTGCCCTACGTGCAGAGCACTGTCCTAAGCGCTCCGCCAATGCCATAATGAGGATTATTGAGCTGCCCTACGTGCAGAGCACTGTCCTAAGCGCCCCGCCAATGCCATAATGAGGATTATTGAGCTGCCCTACGTGCAGAGCACTGTCCTAAGCACTCCCCCAATGCGGTAATGAGGATTATTAAACTGCCCTATGTGCAGAGCACTGTCCTAAGCGCTTAACAAATACCATAATTGTTATTATTGAGCGCTCAGTATGTGCAGAGCACTGTCCTAAACGCTTTGCCAATGCTGTACTGAGGATTGTTGAGCTGCCCTACGTGCAGAGCTCAGACCTAAGCGTTTAGCAAATACCATAATCAGTATTGAGCGCTTCCTATGTGCAGAGCACTGTCCTAAGCGCTCCGCCAATGCCGTAACGAGGATTATTGAGCTGCCCTACGTGCAGAGCACTGTCCTAAGCGCTCCGCCAATGCCGTAATGAGGATTATTGAGCTGCCCTACGTGCAGAGCACTGTCCTAAGCGCTCCGCCAATGCCATAATGAGGATTATTGAGCTGCCCTACGTGCAGAGCACTGTCCTAAGCGCTCCCCCAATGCGGTAATGAGGATTATTAAGCTGCCCTATGTGCAAAGCACTGTCCTAAGCGCTTAACAAATACCATAATTGTTATTACTGAGCGCTTAGTATGTGCAGAGCACTGTCCTAAACGCTTCGCCAATGCCGTACTGAGGATTATTGAGCTGCCCTACGTGCAGAGCACTGACCTACGTGCTTAACAAATACCATAATCACTATTGAGCGCTTTCTCTGTGCAGAGCACTGTCCTAAGCGCTCCGCCAATGCCGTAATGAGGATTATTGAGCTGCCCTACGTGCAGAGCACTGTCCTAAGCGCTCCGCCAATGCCGTAATGAGGATTATTGAGCTGCCCTACATGCAGAGCACTGTCCTAAGCGCTCCCCCAATGCGGTAATGAGGATTATTAAGCTGCCCTATGTGCAAAGCACTGTCCTAAGCGCTTAACAAATACCATAATTGTTATTACTGAGCGCTTAGTATGTGCAGAGCACTGTCCTAAGCGCTTCGCCAATGCCCTAATGAGGATTACTGAGCTGCCCTATGTGCAGAGCACTGACCTACGCGCTTAACAAATACCATAATCACTATTGAGCGCTTTCTCTGTGCAGAGCACTGTCCTAAGCGCTCCGCCAATGCCGTAATGAGGATTATTGAGCTGCCCTACGTGCAGAGCACTGTCCTAAGCGCTCCGCCAATGCCATAATGAGGATTATTGAGCTGCCCTACGTGCAGAGCACCGTCCTAAGCGCTCCCCCAATGCGGTAATGAGGATTATTAAGCTGCCCTATGTGCAAAGCACTGTCCTAAGCGCTTAACAAATACCATAATTGTTATTACTGAGCGCTTAGTATGTGCAGAGCACTGTCCTAAGAGCTTCGCCAATGCCGTACTGAGGATTATTGAGCTGCCCTACGTGCAGAGCACAGACCTAAGCGTTTAGCAAATACCATAATCAGTATTGAGCGCTTTCTCTGTGCAGAGCACTGTCCTAAGCGCTCCGCCAATGGCGGAGTGTGGACCCCTGAGCGTCCCTCTGCTGACCTGTTTGGGGGTCCCGTGTCCCGGGTGGGGTCCTCCTCCTCCTCCGGAAGGCCGGGCGCCTCGGGGGGCTGGGGGAGCCGCCACCGCCGTGGGCGCTCATCACGCCGCGCGCGGGCCGAGCACCACCTCCGGGAGGGCCGCCCGGACTGCCCTGCGACCCGGGCCCCGCCCCTCCCGAGGCTCCGCCCCCCGGACCGCGAGCGCGCCCTCCCATTGGCCGGACGGACCAGGGGGCGGGGCCTGGAGGAGGGAGGGCGGGGCCTGGATGAAAGGAACGCCCTCCCGGCCCCGCCCCTCCGGCGGCCCGTGCTCCCATTGGCCGGACGGACCTGGGGGCGGGGCCGGGTGGGCGTTTCCCCGCCCCGCCTCTCGGGCAGCCCGCGCTCCCATTGGCCGGACGGACCTGGGGGCGGGGCCGGGGGGGCGTTACCCCGCCCCGCCCCTCGGGCAGCGCGCTCCCATTGGCCGGCCGGACATGGAGGCGGGGCTAGGAGGGCGTTTCCCCGCCCCGCCCCTCGGGCACCGCGCGCTCCCATTGGCCGAAAGGCCTGTGGGCGGGGTCTAGAGGGAGGGCGGGGCCTGGGAAAGGGGCGGGACCCGGAGAAAGGGAACGCCCTCCTGACCCCGCCCCTCGGGCATTGCGCACTCCCATTGGCCGGCCGGACCTGGGGTCGGGACGAGGAGGGCCTTTCCCCGCCCCGCCCCTCGGGCAGCGCGCCCTCCCATTGGCCGAACGGCCCGGAGGCGGGGAGTAGCGAAGGGAGGGCGGGGCCTGGGAAAGGGGGCGGGGCCTGGGGAAAGGGAACGCCCTCCAGGCCCCGCCTCTCTGGCAGCGCGCTCCCATTGGCCGGCCGGACCTGGGGGCGGGGCCAGGAGGGTGTTTCCCCGCCCCGCCCCTCGGGCAGCGCGCGCTCCCATTGGCCGACCGGCCTGGGGGCGGGGCCTAGAAGGGGGAGGGCGGGCCCTGGGGAAAGGAGCGGGGCCTGGTTGACAGGAACGTCCTCCTGGCCCCTCCCCTCGGGCAGCCCGCGCTCCCATTGGCCGGCAGGACCTGGGGGCGGGGCCAGGAGGGCGTTTCCCCGCCCCGCCCCTGGGGCAGCGCGCGCTCCCATTGGCCGAACGGCCTGGGGGCAAGGCCTAGAGGGGGGAGGGCGGGGCCTGGGAAAGGGGCGGGGCCCGAAGAAAGGGAACGTCCCCCTTCCCCGCCCCTCGGGCAGTGCGCCCTCCCATTGGCCGGCAAGGCCTGGGGGCGGGGCCAGGAGGGCGTTACCCCGCCCCGCCCCTAGGGCAGCGCGCCCTCCCATTGGCCGAACGAACAGGGGGCGGGGCCTAGCGATGGGGGGGCCGTGGAACTGGGGGCGGGGCCTGGGGAAAGGGATCGCTCTCCTGGCCCCGCCCCTCGGGCACTGCGCGCTCCCATTGGCCGACCGGACCTGGGTGCGTGGCCCAGAGGGCGTTTTCCCGCCCCGCCCTCGGGCGGCGCGCGCTCCCATTGGCTGAACGGCCGGGGGCGTGGCCTAGAGATGGGTGGGCGGGGCCTGGGGGATATGGGGCGTGGCCTGGAGAAAGGGAACGCCCTCCTGGCCCCGCCTCTCGGGCAGCGCGCTCTTCCATTGGCCAAGAGGCGCGGGGGCGGGGCCTAGATAGGGGCGGTGTCCGGGGAAAGGGGCGGGGCCTGGAGGGGTGGAGTCTGTTTTTTCCCTCCCTCCCTCCCTTCCTTCTTTCCCTCCCTTCTTCCCTTCCTTCCTCCCTTCATCATCATCATCAGTCGTATTTATTGATCGCTTACTGTGTGCAGAGCACTGTACTAAGCGCTTGGGAAGTACAAGTTGGCAACATATAGAGACAGCCCCTACCCAACAGTGGGCTCACAGTCTAGAAGGGGGAGACAGACAACAAAACCAAACATGCTAACAAAATAAAATAAATAGAATAGATATGTACAAGTAAAATAAATAAATAAATAAATAAATAGAGTAATAAATACGTACAAACATATATACATATATACAGGTGTTGTGGGGAAGGGAAGAAGGTAAGATGGGGGGATGGAGAGGGGGACGAGGGGGAGAGGAAGGAAGGGGCTCAGTCTGGGAAGGCCTCCTGGAGGAGGCCTTCCTTCCTTCCTCATTTCCTCCCTTCCTTCCCCCCTCCCTCATTTCCTTCCTCCTTCTCTCCCTTCCTCCCTTCCTTCCTCCCTTCCTTCTTTCCCTCCCTTCTTCCCTTCTTTCCTCCCTTCCTTCCTCCCTTCCTTCTTTCCCTCCCTTCTTCCCTTCCTTCTTCCTTCCCCCCTCCCTCATTTCCTTCCTCCCTCCCTCCCTTCCTTCCTCTCTACCTCCCTTCTTCCCTTCCTCTTTCCCTTCCTCCCTACCTCCCTTCCTTCCTTCTTCCCTTCTTTCCTCCCTTCCTTCCTCCCTTCCTTCTTTCCCTCCCTTCTTCCCTTCCTTCTTCCTTCCCCCCATTTCCTTCCTCCCTCCCTTCCTTCCTCTCTACCTCCCTTCTTCCCTTCCTCTTTCCCTTCCTCCCTACCTCCCTTCCTTCCTCCTTCTCTTCTTCCCTTCCTTCCACCTTCCCTCCTTTCCTTCCTCCCTCCATCCCTCCCTTCCTTTCTTCCTCCCTCCCTTCCTTCCTTCCTTCTACCTTCCTTCCTTTCCTCCCTTCTTCCTTCCCTCCTTTCCTCCCTTCTTCCTTCCCTCCTTTCCTCCCTTCTTCCCTCCCTTCTTCCCTCCCTTCCCTCCTTTCCTCCCTTCTTCCCTCCCTTCCCTCCTCCCTCCCTTCCACCATCCCTCCTTTCCTTCCTCCTTTCCTCCCTTCCTCCCTCCCTTCCTCCCTTCCACCTTCCCTCCTTTCCTTCCTCCCTTCCTCCCTTCCTCCTTCCCTTCCTTCTTCCCTTCCTCCCTTCCACCTTCCCTCCTTTTCTCCCTTCCTCCCACCCTTCCTCCCTTCCACCTTCCCTCCTTTCCTTCCTCCCTTCCTCCCTTCCTCCTTCCCTTCCTCCCTTCCACCTTCCCTCCTTTCCTCCCTTCCTCACACCCTTCCTCCCTCCCTCCCTTCCACCTTCCCTCCTTTCCTTCCTCCCTTCCTCCCTTCCTTCTTTCCCTCCCTTCCTTCTTCCCTCCTTCCTTCCTCCCTTCCTCCCTCCCTCCCTCCATTCATCCTTTCCACCTTACCTCCCTCCCTCCCTTCCTTCCTCCCTCCCTTCCTTCCACCCTTCCTTCCTTCCTCCCTTCCTCCCTTCCCTCCTCCCTCCCTCCCTCCCTTCCCTCCTCCCTCCCTCGCTTCCTTCCTCCATTCCTTCCTCCCTCCCTCACTTCCTTCCTCCATTCCTTCCTTCCTCCCTTCCCTCCTCTCTCCCTCCCTTCCTTCTTCCCTCCCTCCCTCCCTTCCTCCCTTCCTCCTTTCCTCCTCCTCTCCCTTCCTCCCTTCCTCCTTTCCCCTCTCCCTCTCTCCCTCCCTTCTTCCTTCCCTCTCTCCCTCCTTCCTTCCCTTCCTCCCTCCCTCGCCTCCATGTGTGTCAACACCCCTGGAGAAGGAGGACAAATGAAGGGTATTTAAGGTTTTAATTCCCAGGGCCCATCTCTGCCAACCCTCAATTTACAGCGGCTCTTTCTCAGCAATTTCAAAAAAAAAAAAAGTGAGAAGATTGGTTTCCCCATTACTTAACTGTTCAATCTGATTTTTTAAATCATCTTCATTCAACAGTGTTTATCTGGTACTGACGTGCCGAAAGGCACAAAAGGGTAGGGGCTTAGAGGATTTTCGGGAGAAAGAGACCAGATTCATTCAGTCGTATTTATTGACTGTATGTAGAGCATTGTACTGAATGCTTGGTAAAGTACAACACAGTAATAAAGAGTGACATCCCAGTACAGTATGACAGTAAACAGACACATTCCCTGCCCACACTGAGCTTACAGTCTAGAGGTCGAAATCCGAAAGAAAAAGGCCCATGGCTTGGATGGGAATATAGGGAAGAGCTTTGGACATACCCAAGAGTCAGAGCTCTGCCCTGGAGAACTCTATAATGTAGAGAGGAACGTATTAGGAAGGAGGTCACTTAAATCATCACTTAACTCATCCCTGTATCTGCGGTGATATTTAATTACTCTATAAATCTGCTCCTTGAGAAGGGTAATTACAGAGTTGTCCTTTCTGCTGTGCATTAAACACACCTTACACAAGGGCCGAGACCAGTGCTTTGCACATAGTAAGCGCTTAATAAATGTCATTATTATTATTATTAATTCTATGGAATTCTCTCAAGGAACGACTACTCCTCCTCCCCTCCCCATCCCCCCTGGCTTACCTCCTTCCCCTCCCCACAGCACCTGTATATATGTATATATGTTTGTACGGATTTATTACTCTATTTATTTATTTTATTTGTACATATTTATTCTATTCATTTTGTTTTGTTAATATGTTTTGTTTTGTGGTCTGTCTCCCCCTTCTAGACTGTGAGCCCGCTGTTGGGTAGGGACCGTCTCTATATCAATCAATCGTATTTATTGAGCGCTTACTGTGTGCAGAGCACTCTATATGTTGCCAACTTCTACTTCCCAAGCGCTTAGTACAGTGCTCTGCATACAGTAAGCGCTCAATAAATATGATTGAATGAATGAATGAATGAATGACTCCCTCCTCTCTCCACCATCTCCCCGCCCCACAGCATTTAATAATAATAATAATAATAATAATAATGGCATTTATTAAGCACTTACTATGTGCAAAGCACTGTACTAAGCGCTGGGGAGATTACAAGGAGATCAGGTTGTCCCACGGGGGGCTCACAGTCTTAATCCCCATTTTACAGATGAGGGAACTGAGGCCCAGAGAAGTTAAGTGACTTGCCCAAAGTCACACAGCTGACAATTGGCAGAGCCGGGTTTCGAACCCATGACCCCTGACTCCAAAGCCCGGGCTCTTTCCACTGAGCCACGCTGCTTCTCTAGCATTTGTGTATACTATGTACATATTTATTATTCTATTTATTTTATTAATCACATGTATAGATCTACAATTTTACTTATTTATTTCGATGCTCTTGATGCCTGTCTACTTGTTTTATTTTTTTGTCCGTCTCCCCACCTTCTAGACCGTGGGCCCGTTGTTGGGTAAGTACCGTCTCTATATGTTGCCGAACTGTACTTTCCAAGCGCTTAGTACAGTGCTCTGCACAAAGTAAGCGCTTAATAAATACGATTAAGTGAATGAATGAATGAATTGACTGTAGACTCCTGGTGGTCAAGGATCTTCTCTACCAACTCTGCTGTATTATACTCCCCAAGCGTTTAGTAATAATAATAATAATAATGATGGTATTTGTTAAGCAATCAATCAATCAATCAATCATATTTATTGAGCGCTTACTGTGTGCAGAGCACTGTACGAAGCGCTTGGGAAGTACAAGTTGGCAACATATAGAGACGGTCCCTACCCAACAGTGGGCTCATAGTCTAAAAGGGGGAGACAGAGAACAAAACCAAGCATACTAACAAAATAAAATAAATAGAATAGATATGTACAAGTAAAATAAATAATAAATAGAGTAATAAATATGTACAAACATGTATACATAGTAAGTGCTTAATAAATACGATTAAGTGAATGAATGAATGAATGAATTGACTGTAGTCTCCTGATGGTCAAGGATCTTCTCTACCAACTCTGCTGTATTATACTCCCCAAGCATTTAGTAATAATAATCATAGTAATGATGGTATTTGTTAAGCACTGTTCTAAGCGCTGGGGAGGTTACAAGGTGATCAGGTTGTCCCACGGGGGGCTCACGGTTTTAATCCCCATTTTCCAGATTAGGTAACTGAGGCACAGAGAAGTGACTTGCCCAAAGTCACACAGCTGACAGTTGGCGGAGCCGGAATTTGAACCCATGACCTGTGACTCCAAAGCCTTTGCCTTTTCCACTGGGCCACGCTCTCCTCACAGTAAGTGCTCAGTAAAAACCACTGATGATTGATGATGATCTCCACACAGTAAGCGTTCAGTAAGTTCCACTGATTGCTTGATTAGGCATTCAGTAAATTCCACTGATTGCTTGATTAAGCAATGATCACGTGCCAAGCGCTCACCTAAGCCTTGGGTTAGATGCAAGATCATCAGGTTGGACACTGTCCCTCGTCCCCCATGGGACTCACAATCTAAGGGGAAGTTCTGTTGCGTGTTATATTTGCGCAACTGAGCCAATCATCTATTTAAAGCATAGGTAGGACTAAATAATGAACATTAATTCAATCTTCTGCCTTTGAAATCTCAGTACCAGACGGTGTGTTGATTAGAAGCAACCAAAGCCAAGGCCGATGTCGAAATTAGACATTTATCAATCAATCAATCGTATTTATTGAGTGCTTACTGTGTGCAGAACACTGTACTAAGCGCTTGGGAAGTCCAACTTGGCAACATATAGAGACGGTCCCTACCCAACAGTGGGCTCACAGTCTAAAAGGGGGAGACAGAGAACAAAACCAAACGTACCAACAAAATAAAATAAATAGAATAGATATGTACAGGTAAAATAAATAAATAAATAGAGTAATAAATATGTACAAACATTTATACGTATATACAGGTGCTGTGGGGAAGGGAAGGAGGTAGGATGGGGGGATGGAGAGGGAGACGAGGGGCAGAGGAAGGAAGGGGCTCAGTCACAGGTTTAGACTGTGAGCCCACTGTTGGGTAGGGACCATCTCTATATGTTGCCAACTTGGACTTCCCAAGCGCTTAGTACAGTGCTCTGCACACAGGAAGCACTCAATAAATACGATTGATGGATTGAAATTAAAGACCACGTGATTGTTTTTCTTCCTTAAAATGTGAAATTTCCTATGATTTTACTTACTTTTTTTATGGCATTTATTAAGCGCTTACTATGTGCAAAGCACTGTTCTAAGCGCTGGGGAGGTTACAAGGTGATCAGGTTGTCCCGCATGGGGCTCACAGTCTTTATCCCCGTTTTACAGATGAGGGAACTGAGGCCCAGAGAAGTGACTTGTCCAAAGTCATATGGCTGACAGTTGGCGGAGCCGGGATTTGAACCCATGACCTCTGGCTCCAAAGCCCGGGCTCTTTCCACTGAGCCACGCTACTTCAGGTTGAGATAGTTGGGAAGCCCACTGTTGGGTAGGGACCGTCTCTATACGTTGCCAACTTGTACTTCCCAAGCGCTTAGTACAGTGCTCTGCACACAGTAAGTGCTCAATAAATATGATTGATTGATTGATCATTTACATTTAAATTGATAGTCACAAGCAATATCTAAGATTGGCTTCAATTTTTATGGCGTAAGTTCTTCCTGTGTGCCAACTCTGTCCTAAGCACTGGGGTACATAAAGTTAATTAGGTTGGACACAGTCCCTGTTCCACATGGGGCTCACAGTCTAAGTGGGAGAGAAAACAGGTGGTGTATAATAATAATAATAATAATAATGGCATTTATTAAGCACTTACTATATGCAAAGCACTGTTCTAAGCGCTGGGGAGGTTACAAGGTGATCAGATTGTCCCACTGGGGGCTCACAGTCTTTATCCCCATATTACAGATGAGGTCACTGAGGCCCAGAGAAGTGAAGTGACTTGCCCCAAGTCACACAGCTGACAAGTGGCAAAGCCGGGATTTGAACCCATGACCTCTGACTCCAAAGCCCAGGCTCTTTTCCACTGAGCCACGCTGCTTCTGGTGCATCCAGTTCTATCCTTATATTGCAGTAGAGGAAACGGAGGCCCTGAGAAGTACAGTGCTTAGTACAGTGCTCTGCACACAGTAAGCGCTCAATAAATACGATTGATGATGATGATGATGAAGTGAAGTGACTGGCCCAAGGTCCCACAGCAGGCAAGTGGGAAGCAGCGTGGCTCAGTAGAAAGAGCCCGGGCTTTGGAGTCAGAAGTCATGGGTTCAAATCCCGGCTCCGCCAATTATCAGCTGTGTGACTTTGGACGAGTCACTTCTCTGTGCCTCAGTTACCTCATCTGTAAAATGGGGATTAAGACTGTGAGCCCCCCGTGGGACAACCTGATCACCTTGTAACCTCCCCAGCGCTTAGAACAGTGCTTTGCACATAGTATGCGCTTAATAACTGCCATAAAAAAATCCCGGCTCCACCACTTGTCAGCTGTGTGACTTTGGGCAAGTCACTTCACTTCTCTGTGCCTCAGTTACCTCATCTGTAAAATGGGGATGAAGACTGTGAGCCCCATGGGGGACAACCTGATCACCTTGTAACCTCCCCAGTGCTTAGAACAGTGCTTTGCACATAGTATGCGCTTAATAACTGCCATAAAAAAATCCCGGCTCCACCACTTGTCAGCTGTGTGACTTTGGGCAAGTCACTTCACTTCTCTGCGGTTACCTCATCAATAAAATGGGAATTAAAATTGCGAGCCCCCCATGGGACAACCTGATCACCTTGTAACCTCCTCAGCGCTTACAGCAGTGCTTTGCGCATAGTAAGCGCTTAATAAATGCCATAAAAAATAATCCAGGCTCCGCCATTTGTCAGCTGTGTGACTTTGGGCAAGTCACTTAACTTCTCTGTGCCTCAATTACCTCATCAATAAAATGGGAATTAAAACTGCAAGACCCCCATGGGACAACCTGATCACCTTGTAACCTCCCCAGCTCTTAGAACAGTGCTTTGCACATAGTAAGCGATTAATAAATGCCATCAAAAAAAAATCCAGGCTCTGCCACTTCTCAGCTGTATGACTTTGGGCAAGTCACTTAACTTCTCTGTGCCTCAGTTACCTCATCAAGAAAATGGGAATTAAAACTGCAAGACCCCCATGGGACAACCTGATCACCTTGTAACCTCTCCAGCGCTTAGAACAGTGATTTACATATACTAAGCGCTTAATAAATGCCATGAAAAAAAATCCCAGTTCTGCCACTTGTCAGCTGTGTGACTTTGGGCAAGTCACTTAACTTCTCTGTGCCTCAGTTACCTCATCAATAAAATGGGAATTAAAATTGCGAACCCCCCATGGGACAACCTGATCACCTTGTAACCTCCCCAGCGCTTAGAACAGTGCTTTGCACATAGTAAGCGCTTAATAAATGCCATAAAAAAAATCCTGCCTCCGCCACTTGTCAGCTGTGTGACTTTGGGCAAGTCACTTAACTTCTCTGTGCCTCAGTTACCGCATCAATGAAATGGGAATTAAAATTGCGAGCCCCCCATGGGACAACCTGATCACCTTGTAACCTCCCCAGCGTTTAGAACAGTGCTTTGCATATAGTAAGTACTTCATAAATGCCATCATTATTATTATCATTATTATTATTATTATTATTATTATTATTACTAAGTGGTGGAACGGGATTTAGAACCCAGTCCCCTGGCTCCCAGACCCAAGCTCTTCCCGCTGGGCAACAACTGCTTCCCTTTTAGGGATTTTAATCCCTATTCAAGAATTCATAAACATTTAAGGATGTTTATAAGCATTTCATAAATTTCTAATTAAAGTGCAGTTGGGATCTAAATAACAAATGCCCGAATAGGAGGTGCTAGAGTGTTAGTATCAATTATTTTTAAATTTTAATTAGATTTTTTCCCCTGTAGTAATAAATTGTTAGGTAAAAAATGACCTCTGTTAGTATCAATTATTTTAAAATTTTAATTAGATTTTTCCCCCTGTAGTAATAAATTGTTAGGTAAAAAATGACCTGTGTTAGTATCAATTATTTTAAAATTGTAATTAGATTTTTTCCCCCTGTAGTAATAAATTGTTAGGTAAAAAATGACCTGTGTTAGTATCAATTATTTTAAAATTTTAATTAGATTTTTCCCCCTGTAGTAATAAATTGTTAGGTAAAAAATGACTTTAACATTTATTATTTATCAGTTACTCGCTCTGATGCTGTCACTAGGTGGGAATTTTTAGAAATGTCACTGAAAGTAATGAAGGTCATTAAGGGGCCTGAATCATATTACTTTAGCGGTATTAGAAGAGCTAATTTACAGGAGTTAATTTCCTATAGATCCCCCTGCAACTCCCACCCCCATATGGAAGGAATAAATACATTTCCTAATGACTAAGTAAGCAGAACAACGATTTGGACAGGAAAAAAAAGAGATTGGGGAAAGACAATGAGAACAAATCAATACTCTCTCATTAACTCAGGCTGGAAGCGTCTGGTTGGGGTGGAGGTGGGGGTTCATTTATTTGTTAATTCAATTAATTAAATCGCATTTATTGAGCACTTACTGTGCGCAGAGCACTGGACTAAGCGCTTGTGGTTGGCGTGGTGGTGGAGGTAGAACTGGTGGTGGAAGTGGCGTTCATTCATTCATTCAATCGTATTTATTGAGCGCTTACTATGTGCTTGGGAAGTACAAGTTGGCAACGTATTATTTTAAAATTTTAATTAGATTTTTTTCCCCCTGTAGTAATACATTGTTAGGTAAAAAATGACTTTAACATTTATTATTTATCAGTTACTCGCTCTGATGCTGTCGCTAGGTGGGAATTTTTAGAAATGTCCCTGAAAGTAATGAAGGTCATTAAGAGGCCTGAATCATATTATTTTAGCAGTATTAGAAGAGCTAATTTACAGGAGTTAATTTCCTATAGATCCCCCCGCAACTCCCACCCCCATATGGAAGGAATAAATACATTTCCTAATGACTAAGTAAGCAGAACAATGCTTTGGGCAGGAAAAAAAAAAAAGATTGGGGAAAGACAATGAGAACAAATCAATACTCTCTCATTAACTCAGGCTGGAAGTGTCTGGTTGGGGTGGAGGTGGCTGTTCATTTATTCGTTAATTCAATTAATTAAATCGTATTTATTGAGCACTTACTGTGTGCAGAGCACTGGACTAAGCGCTTGTGAGCTCAATAAAAATGAATGATTGATTGATTGATTGATTGTGGTTGGCGTGGTGGTGGAGGTTCATTTATTCGTTAATTCAATTAATTAAATTGTATTTATTGAGCACTTACTGTGTGCAGAGCACTGGACTAAGCGCTTGTGGTTGGCGTGGTGGTGGAGGTGGAACTGGTGGTAGAAGTGGAGTTCATTCATTCATTCATTCAATCGTATTTATTGAGCGCTTACTGTGTGCAGAGCACTGTACTAAGCGCTTGGGAAGTACATGTTGGCAACATATAGAGACGGTCCCTATCAAGCGCTTAGTACAGTGCTCTGCACACAGTAAGTGCTCAATAAATACGATTGATTGATTGATTGATTGATGGAACAGTGGGCTCACAGTCTAGAAGAGTCTTAATCCCCATTTGACAGATGAGGGAACTGAGGCACAGAGAAGTTAAGTGTCTTGGAGGTGGAGTCCAAGTTGGCAACATATAGAGACGGTCATCATCATCATTATCAATCGTATTTATTGAGTGCTTACTGTGTGCAGAGCACTGTACTAAGCGCTTGGGAAGTACAAGTTGGCAACATATAGAGACGGTCCCTACCCAACAGTGGGCTCACGGTCGAGAAGAGTCTTAATCCCCATTTGACAGATGAGGGAACTGAGGCCCAGAGAAGTTAAGTGTCTTGGAGTTGGAGGTGATGGTTTCGCAGCATGGCGTAGTGGAAAGAGCCCGGCCCAGGGAGCCTCTAGAGGATCATGGATTCGAATCCGGGCTCCGCCACTTCTCTGCTGTGTGATCTTGGGTAAGTCACTTCCCTTCTCTGGGCCTCAGTGACTTCATCTGTCAAATAGGGATTGAGACCGTTAGCCCCACAAGGGACCGGGACTGTGTCTAACTTGATTTGCTTGTATCTACCCCAGCGTTTAGCTCAGTGCCAGGCACATTGTAAGCATGTAAGGCCCTACATGCCTTCAAGGCCCTACTGAGAGCTCTCCTCCTCCAGGAGGCCTTCCCAGACTGAGCCCCTTCCTTCTTCTCCCCCTCGTCCTGCTCTCCATCCCCCACATCTTACCTCCTTCCCTTCCCCACAGCACCTGTATATATGTATATATGTTTGTACATATTTATTACTCTATTTATTTATTTATTTTACTTGTACATATCTATTCTATTTATTTTATTTGGTTAGTATGTTTGGTTTTGTTCTCTGTCTCCCCCTTTTAGACTGTGAGCCCGCTGTTGGGTAGGGACTGTCTCTATATGTTGCCAATTTGTACTTCCCAAGCGCTTAGTACAGTGCTCTGCACATAGTAAGCTCTCAATAAACATGATTGATTGATTGATTGATTTCCAGACTGAGCCCCTTCCTTCCTCTCCCCCTCGTCCCCCTCTCCATCCCCCCATCTCACCTCCTTCCCTTCCCCACAGCACCTGTATATATGTATATATGTTTGTACATATTTATTACTCTATTTATTTATTTATTTATTTTACTTGTACATATCTATTCTATTTATTTTATTTTGTTAGTATGTTTGGTTTTGTTCTCTGTCTCCCCCTTTTAGACTGTGAGCCCACTGTTGGGTAGGGACTGTCTCTATATGTTGCCAACTTGGACTTCCCAAGCGCTTAGTACAGTGCTCTGCACACAGTAAGCGCTCAATAAATACGATTGATTGATTGATTGATTGATGTAACATACACCATCATTATTATTATTTCAGAGAAAGTAGCACGCTCCTAAATAGCAGACAACCTCAAGACTAACCCATCCGTGAGCAGTAATTTCTAGTTTGTTATACAATGCAGTTGTGTTTCTTACGAGAAGCAGTGTGGTTTAGTGGAAAGAGCATGGGTTTAAGAGTCAGAGGTCATGGGTTCTAATCCAAATTGTACTTCCCAAGCACTTAGTACAGTGCTCTGCACACAGTAAGCGCTCAATAAATACGATTGAATGAATGAATGAATGAATGAATGAATGGCTTCTCCACTTGTTGGCTGTGTGGCTTTGCGCAAGTCGCTTAACTTCTCTGTGGCTCAGTTACCTCATCTGTAAAATGAGGACTAAGACTATGAGCCCCACGTAGGACAACCTGATTACCTTGTATCTATCCCAGTGCTTAGAACAGTGCTTGGCAGGTAGAAAGCGCTTAACAAATACCACCATCATTATTATTACTATTATTGTGGAAGTGGTGGTGGAGACTGTGAGCCCATTGTTGGGCAGGGACCGTCTCTATAATGCTGCCAACTTGGACTTCCCAAGCGCTTAGTACAGTGCTCTGCACACAGTAAGCGCTCAATAAATATGATCGAATGAATGAAGTGGAGGTGATTCTAAACTTTGAGCCCATTGTTGGGTAGGGATTGTCTCTGTTGCCAAATTGTACTTTCCAAGTGCTTAGTACAGTGCTCTGCACACCGTAAGCGCTCAATAGATACGAGTGAATGAATGAATGGATGAAGTGGTGGTGAAGGTGGAAGTGGTGGTGGTTGAAGTGATGGAGGAGGTTGTGGCGGAAGCAGTGTGGCTTGGTGGAAAGAGCCCGGGCTTTGGAGTCGGAGGTCATGGGTTCAAATCCCGGCTCCGCCACTTGTCAGCTGTGTGACTTTGGGCAAGTCACTTCACTTCTCTGGGCCTCAGTTCCCTCATCTGTAAAATGGGGATGAAGACTGTGATCCCCCTTGGGACAACCTGATCACCTTGTAACCTTTCCAGCACTTAGAATGGTGCTTTGCACATAGTAAGTGCTTAATAATTTTTTTTTTTTTAAAGTGGTTGTGGTGGAAATAAAAGTGATGCTGGAGGGGGTGGAGGAGGTGGCATTGGAGGTGGTGATGCCTAACTGGTAGTAGAGTCTCACCCTCTAGACTGTAAGCTCTCTGTGGGCAGGGGACATGCCTACCAACTCTGTTGTAGCATACTCTCCCAAAGGGTTGAGTTCAGGCTCTGCGCCCAGAAAGCACTCAATAAATAGGATTGATTGACGGTGGAAGTGGTGGGTCATTCATTCATTCAATCGTATTTATTGAGCGCTTACTGTGTGCAGAGCAGTGTACTAAGCGCTTGGGAAGTACAAATTGGCAATATATAGAGACGGTCCCTACCCAACAACAGGCTCACAGTCCAGAAGGGTGGTTGAGCTGGTGGTATTTGTTAAGCCATTACTATGTGAAGAGAAGCAGCATGGCTCAGTGGAAAGAGCCCGGGCTTTGGAGTCAGAGGTCATGGGTTCGAATCCCGGCTCTGCCAATTGTCAGCTGTGTGACTTTGGGCAAGTCACTTAACTTCTCTGGGCCTCAGTTACCTCATCTGGAAAATGGGGATTGACTGTGAGCCCCATGTGGGACAACCAGATCACCTTGTAACCTCCCCAGTGCTTAGAACAGTGCTTGGCATATAGTAAGCACTTAATAAATGCCATCATTATTATTATTATCATTATTATTATTATGTGCCAAGCACTGTTCTGCTAAACTGGTATTAGAGGCAGAAGGCATGTGGTGTCCTGTAGAGAAGCAGCATGGCTCAGTGGAAAGAGCCCGGGCTTTGGAGTCAGAGGTCATGGGTTCAAATCCTGGCTCCACCACTTGTCAGCTATGTAACTTTGGGCAAGTCACTTCACTTCTCTGTACTTCCCAAGCGCTTAGTACAGTGCTCTGCACACAGTAAGCACTCAATAAATACTATTGATTGATTGATTGATTCTCTGGGCCTCAGTTCCCTCATCTGTAAAATGGGGATTAAGACTGTGAGCCCCCGTGGGACAACCTGATCCCCTTGTAACCTCCCCAGTGCTTAGAACAGTGCTTTGCACATAGTAAGCGCTTAATAAATGCCATCATTATTATTATTATTCTATCCATCAGTGGTATTTTTTGAGCGCTTAACGTGTGCAAAACACTGTACTAAACACTTAAAAGAATACAATGGACTTGGTAAATATGATTCTCACCCACAAGGAGTTTACAGACTAAATGGGGAGACAGTGATTAAAATAAATTAATAATAATAATAATAATAATAATGGCATTTGTTAAGCACGTCCTATGTGCAAAGCACTGTTCTAAGAGCTGGGAGGGATACAAGGTGATCAGGCTGTCCCCCGTGGCGCTCACAGTCTTAATCCCCATTTTACAGATGAGGTCACTGAGGCTCAGAGAAGTTAAGTGACTTGCCCAAGGTCACACAGCAGACATGTGGCGGAGCCGGAATTCGAACCCACGGCCTCTGACTTCAAAGCCCGAGCTCTTTCCACTGAGCCACGCTGCTTCTCATTACAAAGTTCATTCAAGGTAATGCTTCTCATTACAAAATTACGTACGGAGGCTGGAGTATCCATCCATCAACGGCATTCATGGAGCACTTCCTATCATCACCATCAATCGTATTTATTGAGCGCTTACCGTGTGCAGAGCACTGTACTAAGCGCTTGGGAAGTCCAAGTTGGCAACATATAGAGACAGTCCCTACCCAACAGTGGGCTCACAGTCTAAAAGGGGGAGACAGAGAACAAGACCAAACATACTAACAAAATAAAATAAATAGAAGAGATTTGTACAAGTAAAATAAATAAATAAATAAATAAATAAATAAATAAATAAATAAATAAATAAATAAATAGAGTAATAATTGGAGAGTACAACAGAGTTAGCGCACATGCTCCCTGCCCACAACAAGCTTACAGTCCAGTCCAGAGGGTCCAAGCGTTTAAGCCGAACAGTCCGAGTGCAATAGACGGCTCAGAAGGAAGGGTGGAGAGGGGAAGTTGAGGTCTGTGGCCAACCTCGGAATCAACCGCAATTTCAAGGCGGCTCTTCCACCAGGAAATGGATCGTGGTATCCATTAAGTAAGCCACTTCTCTGCTGGACACCAAGGACCTATGGAAAGAAAACACGCCTGGGAGCCAGAGGTCCTGGGTTCTAATTCCGGCTCTGTCGATTGCTCCGCCGATTACTTGCCGAGTGACCTCCAGGGAGTCGTTTTCATTCATTCATTCATTCAATCGTATTTCTTGAGCGCTTACTGTGTGCAGGGCACTGGACTAAGCGCTTGGGAAGTACAAGTAGAGAAGCAGCGTGGCTCAGTGGAAAGAATCCCGGGCTTTGGAGTCAGAGGTCATGGGTTCGAATCCCGGCTCCGCCACATCAATCAATCAATCAATCAATCATATTTATTGAGCGCTTACTATGTGCAGAGCACTGTACTAAGCGCTTGGGAAGTACAAATTAGCAACATATAGAGACAGTCCCTACCCAACAGTGGGCTCACAGTCTAAAACACACGTGTCTGCTGTGTGATCTTGGACAAGTCACTTAACTTCTCTGGGCCTCAGTTCCCTCATCTGTAAAATGGGGATTAAGACTGTGAGCCCCACGTGGGACAACCTGATCACCCTGTATCCTCCCCAGCGCTTAGAACAGTGCTTTGCACATAGTAAGCGCTTAACAAATGCCAATTATTATTATTATTATTATTACAAGTTAGCAACATATAAAGACAGTCCCTACCCAACAAGGGGCTCACAGTCTAGAAGGGGGAGGCAGAAAACAAAACAAAACGTGTAGACCGGTGTCAAAATGGTCAGAACAAATAGAATTAAAGTCACTTCACTTTCTCTGGGCCTCTGTTCCCTCAGCTGTAAAATGGGGATTCAACAGCTGTTCTCCCTTGTACTTCAGACTGCCAGCCCTGTGTGGGACAGAGACTGTGTCTGACCTAATTAACTTGTGTCCACCCCAGCACTTAGACTGGTGTTTGACACATAACAAGCCTGCCACGCAGGAGGCCTGGGTTTGATTCCTGGTCAATGCATCAATCAATCAATCAATCGTATTTATTGAGCACTTACTGTGTGCAGAACACTGGACTGAGCACTTGGGAAGTACAAGCTGGCAACATATAGAGACGGTCCCTACCCAACAGTGGGCTCACAGTCTAGAAGGGGGAGACGGAGAACAAAACCAAACATATTAACAAAATAAAATAAATAGAATAGATATGTACAAGTAAAATAAATAAATAGAGTAACAAATCCGTACAAACATATGTACATATATACAGGTACTGTGGAGAAAGGAAGGAGGTAAGGCAGGAGGGATGGAGAGGGGGACAAGGGGGAGAGGAAGGAGGGGGCTCAGTCTGGGAAGGCCTCCTGGGAAGGCTTCAATTATTTAGGGAAGCAGCACGGCTCAGTGGAAAAAGCCCGGGCTTGGGAGTTCTAATCCCGGCTCCGCCGCTTGTCAGCTGTGTGACTTTGGACAAGTCACTTAACTTCTCTGGGCCTCAGTTCCCTCATCTGTAAAATGAGGATGAAGACTGTGAGCCCCACACGGGACAACCTGATCACCTTGTATCCCCCCCCCAGCGCTTAGAACAGTGATTTGCACATAGTAAGCACTTAACAAATGCCATCATTATTATTAATAAGTAACATGAAACAAATCGACAGAGTATCTTTGCTGTGGGAGGCATCAAAGAGCACGGACTTTGGAGTCAGAGGTCACGGGTTCAAATCCTGGCTCCGCCAACTGTCAGCTGTGTGACTTTGGGCACAAAGTCCTTTCCCATTCCTTCCTCTCCCCTTCATCCCCCTCTCCATCCCCCCCATCTTACCTCCTTCCCTTCCCCACAGCACCTGTATATATGTATATATGTTTGTACATATTTATTATTCTATTTATTTATTTATTTATTTTACTTGTACATATCTATTCTATTTATTTTATTTTGTTACTATGTTTGGTTTTGTTCTCTGTCTCCCCCTTTTAGACTGTGAGCCCACTGTTGGGTGGGGACTGTCTCTATATGTTGCCAACTTGGACTTCCCAAGCTGCACACAGTAAGCACTCAATAAATACGATTGATTGATTGATTGATTTGGGCAAGTCACTTAACTTCTCTGTGCCTCAGTTACCTCATCTGTAAAATGGGGATTAAAACTGTGAGCCCCCTGTAGGACAACCTGATCACCTTGTAACCTCCCCAGTGCTTGGAACAGTGCTTTGCACATAGTAAGCACTTAACAAACACCATTATTATTAGTATCATTATTAATGGGGGAAGCAGTAGCGATGAGGGCTGTGGGCGATCTCCATGGTCTCAGCATTTAGAATCAATCAATCGTATTTATTGAGCGCTTACTGTGTGCAGAGCACTGTACTAAGCGCTTGGGAAGTACAAGTTGGCAACATATAGAGACGGTCCCTACCCAACAGTGGGCTCACAGTCTAGAAGACAGATGAGGGGAAGACAGATTTATTATTTAGAAGAACTTTGTACCCTGAAATACATACTGGAAGTGCACTGTGGAACTAGAATATCTCCTTCAGGAGGCCTTCCCTGACTAAGCCCTCCTTTCCTCTTCTCCCTCTCCCTTCTGTGTCACCCCAACTTGCTCCCTTTATTCATCCCCCCTCTCTTTCCCACAGCACTAATGTCCTCATCTGTCATTTATTTTTTTTCTATCATTGTCTGTCTCCCCCTCTAGCCTGCGAGTTCGAAGTGGACAGGAACTGTGTCTGTTATATTGTTGTACTGGACTCTCCCAAGCACTAAATACAGTACTCTGCACACAGTAAGGGCTCAATAAATATGATTGACTGACTGACAGTCTACATGGGCCAGAAATGCTCCACTAGTGATTTATTAATAATAATAATAATAATAATAATGATGATGGCATTTATTAAGCGCTTACTATCTGCAAAGCACTGTTCTAAGCACTAGGGAGGTTACAAGGTGATCAGGTTGTCCCACGCGAAGCTCACAGTCTTAATCCCCATTTTACAGATGAGGTAACTTCCCCACAGCACCTGTATATATGTTTGTACGTATTCATTACTCTATTTATTTTACTTGTACATATCTATTCTATTTATTTTATTTTGTTAATATGTTTTGTTTTCTGTCTCCCCCTTCTAGACTGTGAGCCCACTGTTGGTCTCTATATGTTGCCAACTTGTACTTCCCAAGCACTTGGTACAGTGCTCTGAACACAGAAGGCGCTCAATAAATACGATTGATTGATTGATTAAGTGACTTACCCAAAGTCACACAGCTGACAACTGGTGGAGCCGGGATTTGAACCCATGACCTCTGACTCCAAAGCCTGTGCTCTTTTCCGCTGAGCCACGCTGCTTCTCCAGTGCTACAGAATGGGACTTTTTTCTCCAGCATTACCAGTGAAGTGCTCAGTACATAGTAGGCCCTTAATAAATGCCACTGATGATGAAGACCAGCCACGGACACTTTGGAAATCAGAGTAATAATGATAATGATAATAATAACGATAATACTGATATTTGTTAAGAGCATACTGGTATCGATACAACATAATCAGATCAGACACAGTCCCTATTCCACACAAAGCTCGCAGCCTAAGTAGGTAAAAACTTGGGTTTTGTTAGGTTTTGTTTAGGTTTTGTTTTATAAGTTTTGTTTTGTTGTCTGTCTCCCCCTTCTAGACTGTGAGCCCATTGTTGGGTAGGGACCATCTCTATATGTTGCCCACTTGTACTTCCCAAGCGCTTAGTACAGTGCTCTGCACACAGTAAGCGCTCAATAAATATGATTGAATGAAGTCAGAAGGACCTGGATTCTAATAATAATAATGATAATAATAATAATGGTATTTATTAAGTGCTTACCATGTGCAAAGCACTGTTCTAAGTGCTGGGGAGTTTACAAGGTGATCAGGTTGTCCCACGGGGGGCTCACAGTCTTAATCCCCATTTTACAGATGAGGTAACTGAGGCCCAGAGAAGTGAAGTGACTTGTCCAAAGTCACACAGCTGACAAGTGGCGGAGCCGGGATTTGAACCCATGACCTCTGACTCCAAAGCCCGGGCTCTTTCCACTGAGACACGCTGCTTCCCTATGCGGACTCTACCGACTTGGGCAAGTCACTTCACTTCAGCGGGCCTCAGTTACTTCAGCTGTAAAACGGAGATTAAGACAGTAAGCTATATGTGGGACAGGGATTGCGTCCAACCTGATTGACTTGTTTCCATCCCAGCTCTTAGGACGGTGTTTGACACATAGCGAGTGCTTAGCAAGTATCATAAAAGAAACCAACAAGTGATCAGGGAGAATGTTAAGCGTCTGGAAAACTGACTCCCCACCCTTATTTCTTCCTCCTTTCACTTTAACGGCCGACCTTCGATTTTATAGCAACTGCAAGCATCAGATTAATGCCTAACGCCAGCTCAAAGCCGGGCAGAGAGCCAGGCCCCACTGCGGCAAATCCACTCTGAATTTGGTCCTGGCTTTCCCAGCTAGCCGAAGACGTGCTTCGTTTCTTCCCCAGGTTTTCCCCAGCAGGACCACTGGAATATTATTCCTACTTGGTGATTTACAAAAGGCGTCACGCTCGTTAACCTCGAAAAAATAACTATTTTTGAAAAAGGGAGGGGGGAATCCAGATTTGGAAAAACTATGCTTGTATAATCTTTTTCATCTTTGCTGTCAGGAGTAACTCATTTCTCCGGGGCATGCTCAATCAATCAATCAATCAATCGCATTTATTGAGCGCTTACTGTGTGCAGAGCACTGTACTAAGCGCTTGGGAAGTGCAAGTTTAGTTTTCTATATCAAGAGGGTGATGACTCTTTTAGAGTCCCTTTTTAGACTGTGAGCCCACTGTTGGGTAGGGACTGTCTCTATATGTTGCCAGGTTGTACTTCCCAAGTGCTTAGTACAGTGCTCTGCACACAGTAAGCGCTCAATAAATACGATTGATTGATTGATTGATGATTATCTGTGGCGGAGGAAGTCCGATGAGGTGAAGGAGCATGGCCTAGTGTCAAGAGCGTACTTGGAAGTCAGATGACGTGGGTTCTAATATGGGGTCTAAAGCATTTTCCCTAATACATTTCAAAGTGTTGAATTTGTTCAATTACAACACAATGGGTAGCAGCATGGTGTAGTGCATAGATCATGGGTCTGGAATTCAGGAGGTCATGGGTTCTAATCCTACTCTGCCACTTTTCTACTGTGTGACTTTGGGCAAGTCACTTCACTTCCCTGTGCCTCAGTTACCTCATCTGTAAAATGGAGATCGAGACTGTGAGCCCCACATGGGACAGGGACTGTGTCCAACCCGATTTGCTTGGACGTCAGACAACGTGGGTTCATTCATTCATTCAATCACAGCATGGCTTGGAGAAGCAGCGTGGCTCAGTGGAAAGAGCCTGGGCTTTGGAGTCAGAGGTCATGGGTTCAAATTCCGACTCCACAAATTGTCAGCTGTGTGACTGGACAAATCACTTAACTTCTCTGGGCCTCAGTTACCTCATCTGTAAAATGGGGGTTAAGACTGTGAGCCCACTGTGGGGCAACCTGATCACCTTGCTACCTTCCCAGCACTTAGAACAGTGCTTTGTACATAGTAAGCACTTAATAAATGCCATCATCATTTAATGAGCGCTTACTGTGTGCAGAGCACTGTACTAAGCACTTGAGAAGTACAAGTCGGCAACATATAGAGACAGTCCCTATGCAAAAACGGGCTCACACCGGCTCCACCACTTGTCTTCTGCGTGATCTTGGGCAAGTCATTTTACTCCTCTGAGCCTGAGTTCCCTCATCTGAAAAATGGGGATTAAGTCTGTGAGCCCCATGTGGGACAGGGACCGTGTCCAACCTGATGACCTTGTTTACCTATCCCAGTGTTTGGCACATCGTGAGTGCTTACCAAATACAATAAAATAATAATAATAATAATAATAATTATTATTATTATTATTATTATTTAGACTGACAAATTATCACTACAGTTCAGGACTCCCAAACCTACTTTGCCTTCAATCTGGCTGAAATACTGAGTAGGGGAGTTGACTAAAGTAGATTAGTAGTCACTGGTGTATAATATTGCTTGGGACACAACTATCTGGAAAATTGAACTTGGCAAACACAGCTCTAATCTCCATGTGAGAGCCCAGGTCAAATACTAGGATTCATTCATTCATTTAATCATATTTATTGAGCGCTTACTGTGTTCAGAGCACTGTACTAAGCGCTTGGGAAGTACAAGTTGGCAATATATAGAGATGGTCCCTACGCAACAACGGGCTCACAGTCTAGAAGGAGGAGACAGACGACAAAACAAAACATGTCTGAGCAATAAAACATCATCAATCGTATTTATTGAGCGCTTACTGTGTGCAGAGTACTGTACTAAGCGCTTGGGAAGTACAAGTTGGCAACATATAGAGACAGTCCCTACCCAATAGGGGCTCACAGTCTAAAACATGATTCTTTGTTTCACAAAACAGAAAAGGTGAAAATCACCTTTGATGCATTATAACTATTTTTAAAGCTTCTTGCCGACAGAGATCGTGACTACCAACTCCATTGTATTGCACTTTCCCAATCTCTTAGTACAAGGCTCTGCACACAGTAAGCGCTCAGTAAATACCTTTGATGGATTGATTTTAAAGACATACCATTAGCAGTTCTAGTCTACTATCTGTTTATGGTTCAGTATCCTTTCCCAAGCATTTTAAAAACTATTTAGCCCAAATGAAATGAAAAACTTTAGAAATGGAGTGTTGTCAATGCATTCCTCTTTTTACCTCAATATTGAGAAGCAGTGTGACTCAGTTTATAGAGCATGGGCCTGCGAGTCACGGGTCACGGGTTCTAATTCATTCATTCAATCGTATTTATTGAGCACTTACTGTGTGCAGAGCACTGTACTATCCCAGCTATGCCACCTAATAATAATAATAATATTTGTTAAGCGCTTCCTACGTGACGAGCACTGTTCTAACCATTGAGATAATAGTAATAATAATAATAATGGCATTTGTTAAGTGCTTACTATGTGCAAAGCACTGTTCTAAGCCCTGGGGGGCTACAAGGTGATCAGGTTGTCCCATGTGGGGCTCACAGTTTTAATCCCCATTTGACAGATGAGGTAACTGAGGCCCAGAGAAGTGAAGTGACTTGTCCAACGTCACCCAGCTGACAAGTGGCAGAGCTGGGATTAGAACCCATGACCCCTGGCTCCTAATCACACTGTCCCACCAGGGCTCACAGTCTTAACCCCCAGTTTACTGATGAGGTAACTGAGGCACACAGAACTTAAGTGTCTTGCCCAAGATCACATAGCAGACAGGTGGCAGAGCCAAGATTAGAATCCACATCCTCTGACTCCTAAGCCCGGGCTCTTTCCACTGAGCCACTCTGCTTCTCTCATGTCTGCTGTGTGACCTTGGGCAAATCACTTCACTTCTCTGGACCTCAGTTCCCTCACCTGTAAAATGGGGATTAAGACTGTGAGCCCCACATGGGATAGGGACTTTGTCCAACCTGACCGACACATCTCGCATATGTTAGAGAGAGAGAGAGAGAGAGAGAGAGAGAGAGAGAGAGAGAGAGAGAGAGAACTATATATATATGTGTGTGTCTGTGTATGTGTGTGTTTATAGTGCATATACATATATATATACTACATATATATACATATATAACTATATATACACGTATACTATATATACATATATATACTATATAAGCGTTTAGTACAGTGCTCTGCACATAGTAAGTGCTCAATAAATACGATTGATGATGTACATATACATACTATATATACATATATACACTATATATACATATATACACATATACTATATATATGTGCATATACATATATGTATATGCATATACATGTACATATATACATATATATACATATATACTACATATATACATAGATACTATAAACACACACATATATATGTAATTGTCTCTCTCTCTCTTTCTCTCTCTATATATGTATATACACTATGTGCTTGGTACATAACAAGCACTTAACAAATACCATAATTTCAATCTTTATTCTCAGGAGTAATTCATTTCTCTGGGGCATGTGCAAAGTGCCAGTTTAGTTTCCTGTATCAAGAGGATGACAATTATCTGTGGATGAGGAAGTCCGACAAGGAGAAACTAACATCACAATGGAATTCTTGAAGATCTCATCCGGCCGTCACCACTGACTTTCACTTTTGTAATCGCTGTGAATTATACAATAGCTATTTTCTTAATGACTAAATTTCTCTCCGAGGAAAGCCCTACCTTCTTCTTCGGTTTATTCTGAGAAATAAATCTTTGTGGGTCTGTCGCCTGTGCTGAGAGCGGCAGCTCTTCATAAGGCCATCTGCCCGTGTTTGATGTCCACAATGAATAATTTACTATGATAGAATTTAAAAGGGAGTTTAATTGTCTATAGTAACCATAAAGTCTTTGAATGGATGGATGCTTCCTTCCTTCTCAGCCACTTTCCCCTATTTTATTTTCATCATATTTTTTACTAGGCTCTAATCGAATTATCATCTACACAGTAGGAGGTACTTGAAAAGTATTCTGTTTCCAAAATAGACCATTTCTCTCACTTAGTCATTTAATGAAGAGAAACATTTTCCCTAAAACATTTCAAAGTGTTGAATTTGTTCTATTACAACACAGTGGGTAGCAGCATGGTATAGTGGATAGATCATGGGTCTGGAATTCAGAAGATCATGGGTTCTAATCCTGCTCTGCTACATTTCTACTGTGTGACTTTGGGCAAGTTACTTCACTTCCCTGTGCCTCAGTTACCTCATCTGTAAAATGGGGATTCAGACTGTGAGCTCCATGTGGGACAGGGACTGTGTCCAACCCGATTTGCTTGTATCCACCCCAGTGCTTAATACAGTGCCTGGCACATAGTAGGCACTTAACAAATACCACAATGATTATCATTATTATTGTTATCATTATTAGCAATACATTGCCTCCGGAGATGAGAGGCAGAGGATCTGGATTCTAATCCCGCCTCTGCCACATGCCTGCTGGGAGACTTTGGGCAAGTCACTTAACTTCTCTGGGCCGCAGTTCCCTCATCTGCAAAATGGGGATGTGTCTGTTTCCAGACTCCTCTGTTCCACTTGATAATAATAACTGTGGTATTTATTAAGTGCTGACTATGTGGCAAGCACTGTACTAAGCACTGGGATAGATATAAGATAAACTGGTCAGACGCAGTTCCTGCCCCACATGGGGCTCACGATCTAAGTAGGAGGGAGTACAGGTACTGAATCACTATATTGAAGGTGCATTCATTCAATCATATTTATTGAGCACTTACTGTGTGCAGAGCACTGTACTAAGCACTTGGGAAGTACAAGTTGGCAACATATAGAGATGGTCCCTACCCAACAACGGGCTCACAGTCTAGAAGGGGGAGACAGACAACAAGACAAAACATGTGGACAGGTGTCAAGTCATCAGAATAAATAGAAGTAAAGCTAGATGCACATCATTAACAAAATAAAATAAATAGAATAGTAAACATGTACAAGTAAAATAAATAGAGTAATAAATCTGTACAAACATCTATACAGGTACAGGTACTGTGGGGAGGGGAAGGAGGTAGGGTGGGCGGGATGGGGAGGGGGAGAGGAAGGAGGGGGCTCAGTCTGGGAAGGCCTTCTGGAGGAGGTGAGCTCTCAGTAGGGCTTTGGAGGGAGGAAGAGAGCTAGCTTGGCGGATGTGTGGAGGGAGGGCATTCCGGGCCAGGGGAAGGACGTGGGCCGGGGGTTGATGGCGGGACAGGCGAGAATGAGGCCCAGTGAGGAGGTTAGCAGTGGCAGAGGAGCGGAGGGTGCGGGCTGGGCTGGAGAAGGAAAGTAGGGAGGTGAGGTAGGAGGGGCGAGGGAAAGGACAGCCTTGAAGCCGAGAGTGAGGAGTTTTTGCCTGATGCGTAGGTTGACTGGTAGCCACTGGAGATTTTTGAGGAGGGGAGTAACATGCCCAGAGCGTTTCTGCACAAAGATGATCTGGGCAGCAGCATGAAGTATAGACTGAAGTGGGAAGAGACAAAAGGATGGGAGATCAGAGAGGAGGCTGATGCAGTAATCCAGTCGGGATAGGATGAGAGATTGAACCAGCAGGATAGCAGTTTGGATCAATCAATCAATCAATCAATCGTATTTATTGAGCACTTACTATGTGCAAAGCACTGTACTAAGCGCTTCGGAAGTACAAATTGGCAACACATAGA
Organism: Tachyglossus aculeatus; assembly: GCF_015852505.1. Classification (NCBI taxonomy): domain Eukaryota; kingdom Metazoa; phylum Chordata; class Mammalia; order Monotremata; family Tachyglossidae; genus Tachyglossus; species Tachyglossus aculeatus. The sequence goes on along the minus strand of NC_052067.1, from coordinate 144,876,856 downwards.
GACAGTCCCTACCCAACAGTGGGCTTACAGTCTAAAAGGGGAAGACAGAGAACAGAACCAAACATACCAACAAAATAAAAAAAATAGGATAGAAATGTACAAGTAAAATAAATAAATAAATAAATAAATAGAGTAATAAATATGTACAACCGTATATACATATATACAGGTGCTGTGGGGAAGGGAAGGAGGTAAGATGGGGGGATGGAGAGGGGGACGAGGGGGACGAGGGATGGATAGAGAGGAAAGGGCGGATCTTGGCATTGTTGCGGAGGTGCAGAAACTGAGCGCTTAGAGAAGTTGAGTTACCCAAGATCACATAGCAAGCCAGTGGCAGAGCCGGTATTAGAACCCAGATCTTCTAACTTCCAGGCCTGTGCTCTAGTGACTATGCCCCACTCTGTCTCCTAATGATGATGATGATGTTGGTATTTGTTAAGTGCTTACTATGTGCCAAGCACTGTGCTAAGCACTGGGGAGGATACAAGGTGATCAGGTTGTCCCACGTGGGGCTCACAGTCTTCATCCCCATTTTCCAGATGAGGGAACTGAGGCCCAGAGAAGTGAAGTGACTTGTCCAAAGTCACCCAGCTGACAAGTGGCGGAGGCGGGATTCAAACCCATGACCTCTGACTCCAAAGCCCGGGCTCTTCCCACTGAGCCACGCTGCTTCCCCAATAATAATAATAATAATAATAATAATATCCCCTAACAATAATAATAATAATATCTGCGGTATTGGTTAAGCACTTACTATGTGGCAAGCATGGCATTGTAGATAAAGCACAGGCCTGGGCGTCAGGAGGTCATGGGTTCTAATTCTGGCTCTGCGACTTGTCTTCTGTGCAACCTTGGGCAAGTCACTTCACTACTTTGGACCTCATTTACCTCATCTTTAAAATGGGGATTGAGATTGTGAGCCCCAAATGGGACAGAAACTGTGTCCAACCCCATTTGGTTGTATCTAGACTGTGAGTCTGCTTGTTGGGTAGGGACCATCTCTATATGTTGCCAACTAGTACTTCCCAAGCGTTTAGTACAGTGCTCTGCACACAGTAAGTGCTCAATAAATATGATTGAATGAATGAATGAATCCACCCCAGGACTTAATGCAGCGCC